>NC_140936.1:66700950-67300950 GCF_014529385.1 Adiantum capillus-veneris
TCATATGCGATTCTAGGAAGTCGATGCAAAGGGCTACGTTGTGTCTTACGCATGTAATCCACAACCCTTTGCATGCCCAAGACCTCAATGGGAAGCAATCCGGACTCAAGAAGTAAGAGCATGTAGGGTGTTTGTGTCTTGACTTGGAGAAATTTGGTGAGAAAACGCTTTTGGACATTCTCAAACTCTTTCCAAGTAGACTTCCCGATGCTTCCACCCCACACCTCCACTCCATAAAGAAGCACCGGTGTCACCAATGTGTCAAAGAGGTACTTTTTGAGATCCCAACACTTGATCTCTCCTGCATTGCACATGTTCTCAAATGCATAATAGGCCCTCTTTCCGGCTTCCAAGCAACGCATTGCACAATCCTTCCATTTATGATTGGATGGAACCTCAAGGCCAAGGTACTTGAAGTGATCTACCACTTCAAGTTTCTCATTGTTATATACAATGCATGGATTTTCATCATTGAGGGTCTTTACAAGCATAACCTTGGTTTTGGATCCATTCACGATCAGCCCGCTATGTAGGCAAAAGCGTTCCAAGACACTCATAAGCTTTTGTGCATCTTCTAAGGTATGTGCCAAGAGCACTACATCATCGGCATAAAGCAAAAGCATGATCACCGCATTTCCAATCTTAACCTCTTCTATGCCTTCTTGCTGCATAAAGTCAAGAACCATGCATTCCAATTCATCAATGAGTAGCCCAAAGAGGGTTGGGGAAAGTGGGCATCCTTGTTTAACACCAATAGTGCTTGCAAAAAATTCTGAAATTCCATCTCCCATACATAATCGACATATCACTTTTTGGTAGATGCGAAAGACTGCATGCATAAATTCTCTCGGCACTTGAAGGCTTTGCATACGTCTCCAAAGATTTCCTCGCGGTACCATGTCAAAAGATTTCTTGAAATCCACAAAGCAACAATACAAATTTTTTCCTTTCAATCAAGACGCTTCCATAAGAACTCGAAGAGTGACAAGGTGATCAATAGTGCTATGATGCTTTCGAAAACCTGCTTGGCCAAGTGCACGTTTGCCATTCTTTTCAGCCCATTCACTTATCTTCATCTCCATGATACATCCAAATAACTTTGCCATTAAAGAACCAACCATTATAGTGCAATAGTTGTTCACATTGTTTACATCTCCTCCTTTGTGCAAAGGTTTTATCCAATTTGCACTCCAATCATGAGGCATGCCATACTGAAGTGCAAGGTTAAACATATCGCATATCCAATATCGTGTTTTCTTGCTTGTCCATTTAATCATTTCAGCCTTGACACCTTGAAGGTCACTTGCCTTACGAGTAGCAAGTTTCTCAAGTGCGCGGCATACATCTTCAATGGTAAAGAAGGGAGACATAAACGGAAGGGAGCTACAACACTCCATCTTATCAACATTGGGTTGCTCATAGAGATTCTTACAATGCATATACATATCCTCAAGAGTCAAGTCACCAAAGCTCTCAATGCGCTTGCCTTTTAGATTTTGCCAAAACTTGCCACATGCATGTGCTTTCTCTTGTGCTAAAAGAAGTTGTTTTTTGACTTCCCACCTTCTCCTCTTCTTTTGAACAAGTGCTTTGTATGTGTGTGAACATTCCAAGTAAACTTCCTTTTCTTTGATTGCATCCAATCTTAGCAAGTGTTTTTGGGCTTGACTACATTCCACTTGCATTCTAATGTTGGGCTCTCTTGATGCTCTATCATGCTTAACATTTGGTCCACCATATCAGCATATATAAGTGCTCATTTGAAGTTTAGACGTAGGTACAAATGATTCACATCATGATTGGAGGCTACATGCTCGGGCCGTTTACCACACTTGAGGTCAATACATAACATCCTATGATCCGATTCCGGATTCCATTCACCAAGTGTAAAGCTTTGTATGCATTCTAGAGTGGCTTCCGAGAACAACATATAGTCAATCACGCTAGCACCGTTGTGCTTTCTACATGTAAAGTCATTGGTGCCTTGCCATAGAGATACACCATTTGCAATGAGCATTCCGGTACTATTGCACATATGTAGAAGTGACTTTCCATAGTGATCCACTTCTTTTGCATCATTAGAACTTCGACTATACATGTATGAGTCATCCATTCTTCTTGAGACATGCGGCATGTCTACTTGTTGTGTGTCGTGTTGTAGCATATTTGTGCGAGCATTCATGTCTCCAAAAACAATGACTTCACCTTGATCCTTGTAATGAGCAATGTCTTCCTCTAGTTCAACAAAGGGTTGATCTCTATCCATATTCAAGCAAGCATAAAAGTTGGAGTCATAGTGAGGAATGTAGAAACCGGCCACAAACATGACTTGACCATTTGATGGGCTGATTTTCAGCCATAAGTAGCGTTTATACTTCTCTTCTTTGACAATGGAAACATCTTTCAAACCCTTTTTGGTCATACATGCTACGCCTCCTTGGCCTCTTCGTTGCTTTGCATTTTTGGCCCACATCAAAGAATGCACATCGTATTTGTCAAATCCAAGAATTCGTTGCGCATCATGCTCCCATGTTTTGACAAGAAGTATCACATCGGAGTCATTGGTAAGCTCATCAATGCCAATTCCCGCATTCCATGGATACCCGTTACAATTCCAAAAGCTTATTCGCAAGCGTGAGTTGGTCTCATAGATCATGTGTCCCTATTTGTTGGGTGGACTTGCATCCTCCTTAAGTGGCTTTTCTTCTTGAGGTGATACCTTAACCTTCTTGCTTCTTTCCTCATATGTTTTGCGACGTACATTTTGTTGCATAATAGTGCGATCCTCATATACATTACAACCTGTTCCTTTGAGGTAGATCCAACCATTGTCAAGGATGATCTTTCTCTTTACCTCATCAGCCATGGTACATACAATAGGTCTTTCTCCCGAGTGAGGGACTCCTTGTTTTCCAACTCGATGTGCACCATAAGCCATGATTCCTGACATGCCAAAGTGTGTAGCAAAAAACTCTTCAATAGCAACTGCAAGAGATTGGGGTGTTTCCATGCTTTCCTCCTTGATTCCACGAATGACGATGTTCTTTGAGCGTTTTTGTCGTTCGTGCAATTCTTAAGTGTCCACATTCTCTACATTCTTTGCTTGGACAACGGCTTGCATGATAGGAGATGTAGAAACCACATTATCCTTACATATATCAGCCCATGATTTGGATGCATTTCTCATATCACATACATCATGTCGTATTGTATCTATTGTTTCCTCTTTCAATACATGATCACTGTCAACTTTGCTCAAGCGCTCTTTCAATACATTCATGTCAACAAGAGAGCGTTTATATTCTTGAACTTCATTCTCAAGATGCATCAAGCATGTTGTTTGCATTTCAAGAACCTTCTTGAGGTGCTCATTCTCCACAACGAGAACTCTTAAAGTACCATTCTCCATTGCAAGTGCGCGCAACTCTTCACCTTGTTTGTTGACGGTTTCTTGTAACGAGATCAAGTAAGCCATGATCATTGCTTCCGTTGTTGTAGATGATGTGGTTGGATTAGCATCCAAATTCCTTGGAGATTTTGCATCATTCTCCATGGCGAGTGTGGCTTTTCCACCCTTGCAAGTTTTGTCTGACATTGCCTTCAAGTCGGCAACAAAAACGCAAAGTTTTGACAATTTTTTCAGTTCTGAGATGCTGTTACAGCAAAGCCTTCCATTACACAAAAAAAATTATTTCTTTACATCAATGCGTAGAGGGCTTCGTGCTCTTCGATTGAGGCTATAGATCACCTAAATGTGTAGAGGGCTTCGTGCTCTTCGATTGAGAAATAAATGGATGGTAGGGATAGAGAAAGACAATCATAGGAATGAAAGACAATCAAGATTCACGAGATGATTTGCAGCCAGCTAGAAAGATGTCAGAGCTGTGGCCTTTCACCAATGCAGCGGGCCAAACAAAGCTTCCAAGAGCGCCATGGGTATTACTAAAAAGCGAGGAACGACAAGTCAAAAGGGTGATTTCAAAGTTCAGGATGCATGTGGTGTCTCAAGACAGCATTCACCCGTGACGATCAACTGTCAAGACTGAAATCACACGACTGGCATAAGTTCTTGTAATTTATTCTTCCAATTGCAATCAAGGGGTGTTTAACGGAGGAAGTGCGGTCCTTCATATACAAGATTTCAGATCTAGTGCGGTGGATCTCTTCCAAGGAGATATGAGAGGAATCCATTGCAGTCGCAAGGGATAACTCCATTGAGGCAGTTTGCATGATTGAGAAGTATCTACCCACGAGCTGCCTAACTATCCAAATGCACTTGCTCATCCATGTAGTAGATGAGGTTGCAGTGGCAGGTACGGTCCACAGCCGTTGGATGTTCTTTCTAGAGCGGTTCATGAAAACACTTAAGGGTTTTGTTCGCCAAAAAGCGCGTCCAGAGGGGAGCATGGCAGAAGGATGGCTGGTGCAAGAGTCTCTTGTCTTGATGACCGAATTTCTATCCGTTTCTGACCCAAAAATGCCTCAACTATGGATTGATGAGGAGGATGCAAGATTGGTGGGAGAGGAGATGCAGGGGCAAGGGGTGCCGAAGAAAATGGACGACGTCATGCGAGAAAAGATCGTGAAGTTCTGTATACTAAATTTAGAGCCAATGAAAAAATGGCTTGAAAGGTACGAAGAAGAGAAAGAGAGACGCAATAAGGAGCGACACGATTTCAGGCGAAGCCGAACGACTAGAGGCTTACCCTTGCCAGACCATCTCGCTCCTCTACCTGAATTCCCTACAATGGCATGGTTGGACAAGATAGTGAGAGCAGCTCGACAGATCGAAGAACCCATATCTCCAGAAGAGGAAGATCTGGCTATTGGATGTGACTGGAGGTATCATACATACATGGCACTATGGTCGCATGTATGTATGATAGCATTTCAGAACACAACAAATTAACACCAGAAGAAACACGTTTGATAGTGGGGTAATGGTTAGTTTAATGCAAAAGAGCAGGGCCACTGCCAGAGACATGAACAAGAGCACTAGCAACCTGGATTACTATGGTCTGGTATTAGATATCTTGAAAGTCAGCTTCAGACGGTTTGAGATGTTTTTGTTGGATGTGAAGTGGTTCAAGGTGATTACTTCTGGTCGCAATGCAACGGTACGCAGATATGGAAACAATCTTGTGCAGATAGATTCTACAAAGGTTTGGACAGATGCAAGCGACACATTTGCGCTCCCCAAACAGTGCGAGCAAGTGGTCTTTGTACCGGACCCTCGAGATCCATAATGGTGGTTTGTGGTTCAGGTTGCTGCAAGAAATAAACAAGTATTTGAAGGGCAAGAGCTCCTCGAGGAAAGTCGGCCAGACGATGCAGATACTACTGTGACATTAGATGAGATAGATGAAGGTATGGCAGAGAAAGCTGGCAGATATACGAGGTATGACAGATATAATGTGCGGTCAAATGGACAGGTTGACATGGATGGTGTCGAGGCTGAGATGAGACAGCGGGTTGGCCAGTTTGCGGAAGTGCAGTTTTCTAGCACCATCATGACGTCTTGGACTCATCAGGACCACGGCAAAATCAATTATACAATGTGGAGACCATCGTGAGAGAGTATCGCCCTGCTCCAAGTTCAGAAGAGGTTTCGAGGAGGTGGATCACGAATGTTGCACGAGACAACGTGAAACATCGTCGAGATACAGCTCGTCGGGCTTTTAAGCAGGGCTAAACCTTCCAAGATTGGATGAACAGGGTATTTGTCCATACCTGGGCCATTTTATCAGGGTCTTATATGATATAGGCTGCTACAATTCAAGATTGGAGCACCTATCGAATCTGCAGTTATGATTTCAAAGAATTGATGAAGAAGGAGGTCAACTAAACCCCAAGAAGTGCAAGCTAGCATAGCCTTGAGCGCAGCTGTTGGGTCATGTGTTGTCGCAAAATGGTATAGAGGCTGATCCCAAGAAGGTGACAGCGTTGGTATTGATGGAACCACCATCGAATACCAAGGTTTGGCTTCATTTGTTCATAAGTTGAAGTATATATCACGCTTATTTTGGATGTTGTCACAATATGTGCATCCTCTTCAAAAGAGAGCTCAGTAGGTTTTGAATGGGATGAGGAAGCTTAGGAAGATTTTGATAGGTTCAAAGAAATTTTATGTCAGTTACCAGGGGTGTGTCCTCCCAGTTGAGAGGACAAATTTTATGTGTCTATGACAGTGGGCACAATTGCTATTTGGGCAGTTCTACTGCAAAAGGTAGGGAGACGCTACAAGCTGATATACTTTGAGAGCCGGATGATTAGCCCAGGAGAGACTACCTACACCAAGGCAAAGCAATGGGTGATGGATTTAGTCTTCGCTTGTAGGATTTCAAGGTGCATTTGATTGTGTGCAATCTTTTTGTGTTGATAGCTAATAATCTATTGCCAGAGGTAGTCCTACATTTGAAGCCGGGAAGGAGGATTATGAAATGGTTGTTGGAGCTACAAGAGTTCGAGTTCGAGTTCAAGGCAACAAGCTTTTTGTGTTGATAGATAATAATCTATTGCCAGAGGTAGTGTTACATTTGAAGCCAGGAAGGAGCATTATGAAATAGTTGTTGGAGCTACAAGAGTTTGAGTTTGAGTTCAAGGCAGATCACATGAGTCGGTCTCACTTGGCAGACATTCTTGTTAGCAAGGCCGTCGATTTGCCTGCCTATCCAAGAGTGGTGTGAGATGAAGCTAAGGACGAGCCGTATTTAGAGGATGCTTTTACAAGGTGGTTTGATGAAGAGTATCAAAGGGTAGTACAGAAAGCAGGAGGAGGTGTGGTGATACACGACCCCCACGGCAAAGCTATATTTTTGAAGGCATATGATCTAGAGGATAGAAGAAGGAGACTTGGTCATGAAGTAAGAAAGCTACCTGGATTTTATATTCCAAAAAAAGTTCAAGAAGAGGTGGACAAGTCTGTATAAAGTGCGAAATCCCTTTCCGAATGGGACCTATCAGCTAGTAAGAGAAAATGGCAAGCTTCTTAGGAACAGGGTGAATGGTGTGCGTCTCAAGCTATATTTCAAGAGGAATCTACTGCCCAAAGTGCATCAAGTTGTAATCAAGGGGGGTGGGCAACCCACCTAAAGCATGCGGTGTATGAGAGAAAGGAGATGAAGCTTTTGAACATAGCTTGTACATATAGTTATGGTTGTGTGAGTGCTTTTAACTATTAGTTTGGTGTGCCAATTTTAAAGTTTTGTACACATGCTTTTGGTTGAACATAAATGTTCAACGAGGGGGCTGGGCAATGATGGTGAAGCCAAAGTTGGTTCGAGCTAGGAGATGGTCTATGCCAAGCAAAGGAAATGGACATGTGCAATGCACAAGGATAGGACAAGTACCAAAGCCCTAGGCAGCCAAAGGGTAGCGGAAGTGTATGTTTAAAACGGTTTTTTAGGCCAAAAGTGTTGCGGGATGGTCCAGATGGGCTCTCATATGGAGGTGCCCAAAATGCCAAGTCAGTGCTTTGGAATGTAGTGTTCAGTGTGCTCTAGAAGCAGGTCCAAACGGCTCATCAAACGAAGCCCCAATGCTCAAGATATTGCAGTTCAAAGTTAGAAGGTGTTGCCGATCCCTGATGGGCAGGGCAACTCGGGACACCAAACTAACAGTTTGGTGTGCCAGTTTTAAAGTTTTGTACACATGCTCCACAACTTGAGCACTACACATGCAGATGTCTGTGGATACATGTGTAGTGCTCAAGTTTTGGAGCATGCCGGTCATATTGTATCACGAATTGAAGCTATGGTTAGCAAGAGATGGTCAGTTGAAATTTTTTCGGGGGCCAGTTATGAGCCCACTTGCCCGCATTGGAAAATGTGCCATCTAGTATTTTCTAAAGCTCGCCAGGTGTCTTGGGGATGGGGTGCACTATGTGGAGCTAGACAGAGTTGACGGCATGCCATTCCGAGGTCAGAGCATGGAGAAATGATCGATCAAAGTTGACAGTGGATAGTGCCAAGGCGACTATAGATGATTTTTTTCCGTTTTGGAGGCCTTGGTTCGAGGGTGCCGAGGGACCGAAGTACCAAAATAGCAAGTTTAGACGGAGCCTGGAATGCGGAGTCTCAATAGGTCTTTATCGCTTGGAGATTGGACCTTGGGGCAATAAAGGGGAGCCTGGAGAAGGGGGCCAAGAAAAAGAGTTTTTTATATAATTTACTTTTGAAAGATTTTTGTGAGTTTAAGGAACCATGAGGCCCATGGCTGCCACGTGGCAAGCATATAACCCACATGCAATGAAGTGGTGGGAGTCGGACATGGGGTATTTGAGCTGGGCTCGGATCCCCTTAGAGAGCATGGAAGCGAGAGAGGGAGCTCTCCCTTGCTACGAGCTATGGGGGATGCCGGGTGGCACTGTGTGAGACAGCGCAGGCAGCACGGGGCGCTGCGCGAGGCGGTTTTGGTGGTCAGTACGGGTGGCGTAGTGGTGCATGCCCGCATGAGGAGGGTGGCCAGGTGTAGTAGCTCATGATGTGGAAGCGCACAGGGAAGCACTCATTCCCGCGGCCCTCTTTTTTAGAGAAGGGGTCACCCCCCAAATAGCGACCTCGCTATTGCTAGCAAAAGGGAAGGGTCCTGCAAAAAGTGAGCAAAGAGAGAGAGAGAGAGAGAGAGAGAGAGAGAGAGAGAGAGAGAGAGAGAGAGAGAGAGTACAAAGGCAAGTGGGCCACTCCAAGGCCGGCGGGCAAAGGCAAAGAGCAAAGGCCGGGCACGGCGGGGCCAAAGTGAAGAGAGAGAGAGAGAGAGAGAAAAAAAATAGGGCACCCAAACCGGGTCAAGTGCAAAGGAGGAGGCCTCCATGTGTTCAAACAAGAGCAGTTGAATGGCCGAGCGAGGGAAAAGATAAAGAGGGAAGGCCAAGACCAAAAGGGAGAAAGAGAAGAGAGAAATAAAAGGAGAGAAGGTAGGGATGGGCCGACAGAGGTGGTCAAGAATGATCCAAAGGAGCAGTATAAAGTGGGCCTTCCCAAGGGTGAAAAAATAATGAGGAAAAAAAATAGAAATAAAAAAGCCTAGGGGCAATAGCGACATCGCTATTGCACCCCCCCCCAAGTGCAAAGAGAGAAACAGAGAAAAAGAAAAAAGCAAAGTGGCTACCCCTTCCAAAAAAGATGCCAATCAAGATCCCAAGTGGACCAATTAAAGTGTAAATTCCAAACATTAAACCCCCCTTAAAGAAATCAAATTTTAGTCACTTTTTTGGTGCCGTTTAAAGCGTGCAAAGAGGAGTTCTCTGATAGATCAACCCCTTTGTAACTTTTTCTTGAAAATGGCCATGGTGATGGAAATGCAAACCAGTGTACATGCCTTTTGAAGTGGAATCAAGGAACCGTTGCCCCCCATTGTTGTTGTTTCACCTTCCCCCCTTCTCCTTCTCCTCCTTCATGTTCCCCTTGGAGCCGGATATGTGGATGTGAGTGCCTCAATGGACCGACAGTAGTTTGTGTGAGAGAGTGAGATTGAGTGGCTGTGAGAGTGTGTAAGGGAGAAGACAGGCCTTGGCAGTAGGTGTGCATTGTGTGGTGAATTTGTGGAGCGTGTGAGCAATGAAAATTGAGCAGGCGGTGGTCTGCTCGTGTAAAGTATGTCTTTTGAAGGTGTTTTTCGATAGGATAGGGGTGTTATGAATACCCTGAGCTATCGAGAGGCCCTTGTGTTTGTGCCGGCTGTGTTCCCCCGCTCCCCCTCTCCAACGTCCATCATTGTAGGCTATCCATCTTTCCATTGCACACTAAGTAAAACAATCTTTGTTGTGTGTCTTGAGCTTCCTTCGTCTTCTCCAAGCTGTGTGTGTTTTCCTGCATCCCAGGCTTAGTCGCTAGCAGCTCCAGCACACGCCTGCTCACTTCCTCCAATTTGAGTGAGCTTTGGCGCGTGTTCGTAGGTAGACAATTTTTTTAGGAAATCTCTAAGAGCCTAGTCTGCTCAAACTTCTCATTCGGGCTCACTTCGGCCTCCGTTTCCACTATAGACAGTACTGCACATGCTATTTCATCATTTTGTGCAAAGTTTTGTGAGTAGCAAGCTAACAAGGATACCATTTTTTGGAGTTCTCTTTGTAAAACACTTATTATTTTGATAAATCGGGAATATTTTAACTCCTATATTCACGGATAAACTCTGTATTTAATAAGCCGGGGCTATAAGCTTCCAGATTGTATCAGCCTATCATTACCCATCTTTGGTAGAACTCCCAGATTATTAGTTTTGAAAAACCTTGGCTAAGGTACAAAAGCCAATTTCTGTAAGTTTTTTATAAGTTTTGGATAATGAAATACACAGTGTGAGATAACGGCGCCCACTCTTCTCTTTCTCGCGCTTCTTACTCCCTCCCCAGTTGTGTTTGTTGCATTGCAACCGCAGGTAAGAGCTCTACGCATTGATGTAAGCAGTTCATAGTAATTCATAGTTTTTGGCGTCATCGACCCGCGGTCTAATTTCATTATAACTAGAAATTTTCACTTTCAAATAAAAAACTAAGCATAGGCGGGGTATTGGGGAATCATTGCTAAGCATTTAGATGCATTCTGGGCCGAAAACGGCTAGGTCAAAAATCCACTGCTGTTAATAATCGCGATTTTGGAACTTGACCTAAAGTGCGGTTTGAGACAATAGCATGTGTGCTTGGGTCTTATAAACATGTCCTAGAAGTTCCATTACATTTGGATGTCATTTGATGTTGTAACGGATGTGATTTGTTTGTCGATGAGCGATTGGCTTTTGGTGATTTCAGTCACTTGAGTGTAGCTTGAGTTAGATGCGAGTTGTTAGTTGTTTTCGGAGAGATTGACAACCTCTTATAGCCTCTATCCACTATTCGAGTCAGCTTCATCCCATGGATTGACAATTTAATCGTGGTTCTTGCTAATATTGCAATAAGAAAGGATGGTGAGGTTAGACATGCATCCTACATTTGGCACCGTTGTCAGGGATCGAAGAGACCTAAACTAGGAAAAAACACGAGCGCCTTGTGAAGTTATCCTCTAACTTCCTCTAGGTTCACCTAGAGTTCAAAACTTTCTTTTAGAAAACGCATAGCTTAAGATTGTCGTCTTTTTCTTTGTAGAGGTAGCTTGGAAGTAATCATACTTGCTGAGTGCCTTTAGGATTGTAGGATTGTAGAAATAGATTAGGATTTTGAGAATGATTGGTAGATGAGACAAGTCTTAAGATCAATGCTCAAAAAACCATAAAAGACAAGAAAACGAGCATTTGTGGACACTTTCCACAATCCCACTGCATGAGAATCTAGGAGTAGGGTAAGTTGGATCCGAGGTGGATTTCAGAACATTGCTCTCTTTGAAAAAAATCAAGTGTCAGTTGTTATTGGAAGTTGCAGAATTTTAGATCTATGGCTAGAAATAGCTCGAAAAGACTCGAAACCACTCAATCCGACTAGAGAGTAAGCTTAAAAGTTGTCTGAACCAATTGGTAAGCTCAAGGACACTTCGAGGTAAAAATTTCAAGAGTTGGCCAAAACTCAGATTATTTACTTTTTCTTGACATTTTAGGCCAAATCAAGTTTTGACTTGATTCATAGGCTTAAAATAGCTCATGTAAAGACTATCTTTGAAAAAATTACAAAAAAGTGTTCATTTCAAGCTTGAAGTTAATAATCATGATTATTTACTTTCTGCTCCAAATTGACCAAGGATCATACCATTGACTCATTGCATGTGTACGAAAAACTTTTGTAAAGGCCCAAAAGGTTTGGATCACCAAACTAGATAAAAACTAAAGTCTGTATTGACTTTTTGAATCTTGAGTGTAAACTCGGGAAAAATTTGTCCAAACTAGTTGAAAATTGATTCATAGGCTTATATTGATGTGATAAACATGTGTGTACATGCTTAGTTGACCAAAAAGATGCAAAAAATTACGAGTTGTAAATAATTGTGATTATTTACGTCTACCCCATTTTTCAACTTTTTTGACCAAGTCAGCATATCACTAGTTTTACCATGTTGTATTAAGACCACAAACCAACTTTGGTAAGATTTAGATCACTAGATTGAAAATTGTGACCAAATTTGCAAAGTTAGTCTGCGGGCAGAAAATTGATGACCATTTGACCAAAAATTGTCCAAACTTAATGAAACTTAGCTAGTGACCTTAACTTGAAGTGCTTAACAAATCTGTGTCAAAGTTGGGGCAAGAAGT
Source organism: Adiantum capillus-veneris (assembly GCF_014529385.1). NCBI lineage: Eukaryota > Viridiplantae > Streptophyta > Polypodiopsida > Polypodiales > Pteridaceae > Adiantum > Adiantum capillus-veneris. The sequence continues at coordinate 66,713,122 of NC_140936.1, forward strand.
TGCAAAAAGCTAGCTGGAGTAAATAATCGCATTTATTTACATCTCCTTCAAAACTTGATAATTTTGCAAATTTGAGTATACCACAAGGTCAAGCATACCAAGTAGACCAGGCAAATCAATTCTGGTGAAATTTGGATCTCAAAAGTGAGACTTAAGCCAGATTCTTGAAATCAGAGTCTGCAGACTCAAAACAGTTGATAAACTTGATCAGATTTTGTCCAAACTTGTTAAAACTTGTCCAAGGACTTTAACAAGTTTTATACTTGCCAAACCGGTCCAAAAAGTGCAAAAAACTAGCAAAAGTAAATAATCACGATTATTTACTACTGCTACCCAGGGACATCAATTTTGACTTTTGAACTTATATAGTGTTAGACCAACATAATACAAAGCCACCGGGAAATCTTGGGTTCAATTAGATCAAAAATTGATACATGTTCACTCAGTTTCCAGATTGCAGATTAATCCTTTGATTTTTTGCTAAAGTCGAATCTAAAAGTCAATTTTTGACTCCCATAGCTCGATTTGAAGTGATACACAGAGACCAATCACAAGAGCTAGCAAAGACTCTACTGTATTTATAGAAGAATAGCTAACTTGATCAAAACTATACAGGAATCAGATTGTAGACGAGGAATCAGTGGCTTGACAACAGAGATTGCAATCAAATCAAGTGGAAATTGATGACAGGTCAATTCAAAGGTGAGTAATCAATCCAGGGCTTCATAAGTCTATATGAACCTTAGATCTGGTCGTGTACTAGGAGATCAGGGCATACTCGGAGAAACCTCCCGTAGAGTATCCACCGAAGAAAGCATAAATCAAGGCAATTCCTTACACACAAATCTTGAAGAAGTCTCAGACACTTTTTCAGATTCAATATCCAAAATGTCTTCTTACTCGACTCACTCAAAAACCGGAATGAAAATGCACTATAAGCACATAATCTCTTTTTACAAGACTAACCGCCATAGAGGCCAAGTTTAGTTGGACCCTAACGAGGAGTATGCTATTTGGATTGATGACCATGGTATTGAGTTCGAAGAAGAGATTAGGGCAAACAAACAAGGAAAAATGTAAATGGACAGAAACGGAACTCAGTATGTAGAAGTCGAAAGCCCTGATGTGGTAGATAAATAAGGGTTAGAAGTAAACACCATAATCCCAGATATGTCAGCAAAAGAAGGACCACCAACTTTAGAATTCAAGGGATACGATCAAATAGATTTGAAGCCTTTTAAACGGCTTAGTACGAATAATCCTAGGATCGGAGTCTATTATTGGGAAGATAGAAACATAAAAGATCTTCTATGGACTTTGCATGCCAAATTAGGACAACTAACGGCCATGAAGATCATCTTCAAGATCAAAGATAAAGGATCAGCAGATCTACCAACCTACCTATTTAGGGATTGTCATAACAACACCTATGTTATGATGATTCTTGAGGAGGTAGAACAAACCAAATACCAAGGGTATTCCATAACAAATTGGATATTGGGACAAGGACCAGAAACAATTCCAAGAGACAAACACCATGAGAGACCATCTGAGAGTAATGTGAAGAAACCAGAGACCACCTCGTCATGTAGAAAACCGGGTGACACTAAGGCCAGTCCAGGCCTACATGAGTCACTATTTCCAACAGACTGGTTTGAAGGACTCGGAACAGGACCAACTGCAAGGAGACTGGGAGTTGAACTAAATAGACGCGTCAGACCGGCTAATTTTCAAAAATGGGTCAGAAAATACAGTGGATTAGGGGATCCATATGACCACTTAGCAAGCTTTAAGCAGGTGCTAAGAGCATAACGTATATTCAATTTCATACTCAATGCAAGGGGTTTTGAATGACATTAAAAGGAAAAGAATTGACATGGTTTCAAAACATTCCACCAAGGTCAATGGTGGACTTGAACACATTCAAAATGGGAATCAAACATAATACGGTGTCAAAGAGTTGGCGATCTTGCCAGGAAGGCACCGGGCCTCTAGCTGTGAGGGTTTGTGGGGAGACGATGAAGCTTTTCACTTAAGCAAGCTTAGTGTTTTTAGCAAATACATTGTGTGTAGCCATTGGAATCTTACACGCAGAGACACACATACGCACACGTGAAACCCTCAAAACAAAACAAAAATGAAAACATCAAGGCTTTGATCGTATCTAATCAAAGGTAAGATGAAAGGGTTCACTGATGCATTTATAACAGCAAGTCGTTGTGCTCCAAATAGACTGCGAATGGTTCTTTGACACTGTAACTTAGTGTTTACAAAGATGTAGATATTTTGCCTAGCAATAGGAGTGAGCTGTGTGTACAAGTCTTCTTGGTTCATAGTAATATTAAGATAGCAAGACTCAACCCCTAGAGGAGAAGAAATATGTGCACATCGAAGAAATAGAGTAGTCTAGTAGTGGCAAAATAAGAGGACCTGGAGAAAGAAGAATTTCTTGCAGTCTTTCCAGCCCAAAGAGTAACACAATTCTCTGTTGGAAGCGGATTTTACGGCTAATACAAACGTTAATTCTAATATGTTGCACAAAGTGAAAGGGTTGAAAAGTTACACCATTGGGGTGAGTCATCTAAGAAAGCTCAGAAAGCAGTCAAACAATGGAGGAAAGAGATAAGAGAGACAACCAACACAAGCTCAAGCCAAAGAGATGAAGCACACCTCAAGACTTTGTGGTATTATAGCCAACTTGATGAAGGAAATGATGCGTAGTAGTCTCCAACACCGTTTGCAAGCCACCAACAATGCGTCTTTATTTATGAAAGAAGGTTACACAGAGTGTATGAGTATTACAAGTGAGGAGATAGAAGGCTTGAGGCATGAAGTAGCAAGCTCAAGATGTGTTGGGCTAAAATTGAGAGAAAGTTTCACTCAAGAAGATGGCTATGGTATTGAGTGATGGCTTGATAGAGTGGCTTGATTATGGGGATTGCTTGAGCGCTTGATTGCTTGATGGTTTTCTTAATGCCCAAGTGAGGGACAAGAGGCTCTATTTATAGGTGAAGTTGCCTCTTGAAAAAGATATTTGCTTAGAAATATCCAAGGGATTTGTGTGACAAGTGTCTCTCTTTTCAAAATATCTCAAAATTATCTTCAAAGTTTATAGATCTTTCTCTTCAAGAAATATCTAGATATTCTTCTAGATCTTTCTCTTCAAGAAATATCTAGAGGTTCTTCTAGATCTTTCTCCAAATATCTTCTCCTTGCCGCCACATGTCAAGAGTTGTTGAGCTATGGTGGGAACATGTGCAGAAAGTAGCTTCATAAAAAAAATGAGAGAGAGCTTGGCATACATCATGGATGACATCAAACAAACTCGTAACCACTTTTCTAAGGGATTTTTCTAGGTCCATAATCACTCCAAAGTGCACCTACTATGTGTAGAATGACACGTGATGGGGTATACTATGACTAAGGCCACTTTTGGCCATGCTATACATGTCATATGCCACCTAGGAGGTATGTTTTATAGGCTCATTTCATCATGGCTCCAAGAAGAGGTTCACAAAGAACTCGGGATCGAAGCCCATTCCCAACAAGAGTGACACATCAGACTTCGACTAGCTTTTCACATGCTAAATGGAAAATGTATATACTTATGCACACTTAAGGTATACACATAAAATCCGTAATATTGTAGGGCTTAGCTTCCGTTCCCACCATGTACGTGCCACGGAACGACATCCACCCCGTCTAAACCTTCACATCCTCGGATATGTGCCACAGCCAATGTTTGCAGGTTCGACTCTTTTGGAGTTTCTTCTTCTTCATCTTCACTGGGTGATTCCAAGCCTTCATTCTCGCTTACTTGATCAACCAGATGACTATCCTCTCTTCTTTTGAATACCTTGATTATCTTTCCTACAATGGGTATCTTTATCTTTGTTACATCCAATTCAGCCAGGGTGTAAGTGGCATTGTTATGTATGTACTTGACTATATACGGTCGAAACCATCTTTTTGAAACCTTTCGCATGATAGTATGCTAGTTATCAAGACTACTGCCATACACTAAAACCCAATCTCCTTGCTTAATTTCCTTCCTTCTTAGCCTATGTCGTCTATCAAAGTAGTCCTTTCTTTTCAACCTGGCATTCTTCAATCTTTCTTTTGCAACTCAATGTCTTCATGCATTCTTTCTAGCTGTCTTCTATGCAAGGCAAGGAGCTCTTCTCTACTAAGCCCATCTTGCCAAGGTAGCACATTCCATGTAAGAATGGTCTCTTCAATGGGTATTACAGGCTTTTGACCATACATCAATTCTGCAGGCATGTAGCGAGTTACTGAGTTGTGTATCGTGCGATCAGTCCATAGAGCATATGGAAATAGTTTTGACCACTCACTAATTCTCCCTTCACAAGCTTTAGCCAAGGCTTTGATGATTGGTGGATGCCCTCTTACACTTTTCCCATTTCCTTCCGGATTGTAAGCAGTGGTAAGGGAAATCTTGATTCCTATCCTGGAAAAGAATTCCCTTGCTTCCTCGGCATCCAACTCTCCTCTGTCTGCAGTTATATTTCCCACACAACCATAGCAGCAGATTACATCCTCAAGGAGAAATTTACATGCTGCCTCTGTAGTCTTTGTCCTTAATGCTCGCCCTTCAACCTGATTAGTCAAGTCTTCTCTTGCAAGAACCAAGTACATCATCTTCCAGAGTCCTAAAGGCATGGTGACTAGATCCACAACCCATTTGTAATGCATGGCTAGTGGATAAGTAGGATGTAACCCATCACGATGTCGCACATTTGAATACATTTGACATGTTACACATGAGTCCACAAAGTGGGATACATCCTTGTACATACCTTTCCACCAATACCTTTCCTTTAGCTTTGAAATGGTTACCCACACACCACGATGTCCATCCCATAGGTTCTCATGAAAATCCTGCATGAGCTTTACTTGACTCTGTCTATTACATACTACCCTTTGTGGTATAGCACCCTTCTGTTTTGGATGTTTCCATAAGTAACCATCCTGCAGAAATTACCCATATGATTTTTTGTGTATCCTCTTAAACTCATGCTCAGACCAATCACCCTGTTTTGTTAAAGTACTGAAATAACGACCAATAAGCAACCAATCTCCTTCGTACCCATCTTCTAAAAACAACTCTAGTGCACTAGGTGTGCCAGCATCATTATGATCAACATGATTAATGGAGTAGAACCTTGTGCCTACATCTTCACTATCATCTACCATGTCTTGCTCATCCTCATACCTTGCCCTTTACAGCATATCTGCTACCAGATTGTCTTTTCCTGCAATATGCTTGAACTCAGGATTCAAGGACTTAATGTAGGCAATCCATCTTAGCATGGCAATGTTTGGTGTTGAGCAGCTTGTAATCGTTCCAAGGAGTGGCAGACAATCTGTTTCCACAACCACATATGCTCCAATCAAGTACTCCTTTTCACACTTTAGTGCTATAACCATGCCCCACAAATCCTGTTTTACCTGTGGGTAGTTTCTTTGTCGAGTACTTAGAACCTTGGCTCCAAACCTTACCACATACCTATGTCCCTCTTCGTCATCGTGCCCTATTGCCCATCCAATTCCTATCGGACTCGTATCCACTGTCACTATTACTGGCTTTCCACACTCATAGTTTAACTTTCTTAAAGCCGGTGCTTGTTGTAGCAAATCCTTTAGCTTTCTTATAGCCCTTGCTTGTACGTCTCCACAATGAAACTTTTGATTTTTCCTTAACAACTGGTACAAAGGATCTGCTACATGTGCATAATGTGGAATCCATATAGGATAAAACACACATGCACCAAGAAATCTATGAACTTCACTCACAGATATGCATATCTCCTTCATCTTTTGAATTGCATCAATTTTTGCTGAACAAGGTCGTCTCCCATTGGGACCACACATGTGTCCAACAATCAACACCTCCTTCACTCCAAACACATACTTTTTTCATGAGAGGATAAGGTTCACTTCTTCCAGTCTGGATAGGATCTTGTCACAATCATCTAATGTGTTGTGCCACAAAGTTGCGGCACCCCTTGGAATCCAAAGCTTCATCATTTTTACTTACTTCACATCCTTTGATAGGAACATCATCAAGAAAGGGCATAGTTACTTGGGGAATAAAGTCACGTAAGACCTTACTCATACCATTGATCATATGTGCAACCGAATTGGTTGCTCCCTCTGGTAAGGTACACATCCTCACCAAACCCAAAGGTGTCCTCATGGTAGTGAGATCCCTGCTTTCCATTGCTAATTGGAACTTATCATACCCTGAGTACAAGTCTCCCATAGAATATATTGCCCTTCCTGCAAATGCTTCTGCAAACTCATCCACAATTGGCCCTGTACCCATATTCCTGATTGTGACTTTGTTGACCGGCTGCATATCTTGGATTAAGCGCAAAGCTCCATTCTTCTTTAGTACTGTGAACCACCTTGAGTATGGAGCACATGAAGGCTCCAAAATACCCATCTTGATCTTCTCATTTAACAGCTCAATTAATTTTGGTAAGTGAGCCTTTGGAACTGGTATTGGCCATAAGCTCCAAGGTACATGAGAGATGGTAAAGATCACCATAGGAGCAACAATGGTAGGATCTACACATTCTATCTCAAGTGGCTCAAATACAAAGGCTTTTCCATGTTTAGAGAGCATCTCTTCAAAACATTCCCTTTCAACCTGTGTCAAGGATTCCTCATTCCCAATCTTCAATTTCTTTAGAGACTCCTTTGTAAACCTGTGTCCAATCCCTTTTGGATCTCTCATAAGACTAGGTTGCAAAGAAGCATGTTCTAGCTTTTCCTTGCAGTCCTTTGGCAAAGGAAGTCCACTAGTTTTACTTTCTTTGCCACAATCTTGTACTTGGTGTCCACCTTTACTTCATGTTTTTGCTTCCTATCCTGTTGTTCCTTTTGAAATGCCTCAACCACATTGTACATTTCAAGTGAGCACACTTTCACTATCTCATTTTGTTCATGCGAAGGATAATCTACTATAGACTGTAGATCCTGTAATGTGTCCACAAAGGAAAACTCCTCAAACACACCTGTTATGTTTTCATTGTTTCCTAGCAGACCATGTTCTTTCCACTCCTTTTGTAGACTATGTACATATTTGCGGGAACCTCGACTCAAGTTCTCAGATTTTAGAAAAGAGACGTATCCATATTCTGTTAGACCTACAAAACCTGTACAGAAAACCTTCTCGGAGACTGTCACAATTTCTTTCATGATTCACATAGGCAGTGAGAAATTGAACAGCACGTTTTCCATCTTTACTTCTTATTCTAGCATAAGCAGAACCATAATCCATTATCTTTGTTTCCATTCTAACCCCTACAATGTAGGGTTGTCCAAGGATCAGACCATAAGAACATGTGTCTTGTACAAAGAAATTTTGCTCTTCCTTTACATCTCCAATAGTCACTTTCACACTTGGACAAGCTGCGTATAGCTTACCTGATGAATTATTTGCTACCTTAACCATCCGTCCATGATCTGGACCATTGGTAATTTGCACTTGTTGAATAACCTCTTTGACATTATGTTTATTTCTGAGCCATGGTCAATTAAGGCAACAAATGGCTCTTCAAGATCACCCACCTTGACCATTGTCTCTGTCGTAGCTCTTGCCCAATGATTCTTGGAAAAGTGACTTCTTGGAATGGCTTCGTACTCCTCATCTCTACGACATCCTCGTCATGCTCTCTATCTTCCACCTGTATTACCTGTGTCTTTAAGCTTTCTCCTTTAGATTGCGGGCGAATGGTGTCAACAAGAGTTTGCCTCTTTCTCTTGATGATATCAATGATCTCCTCGTGAAACTCGCACTTCGCTATGCCAAGGACCTCCCCCAAGGTAAACTCTATTTTGCTATTCAAAATTCTTTCTTCTAGAACTTTCTTTAAGTCTGCAGCAGCCTCAATATCAGATTGTAACTTAAAAGTTGGAGTTTTAGGCTTACCTTTTGATGACTCCTTTTTTCTCCCAGTTGTACTTTCTTCCATAGTCACTTCAGGTGGGTGTGCTTCCTGTGTCGGAGGCGGTCGAGGAGGTATTGTGTCGCTTCTTCTAGTAATTCTTTTTTATCGTCCTTCGTCACCACTCTCTCACCTGCACTTTTCTTCCACAAACACTTCGTTGTTTTGACATCTTGCAATATAGGCATGCACTGATAAGGAATCCACAGGGTCATTCCATCCTGTTTCTAGACGGATACAGTCACATGCTTCATGTAGGACTTCAAAAGTAATCTTCTCTTTCCTTGCTAGCTCCATAGCACTTGGCCACAACTTACCATTTTCTTCAAAACTCCTCAATGATTCAATCTTGAGTGTATAAGTAGATGCCTCGGATGCAAAGATGGCATGGGTAGTGGCCATATCCTCTACCAGACTCTGCATTCCTCCTTTCCCAAATTTAGTCCTTAAGGATAAACCTGTCTGCCTTAAGTGAATCTTGCCATCCTTGAAGAAGACAAGATCTTTTCTCAAAGCTTCACTGAAGCTGTCACATTATCTCCTAGCATGCTCTGTGTTGTCACACGATATGTATCTATGAACATAACCTTCTTTAGGTTGTTGTTTTTGCCTTGAAGATGGTGCCAATGGTTGCCCCTTCTCTTCAAGCTTTGTAAGTTTTACTTTTAAATCCCTCATACCTTTCACAAGCTCATCTACTACAGCGTCATCAACTTTTGGGAGTATAAAGGAAGAAGGATTTACCATCTTTTCAGAAGCTGCGGACGTAGATGGTGCACTACCACAACCATCTTATCCTATCTCCTTTGGCGTTTGGCAAGTAATGAAATAGTAGCTTCAACTTCGTTTCAATCTGTCTTCAGTCCCTGCTCAGCTTCTTTGCCCTCAAGAAGTAGCTCCAATTTCTCCTGGAGCTCCTTTCATGTTGCTTGTAGGAAGAGCTCTGTCTTTTCTGAGTCGAGTGTGGCCTTCTCTGTCCTTGTGAGTTGAGCATATCGTCACTCAAACTCCCTGAGCAGCTCTATTGGAGAGAGCCCCTCTTTCGTCTTAGCTACCCACTCCAAGAAAGTTCTCTTTGTTACTCTCTCATAGTCCTCCCAATTTCTTCCATGCTCATTCTTGATTCCTCTCACATGCTCTCTAATCTCGGGAGTCACAACAAGATCAAAGCTTTGGAGCATCTCATCTTCTCGCACACGATGCAACTCCATCTCCTTTATATAGCCACGAAGATACTTTGTCACACCTTTCCCATTAAACTGATCCATTTTGTGCACCATTGCATTGGGGACAATTTGGATGAAATAAGGGCTGTTTAGGGTTTCCCTATTCTTGATCTAAGGGTCAAGGAGGAGACACATTTCCAAAAGTATGGAACTTTTGTACACGTTTCAAGATCTGCTTCACTTGCTTTTGGAATATTTTACACTATTTTAGCCATAACTCTTGCAACAAATAAACTCCAAATTTAGTGCTCAATTGGACCATGGGTGGCTCTTGATAAGCTCTATCCAATGAGTACCCATGTTGAATAGTTTTGGTAAGATCTTCATGGTGTTTTTTAGGTTGCCCCTTTTGAGATGCTTACAGAGCCCTTTTTTCATCCAAATTGGCCCTAATGGCTTGAATATCTTTGGTTGCTGACACTTCGCGTCTTTTTGTAACATGTTGTTGTTGCATAAACAAGGCAAATGCTTGAAACATTTGCATTGTAGCGGGATGAAAAGGCATACCTTGCTGCTGCGGATGATGATCACCCATGGTTGAAGTAGCTTGCAGATCCCCACTAACTCACCTTGACAAACTTCACGTCGGGTTCACCAAAAAGTGTGTCAAAGAGTTGGTGGTCTTGCCAGGAAGGCGCCAGGCCTCTAGCTGTGAGGGTTTGTGGGGAGACTATGAAGCTTTTCACTTAAGAAAGCTTAGTGTTTTTAGCAAATACATTGTGTGTAGCCAGTGCAATCTTACACGCTGTCAGGAGTTTTTTGGAGCAAGGGATTGCGCATATGTACATATACATGCATGGTGCATCAAATAAAGGATTGCCCATTTTCCTTAGCCAGGTGGTTATGTGGGGCCCACATGTGTACAAGTAGGACAGTGTGGACATAAAGCATCGATTTTCACTATCACCAGTACCAGTATGTTTTTTCTACAATAATGAGGACTTTATAGCGCGTAAAACTACTCGAGGAAGCTATCCGTGGGCCGACGACGTGAGGTCAGCAGGTGCGTCAGATGGCATCTAGTGGCGTCAGGAGGGCGAACGAGGTCAATATTTGCACGCGGATGAGGACGGACACAACGTGGGTGTTTTCTTGTGAGAGTTATGCAGAAAGGTCATCATTAGGACCACTTTTTGGGGCCACTTCACATGGTGGCCAGATGCATTATTGGAAAAAAGCTGAGTGCCAGGTGTGTGGATGATGCAAAAAGGTGACAACTATGCACTGCGAGGTCAGTTTTTGGCCTGTTCGGGGTCCGTTTGAGGTCATCTAAAAGGCCAAGGGTGCCCAAGTAAAAAATCTAAGTGTGGGAACTGAAAAAAAGAGAGAGAAGACCAGAAAAAACTTGGAGAAGAGAGGAGGAACAGCCGCAGGTGTGTTTTTTGCTCATTTTGGAGCCTGTTTTGGCCGTAAACTGCTCATCCGAGGTCGGATTTGAGCACTTTGACATTGTAGACTGAGGTTTTGGGCCATTCTGGATGCGATGGCACTGTCCATTTTTCCAAATTCCTCACTCTTTTCCTGTTGTTTTTCTGTGTAAGTTTCTCCTATGAGCGAAGTTTCTACTCTAGTTTGTGATTGTATCTGGTATCTTTTACCCATATTGTGTGAGTTGTTTGCCCCATTGGTGTTGGCCCAAGCTCATTTGTATCTAAACATAAAAAATTCTCCTCTTTTGAGCTGAGTTTTTTGGGTGTGTGTGTGTGTGTGTGTGTGTGTGTGTGTGTGTGTGTGTGTGTGTGTGTGTGTGTGTGTGTGTGTGTGTGTGTGTGTGTGTGTGTGTGTGGAGTGGGCAAGTGGATAGTCTCTTTCCTCTCACTCCAGAGGTGTGTTCCCTGTCTCGGCCAGGTGTGTTGTGTAAGCCGAGTGGTGCCCCATAGTGTGTGTGTGTGTGTGTGTATCTTCCCAAGAGTGTGTGTCGGGTCGTTATAGAGGTGTTGTGTGTGTTTTCATCCCGCTCACAACGCAAACACACACATACGCACACATGAAACCCTCAAAACAAAACAAAGATGAAAACATCAAGGCTTTGATCATATCTAATCAAAGGTAAGATGAAAGGGTTCACTGATGCATTTATAACAGCAAGTCGTTGTGCTCCAAATAGACTGCAAATGGTTCTTTGAAACTGTAATTTAGTGCTTACAAAGATGTAGATAGTATGCCTAGTGATACGAGTGAGCCGTGTGTACAAGTCTTCTTGGTTCATAGTAATATTAAGACAGCAAGACTCAACCCCTAGAGGAGAATAAATATGTGCACATCGAAAGGATTAGAGTAGTCTAGTAGTGGCAAAATAAGAGAACATGGAGAAAGAAGAATTTCTTACAGTCTTTCCGGCCCAAAGAGTAACACAATTCTCTGTTGGAAGTGGATTTTACTGCTAATACAAACATTAATTCTAATATGTTGCACAAAGTGAAATGGTTGAAAAGTTACACCATTGGGGTTATTCATCTAAGAAAGCTCAGAAAGCAGTCAAACAATGGAGCAAGGATATAAGAGAGACCACCGACACACAAAGACCCACACAAGCTCAAGACAAATAAGTGAAGCACACCTGAAGACTTTGTGGTATTGTAGCCAGCTTGATGAAGGAATTGATGCGTAGTAGTCCCCAACACCGTTTGCAAGCCACCAACAATGCGTCTTTATTGATGAAAGAAGGTTACATAGAGTGTATAAGTATTACAAGTGAGGAGATAGAAGGCTTGAGGCGTGAAGTAGCAAGCTCAAGATGTGTTGGGCTGAAATTGAGAGAAAGTTTCACTCAAGGAGATGTCTAGGAGGTTGGGTGATGGCTTGATTATGGGGATTGCTTGAGCGCTTGATTTATTGATGGTTTGCTGAATGCCCAAGTGAGGGGACAAGACGCTCTATTTATAGGTGAAGTTGCCTCTTGAAGAAGATATTTTCTTAGAAATATCCAAGGGATTTGTGTGACAAGTGTCTCTCTTTTCAAAATATCTCGAAATTATCTTCAAAGTTTCTAAATCTTTCTCTTCAAGAAATATCTAGAGGTTCTTCTAGATCTTTCTCCAAATATCTTCTCCTTGCCACCACATGTCAAGAGTTGTTAAGCTATGGTGGGAACATGTGCAGAAAGTAGCTTCATAAAAAAAATGAGAGAGAGCTTGGCATACATCATGGATGACATCAAACAAACTCGTAACCACTTTTCTAAGGGATTTTTCTAGGTCCATAATCACTCCAAAGTGCACCTACTATGTGTAGAATGACACGTGATGGGGTATACTATGACTAAGGCCAATTGTGGCCATGCTATACATGTCATATGCCACCTAAGATGCCTAGTAGATAGGAGGTATGTTTTATAGGCTTATTTCATCATGGCTACAAGAAGAGGTTCACAAAGAAGCCCGGGATCGAAGCCCATTCCCAACAAGAGTGACACATAAGACTTCGACTAGCTTTTTGCATGCTAAATGGAAAATGCATATACTTGTGCACACTTAAGGTATACACATAAAATCCGTAATATTGTAGGGCTTAGCTTCCGTTACCACCATGCAGGTGCCACGGCATGACAACGGTAGCTCAATTCTACAGCTTTAAACAGAAACATGGTGAGTCTGTTAGGGATTGTGCAACTCAAATAAAACAATACATTGCTAGATGCCTAGGGCTAGAGATACGTGTAGAAGAACAACTTGTATCATTGTTTCTAGAGGGACTGCTAAACAAAGAACTTCATGCTATACTCTATAGTAAAAAGCATACAATCCTAGAAGAGTGTGTGTCATATGCTATTGACTTAGGAGACAATTGTGATATTCTTAACGAAAAAGATGTCTCTAAGGATAACCAAAGTGAGAAAACGACATCCACTAAACCAGCACAAGTGGGAATGGCTGCTGCTGCACCACTTTCAGCCATAGAAGATATGCTCAAAATAATGAACGACATGATGAACAAGGGACTAGGACAAGGGATACCTCAACAGGGACAACCAATTAGGCCACAAAAAAGGTGTGCAATTCAGGGTAAATGGACCAACCATGAGACCCAAGAGTGCTACTTTAGACCAAAGTATGATGGGAATGTTCAGTACGTATCCATGAGGCCACAAGGACAACCCATGTACAGATATCAACCTAATATGGATCAAGCTCAAAGACCACCAATGGATATGGAAAGACCTCAACCTGTGTTGGAACAACAGCCTCCGTATCGAGGACATAATGTAGTGTCTGTAAAGTATATGCACTCCGAAGGAGTCATAGATGAACAAGCATTAGTACCTGTTACACCCTATGTTGAGCTTAGTCCATCTACAGTAATGACAAAGTGAGATTGGTATAATTCACATCCACCACCAATGGAAGAAACTGTGACTTATGATCCACCAGAGCTTGCACCAATGTATTATGTAGCTAATTAAGGAGTCAGACCTCCCATGGTCAGACCTGTGATTAAGCCAAGAATGGGAAACTGTCATAACTGTGGTGCAGATGATCATTGGAAAAATGAATGTCCAAAGCATGACAAAAACCTCGAGCCAGTTGAATCCTATGCATACAATGTTGCAAAAGGGAGGACACTTTCCGGAAGATTGTCCTAAAAATCCTTTAAACAAGGGTAAAACAGTAGTAAACGTAGTCCAAGTGATACCTAGTAGCTCATTAGAGAGTGAACCGATTGTTCCGATCGCGGTAATCACTAGAGCCCGGGCCAAGAAAAAGAAGCACAACTCCTCTGATGGCTCAAAAAATACGAAAGTTTCCTCTCAAAGAATCAAAAGAAGCATAAGCAAAAGATATGAAATGAGAAAACAAAAACAACGGATTGAAATCAAGGAGAAAGCAAAAAAGCTATTCCATGAAAAGTTGAAAGAAACTGGAAGAGTGAAGTCAAGGAAACAACCGTAAAATCTAGTTGATAAAATTTTTGAGCCTATTAATGCCGCCTTGGAAGCCTACCAAGCAGGACTTAAAGCAAGCCAAAACATGAAGAACAAATGGAAAAACTATCCTTGAAATGCTAGAATAACAAAAACCCAAGCTTGAGAGTATCGCAAAACCTGAGGAGCTTGTGTTAAGGGAAACTAATTAAAGATCTAATGTGGGGGCAGAACCCCACCTTGAAACAAAAGAACCAGAACTTATAGTGCCGGACAGCGAAGATGCCTTAGACGAAATTCCATTCGTAGAGGAAGAATGGCTAGGACACTTATGGAAAAAAGTTAGAGAGATCAATGATGGGAGACTAACTCTAAAGTCAGCTCCTATAGAGTAAGTCTAGTTAGATAACGTACCTTCTGATATGAATATGGATGTACAATCCTTGTACGGGGACTGCGGATCTGAAGCTTCAGGAATGTCAAAACCATTGACCTTGAAAAAATTACCCTCTTACTTGGGAGATAACGAAGATGAATCCATAGTATGTAAGACCACTCAAGTAAAAAGAATTGAACAGACCCTAGAAGTAGACAACATTCATTCAATCGTGTCTACACCCATCCAATGCACTCTTACCTTGGGAGAATTGTTAAAACTCAGACCATATTTATGGGGTTAATCTCAAATAATTTGAGAAAATTGAAAAACGAAATCGAAAACAAAGAGATTTGATATGTTCCCATGAGCAAAGTCGGAGAATATTATGAAAGAAAAGAAAGAAACACCACCCTGCCATTGAAATATAATGACATTGAAACCATGGCAATACTGGATAGTGGAGCAGGCATAGCCATAGCCACTAAAGCAGTATGGGAATCTTGGGGACAACCAACCATTAGACAAACTCGAATGAAATTGCAATTGACTGCTGACGGACACATTGAGCGACCATTAGGGCTGCTTGAAAATCAGTACACTTTTGCCATTGTACACTTTGGGAAAAACTCTATTATGAGATCATATTGGGAAGACCTTTCTTGCGACAAGTACAACTTATCCAAGATTGGGAAAACATTTATCTGTAATCGAAGCAAGTGGTATCTATAACAAGAGTAAATCTAAAAGATCACACTTATAGAGATGTCTTGAAAACACCCATACAAGAGTTTGATTCAATCTCTTTGGATGAAACTAAGCTTCCATCATGGTTAAACAAAGACACTACTATTTGGATGTGTGGAGTGACAGAAAATGGAATCTTAAAACGAGAAGAATGTATCGTAGAAAGGGAATGTGCAGACGAAGCCTATGTACCTGAACCCTTTCCAGAGCATTTGTTTGAGCCATTCAAGCGGACTCAAATTTTAGCGACAATGCATGTCTGTGTGAATACGTCCATGCCTACTCAATTTTGCAACGAGGATAACTATGACATAATTCCCATCCAAATGATTTCAACCCTTAACGTTGAAGACGAAGATGAGGAACCCAAGGACTTAATGAAAGCTCAACAAGTCTTTTCAGACCTCTATTGCTATGCAACATATAAATTAGATGAACACTCAGATACCTCAGAAGGTTTGGGGTCAGAAAAAGAACATGTGAGAGATAAGCTACTCTTGAAAGGAGGGGAGGAAAAGTTCTATGACTTTCCCAACTAGAAATCAAGAAGAAGAAAATGTTATAGACGAAAAAGAGATGCCAAAAATGTGAAAACACGACCTATGCCATCAGTGTCCAGTCAAACATGATTCTTGATGCAGATAGATGCAAATGATTGTATCAAGAGAAAAATCAATGGCACATATGCTTCAAACAAAAATTCAGAAATGTCTCAAACATCGAGAAAAAAAAGGAAGGATACTCAAGCAAACCCACAGGATAAAAAACCACTCATGACCCGAGTAGAGCAAAAAAAAAAAACCAAGAGTTGAAAAAATCTCTTAAGGAGATATATACGACCAAAATGGAAACCACGGAAGAAGATGGTAAGGATATAATGAGTGTTCCATCCCATTGCAAAACATATACTCTCCAAGATCAAAAAATCATAGTAAAACCCTGTTAGGGAACTACGTAAACAGGGCAAGTCTTACAAAGGGCCTGAAAATGCTAAAAAGATAGACCTAGCTAAACGAGGAGAAGAGCTTAGACCTGCTTACATTGCGAATGACCTAGCAGAAGAATAAGAAGAGCTCTTGTTGAGCTTGTTAAAGGAATACCGAGATATCTTTGCTTGGTCTTACAAGGATCTCAAGGGTGTTGATTCAGAAATCTGTCAACATACCATGCCCATGAGAGATGATGCGAAACAAGTAGACAAAGGCTATACACGTATAATGAAACATTTGCCAGGAAGATAAAAGAAGAAATTGAAAAACTAAAGGAAGCCAAATTCATTTACGAAATTGAACACACATAATGGGTGTCTCCAATTGTGGTAGTACCCAAGAAAAATGGAAAATTATGAGTGTGTGTTAATCTCACAAAAGTGAATGCAGCTACCATTAGTGACAACTTTCCTCTTCCGATCACTGAGAAGGTTTTAGAACGAGTTGTAGGAAAAGAGGCTTACAGCTTCTTAGATGGTTTAGCGGGATACAATCAACTTTTGGTTGACGCAAAAGATCAGTATAAAATTGCTTTTGTAACAGAATGGGGTATTTTTGCCTATCAGGTTATTCCGTTTGGATTAACTAATTCACCAGCCACATTTCAACGGTTGATGAGCCATGCTTTTAAATAATATCTTAGGAAATTCTTAGAAGTATATATGGATGATCTATGCGTACATTCATCAATCCGGGCTGGTCATTTTGAACACCTCAAAAAGGTATTAAATGTAGACTTTTTAGGATTTGCTTAAATCCTGAAAAGTGCACACTCATGGGTAGACAAGGAAACTTTCTTGGACATATAGTGTCTAAAAATGGTATAGCTACTGATATTGAAAAAATTCATGTCATTGTTGATTTGCCTAGACCAACAACAGTCAAGGGGGTACAAGCCTTGATGGGGCATAGTGGATATTACCAACGATTCATCTACATGTACATGATAATTGCAAAACCCATGTATAGCTTGTTTACACACTTTGAGTGGACCGAGCCATGTAAAGAATCCTTCATGAATCTTAAGCAAGTTCTCACCTCCACTCCAATATTGAAAGCACCAAAATGAAATAAGATACTAGCTCAACTAGGAGACGGGAAAATTGACTTTCCTATTTCTTATGCTAGCCAACAGTTGAACATGGAGGAAAAGAATTACACCACCACCAAAAGAGAAGGATTAGGAATGATCTATGTCGTTAAAAAGTATAGACATTACCTTTAGCCAACAATTTTGTGTTCTTTGTAGACCACCAAGCTTTGTTATACTTGGTAAACAAGCCATGCAACATAGAAAGAATAGTGAGATGGTTCATCATTCTTCTGGAATATGATTTCACTGTGGTTGTCAAAGAGGGCACTACACATCAACGAGCACATCATTTGTCAGGGATTGTTTCAGGAGAATCACCTAAAGAGATAGACGATGATCTACTAGATCCCTATTTGTTCTCTGTAGAAATGATACCTCGATGGTCAGGCAACATTGTGTCATTGATGACAATAGCTCAAGTGGATTCACAAATACCACTTCCTATTACGATCGGTTTAATCGAGCAATTCGCTATGTATCAATTAATATCTGGTTGGCTATACAAAAGAAATCGAGACGGAATATGGATCTTATGCATTAACCTTGAAGAAAAACAATAGTACCTAGGTCAAGCACATGTTACCATTGTAGGACTTCACTTTGTGAAATACCAAACTATGCAACGAATCTTGAGACTTGGAGTATTTTGGCTGACTATGAGGAGTGATGTTCGATATTTTGTAAAGGATTGTCCTCAATGTCAAAGACAAATACCCATACTTCATGTAACATTGTTTCAAATGTCACATGTTCCTAAGTGGAGTAACTATCTGTTTACTTAATTATCAAGCCAAATATTTCCGGAGGATATGAGTGAACACCATCAAAGATCAATTGAAACTGAAGCAAGAGACTATGCTCTTATTGGGAACCAATTGTATTGGAGAGGTAAGGATCAACACTTGCGTCTTTTTGCAAATGAAGACGAGTATATTCCGACTATAGAACAAGCACATGCTGGAGTAGCTGGAGGTCACTTTTCTAGTGAGACCACAGCAAGAGAAATCTTGATGGCAGGCATATGGTGGCCAACACTTTTTGCAAATGCCAAAGAATATGTTCGAAGGTGTGATGCTTGTCAATGAGAAAAAAATGCCAACACGTGTAGATAGCATGCCCTTAAGACGAATGATGGGTGCTAGAGCTTTCGCAAAATGGGATATAGATTTTGTTGGTCCAATACAACCACTTGCTTATAGAACCCAGGCTCAATATCTCATTATAGCTACGGACTATTTGACCACGTGGACCGAGGCTAAAGCAACTCAAAAGAATGATGCTAGAACCACTACTGCATTCTGATATGAGTATGTATTCACAAGATATGGACTACCAATAGAAATTTCCAGTGATTAGGGAACTCATTTACTCAATGACATAATCGCGTATTTGCTTAATGATTTTATGGTCATCCATAAGAAATCAGCTCCCTATCACCCACGAGCAAACGGACAAGCTAAGCATATGAACAAAATTCTTAGCTCGGTGCTGACTAAAGTGGTTAGTTCAAGAAAAACAAACTTGGAAATGAATCTCCATACTGCTCTATGGGCTTATCAAGTTTCTCTAAAAATAGCTTTAAATGCTACACCCTTTAATCTTGTTTATGGTCTTGATGCCATACTGCCAATAGGATTTCTATTACCGACGTTAAGGGTAGCACAGAATCTTGAGTGGACTCGACATGAATTGTCAGAAAGACTTGAAGATATAGAAAAGCTAGATGAGCAAAGGCTAACTGCTGTAGCTCACATCTATGCACAAAAGCGGAAACAAAAATAGTTTTTTGATTCCCACTTAATCACAAAAATTGTAATGGAAATGGCCTATGAATTTAGAGAATAGCGGAATTAAGAGAATTAGAGTGAGCAACTTTGAGAGCATAGAGGGTGAACTTAATTGGTAGTAGCAACTTAATCATAACACTTAATTAACT
The DNA here is from genome assembly GCF_014529385.1 of Adiantum capillus-veneris. Classification (NCBI taxonomy): domain Eukaryota; kingdom Viridiplantae; phylum Streptophyta; class Polypodiopsida; order Polypodiales; family Pteridaceae; genus Adiantum; species Adiantum capillus-veneris. Next base: position 66,732,323 of record NC_140936.1, read on the forward strand.
AGGCATGAGCAATACTTTTGCAAGAGAGAGAGAGAGAGAGAGAGTTTAGAGAACATGACAACAGTTGAGGACTGGATTTATGTGGAGGCGGTCCCCCCTCCAAAAGGCATTTGTATTATAGATTCTCTCATTAAGAGAGACTTGGTACTATACAATCTTTGTGTTACTTGAGACCTCTTTGGAAGTATGGAGATGGAAGTTTCATACATCAAGATTTTGCATAATATCAACAATCAATCTTAGCTTGAAAACAATCAAGAACTTGTGAACATCATTAGTCTTTGTGTTCCCTAAATCATTTGAGTGCATGAAGATGTATACTTTTATGCATCAACTTGTTCCTAAAGCAGCAATTAATCTACCTTGAAATACAATTAATCTACTTGCATTAAGTAACTAATCTACTTGCAATAAACCATTAGCCTTCTTGCAATAAGCATAACATGCACTTTGTAGAAAGCATTAACTATCCCAAGCCTCATTCCCAAGACCTCAAACACCTTTGAAGGTGGAGAGAGCTAGCAGGAAATGAGGGTAGGGAAGAGGAAGAAGAAGTATTCCATAGGAGAAAGAAATAATTCCTCACTTATCATCACTCTTCTTGCTTAGCATACATAATATCATAGTAATGAAGATGGAGAAGATGGAAAGCTTAAGCATTGAATCATAGGTCTTGGTTGGATTTACATTCCATAGCCAAGAGTGTTGGTGTGGGCTCTCAACTTCTCAAGGAGCTTGGAGAAGGAGATGGAGCTCTTGCACCTTGCCTAGCACACAATGAGAGTGTTTGTGAGTGTGTGTGGGTGATTATACCCCCTAAGCAACCCCCTAGATTGCTTGGGTCGAACCCCCCTTGTACCTCATGCTTGAAGCTCATTGGACGCCTCCATGCCTAGCCAATCACAAGCAGGAGGCATTACAAGCAGCAAGGGTAGCCTTAGGACAAGTGTCCCCCTTTCCCTTTTGAGAGAGAGGACTTGATAAATGAAAAATCAATTAATTAAATCTCTTAAATTATCATTGGACCCCTTGGGCGACCAACCAATAGGCTTCAGTCACACCATAAGGGCAACATGAGGAGGAACTTGACAAGTGTCCCTTTTGCTATCTTTGTACCATGCATGCCTTGTGTGAGTGTGTGGGTGTTCTCTCTCATCCCCCCTCATGTAGGGCTCTCCCGCTCCTTGTAGGGATTGAATATTTGACTTTTTGACACCTCAACCCCTCATGCATAAGCCCAGTTCTCACCACAAGCTTGGCCCTTAAGCACTTTAAGCTTGGACTAGGTTCTCGCCTCAAATACAGCCCTAGCATCTCAAGCATGTCAAGAACCTCAAGCATATCAATCATCAAGCACCTCAAGCATCTCAAGCACCTTAGTCATCAAGCATGACAAGCAGGACAAGCACCTTGAGCTGGGTCGGGTTCCCGCCTCAATGTCATCCCTAGCTTACCTAAGGTCAAAGTACTTTTACACACATTATTGGAGGTCTTCAATGAAGCTAACCCTAATGTCTTATGCTCCATTGGTTAACGTTGCTCTTTGATAGACCATCTCTCATTCTGGCCCCTTTACCATTGGCCCCATGTTGAGATAGATGTATAAGCACATGTCTACATCTTAACCCTTGTTCCCGTGTATTCTCCCACATTAAGTGATCAGTTTAATATGAGAAAATCATTTGGGTTGGTTAGATATTAATTTTTATGAAATTACCTCTCTCTTGAAATCATAGTCGTCCTCGGCTATGTGGTAGAGATGGTAAAGTCTCACCCATTAGTCCATTGGTCTTAGCGGGTGGAGGATCCATTTTTACCCTACGACATCATTCCAGAGTGGATGACTAATCCACTTGGTTCTTGAGAGACATTGTCTGCCACAAGCATGTCTACTCTTTTTAGTCCATATCATACTTCCAAAGTAGAGTGACAAGTTCTACTTGGTGTTTGGGAGACGTAGTCACCACAAACATGATCCTAAGTATGCATACTTCTTAAAATTTGTGCACGAAACATAAAAAGAGAGTCTTACAAGACAAAAACATGGATCATTTAAAATGAATTTCTTTTACATTTGCTTAGTCTTCTGTGTTATTTTAAGCATCATTAACAAGGTTCATATTATCCTTAAGCTATGTTCTTTGCATGCATTTAGCATCTTTGAAAGGATAATACTTAACTTAAATAAGATACTCTCATTAATCTTACCATTTCTTAATACCTTGTGTTCCTGTCAAACGATGAACTTGGGTTGGAGCTCGTTTGCTTCATCCTCAATCTCTGGTGGGTCTTCATTTATAGACCCTATTGGTGGCTCTCCTTAATAAGGCGCTCCAATAGGCTCTCATGAAAAATGATATATATGAGCCAGTAGTTGGGCATCTTTAATTGATAAGCCATCTGATGGATGGGCTTGAGAATTTAGAAGGGGCCACAGTATCTTTGTGCTAACCGAGCATAATACCTTTAATGGCCCTTAGGATTCTTGTGTGTAATTTGCCTTAGATGAGCCTTGGGGAAGTTTAGTAAGACCCAACTTTTTTTTTCTTTTTATTTAAAGGATAAGGCTCTTTTGTGCCTAATGGTAGGAGCCTCTTTTGCCTAGCTAATAGATGGATATAGCCTGTTTAATCTTCTAAAAGATTCATTTTGATCTCGGCTATACTCCTTTGCAATGAAGATCTTCCCAGGTACCTTAAGATACAAGGGACTTTTGGATCTTCCGTCATTAGCCTTGAAAGGTACTTCCCCCTTAAAAGTATGTTCATGTTATTAGAGACATAATGTTGTTAGGGTAAGTACTTCTCCCATTTTGAGCATTGATCTATTTTGAATCACGGGCTTTTAGTAGATCAAGGATCATTAGTTTTGTGATTTTCCTTTTTGGCCATCCGTTGGAATAGTAGGCTGACATAAGAGGATTACTCTAGTTCTGATAGAGACTCTACCAGAAATTAGTGGTCACGGTAGGATTTCTATATGACACAATTAGATGTTGGCAAGCCATGTTCCTTCTATCATAATTCATCTTTTGGTATACCATACATTTTGAAACATACTCTTGTATGTTCTCATTTCTTGGTAATCCAATACAAGTATGATTTTACTCCTAGCATAGTAAATTTGAATTCCTCTTTGCCCCGCATATGGGAGGAGTATGGGAAGTGAGGAAGATATAGCCTATTGAGGTATGGAAGATAAACATCCTCTAACGTGAGTGGTTCTTTTTCTTCCATTTGTAAAGGCTATTATCATATCCCTAAAGCCTGGGTTAGAAGCATATTTAACTATCATAAAACATAGTTCATTGTAAGTTGTTATTGATACCCTATCTACCCTTGGCCATTGGGAAAGTGCATCGGCTACATGATTGTGCTTGCCAGCAATGTGAGAAATGTAAAATTTAAATTGCCAAAAGAATTTTCCCACCTCATTTGATTGTCGAAGAGCTTGGTTTGTATCATGGATAGAGTCCGCAAGAGGTACTTCCATGTGTCAACGGCATGTAAAAGAGCTCGTAGTTCCTTTTTTATATGTCCAAAATTCGCTCATTGGATTTGATTCTTTGAATCTTGTATTCTATGGTATTCCCTTCTTGAAGCAAATTTTTGCTTGAAGGAATGCATCCAGGCATTACATTGGACCTCAAATAGCTTTGAGAGATCCCGTAGTGTAAGCATTAGTTGAGAGATAAGTTTCTCTTTGAACTTTTCAAAAGTATTTTTCTCTCTTTGCAGTCCATGTATACTTAACGTTATTTTTTTGTTAAGTCATGTAATGGACCTGCTATAAGCATGAATTTTTCCTATGAAGCATCTCTAGTATGCACTCATACCTTTAGAGCTTCACAACTCATGTAGACTCCTTGGATTAGGCCATCTTTTTATTACCTCTACTTTTTGTGGATCCATACAAATACCACCTTTAGAGATAATGTGACCTAATTATTGAATCTCTTGAAAAATTCACTTTTCTTTTGGCTAGAAGAAATCCTAACCTCTCTCAAAACTTACCAGTTCATGCTATTGCCGTTTGAACTCCTCTTGTGGAGCTTATAAAGCTCAATAAGGAGGCTTATTAGGCAGTGAGCTTCGTGGTAAAAGCTCCATTGCATGGTCATTGTCCCCTCGTTGTGGAGATAGCTCACAGGGGTATCATCAATAAAAAAAAATTGGAATCCATTTAGGAATGTAGACAATTCTAATTCCTCTTCATTCCCATCTTTTTTATTATTATTATTGGTTGAAACATTGAATTCATTTACAGACTTTCTAACAAAAATCATGTATATGAATATATAGATTTTCATTAACTTGTGAAAAGCATGCATATTTACAAGGGATAGGATACTACCCGACTCATAAACATGTATGTACATATCTCCTAGCTTAGGAAAAACAAAAGCCTTTTGCTATGAGAATCCTCTTTTGGAGTTTCCAACATAGAAACTCAAGGCGGGTTTTTGCGTGCATTTCTTTGGGGACAAGCACGATAGACATGCCCTTGATGTCCACACTTGTAGCATTTGTTATCCTTATGATAACACTCTGGCTCTGTTGGAGAGAGTCTATTCTTACCTTTGTAGACTCCTTTCTCCTTAGCATTGTTATCGGTGTTGCTAGAGTTGCCTTTGGAGGAAGTTTGAGCATTATTCCTTCCTCTAGGATCATTTTGATCCTTCACTTCCATGGGCTTAGAGTTTCTCTTAACCCCTTGCTGGAAATTGATTTGAGAGGCGACCATAGTATGGTGTATGACCGCCGATATGGCATTAGACCTTTGTGAGTTAATATACTCGGCCATCTCGCCAAAAAGACCCGCATAAAATTGTTGCTTTTTCTCTTCAAAGCCTATCTTTTTGTAGACACTGGCTTTGAGAAGTAAATCCCAAAACTTATCTACATACTTCTGGATAGACTCGTAGGGAGAGAGTTTCAAGCTTTTCCATTCTGTGAGGACATTGTCTTTAGTGTTTCTTGCCAGAAATTGTTTCATGATGGAGGTTCTTAATTAAATCCTTCCATGTCCTTGGAGCTTTCCTTTGGGCTCGTAGGCTAGCCCACCATTGACGTGCGGAGCTCTAAAAATGCATAGATACCTAACGTAGTTTAGAGGACTCCATAAGGTTCTCATCACCAAAGGCCACATCAAACTGTTGGATGAAGGCCAAGATCTTGTCCGTAGCACCAAAGGTGACATCATAGGTAAGAAAAGTGGTGTCCTTTCCTCCCTCTTTGAACTTCTTTAGCTTCTTGGACCTTCTCCATACCGGATAGGACTTGTGATGGCCTTTCCTTTTGGGCTCTTTGAGAGAAGAGCCGCTACCTTCATTGGAATATGAGGAAGGTGATGAAGACGGAGAAGAGGGTGACTCTCCTTTTCCTTCTTTTGGTACCTCTCTTCCTTTTTTTGATAACGAGGAGGAGGACTTTTCGGCAATCTTTCTCTCTTGGGGGGAGTTGGAGATCGTTGAGGCTACCGTCTTCTCGGAGCCACATCTTCAGAAGTATTGGGAGAGTCACTTCTTTCTCCTTCTCTTGGGGAAGACTCTATAGTAGAGACTTCACCTTTCTTCTTGGATGGAGGTAAGCCCGCTAGTAATCGTTTAAGCACTTCATATGGGTTCTCCTCTTCTCTCACCATAGAGAGCCCTCTCTTGGAAATATCTTGAAGATACTTCTCAGGTGCTCTCTCTTTTGGGGGAGTTTGGAGAATCCCATAACTATGAAGTTGTTGGAAAACTTCACCTTGTAGGGCTGGGTTTCCCATAACTTGTTGCAGCTTAGAAACAAGACACTTGATAAACATGGGAGCATCATCATTAGCACCTTCATGTGCAAAATCAAAGTTATCAATACTCGTTCTACTCTCTTGATTATTGTCAGCCATGTTCACAAAATTTATGTATGTACTTAGTGTATGATTTGGCAATTCAAAACCTTAGTTGCCACTCCTCTTAGCCTTTGAAAATCGGCTCTTAAGTCTAGAGGAGTAGGTTTAACATAGCAGAGTTGCTGAGGGCTAGCTCCTTTCGGACTTCTTATGGCTCAATAATGTTAAAGCCGTAGGCAAGTCTAAGACTCCATTATTAAGTCCAAAGCTCCCAAGGTGTGCACCATCCCCCACATAGTGGGCTCAACAAAACCGATAATAGATCCCAATTCCACTTACCCTAATATAATTAACAACATCAACCATTTATAGGCTACTTAAGGACCTCTCTTCTGAAGCAAGAAAAGACAAACCAAATGCTCTGATACCAATGTAATGGAAATGGCCTATGAATTTAGAGAATAGCGGAATTAAGAGAATTAGAGTGACCAACTTTGAGAGCATAGAGGGTAAACTTAATTGGTAGTAGAAACTTAATCATAACACTTAATTAACTAGGCATGAGCAATAATTTTGCAAGAGAGAGAGAGAGTTTAGAGAACATGACAACAGTTGAGGACCAGATTTATGTGGAGCCGGCCCCCCCTCTAAAAGGCATTTGTATTATAGATTCTCTCATTAAGAGAGACTTGGTACAATACAATATTTGTGTTCCTTGAGACCTCTTTGGCAGTATGGAGATGGAAGTTTCATACATCAAGCTTTTGCATAATATCAACAATCAATCTTAGCTTGAAAACAATCAAGAACTTGTGAACATCATTAGTCTTTGTGTTCCCTAAATCATTTGAGTGCATGAAGATGTATACTTTTATGCATCAACTTGTGCCTAAAGCAGCAATTAGTCTACCTTGCAATACAATTAATCTACTTGCATTAAGTAACTAATCTACTTGCAATAAACCATTAGCCTTCTTGAAATAAGCATAACATGCACTTTGTAGAAAGCATTAAATATCCCAAGCCTCAGTCCCAAGACCTCAAACACCTTCGAAGGTGGAGAGAGCTAGCAGGGAATGAGGGTAGGGAAGAGGAAGAAGAAGTATTCCATAGGAGAAAGAAATAATTCCTCACTTATCATCACTCTTCTTGCTTAGCATACATAATAGCATAGTAATGAAGATGGAGAAGATGGAAAGCTTAAGCATTGAAGCATAGCTCTTGGTTGGATTTACATTCCATAGCCAAGAGTGTTGGTGTAGGCTCTCAACTTCTCAAGGAGCTTGGAGAAGGAGATGGAGCTCTTGCACCTTGCCTATCACACAATGAGAGTGTTTGTGAGTGTGTGTGGGTGAGTATACCCCCTAAGAAACCCCCTAGATTGCTTGGGTCCCCCCCCTTGTAGCTCATTCTTGAAGCTCATTGGACCCCTCCATGCCTAGCCAATCACAAGCAGGAGGCATTACAAGCAGTAAGGGTAGCCTTAGGACAAGTGTCCCCCTTTCCCCTTTCAGAGAGAGAACTTGATAAATGAAAAATCAATTAATTAAATCTCTTAAATTATCATTGGACCCCTTGGGTGACCAACCAATAGGCTTCAGGCACACCATAAGGGCAACATGAGGAGGAACTTGACAAGTGTTCCTTTTGCTATCTTTGTACCATGCATGCCTTGTGTGAGTGTGTGGGTGTTCTCTCTCATCCCCCCTCATGTAGGGCTCGCCCCCTCCTTGTAGGGATTGAATATTTGACTTTTTGACACCTCAAACCCTCATACATAAGCCCAGTTCCCACCACAAGCTTGGCCCTTAAGCACTTTAAGCTTGGACTGGGTTCTCGCCTCAAATACAGCCCTAGCATCTCAAGCATGTCAAGCACCTCAAGCATATCAATCATCAAGCACCTCAAGCACCTCAATCATCCAGCACCTCAAGCACCTTAGTCATCAAGCATGACAAGCAGGACAAGCACCTCAAGCTGGGTCGGGTTCCCGCCTCAAGCTCAGTCCTAGCTTACCTAAGGTCAAAAGACTTTTACACACATTATTGGAGGTCTTCAATGAAGCTAACCCTAAGGTCTTATGCTCCATTGTTTAACCTTGCTCTTTGATATACCATCTCTCATTCGGGCCCCTTCACCATTGGCCCCATGTTGAGATAGATCTATAAGCACATGTCTATATCTTAACCCTTGTTCCCTTGTATTCTCCCACATTAAGTGATCAGTTTAATATGAGAAAATCATTTGGGTTGGTTAGATATTAATTTGTATGACAAAAAATCTTCAAGAAAGGATACTTAGTTTAGTCAATTCCCTTAAGCAACACATTTCTAAGTTTAAGAAAAAGGAAAATGGACCGTTTATCATTGAAGACTTATCTCCAAGTGGAGTCATAAAATTGTCCACCCTAGATGGTGAACCAATGGCTAATTGGATTAGTGGATGTCTTTTAAAGAAATACAATTTTCCGCTAACCAATCAATTGCTAGAAAGAATGCATGCAGTCCAGGAAAGAAAGATTAAAGGACAACAAGTTATTGATGAAGCCTAAGAGGAAGCTCGGCTTCGGATACTCAAACGAAAAGCTGCTCTCAAGAATCAATAGATACCGATTCCCATCAACACACTAGAAATAGATGACCAACAATGGGAATTACCTAAAGATGCACTTTCAACAGATGATGACTGGTTAGACGGAATGGACCTGCGCATCAAAGTACAGCTCAACAATCATAGCACCAATGCTTTGATCGACACATGAGCTAGAGTAAATGCAGTAAGTTATTCCACGTAAAAGAAGGCAACAAGTCAAGAATTGACAATAAGAATAGCAACAATCAAAGGATGTAACAAGAACCCAACCCTAACATTGGGAGTAGTCAACTTGAACGTGATAGTACATGGATGTTCATGTCTTCATCAGTTTGTATGCTTACCAGATAAAACACATGAATGAGACGATGATTCTTGGAATTCCCTGGATGCGAACATACAAAGCAGTACCAAATTGGGATACAAATTAGCTAAAGCTATCACCTAAAGGTGGGCAACTCATTGTTCCAATTGGACCAAGCAAGGGGGAATGGAAAGGAAGCAATCAGCAGACCAAACCACGAAGTAGTCAATCTTATCCATCCCCTTGATAAGCAAATGCTACAAGTAGCATGCAAGGAGTCACAAAAATTCGGTTACCAAAAGCACAACTAAAGGATAAAGCAATTCAAATCTAGGTGCCTAAAACTTCCCTGACAAAACAAAAGAAGGTTCCAAGGGTAAAAACACAGAGACGAGCATCTCCGAACAAGGACCCTAACATGAAATTGGTTTGGAAGAAAAAGGAGCACTTATCTTCTCCACAAACCGTAAAACCAATCAAACAATGGCGAATTAAGTCTCAAAAGACTCCACCACACCATACAACACCAAGCAGATCAAGCTACCAATGGGGAGGAAAAGCTCAACAACATTCAAAAGTGCTACCAACAGCTCAAGAAATCAGTGTGCTGAAGCATCCGGATGGTACAATCAAACAGAGAGCACACAAGCTACAAGATTTTCTCTTTAGAAGACCTCAGGGGGTTCACTATGTGTAAAACTACCATATCACGTGCGTTCAAGATATGTTTGTAAAACCCCTTATCTGTGAATTTTGTTAAGAATATAATGTACCCTTTTCTTTTAAAATCTGTAAGTTTTTTCACATTTAAAAAAATAATGCCCTTCTGTAAGTTTCAAGAACTTTAAATACCCTTCTGTTGAACTCACATGATAGGTTACAGTTTTATTAGGTGACCTCCCCGGGTGGAAGACATCAGCAGCAAACTTCGACATCAGAAACCCTTGAGCTAATTACTCAAGACCCAGCTGTTGCACAGGATAGTGGTTTGAATTTCATTGATCTTCAAAGCATGGTAGAGCCAACCATGGCTATGCATAGACACGATTGTTCAACCCATGCACACGATTGACGCAAAATTACCAACAAATCATCAAAAAATACTCCTTTTTGGATATTTTTTATCATTTTTATTGATAATGAGACTTAAAAATAGAGAAATCTAGCAAAAAATAATACAGCTTTGTTTTTCAATGGATTTTCTTAATTATTGGATTTTCACTTTACTTTTTTAGAGCATTTTGCTATTTTCTTTGATTTTTTCAAATAAACAGGTCAAAAATTAATAATAAATAGCAAGGAAGCTTAGATGGAAAAATTGAAGACATGATGGTGATCAAAAAGACAAGGTAGACAAGCAGAAAAAATTTCAATGAAATCGAAAGATGGAAGCGAAAAGCCTAAATTAGGCGACCAGGCCGCTATAGGAATCTGATCAAGGACAATTTTGAGTCTAACATAGATTTCACGGCCTAGTAGGACTAACACGGGAATCTGGGGAAAATTGGTTCGGGAAGTCCGGGTATAAATATCCAAGGTAGGCTAAAACAAGCCTTTGCACAGAGAGCTTTCGACCTCTTTCGTGCATCTTTTCCAGTGTCTACACTTGCCCGCTTTCAGTGCCGTCTCACACGAGACATGAGGGGTAAGTTCTTTACTAGTCAACGATCCATTTTGTAAGGCCGGTAGCTAGTCTAAACCCCTAGAAAAAACCCTAGAAATCGAGCAGTGCACAAAAGACCTACGACCAAAAACTGTCCATAGCGGCCTGTCAGCTCGACCAAATCAGATGGGATTTGAACTGCAGCATACCCTAAAATAATAGAACTTTCTATATCACCATTTAACCATTCGACAGGGGTCGAGGGGGTCCCTAGGACAAAAGCTAGGTTTTTGGCAAATGCCAGAATTACGATCTGACTCCACAGATAGCTTGCCTACGAGGTTCTTATACAATGTATATGATTGGTTTAGTGAAATCAATCAAGCAAAGCCCTCGAAAAGCAAAAACCGTCTCGAAGGCTACAAAGCGTCAAATGCGACATATGGGGTCAAACTGACTCCAAATGAGCGAGAATTGGATGAGTTGCTTCACAACTATGTTGCAGACAAGTCCAAAGTCTCAAAATTGACTAACCAAATCAACAGGCATTGTAGTCATAGAAATCGAGGATTTCAGAGTCGACAAAGCACAAAGTGATGCCGGCATGACCAAACTTGACCAAATTCAATTTAGGACTTTTTTTAGGTGTATAGAATGTGTCTAGGTCAAAAATTATAAGTTTTGCAAAATATGTGTCACTGTTGTAAATAATCGCGATTATTTACTTTTGCACTATTTTTGCTTGCAACTTGTATCATCACCTCACCTATCATGTGTACACACCTAATACATGCCAAAAATCAAGTATGAGCCAAAATGAGCACCTATAACTTGGAAAAATTGCCAAAAAACACAAAGAATTTCTTTGCAAGCCAATTTTTGGGTTATAGACAATATTTCTTGATCCAAAATCACCTCATATCTCATATACAAGGGTCTATACAATGCCTAGAACCAATTTGTACAAAAAATTGTTGATTTTGGTAGAAAAATTAATAATCACAACTATTTACTTTCTAGCCAAATTTTTGGAGTTTTGATATTTCGCCATCATACATTCAAAGTACATGATGTGTTAAGCCCACTAGCCAAGTTTGAACCAATTTGGAGCTCAAAATCTCAGATTTCCATTATATCTACTGTTTCAGAGACCTAAAGCCAAAATCTGGTACCATTTTCACCCCATGCATCCAAATGAGCGCATAATTCACTCATCGTATGTATTTGGTATATACTTCAAGCCTATGAAGCCAGTTTGCAAAAAGTTGAAAAAAATACTCGGCTGTAAATAATCGCGATAATCTACTTTGGTTGCAAAAATTTGTTTTGACTTTACAATTTTGTTCCTTGCATGTTTTTATGCATCTATGCTTGTTCAAAAATTGATTTGAAGAAAATTGGACCAAAATTGTCATCATTTCAGACTAAAGGACATTTCAGAGAAAATTTTGACAAATTTGCTAACTTTGACACTATTCACAGAACAGGAGACATGCAAGCAGTAGAGAAGGCCCAAAAAAATCTCAACCAGAAGGAAAAGTTACAGGAATTGTCCGCATATCAATTGGATCCAGATTCAGTCAAAGCCGCCAAGGCAACATATCTTTCAAAAGAACAACTAGAAGAGCATCACACCACACTATTCACCGGCAGATTCAAGAGTGAGGAGGGGCATAAGGTAGAGTTTCAACTCTCACCCAAAGAAGTATATGATGTCGCTGCGAAGCCTGAGACCAAAGAAGCCAACCGCAGACTGGGACTTAAAGACTTTTATGAACAGGAGCCGTGTGGTGTGGATTTCCAAAAAGCTTACGAGCTTTTGTCCACTATTAAAGAAGATGGAACTGCCCAAATTTTTGACCCGACCCGCATGGAAATAAAGTCGAAGTGGTAATAACTAAATAAATAGTGGCAGAAGCACTCAGACTTCCCACAGAAGGAATGACCATGAGGGCAAGGAACACGAAAATAGCAGGTACATTCACCAAAGAAACCGCCACAACCACCTTTGCAGATTTTATTCACAAGCAACTAGAAGAGCCAGCCAGGTTATACCACCAACATTTCCACTTCTTGGCAAAAAGGCCACCAAGGTATACCACGCCAAATCACGCGGTTGCCACATTTTTCATGCAAGCTCTCAAGTCAACAACCAAGCAATCGGTGGACCACGCTCAGTACGTCTTGACCACTCTGAAGGGCACAAAGAAAGAAATGAAGATCACTTACTTGGGTGCGCCAGAAGTCTTGACAAGGATTGCATACCATGCCATCAACATGGCCGACAATCTACCACTTGCCCCAGACTAAAACACGTGGATATTGTCAACACGACCATCTCCTTGAGCTATAATATCAGCCAAGAGATCTTATAGATCAGATAAAGACTCGGTTGAAAGCTCGCCAGAAAGGCACAACAGCGAGAGCTCAGATAATGAGGAGAAGATAGCACGAAGAGACGAGATGAAGAGAAAATCCATGGACACACACCAAGAAGAGCCCGTGCAAAAACAAGCTTGTTTTGAAAGAGAAAAACATGCCTACCAGCGCATGGGTGCCTAGTGGACTTAAGGGACCAAGGATAAAGCATCACACACGAAAAGAGGCTGAAGATCCAACAGAGTCCTTGGAAAAAATTTATCAAGCAGCAGAATCCCTAAAGTTGAAAGAAGCTCAAGAAGAGGCAAGGAAAGAAAAAGAGGGAGAGGAGTAGAGACAAGCCGAGGAAACAGCAAGGGAGGAGGCACAACACAAACAAGGTTACGAGTCTCCCGGACCCACTTCACCACCTACGGAATAGTAGGACAATCCTATGCCAAGCCCACCAGCATCACCTGCAGGTAAAGACACCACAAAGGAGCCAACTAAAGAAGTAAAAGAATCTACACAAGAGGCTACTACTACACAAGAGGTGTGAGGTCCCCACCCTGCTGTATCAAACGGTGGATCTGATGGTGAACCTGGTGGCCACTAGATATATAGTGGAAGCAAACAGAGTGGTTCAAGGTTCAACTAGCAGACGATCTCTCATCACAAAGTGAGTCGAGTTTGAGCCTACTAGTAATGAGATCTACCTCCACCTCGCAGAGGAAGTGTACTTAACCTATCTAGCAATCCTAAGACCCACCTTCAAAGAGGAGAGAAATCCTGAGTGCCTTTTTCCCCATGTTTCAGAGGCACGTACACTTGAGACTTCGCCGCTCTGGGGGCAATGAGTATTACTAGTATCGATTTAAACACTATGGGGACAGAGAGTTCCCGACCAATCGGGACCACCCTTCTCATAGGCATTGACAACCTGAGCCAAGCCCCCACTTTCCACCCCCACACTCACACTTCCTTGTGTGTCCTAATTACTACCACAATGGTTTTTCAACATAAAAATTCCTTGATTAGATTCCGAATCACAATGTTCGTTAAGACAACCCTTCAACCAATGTTGCAAAGCGGCACCAAACAGTACTCTAGTAAAAATTCTACTCAAATTTACTCATTAAAATTCCAATGTTTTGGAGGTACAACATCCCCCCTCCAATGAGAGTTTACTCCTCCCGTTGCCTAGCTGCCCATACAACTAGGTATGTCCACCGCATAGAAAGCACGACATGGAAATTCCCACCGCATAGAAAGCAAGACGTGGGTTCCCACCGCATAGAAAGAAAGTCGTGGGTATCCACCGCATAGAAAGCAAGTAGTGGATTCAAGAGCCCTTAACCAGGAACTCTGCCCCCTGTGATCAGGAGGGGGTTCAGGATTAGTTCAACATTGGAAATAGAATGAACATGCCGAGCTAAATTTTCCCTAGCAGACATTCTTTCCTATTGAAAAAAGTATATCCATCAACCATTCTTTCCTACTTAAACTTTAATATACAATTGAATTCAAATGCCAAGGTTTCCGTCGGATTTCTCCAACATGTTTAGGGGTATATTCATTCCTAGCTAATCATATGCAATGTTAATTAAACAACTTGAATAAAATTGTGACCAACCTCTTCCATTTCTTCTTCAATGGCCCGTGAGATGGCCAGTGCTTGTTCGTCCAAGGGAGCTTTTCCTTTTCCATTTACATTGCTCGTTCCCCTCTCGCGGTCGTGGACACCTCCGAAGCAAGTTCTCTTAACCGGGGCCATTTTATACTCACTACTTTAAATGATAAACTTGGAGAAAGAGCTAATGTCCGAGAGAATCATAACAATCCAAATGATAGATTAGAATCATTGAACAATTCCCCTTATATGAGAGTGTTAGATTTTTCCTTCGAGACATAGTAATTTTATGGATAATACTTTACTTGTCCTATGGTAACCGGCTCTAAAGTTAATTTCTTGGCTTAGATGATTAAGAATTTCATAATTTTAGTAATTTAATTACAAGAGAGATGAATTAAGCAAGCTCAATCACTTTCCTAGTGCAATTAGAAAGATGCAGAATTTCTGCATGCATAGGTGAGAGAAAATCCTCTTCTTAGTGGCTTAATGATGGATTAATTTTTGCCTTAATCACATCTTAATGTATGAGAAAATTGAATCTACCTTAGTTACACCAATATTGTGTGGTAAAAGAATAAATTCCATCAAATCTACATCATTACCGGCTTGACAATTAATTACTATGCTGCCTAGAGAGAGAAATCTCTTCTAATCATGTATTAATCATTGATTAAGAGTGATGAATGGCTGAATAATTAGATATTGGATGATGATTATGTAATGGAATATAGCTAAGGAGAATTAGAGAGCACCTATTGGGAATTATAGCTAGGATTAAGCATAGTAGACGAGGAATTAAGAGAATGATGAAGAGAATTACAGAAGAGCATAAATTAAATCATGATTACCGTGATTAGGGGCTGAAATCCTCTCGATTTTTTGATCCAAATGAGTTCTCAAGACGAGAATCCGGCAGCACTTCCCTCCTTTGCTTCTCCTCCAAAAACTGTGTGTGCCGGCAGCACCTCCCCAAGGTGTGTGTGTGTGTGTGTATTGGGTGTGTGTGTGTGAGCACACCTTTAAATAGTCTCCTAAAAGCTGAAAATTGAACCTAGCTGCTATAAGCATCTGAGTGAGCACTCACTCCATGCATTGGCAAGTCTAGTTACCTTCCCACCAAGTGTCCAGTTAGCTAGTCTAGCTGGCTCTCGCACTCACTCTCAAGCTTGGAAACTCTCCCACAACTCCCACAAGACAAGAGGGCACCACCTAGCTACTAAAGCAGGCTCTGAGTGGCTTGGGACATGTTCCCACGCAGCCTCGAGCCCCGGTGCCTCCCCGCACAACTTTAGGAAAAATTGGTTTTAGGCTAAAACGGGCCATACGAGTCGGATTTTAATGCCGTAAATTGCTATACTAAGCTCTAACTAAGGCGTATATGTTCAAGTACCTGCCATATTTAGCAGCCCCCGGGGTCTGAAAATGCATTTCTTTCAAATTCGAGGTACGGGTGCAGTTCTTCGAGACGGTCAAAACTAAACGGATCGGGTGACCAAAAACCTACTATTTTTAGAATGTTTTCACAAAACTTATTTTAATTCACTTTGGAAGATTTATAAAATTCTAAACATCATGGCACTGAGAGAATTTGGAAAACTGCTAAAAATAGTAACTTTTTCCATTATGTTCATTCCATGGTACAAGGGTGCTCTTTTAGATCGGGGTCAGAGACCTTACAAGAGGCTACCGCTACACAGGAGCAACAACCAGAGAAAGAAGCTAAGCCTGCAAAATAGAAAGCAATCGAAGCTACGCAAGAGCTTGAACAAAAAAAGGCAGATAAATTTGCACAACAGGCAACCACTACACAAGAGCAGCAACCAGAAAAAGAAACTAAGCCAAATAAGGAAGCAAGTACTACACAAGAGGACACAACAAAGCTTGAGAAAACACCCTCTACTACAACACAACAAGAGAAGGCTGAGACATAACCTTCTACCTCCACAGAAAAAGAACAGATACAGCCTCAAGGGCAAGAAGAACCAGTAGCCACGCCACAACCAAAATACACACAAGAGGCTGCCTGCACATCAACCCAGCTCCCAAGACAGGAAGGCTGGTAGTATAATGACAAAGTAATCCTGCAAGTAAACAAATATGCAAGGCAAATGCAAGATATGATGGAACAACTCCGATCAGCAACACTTGGCTATAACACAAAGGCCAAGGAGTTAGAGATGGTGATTGACGCTCTCCAGGGAGAGTTAGAAGATAGAATGAACGTCAGAGGCAAGTGTAGGAGATGAAAGCCGAAGATGAACAACATTAGCTAGCAAGAGATAGACGGCATAAGGAGATGGAAGAGCTAGGTGATCTGCTTACAAAGTTATCAGATGCATGTAAAGCCAAAGATAAATAGCTGACAGAAGTTACAAAAAAACTTCTAACGACAACCCTATCAACTCAAAAAATTCAAGTGCAGTTGGATGTCGCCAATGCTTCTTTACAATACTTCAAACAAAGAATAAACTCTCATGGAATTTTCTTGTGAAAAATAGATGGAATCGAGTCGTATCCTCGATCAAAGGGACAGATGAAGTGTACAAGGCATTAGAGAAAAAGAACAAAGACCTCGAGCAAGAGTTAAATCTAAAGCAATCTTAGTGCAAGGACCTGGCTTTGATGCAGATCCAGAGAGAAGAAGAGTTGCTGAAGGAGATAGCTGAGCTTAAAAGAGTTAACCAAGTTGCTGAGAGACGGAAAGTCAGAGATATAAGAAGAGGCAGGCACTTCAGAGCAGCCACGAATAGATATACCCTCAGCGTCATTTGCTAAGCTGGAGACACAATCCATAGCAGAGCTGAGTGGTGAAGATGATTTTCAAGTAACCATTACAGATGCAGACACAGTGCCCATGATCCAACCCTCAAAAGCGGAAGAATACGCACTGAAAAGAAAAGATCGCACAAGAGGTGGATGAGCAGTGGAGGGCAATGATGGATTGGGAGTTGAGATTTCTTCACTCTCTCAACGTCACTCAACTCACTCCCAATCAGATCAATGCACAATGGTATCAGCAATCCCTGCTATACCCTCTTATAAAGTTTGAGTTACTATAGGTTAAAGAAAGGTTTTATGAAGAAATGCAAATAGATGGTGCAGATAAATACCACCTGAAGTGGCGGTTTAGTTGGTTGAACAAAAACCCAAGGTACTTGATTTTGTTCACAAGAGCACGTGCCGCCCTGCAAAGAGATCCGACCTTCTATCCTGTACCAAGAGTTAAGGCCTTGGCAAGCACATGAGGCACTGACGAAGAAGCGGCCAACCTAGCTGAACTATACGAGATTGCCAGCTCCAGAAAAGGGACTGGCAACAGAGGAATACATGGTGAAAACTCTAAACGGTACCATGTCTTTCTTCAAAAGTCTACCGGATCTCTCTTGTGCAATGTTATATAAAATATGTTGAATGCTGCTCACTTGTATTGAAGTTTTTTATGAACCAAAGCAAGTAGGTGCCCCATGGATATCATTCCTCGAAGGAAATAAAGGTTTGTGCTATGATCTTAGTGGGCCAACCTTCCGAAGAAGTCCTTTATGGATTCTACGCCAGATGCATGCTTCTACCTTCACATAATATCTTGTCGTTTGAGGAAGCGATCTACACGGGATTCTTCACTTGGCGAATGAAGATATTTGCACCAGTGATCAGCAACCTCATATCCAAGTTTGTAGGCTACTCAGCGATGGAGCTGAAGAATAGAGTAACCATGCAGTTCCTGCAAGTGTCCGATAAAGAAAGGAAAATCAGCTACCAAAAGGCATTGAATGCGCTTAAAGACTGACTCGCCAGCCGTAAACCCGAAGACTATTTCAAACCATAAAGTTGTTTCAAGGGATGACATAGGCGAGGAGGGGGAGAATGTTAGCAACAAGCTAACACGGATACCATTTTTCGAAGTTCTCTTTGTAAAACACTTATTATTTTGATAAATCGGGAACATTGTAACTCCTATTTTCTCGGATAAACTTTGTAATTAATGAGCTGGGGCTACAAGCTTCTAGATTGTATCAATCTGTCATTACCCATCTTTGGAAGAACTCCCAAATTATTAGTTTTGACCACCAAAACCTTGGCTAAGGTATAAAAGCCAATTTTTGTAAGTTTTTTATAAGTTTTGGATAATGAAATACACAGCGTGAGCTAACGGTGCTCACTCCTCTCCTTCTCGCGCTTCTTACTCCCTCCCGGATTGTCACATTACAGTCGCGCTTGTTGCATTGCAACCGTAGGTAAGAGCTCCACGCATTGATGTAAGCAATTCACAATAATTCCTAGCTTTTGGCGTCGTCGACCTGTGGACTAATTTCATCATAACTAGGAATTTACACTTTTAAATAAAAAACTAAGCATAGTCGGGATATTGGGGCATCATTGCTAAGCATTTAGATGCATTCTGGGTCAAAAACAACTAGGGCAAAAATCCACTGCTATTAATAATCGTGATTTTGGAACTTGACCTAAAGTGGGGTTTGAAACCATAAGCATGTGTGCTTAGGTTTTATAAACATGTCCTAGAAGATTCATTACGTTTGGATGTCATTGATGCTGTAACAGATGTGATTTATTTGTAGATGAGCGATTGGCTTTTGGTGATTTCAGTCACTTGAGTGTAGCTTGAGTTAGATGTGAGTTGTTAGTTGTTTTCTGAGAGATTAACAACCTCTTGTAGCCTCTATGCACTAGTTGAGTCAACTTTATCCCATGGATTGACAATTTAATCGTGGTTCTCGCTAATACTGCAATAAGATAGAATGGTGAGGTTAGACATGCATCCCACAAGTTTTTATCAAGTTTCTTGATACCCTTACTTTTTACCTTTTCATTTATCTTTTCTAAAGCCTTATCTTGCATCTGTCCATAATGTTCCAATGCGCTCATCCTATCCAGATGAGCCTCTTGTAATTGTAAGAGCCTCTCTTTGAATGCATCACTGGATTGCCCAAGCAACTTTTCTAACATCTTGACCACAGGAAATAGTGCTTCCTTTCCATATACCAAATGAAATGGAGTAAACATTGTACCTGTCTTCACCGAAGTACGGTATAAGCCCATAATACACTAGGCAATTCCAAATCCCAATTCTTTCCTTGGTGCTCTATCACTTTTGAAAGAATTTGTACCAACTCACCATTGAATCTTTCATTTAAGTCATTACATTGTGGGTAATAAGGAGTGGTATGATGGTGCCTAATCTTCATCTTCGCGCATAAAAAATGTAATAGTTTAGCTCTAAATCCTGGCCCCTTATCTGAAAGTAGCTCCAGTGGAACCCCAAACTTGCAACATATTTCATCGTACACAAATTTTTCCACATCCCTTCTAGTTATTTTTTAAACTGCTATAGCCTCTACCCATCTAGAGAGATAGTCCACTGCAGTCAAAATAAAGCTTTTGCCCCTGCTTGTGATAGGTAATGGGCCTATTTTATCAATCCCCCACTTTTCAAACACATCAAACGCCATAATGGTTTTTTGTAGCTCTAGCTTCAACACTCTTTTTCCAAAATTTTGACACCTATTGCAAGACCTACACAAACGTGTTAAGTATGGAGCCCAATTTACCCTTGTAATTTTCAGTGGTAAAAGCGCACATTTGTAAGGCCCCCATTATGAGGAGAAGCCATCGTGCGTGAAGGAAAATCACTCACCAGAAACCAAAATTTTCACGGACAAGAATCAGGGGCAACTTTAAAGGCCTCGGGGACGGAGGCCCCCGAGACTTTTTTTTTTCGCCGGAATATTCTTTTTCGCCGGAATATTATGGCCGGACGGCGCCCGAAAAGTGGTCGGAAAACAACCGGTCGGTTGGCCGGTGGCCGGTAGTCAATGGCCGATGGCCGGTGGTCGGAAGTCAATGGCCGGTGGCCGGTGGCCGAATTCAAAAGCGGACTTGTCTTCTCAAGGGCGGCCACACATGGGCGGATTGGAGGGTCCGATTTGGACTTATTCCCACAAGGGCGGCTACACATGGCTGTCTCTCATAAGAGAGGGCAGCCCTTTTGGCCTATAAAAGGAGGTCATTTCTACACACATTTTATAGTGTGAAGTTGATGCAACAAGGTGAGTGTGAGGTGGTGAGAGTGAAGCAAGGCGGGAGCTCCATTAAGGGTATAATCCCTTTGTAAATTACTTCTTGTTTTGAAGTACTCTCTCTCTCTCTCTCTCTCGCTCTACTCTATAATCTCGTGTATGTAAATCTGTCTTTCTTAATTAAGTAATCTACTCAATTATCTATTTAGCTACGTCTTATTTCCTAACAAAACGGTGAACATCATTATGCAAACTAGGCTATACATACCCCTCTTGCAAGATCTTATGCAAGGTGATCTTTAGAGCAAAATGTCCACCACATGCACCTTCATGGTTCTCTTCCAACACTCTATAAATCTCCTCCCATAAAGGTACATGTTTCAACACAAGATCAGCCCCTTTCATGTACAAGACATCACCAATCAATTTGTACTTGGATGCTCTATGCACAAACCATACTTCTTAAGACTTGTGAATGTCCTTCGGAATGATTCCTGTTAGCAAAAACTCCTCTTCTTGAGCCAAACTTTCTCGACCATGATAAAGAGGTAAATTGGTCCTCAACACAAATAGCTCCCCAATCATGCTTTGAGCTGCCTCATGTGCCTCTCCATTTAGAGAATGTTCAATGTGCCTGATGCTCCATGCTTCAAACTTTTTCAACTGGACTTTAATTCTGAAACACATTTCCTTCAATGAGGTGTTCTTGCTCTTCCACACACCCAACACTTGCTTCACAACTAACAAGGCATCACCTCTTATGCTCAACCTTCTAATCCCATGCTTCAAATAAATGTGTAATCCGGCTTCCAACGTAGCATATTCAGCCTCATTGTTACTATGCACATCGAATTTGAACCTCTCTTGCATACTAGCTTCCCCTTTGGATCATAAAGTGCTATACCCCCTGAAGCCGCATCATGGCTCTTTCCGTATGAGCCATCAAAGAACAACACAATTGCATTGCTGATTTGTGGCACTTCTTCAACTACCCTTCTCACCACCTCTTCCTTAACAAGAAGGGGATTCTCCTTGTAAGTCAACAAATTAGCTAGGGTAGCTCGTGTACTGTCTTCCACTAAAAAAGAGAACTCAAACTCTTGCAGCTCAATTATCCATTTCTTGACCACATTTGACATGTTAGTGCCAATAATTTAAGGGTGGCAAAAAGGCGTAACTCATTAACAAAACAAAAGGTTGTGGTAGCAAGTAATGACAAAATCGTCAACAAGCAAATATTACACTGGCCATCACTTTCTCTACTTCCGAGAATTTTCTCTCTACTACCAACTTCACTTCTCTTGCACAATACATTGGACTTATATAATGGTTGCCTTCCCCTTTTGCAATATCATGGCTCCAATGACATCATCCCCTACTGATGGATTTACATAAAATTCTTGCTCCCAATCAGGAGCATGCATGACTGATAGCCCCCCTAATACCTCTTTCACCTCTTGAAACACTTCTTCACACGTCATCCCATTTCAATGGATCATGATTTTCCACTTGTTGTAATGGATAAAGGGGTTGTGAAGAGAATGGAATAAATTGCACCATGTATTTCACTTTGTGTATAAAGGTTGCCAATTGCTTCGTACTTGTAGGTGATGGACGAAGAATAATAGACTTAACCTTGTCTGGACTAACCTCAATGCCATTTTCTAACACCATATGGCCCAATAACTTCACCCTTGGCTGTGCTAGATGAAATTTCTTTGGATTTAGTTGTCCTCCACATTTATCATATTGAGCCAATACCATCTGCAGCTTCTCATGGTGCTCAGCCCTACTACTGTAGACACAGAAGTCATCCATAAAAGTTTTAACACAACTACCAATTAATGGTGCCAATACCCAATTTTGTCTCTCTTGATAGAAAGATAGTCCATTTGACAACCCAAATGGCAATATCGTGTAGCAATAACAACCCCATGGCGTAATGAAAGTTGTCTTTGTTCGGTCTTTAAGGGAAATCTTTGATTGAAACTAGCCTGAAAAACCATCACACACACTGTACCTCTCATAACCTTCCACTGAATCCAAGATTTGATCAACGAATGTAAGAGGATATGGGTTCTTCTTAGTGGCTACATTTAAGGGTTTAAAATCTACACAAATCCTCCAATTTCAATCCTTCTTTGGGCTGACTACTAGTGGACTCACCCATCCTATGGTCTCCATTGGGACTATGAGCCCTGCCTTTAATAACTTGTCCACCTCTTCTCGCAAGGCTTCCATTTTCTCTCGACCCATCCTTCTTAGCCTTTGTTGCACTGACTTAGCACCTTATTTCATCTCTATATTCATCTCTTCTCCTTTGAACCCTCTAATCTCTTCATATGAAGTAATGAACAAATCAGAAAAACTAGCCAGCATGTGCAAATATATCTCCTTCTCCATAGCTGAGAGGTCTCCACTAATCATTTGTGTCATCAATTCCTGCTTCTTTCACAATTCAATCTTGGTTTTCACTCAGCCCTTCAATCACTTCATAAGGCCCTTCACTTTCATCTTCAATGTCATTTGCAAATGCAACTAAACCAGACTCATGGATTTCTTTGTCCATCAGAAGAAATGCAACATCAACATCCTCATCACTGCTAGTAGTACTATCACTGTCCTCGTCAGACAGTGTGGAATAATCTTCATCACTAGACTCATCCTCATCTTCATAAAGTTCCTCCATTCGTTTCCTTGTGTCCATATTATATAGCTTCTTGGCACCTCTCTTTCTATAGAGGCTAATCCTACCACGTCGCCAATCTTGAGCAGCTCCCATTGCACGTAACCATGGTCTGCCCAGTATAATAGGATATTCTCCCAACCCCGTTGGCATCACATGAAAATCAACCACCACCTTTGCATAATATGGATCCATTTCTAAGCTCTTTACAACACCCAAACATTCTACTTTTTGATGGTTTGCCAATGTGATTCAAAAGCCTGAGACCCTAGTCACTGTAAGACCCATCTTCTCAACACATGAGTGTGTTATGACACATATTTGGGCTCCACCATCAACATAACCTTGTCCCATATTTTTTCTTTTGTGCCACACATCTACTATTGGAAAAGTGTCTGGTAGCTCATCCATCGCCAACACCTCCACTGAACCTCTCTTTGGTTCTTTCTCCATTGGGTTAACCATCCTCTTCCACTGTCCCTTTAGCTTAGGCACCATCTCTATAAGCTGCCCAAAAGTAACATTTGTTTTCCTGCTTGTGAGATCCTCCTTCAAGTCATAGCTTAGTTGCCCATCCCCTAGTGAAAATGTGAAACATGAAACTTACTACGAGCCCTTATTTTCCTCTTGGCCTTGACATCCTCGTCTTCATGGCTCCTTACCTTCTTTTTACTAGGACATGGGGCACTTCTTACTTCCTTATCCTGTGTGCTCCTCTTCCCAATAGGCATCACTGATGTATCCTTCATCTTTGTTGACTTCTCCAAGGTGACCACACTTATCACTTTTGTCTTTCCCTTTTCCTCTTGGGTTAATCCACAGGTTCCTTCTTCTCCATTAATTTCAATGCCATAATCAGCTGACCTAGTTTGTACCTGCCTTGGAAATAGATACATGTCTCCCCCAATCCTTGGTGGCTCTCCGTAATTATAACACGTGGGCGTCTGTCTCCAGAACCTACCATTGCTTTGTCCAACACAATTCCTGGGTTTTTGTTCACCTCTTGGCTGATTTGCAAACCTCCCCCAACCTCAATTATTTCTCACATTACCTAGCATGTTTAGGCTGAAATTCTTCATTAAATCTACCACTTGCCTCATGTCTTGCCTTAGCCCATCATCTTGCACTACTGTAGTGACCACTGCTGGCATAACTTGAGGAGTAACAGAAACCACTGGTTCATGATGAACCCCTGGCATGCGACCTTGCAAAGAATCCATAGGCTCAAACTCAGACCTCCTGGGCGAGGACTCTACTCCTAGCTGACTCATTCTTCTCATCTTCCACTCTTTGTCCTAGGCTTCTTTAGCTCCACTTTCCAACGTATATTCTCCCAAAGACCAGCCAAGAACCTGTCCTTCTTCATCATGTCAGGTGGGGGTACCTGTGGTGCTAAGGCCTTACACATCCGTTCCCATGCCATTGAAAACTTACGTATGTATGCATCTACTAGCTCACCTTCCATTTGCACCAAACCTTGTACTTCTTGCCACACTTTGTCAGGATATTCTGTCTTCACAAACTCCACTTCCAATCCATGTCGTAGATTGTCCCAACTTAATCTCACAGGTGGATCATCTACATGCAACTCCTCTTCAAATTCTTTGGACCAAACTCGTGTATCACTCTTCAAATTAATCTGGAGAAGACGTAACATCTGCGGCGGATCATGAATCTAATTGCTAATGCAAGCAACCTCTATGTTTTTCAAAAAATCTTCCACATCTTTATTACTTATTCCATGAAATTCCAGATAAGAGAAAGCCATGGTTACTCAAGTTTCGATGCTTTGAGAACCCCTTCGAACACACCTGCAAGAACCCAAAACCTTTGACTGACTCAATCCCCAGAAACTTCAATGGAGCTCATCTTTAGATAAGGATAAACACATGCACATCAAATGAGTTTTCATAGTTAATCATCAGAATTACAACAGGCTAAGGGGATTCCAGTATCTCTTACAATCTTCTTGGCCCAAACATAAAGACTATGCGTTGTTGGAAAAAAATCTTCCTGAACACATGAACATTTATTTGGATTCTTTGTGTTAAATGAAAAGGAGTGAATTGAGGTCTGTTTTGATCATCCATTAAAGCCAACCATGCAGCTCCCAAGAAGGCACACCTGACTTATCCTTTGATTTGCCAAAATTTCAGCAGCATAAGAGCATAAATGGCTCAAAAGACCAAGAAACCAACCATCACAACTTGGACAAATTTCGGTAGAGTCTCGCTAGAAGTAGAGCAGTAAGAACCCAAAATATAGACTGTATATGCATGCATAACCTGCAAACAATAGAACTCGAGCATCAAGTAGGAATCACCAGTACATAGCCTATGGCAAGTCACAAAAAGGGTGCTCGAGCCACTTGTATCACCAAAAGGATCTCACATTTGAGAATCCCCCAGCTTGATAAAACCTCACGCTATTGACCCTCTCATGAAAGCTTATGCAAATCTCATATAGTCAAGTCTCAAAAATAACTATCTTCTAGACCGAGTCTCAAAAATGGCTGGGACTGCCAAATAAAAAAAAGTATGGCTCCACAAAGGTGTACAATGGTAGTATCCACAAGTAATGTACAATACCAGACAATGCGCTCAAACAGGTGCCAAATGATGCTTACCCATGGCGACTGCAAGTGACTCCACTACCACTATAGCACTCTACTCCAACTATCTGTACCTGTGTGAATCACCTGTACCTATACCTATAACCTGTAATCTGTAATCTATAATTTGTAATATGCAACCCATAATCCCAAAGCTAAAGGTACTCGAAGAAGATCCTGAGTGGGGGCACCAAAAGAATGTGAGCGGGATGGAAACACACACAACGCCTCTATAATCACCCAACACACACTCTTGGGATGATACTCACACACACAATACACGGGTACCAACACACACACACACACCAAAAAACTCAGCTTCAAAGAGGAATATTTTTTATGTTTATATGCAATTGATCTTGGCCCAACACCAATGGGGAAAGTATCTCACACAATATGGATGAAATATGCCAGATACAATGACAAATTTGAGCAGAGACTTCGCTCACCGGAGAAATTGGCATAGTAAAAAAAACAAGAAAATAGTGAAAAATTTTGCAAAATGAACAGCACCATTGCATCCGGAACGGCCCAAAATTCCAGTCTACAATATCAAAGTGCTCAAATCCGACCTCGGATGAGTAGTTTATGGCCAAAACAGGCTCTAAAAACAGCAAAAACTCAATTGCGGTCGTTCCTCCTCTTCTCTCCACACTTTGTTGGTTTTTTTCTCTCATTTTTTAGTGTTCACACTTCACTTTATCCCCTAGGTATCTATGGCCTTTTGATTGACCTCAAACGGACCCCGAACATGCCAAAAAATGGCCACGTAGTGCATTTTTAACACCCTTCTACATCCATCCACACACCTGGCACTCAACTTTTTCCAATAATGTATCCCGCTATCACGTGAAGTGGCCCCCAAATATAGTTCTCATAATGACCTTTTTTCATAATTGATCACAAGAAAGCACCCACGTTGTGTCCGTACTTATCCACGTGTAAGTCTTGATCCCATTCGTCCTCATGACGCCACTGGATGCCACTTGACGCACCTGCTTGTTGGGTTCAAGCCCGCTTTCGGTCAACCCGTGAGAACAAGACTCAAGGCATGCAGCTATAGACCAGCAGATTAGTTGAGTTTGCATGTGGAAAAGGTGTGGTAGGCATCACCTTCCAATGACTATGTAAAGGCTTCCCTTTAATAAAATTAGAATAGCGTTGTTCTTTTTCTACTGTGTTGACTCCTGCCCTCTCTCTCGCCTTCTGCTGTGCTTCCTCCATGCCATGGCTTCCCTCAGGCTGCATCCCCCATAGCCCCTCGTTCCAACAACTGGTATCAGAGCATCAGGCTCTCAGGCGGGCAAGAAAAGGCGTAGCATATCAAGACGCTCAGTGCTGCAGTGGCTGCCCTAGGCAAGGTGGACCTCATCACAGGTAGGCGCTTCTGCGGGCATCTCAAAATGCAAGAGAACTCGGCACTTGCAGTGACAACTTAGCACGCCATTGTTGGAGCAGTACGCAGTGTCAGAGACAACCCTAGGCGGTGCCTCCAACAGCATATCAAAACGCTGCATCTGGGGGGCTAGGCCAGGTCGCAAGCTCAACTTGTCAGCGAAAATAGCATCTCAAAACGCCACTGTAGAAGGCAGCAATACTCCACAGTTTCGCAAGCATCTCAAAACGCTGTGCTTCTTGCAGCAGTTCTACAAGGCAGTGAGATCCTTGCATCTCAAAAGGCAAGCAGTAAAGGAACATTTTTTCGGCAATTTTCACAGCATCTCAAGATGCATATGTGTACCACCTCACAAGTGGTGCCAGTTCCCTATGGCATCTCAAAACTTTGTTATAGCATGGATGCAAAGGAGGATTGGGGGATTCGAAATGTTCGGCAGAAATTCAAAAATTGGCACAAACAACATACCATATATGTGCTGAAGGTTCTTCTAGCAATTCAATGGTTTACATATGAGTTGTCCTCGAGAGACATGAAGAAGAGGATATTTTGGAGCCATGAAGTACCAGTTGTCATGCACGAAGACTTGAATCAAGAACGTGGTATACGGATTCATCCTTGTTTAGTGTCCTAGATTTGTTATTGTTATGTTGTCTACACAATGACATATTTTTAGTCATAGTCTCTTTTACACTATTTGTTGCCAGTGATTGTCATGCTTGTCAGTTGTCATCATGTCAAAATTGTACGGGTTCTAGACACTGCCACACATGAGTGGTAAGACCTCCCATTTTTCTCAGTTCTCAGCCCGTTTTTTCACTTCTCATGAGGTTACTGGGTACACCTTAAACCCAAGGTTTGGTAGTGAACCAAAAACTCCATTTTTGGTAGCTAACTTTTTTTGACCTACACCCTATCTGTTCAAGGGGGGGTTACTGATCTAGCACCAGGGTTATGGATACACCAGAAATCCTTTGGTTGTGAGAAAACCTAAAACTCACGGTTGACGAGTACACCAAAAACTCGAGGTATCATGAGTTGCTTGTCCAATTCGGGCTTGAGGGGGGGATTGTTGGGTTCAAGCCCGCTTTCGGTCAGCCCGTGAGAACAAGACTCAAGGCATGCAGCTATAGACCAGCAGATTAGTTGAGTTTGCATGTGGAAAAGGTGTGGTAGGCATCACCTTCCAATGACTATGTAAAGGCTTCCCTTTAATAAAATTAGAATAGCGTTGTTCTTTTTCTACTATGTTGACTCCTGCCCTCTCTCTCGCCTTCTGCTGTGCTTCCTCCACGCCATGGCTTCCCTCAGGCTGCATCCCCCATAGCCCCTCGTTCCAACACTGCTTACCTCATGGCGTCGGCCCGCTGATAGCTTTCTTGAGAAGTTTTATGCTCTACCAACTCCTCATTATTATAGAAAAAACACACTGTACTGGTGATAATGAAAACCGATGTACTATGTACACGCTGTCCTATCTGTACACATGTGGGCCCCACGTAACCACCGGGCTCTGGAAAATGGGCAATTCTTTATTCGATGCACCATGCATGTGTATGTACATATGTGCAATCACTTCTTCCCAAAAATTCCTAACAGCGTAGATAGATTTTTCTCTAGAGAGAAGAAGAAAAAATATAGCCTCCTTACCATTTTATATGAGAGTCCACCACCGGAGTTCATTTTGTTTGCATGAGTAAGCAAGCCTTTACTATTTTTGGCCAACCCATTAGCAATATCTCTAATGGGCATGACCTTGATGACATGGCAAGCCATTTTATGACTTCCTCCAAATCTATTGGAATGGTGCCGCATGTAGTCGCCCCGCCATTCTGAGCATTTTTTGTTTCATGTTAGCTCGCATTCGAGCTCTGTACAAGCAGCTGCGAGTGCCTCTCTTCTCCCCGGTGCTGCCTGCTTGCACCATGAATTTTTTTTTTCCTTCCCTTTTTTCACACACTCAAAACCCTTCCTTAAGTGGGTGGCCAATTTCATGGCAGCGGACAGCAATTTACTTTTTCTTTGGGTTGGGCGCCCACTTTCATTGGATTGGGTGGCCACTTAGCTTTTGATTCAGAAGGGCACCACATTTGGCATGCATATCAGGCAAAGCATCACATGTAGCCTATATATAAACGAAGGCATTGCTGGCTAAAATTTCCATACTCAAGCTCATCAAAAACTTAATATATTGTAGTAAAAGGCACCACATTCGGTTTATTTATCGGCCAAAGCATTGCTCCACATGGAAATCACCCAATCAATGTTCTTCAAGCATTTTAATGTTTCTAGAGCTTGATCCACTTAGCATATTTATCATCCAAGGAACATCAGTCATGTCTCCATTAGCTGGCTGAAGCTCAAATATTCCCAGTGAAGAACTGAGCGAGGCGACCAGAGTGGTACGGAACTGGCCCCCGGTGAAACTTAAACTAGCTATATCTTGATAATCGGAACTCCGATTGACGAACTAGAAAGATCGACACACTCCTCAAAGTGAGCACTTTAGGCCCATGCACTTATATAAACTTTGACCCTTCATCAGCAGCTGCCCAATCCGGTACGGATCTGCTACTCCTCAATCTTCAAACTGACATAACTTCCTATCTGTAGCTCCAATTGACGAGCCATAAAGACATGCTTGTAGAGCACTTCAAGTACTACAATTCTAATCATTAAAACCCCAACTATGCCCACTTCAATCATAATTAGTGTTAGCATTAACAAGACATCTTTTGACCCTTAGAGCCACATCTGGCAGACATTTAGCTTAAAATTGGCTTGTTAGCAAGCCCTTACTACTACTGAATAATCATGTAGGATTCAAATAAACTTGATTGACATCCCTTTTCTCATTTTCTTGTCATGGAAGGGGAGTTGTACGACATCCACCCCCTTTGAACCTGCATAGCGTCCGGTCTGTGCCAATTACACTTAATCAGTTCCATCAAAAACATTATCAGACACATCATCTGATGCATACATAACAGTATCTTTTGGATGTTGATCTAAATTGAAATCTTCAAGAACAATCTCGCCTTCTTTCTTCTTGAATAGCTTGATTTTTTTTCCTACAATAGGCACCTTGAGCACAGTTCCATCAAGTTCGCTTAATTGATATGTTGCATTATCAAAAACATGTAGCACCATATACGGTCCAAACCACCGTTTAATATTTTCCGCATAGCAATATATTGATTCTCCAAGCTACTGTCGTAAAAAAGTACCCAGTCGCCGTCTTTGATAGCATGTGGTCGTAATCTGTGCTTTCCATCAAATGTTGCTTTATTCTTCAACCTTGCCTCCTTAAGCTTCTCTTTAGCATGTTCACTGTTCAATATCTTCTTAACGTTTCTCAAGCTAGCAAATATGTAGAGCAATCAAACCTTCTATAGACATACCTTCTTCCAATTGCATTATGGTCCAAGTCATAATCGCTTTCTCTATAGGCATAATGGGTTTTTTCCCATACATCAACTCAAACAGCATAAAGCCTGTAACAGAACTGTGTGTAGTGCAATCAGCCCATAAAGCAAATGGTAGTACTTTAGGCCAATCACCAATATGCTCTTCACACGCCTTTGCTAAAGCTTTGACACTAGACGCATGTCCTCTTTCACTTTTCCCATTACCTTCTGGATTGTATGTTGTAGTAAGATAGAGTTTAATGCCCATACGAGCAAAAAACTCTCAAGTTTCATCTGCATTCAACTCTCCTCTATCAGCAATAATTCTACCAACACATCCATACCTGGAAATAACATCTTCAAGCAAGAACTTGCATGCTGAACTGGTAGATTTGGTACGCAAAGCTCTGCCTTCAATTTGGTTAGTAAGATCTAGTCTGGCAAGAACAATATACCTCATCTGCCACACTCCTACTGGCATTGTAATAAGGTCAACCACCCACTTGTAGTGCATAGCCAGTGGATAGGTGGGATGCAATCCATCTCTATGTCGCACATTATAATATTGTTGACATATTAATTATGTTTCCACAAATTGAACCACATGTTTATACATACCTTTCCACCAATACCGGTCTTTAATCTTGACAAAAGTTGCCCAGACTTCTCTGTGTCCAGCCCATAAACTTTCATGAAATTCTTGTTGATAACCTGTTGTTGAGTTGCTTTATGACAAACAACTCGTTGTGGTATCCCTCCTGGGTGCTTTGGTTGATTCCATAAATGTCCATCCTTCAGAAAATAGCCGTAGGCCTTTTTCCTGATCCTCTTGTAATCTCAGTCACTCCATCCTTCTTGTCTAGTGAGAGTGCTAAGGAAGTGTCCAATCATAAGCTACTCTCCGTCATAGAACTCTTTAGAAAATACTTCAAAAACATGGGCAATATTACCACAATTGGCATGTAGATAAGAAGACGTGTAAAACTTCAAGGCAACATCATCACTTGTGATCTCTTCTTCATCTTCAAACCTAGCTCTTGATAACATATCTGTAGCAGGATTATCTCTACCTACAATATGATAAAATCCAGGGTTAAGAGACTTAATATAGGCTATCCATCGTAGCATAGCAATATTCGAAGTAGAGCAATTTGCAATCATCCCTATCAGTGGCAAGCAATATGTCTCTACCACAACTAAAGCTCCAATAAAGTATTCTTTATCAGACCTTCAAGCAATAGCAATGCCCCAAAGTTCCCTCTTAACCTATGGATAACCTCATTGACAAGCATTGAGGACCTTGGCTCTAAATCTAATTGCATACATGTGTCCTTTTGCATCATCTTGACCTATAGCCCATCCAATACCTATTGGGCTAGAGTCAACTATTAAAATAACTGGCCTTTCGCATTTGTAGTCAATTTTCCTTAAGGTCGGAGCCTCGAGAAGCATCTTCTTTAATTTCCTGGTAGCCTGTGTGTGAACTTCTTCCCAAACAAACCATTTACCTTTCACTACAACACGTCGCATAAAAATTGGTGCAGGTACTGATGAAATAAAGTTAGTTTTAAAACTAAAAAACTCTGAAATAGGCCTCGAAAGAGATGCCAGTATGGTAGCGTCGGAATGAGCATCAGTATACTTAACGTCGAAATAATTGTTTAAATACGCATTGTCGTGCTGTGGCACGTATATAGTGGGAACATGCATTAAACAATTTATCTTGTGACTTTTTGACGCATAAGTATACTTCATATAATACTCATATGCATAAATAAAATCTTTCTACCATACCTTAGTATCTACCTTTGAAGTAATATAAATGTACATTACTATTAGAAAGTACTGCAAGCAAGTATCAATGATTGTGCCTCTTTTTGTCTGGGGGAAAAGCATTTGTATATTTCTTCTAATATCTCAGCTATACCCTACCATATATAAATCATTTTCTTCTTTTCACATTTATCTAATAATATAACCCTTCAATAATGCATACCTTCTTGGATACATACAAGAGGGAAGGGCCTACTAGAAGACTTTATGAAAAGGAAGATCCAAAGCTTCTTGGACCATCCCAATTTGAAAATTCTGACCTAAGGGCATGGAGAAAAGGCCAAAACCAATTCAAGCTCTTTTAGTAGGCCAATTTTTCCTTTTGAAGCATGACAATCTGAGTTACAGGTCAAAAGTTACAGGGAAACCAGTGAAAAACCCTCTCACAAGTACACTGCAAGAAGAGATGGTAAACGAGTGAATCAAGTGAAAAGAGGTAATCTTGGTCTTTTTCCATAAAATAAAATATTTGGAGGATAAAAGACATAAGCATGTGAATGTGACACCTCAAAGATGCCTTGAAGGACAAGACACACAAGTTGGGACCCCCTGCTAGAGCCACACAGAAGATGCCTAGGTGGGGCCCATATACATCATGCACCCACATGGAGCCTCAACGACCAAAAATGCTGAATTTCATGATATTTTGAGTCCTAATATGGCCCATTTTAAGAAATATCCAAAGAACATTTGATTTGGGCTAACTCTTTAGCCTAATCAAGTGATTATGTAAAACATGGCTCCCTCACCTATAAAAAGGGAAACCTTCTCTTCATTGGGGCAAGTTATGAGTGAGTGAGAATAGCTCAATTCCATAGTGTCACACTCATCTTAGTGCCACACTTTCTCTTGAAGAAAGGCTGAAGTCTTGCCTCATCTTCTCTCTCCATTAAGGTGGTGGCAATTGCTCTCATCTAAGATATATGTTGCTAGTTTTTCTTTTATTTGCATATCTAGTCCAATACTTGTCTTTAACTCCTTCTCTATCTCTCATTATTTATCTTTAATACCACAACCACAATTAGATCTATCTCTAATTCTATATTTACTCCTCCTTTCATCTCTCTTGTTGTGTCCTAATTGTTTCATTGGAAGGTATTCAAGCAACAATCTTGTCAATGTAACGGGCACAACCTTCTTGCGGGAAACAATTATGTGCACAAGGTTAGTAACCATATCTTCATCTTTCACAAGCACCTCTCTCTCTTAAGGTTCTCATTCCCTTCCACAAACTCTAGAATCTCCTTGCTACAGGTACTTCTCTCCCCGCAGTATCCTTATTGCCTAAGGGCAACAATAGGGCTTGGGAGAGAAACTCTCTTCTTCTTCTCCTTTCACTTCTTTCACACCTTTATCTTTGAACATCCTAAGTATATCATCGATGAATGACCATAATCCACATAGAGGCGATTTCTTTCATTTCCATTCTGTGCAATCTATTAGGGTCAACATTTGGATTAGTCGAAAGATTCACTTTCAGCAACGCATAGTGTTTCTATTTGGTCCTGAAAGGCTCAACGAAATACTTCTCTCACCATATCCCATCATACTACCTATTATTGACTATAACTTCTCTTTTGATGTGAGTGTGGTTATTTTATTATGAATCAAGAGGATTTGTACTCACAACTAATCCCCATCGCTAGACAAAACATATACATTATAGTAAGCACAAAGCTACAGTTCCAAAGAGAAATCCGTAGCTTATTTGGACAACAAAGATTAAATATCATTAACTCATCCATTAACACTTTTATCCTACCCATGATACGATATGATCGTAATCTCGATGTTTTCATTTTTGTTTTGTTTTGACTATCTTTCATGAGTTCTCTCCATCACGTATGTGTTTGTAAGGGAAAGTGAGCGGCTTCTTTGGCTACATTTCTTCTTTAGCTCTAGAAAGCTATGTTATCTACATCTTAGCTCCTTCTCATAACCCTTGAGCTTCCTCACAAACTCTCACAGCAAGAGGCCCGGTGCCTTCCTGGCAAGACCGCCAACTTCTTGATAGCGTCGGAATAAACTACGAAATATGCACCGGTATTTCTATAGTATATTCCGACGCTTCTTTAGAAGCTTGTACCGACGCTCATATCATTGTCTGTACCGACGACCAAACCTACAAATGTTTTTTGGGCAGAGAGGGTTGGGAACTAATGCTGAATGTACTGCAGCAAAAGAAAATAGCCCTCTCTGCCCAAAGGAAGAGTGCACAAGAAACCACACTCCACCTACAATCTAATGCTAAAGAGCGAGTATGGAAATTAGCAAAATTGTAAGAATAACATAACCTGTTTTCCATACCATAACCTGTTACCATGATTAAAACATGACTAGAAAACTATAAAACCATAAACATAACCTGTTTCCATACCATAACCGTTACCATAACTTGCTTGTCATACCATAACCATAACAGCCATACCATCATTGCACAACCATAACCATAACCATCACATGACTGCTATACCATCATAGAAAAACCATAACCATCACATGATTGCCCAACCATAACCATCATTGTACAACCATAACCAAAACCAAAACCATAACCATAACCATCATTGCACGACCATAACCATAACCATTACATGATTGCCATACCATCATAGCAAAACCATAATCTTAAGTTGATTGTCAACCTTAACCATAACATATGTTCCATACCATAAACCATAAACATAAGCACTACAAAATTGAACATATGCAAACAATCACTCATTGAGAAGACCTCATGGCAATTCCTCCCAGTCAACGTCCTCTCCCTCCTCCTGCAGCTAGGTCAAAAGGGCCACAAGTCCATGCTTCTACCCATACTTCTCCTCTCGGCGTGTCGGAAGGCGCTTCCGGCAACTTCTTGCAAAATTATGGTTTAATCATTAGATAAATCTTCAAATAGCATATATATTATCAATAATTTAAAGCATATGTATAATACTTACAAACTCATGTGAAAGCGTATCGTAGTGTCCACTCCCAAGATGTGACGTTCAACGTGCTCTGGTGTATCTCTTTGTTGCTGCTAAAATCTATCAGGATTGTCTTGTTTCTCTCGTGCAATCCCTGTCCACTCCTCTACGTCCAACCATGCCAGCTTGGGACTGCCGTCATTGTACCTGTCTCTCGCCTCTGACCGACGGTGTGACATTGTGGACTTCGCCACGCTCCAAATCTAGTTGTTTGAGACTTGATCGTACCCCTCTTCCGGCTCAATCGCTAGCTTTTAGTGGATGCATGTTATGTTCGCATATGTTTGGTCCACATAGCGCATGTACTTCAGGAAAAAATCTACCATGCTCCTCGTAAACTGTCTTGCTCAAATGCTCAGAGCAGCGAAAGCCAAGTCAAGGACCATATTATGGACATGCATGATTGCCCGAGTAACTCAAGCCTGAAACATCACAAAATTAAAATATAAAAGCATTGACATAGCCATGAATCACATGTGTGTGAGGGTTTTAAAGGCACTTACTTGAGCACTCACCAAAGCCTGGCCAATCGTGCATGGTCCACATGAGAGTTCCTTGCACATGTACATTCCTTCGTCCAATTGATTGGGACATATCAACCACATCGATTCCTATCCATAAGATTTGGAGCTCTTCTATAAATGGTGCCAGATAGACGTCCCTGTTTTTTTCTTTCTTCTTTCCTAGGACGATCAATGACAACAACAAATGGCCATTCTTGATAGCGAGCCATGGTGGAAGATTATAATTAACCAGACAAATAGGCCACGTGCTGCATGACGAACTCTATAATCCGAATGGGTTTACTCCATCCATTGTGAGACCAAAGCGGATACACCGAGGCTCGCTCTTACATGTAGTCCGACTTTTCTCTATGTGCTTCCATGCACGAGAGTCAACAGGTACCCGCATCACATCATCTCTTGATCTAGTATTTGAGTGCCATGTCATCAAAGCGGCTATGGACTTTCACCTGAACATTCTCTTTATTCTTGGAATGATAGGAAATTGTTGAAGGACCTTTGTAGGCATAAATTTTCCTTGTGTGTCCTCCCTATACCTGTTTGATCCACAATTGGGACATTGTTCTAGGTTTACATATAGAAAACACAATGGCGAGTCGTTTGGAAATACGTCAAGCCATAAAGCTTACCCACAATGCATATGCATTGTGGGCAAGCTCTATGGCTTGCCATATTGTCAAACGGCTCGCCATAGTGTTATTTTCAGGGTCGCTTGGCTATTTTAGGACTTGAAAACCGCTCATATAAACAACACAATGGCAAGCCGTTGGCAATACGGAAAGCCATAGAGCTTGCCCACAATGCATATGTGTTGTGGGTAAGATTTATGGCTTGCTGTATTGACGAACGGATCGCCATTGTGTTGTTTTAATATGCGCTATGGGTAAGCTCTATGGCTTGCCGTATTGTCGAACGTAGCTTAACCTAACCTAACCTAATGTAGCTTAACCTAACCTAACGTAGCTAAACCTAACGTAGATTAACTTAACATAACCTAACATATAAGATAACCTAACCTAACTTAATGTAGCTTAACCTAACCTAACCTAATATAACTTAACCTAACGTAGCTTAACTTAATCTAACCTAACATATAAGATAATCTAACCTAACATAACCTAACCTAACCTAGCGTATAATCTAACCTAACAGCGTAGCTTAACTTAACGTAACCTAACGTATAAGATAACCTGACCTAACCGAATCTAACTTAACTTATAACATAAACTTAACCTAAAACATAAACCCCATCAAGTCCATAATTTCAAAAACGACATAATTCAAAACAATATTTTTTCATAAACCAAAACAAACAAAAAAATCATGATTTAAAATGAAATTTCACAAAACGAACCATAATTTCTTTTAAAGCATTGAAATTTTAAAGCATGAAATTTTCTTTTATTAATATACAAAGTAATTTAAATAAATTTAATATGCACTTAAAGGTTTGAGCACTCACGTTTGTCCTATTTGAGCAATGAAAGTTGTTGTAAAAGTCGTGAAACCTACAAAAATGCACACACAAACACAAAGATAAACCCTAAACCCTAAATCTACAAGTAAACATGAAAACAATCTCACCTTAGTGTTATACGCTAACCCACAACCAAGATTAGCACTTCCGACGGCTTGTTTCGCACCAGATCTGTGAGAGATGGGGAAGAAGAGAGCTTGAGAAAATGCACAAGAACAAGAGAAATGTGCAGAGAAAGCCCGCGGTTTTGTTTTTTGCAGGTGCCGTCGGTACAGAAGTTGGCTTAGGCATTGGAACAGCTGTCAGAACAAGCGTCGAAAAGTCCATGTGCTCTGACATAGGAATAGGCACCGGAATATACGTCGGAAATTTTAAAATCAAAATTTTTTAAAAAAATAGCTCCCTCCATACATACACACATATACCGATGCCCGCCAGTGACACCGGTAATGTGGCACCGGAATTTAAGTGACCTCTTGTAGTGTTTCCTTAGCAATTTTTACAGCACCTCTGCAACATGAGCAAAGTGTGGCAGCCAAATAAGATAGAACACACACGTACCCAGAAATTGACGAACTTCAGTAACCGAAGAGCATGTTTCCTTCATCTTTTGGATAGCTTCAACTTTTGTTGGACTCGGCCTTCTATCCTCAGGACTGCACATATGGCCCACAATTAAGACCTCCTTAGCACCAAAAGTTGATTTTTGACCTGAAAGTGTTAAGTTAACTTTTTCAAGCCTTGATAAAATAGCATCACAGTCAGCAATATGTTGAGCAACAAACCGCGGGCACCCCCTCTGATCTTTTACCTCGTCTTTGGATCCTTCTTCACATCCTTTAATTGGTAGGTCATCAATGAAAGGCATAGTAACATGTGGGATAAAGTCCCTTAACACTTTATTCATGCCGTTCATCATATGAGCTATAGAATTAGTAGCACCCTGTGGCAGAGTGCACATCCTTACCAAATCAAGAGGAGTATGCATTGTAGTAAGATCCCTGCTCTCCAAAGCTAACTGGAATTGATCATATCCAGAATAAAGATCACCCATGGAGTAAATAGATCTTCCTACAAATGCCTCAGCAAATTCATCCACAATTGGGACAGTACCCACATTGCGGATTGTTACCTTATTAACCAGCTACATATCCTGAATGAGCCTTAACGTACCATTTTTCTTCCGAACAGTTAACCATTGATTAGAATATGGTGCACATGATGGCTCCAAGATTCCCATTTGTATCTTTTCATTAAGCAAATTGATAATCTTTGTTAAGTGAGCTTTAGGAAGTGGAATAGGACGTAAGCTCCATGGCATGTGAGGAACAGTGAATATAGCCATAGGTGAAACAACACTTGGATTCACACACCCAATCTCACTTGCCTCAAAATCAAAAGCTTTACCATGTTTTTTGAGCAAACCTTGAAAACACTTGATTTCCTCTTCGTTGAGAAAACCATCTTCTTCAACCTTCAGCTGCTGCTGCAATGTCTCCTTAGTAAATTTATGCCCTATGTTCTTTGGATTCTTGAGTATAGGTTTTTGAGAATCTTCTTTGATCACCCCATCACTTCCTTTTGGTAGCGGTGTAGCCACTGGTCTCACTTTCTTTGCAACAGTCTTGTACTTTGTCTCTACCTGTACTTCAACTACTTCACCTGAATCATCCACAATTTGCATAAGTGCTTCATTTATACCCAACTCTTCATACATGTCCATTGAGTGGACCTTAACCACTTTAGTTTAGCTTTGTAACCTGTGTTTCCTAATCTCCTCAAGCTCTGACATAGTTTCTACATAAGATACCTCTTCAAAGATCCCCAAAATCACATCATCTAATTCAAGCACATCACATCCCTGCAATTCACTTTGGATACTTGAAACATACTGTCTTTCCCACTTTGGCAAATCATTAAATTTTTTGTAAGATACTGAACCTTCAAATGTTAACCCTAGAAATCCTGAAGAGAAATCTTCTCTTTGCGAGAACTTCTCCTCACTTGCACCACCATAGTCTCGCTTTATAGTGGCACTCTGAGAAAATCCTGTGCAAACCTATGTTTTTTAAACTCCTTGAGTATCTTTGGCAGTGGACGATCACGTAAACTATCCTTGTTCTTGGCATGGTCAACACATACAGTCAAGAATTGAACCCTTTCTTACTATCTCGGCTCCGAACCCTGGCATAGGCTGAGCCATCATCCAACATCTTGGTTTCCATCCACAGAGCCATAATGTAGGGTTGCCCCAAAATCAATGAATAAGAGGAATGCTCCCGTATAAAGACATTTTGCTCATCACACACATCCCCTACAGTTACCTTAACATTTGCACATGCACCATAGATGTCTCCTAGAAACAAGTTGGCAGCTCGAATCCACCAACCATAGTCCACATCAATAGGCCATTTTCCCTTTTTGTGCAAGCTTTTTGCCATCAAATTTATCTCCGATCCATGATCTATTAGTGCTAAGACCGGTTCTTCAATGTCGCCAAGCTTCACAATAGTTTTTGTTGTTGCCCTTGCCCAATGAGTCCTTGAAAAGTGACTCCTGGGTATACACTTATTGTCTTCATCATCATTAAAATCAACATGTCTTACCTTTGGTACAATTTGGTTTGACACCACCACAAACCTCAACTCTTCTTCTTGAAGATCTACCAAATATTATTCATAATCATCCAAAATTGCTTCAATGTGCCAACCGTCTGGCTTCTGCTCACTTGGTATCTTCCGCTTCCTCTTGATAATACCAATAATCTCCTTGTGCAATTCGCGTTGGGCAATTCCCAGAATATCACCCAATGTGAGCTCCTCCACATTGCTATTCAGAATGCGCTCTTCAAAAACTTTCTTTAGATCTGTAGTTAATTCAATGTCAAATTTAAGCTTATACGAGGCTCCCCTAGGCTTACCTTGCTTTTTATCCTTGGGTGCCTCCTCCATAACCACTTGAGGAGCGGGCTTAGGAGTAGGACCTTGTTCTTTTGTGCTGCTGAATCTCGTTGCATTTTTTTATGTCCCTGGAACTTCTTCATCTCTTTTTTGCTTTTCTTCCACCATAGCCTCATTAGCTTGAGACTTAGCAATGAATGTGTACACTGAGAGGGAATCTACTAGATCAGTCCACCCTGGTGGTTTCTCGAATTGAATTCCCTACCTGTTGTAGCTTCCCATAATTTACCTTTCCTACTTCTGTTGTCTTCAAAGCATAAGGCCACAATTAACCCTTTGTACCTGCACCATCATCATCACCCTTTCTGCAAACCTACAGCCCATATATAAATGCTTCTACAAGAGAAAAATTATGTTGTATCTCTTCAACTAGATTTTTCATGCCGCCTCTACCAAAGTTCAAGCAAAGCATCTCACCTGTTTTCCTAAGGTGAATCTTCTTGTACTTCCAAAAGACCACGTTCCTTTGTAAGATTCATCAAACTCATCACATTCCTTAACATACCTGTGGTCTTCACTATCACACCACACACATCAATCCTAGCCTTTTCATGGAGGTTACTCTCTAGGCTCAGAAGTAGACCCCTTTGCAGCTAACCCTTCAAATTTTACAACTTTGAAATTCAATGTTAACCCTTGAATACCTTTCAGCAATTCGTCGAGAACTGGCTCCTCCACTTTGGGTATTGTTGAGGTTGTTTTCTCCTTAGGTTCCTCTTTCACAACCATGACATCATCCACGATCAGCTTATCAACTCTCATCTATCATTTCATGATCATATTGATCGCTTTAGTGACTATCTTCCAATTAGATGCTAAGCCCAATTCACCTGTTGAATCCTCCAACAATTGCACTAGACTCTTCTGAAGTCGTGGATCAGCAGTATAAATGAATAGTTCAACCTCGTGATCCTTCATTGAACGTTTCTATATCGAGGACAATTGCTCGAATTTCTTTTCAAACTCCCGTAATAATCACATGTAGATAAATTTTTGTGTTTCTTCTGCACCCACTTCATAAAGCTTTGTATGGTTACCCTTTGTGAATCCTCAAGAAAATATTCCTCCTGCAGCACTTCTTAAATTCCTGCCAATTCAAGCCTTGAACCGTGTGAATCTCTTTTATTTGTCTTCTAAGTTCTAGCACTGCAATTAAATGAAATCCTTCCAGTGCATTCTGATCAGCGATTCCATTATCTTCCATTGCCTACTCATAGATATTGCAAAATTTGCTAATATCTCGGCCTTCAAATCGTTGTAATTTCTCTATAATTGTGTGCCGAGCTTTACGAATCCACTCTTGCAGATTATATTGTTGTTTGGAAGCCTGTTGTTGTTGCATATATGTAGCAAACTATTGCATCATTCGCTACATGGCTGCCTCTTGCAGTGTTGACATCTTTCTCCACAAGCACTTATCACCCTGGCTTGTTTTGCATTGGGTTCACCAAGAATGTCAGGGGATTTGTGTTCAAAAAGTGAGCCGGGAAGGCACGGAGCTCTGGCTGTCAGATTTGCGAGGAAGAGAGTTGCAACAGACACAATCAATGTAGACAAATCTTAAAATAGACAGCTTGGACCATCGAAATTGAATATCCAAAACGGATAATGAACAATATCACTGCTAAATTAAATGTTAATTGTGGAGTTTTAAGCTCCTTACATCGTCTTCACCTGCCTTCATTGGCCTACCGAGCTTATCTTTACAAAGTTCATCTCCTTTGTTCTTCCTTTGTTTCTTCACGAGAGAGAGAGAGAGAGAGAGAAATCCCTGTGGGACGTATGTCTAACCTCACCATCCTATCTTATTGCAGTATTAGCGAGAACCATGATTCATTTCTTAAACCATGGGACGAAGCTGACTCGATTAGTGCATAGAGGCTACAAGAGGTTGTCAATCTCTCAAAAAACAACTAACAGCTCGCATCTAACTCATGCTACACTCAAGTGAATGAAATCACCAAAAGCCAATCGCTCATCGGCAAGAAAATCACATCCGTTAAAGCATTAAATGACATCCAAACGTAACAAAACTTCTAGGACAAGTTTATAAGACCATAAGCACACATGCTTATGGTCTCAAACTCCACTTTAGGTCAAGTTTCAAAATTGCTTATTAACAATAGTGGATTTTTTACCTAGTTGTTTTCAACCCAGAATGCATCTAAATGCTTAGCAATGATGCCCAACACTACAAGAGTCTATTCATATTAGCGACGCTCACACAGCGACGCTCAACAAAAAAAATTCCCGGCATCTCTATGAGCGTCGCAAATTTACAAGTAAATTTGCGACACTCATAGCGACGCCGGCTAGGCTAAAAAAAATAACAGAGAGCGCCCAAAAACTCAGATCTCAGATCTGAGTTTTTCGGTGCCCTCAAGCAAGGAGCAGGTAACGCTCTCCCTCTCCCTCTCTCTCTCTCTCTCTCTCTCTCTCTCTTTCTTCTCCACACACACACACACGAGGAGAGGAAGGAGAGCCAGGTATGCTCCTTCCCTCTCCTCACTCTCATGTTCCCTTCCCCTCTTTCTCTCTCCCTCTCTCTCTCTCACACACACATACACACACACACATAGTGTTTTTGAGAGAGAGAGAGAGAGAGAGAGAGAGAGAGAGAGAGAAAGAGAGAGAGAGTACAAACATAAACAAAAACGCACACACACATACATAAACAAAGAATGCACACACACATTGAGAGAGGTAAAGAGAGAGAGAGCATGCATAAACAAAAAACGCACACATTGAGAGAGGAAAAGAGAGAGAGAGAACATGCATAAACAAAAAACGCACACATTTAGAGAGGAAAAGAGAGAGAAAACATGCATAAACAAAAAAACGCACA
This sequence comes from Adiantum capillus-veneris, assembly GCF_014529385.1. NCBI lineage: Eukaryota > Viridiplantae > Streptophyta > Polypodiopsida > Polypodiales > Pteridaceae > Adiantum > Adiantum capillus-veneris. The sequence continues at coordinate 66,775,391 of NC_140936.1, forward strand.
CACATTGAGAGAGAAAGAGAGAGAAACTAATTTAACGTCGTAGGAAACTAATTAAAATTAAAAGACCTAAAGATCTAGCCGACGAGGAGTTGAACTCAAGACCTATTATTCAAGAGGGAAATGGCATAACCAATCTATCATACTTGGCATGGGTGATAGAAAGGTTATACCATTTATCTCTTTTTATTGGCACACACATCCACACACGCGCACACACACAAGAAGAAGAGAGTTATAACGTCGTAGGAAACTATCTTAAAAGACGTTAAAGATTAGGTTAGATGTAGACTTACGTTAAAATAGTTTTAGGTTTATTTAAGTTAAATTAGATTAGATTTAGGTTTATTTTTAGTTAGATTTACGTTTATTTACGCTAGATTTAGATTTACGTTATATTAGATTAGATTTAGGTCTCCATAGACTACGATGCCTGCATGAAGCGGGTGAAGAAAGCCCTCATTGGAATATAGGGTATTGCTGCCTTCACTCATGGTGGGCTCCGACGATCCAAAAGTACTGGTGAAATGTCTTCAGAAGATTGGGAAGAAGGTGGATCTTCAGGACGGCAAGAGTCACTACATCCCCGACAATGACCATCTAGACAACCTCTAGTCATTCAACAGCAACTTCAAAGTTAGTAACAAGAGCAAGAACGGTCCAAAGGGCCAATTGCTGTCGTCAGATGTGGATGGAGATGAGGCAGCGTCACCGCCGGAAGTTAACTCACACATCTTTAGTGATGAGAATGCCAACTCTTACCGAGTTATGTGAAAAATTATGTGTTAAATCAGTTTTAAGGTTCTTATAATCCCTGTTAGTTTAGTTCTTTGTTTTTAATATAACATAATTTACGTTAGATTTAGATTTATGTTATATTAGATTAGACTTAGGTTTATTTAGGTTTACCCACACACACACACACACACACACACACACACACACACACACACACACACACACACAAGAAGAAGAGAGTTTTAACGTCGTAGGAAACTATCCCAAAAGACGTTAAAGATTAGGTTAGATGTAGACTTACGTTAAATTAGATTTACGTTTATTTTTAGTTAGATTTACGTTTATTTAGATTTACGCTTATTTACGTTAGATCAAGTCCACGCAAGAATTACTTATGGTTTAGGGTTTAGAGTTAGACGAACAGTGAAAAGATCTACTGTGAAAAGATGTTAAGATGCTGTGAAGTGCTACAGCTAGAGAAGAGGCAAAGGGGTTTTGTCCACTACATGCAGTATCATGTAGACGTGGGTCTGTAGATTTCTTGTACCCATAAATATAGGTATTGAACAATAAAGACGAGATTATAACCCGGTGGTTCTGATCTCCGTGCACCTCTAGACTGAGGTGTGCGGGGATTGGACATGACTAGAGAATGTGAGAGAGAGAGAGAGAGAGAGAGAGAGAGAGAGAGATAAGACGAAGAATGCCAATAGAATATTAAATTTGTTGTCCAGGTTATAATATTTTTATCCTCATTATGAGTAGTGACAAGGATGTGGGACCGTCCAACCGAAACACCTATCCCTCAACGAGGGTCTTATGTCCTTGTAATCAATGCAAGCATGCTGTGCGACGGACAAGATGTGTTTCTTTGCAGCACGTTCGTGAATTTGACGAGTTCAATCCATCTATTATAGATCGAGTTGTTGCCAATTATAACTCGTCGGACTCTGACACTGGCCAACAAGTAGCAATCTTGCAACCCAATAGACGTGTTCGCGGGCGCTTTGGTCAAGCAGCATATGTGAGGCCACAAGATGTAGCCTCTGACAGCTCGGGGGATGATCATGCAGAGCACATTCCCAACGAGGCAATGTTTGAGCCTGAGATTGATGAAATGATCGAGACGATCATGGATTCAGAAAGGCTTATCTATGATGATATGAAAAGTGAAGCCGATACACCATTGTATAATGGAGCACGTATGTCTAGATTGAAAGCACTCCTGGTTCTTCTCAACATGCAGGCAAAGTTTGGATGGAGTGACACTAGCGTCACAGTGCTTTTCAGGTGATCTATTACAATTAGTTTACTTTAATAAAACTCTAAATGTATAATGATCTGATAGATTTTTACACGACTGTATCGTATTTTTATGTTGTGTAGATTGCTTAAAGAGCACATACTACCAGCTGACAATGTGATGCCAGATTCCCGAGATGAAGCAAGAAAGATTTTGCGAAACTTGGGGATGGATTACAATTCTATCCACGCTTGTCCTAATGACTGCATTCTTTTCAGAGGGGAATACATAGACATGGAGAAGTGTCCGAAATGTGATTCCGAAAGATATCGAGTAGATCTCCACGGGACAAAAATTCCACAAAAGGTTTTGCGACATTTTCCTCTGTTTCCTTGCATCAAGCATTTCTTCGAATGTAAGTCCATGGCCGCCCTAGCATCATGGCATGAGGAGAAAAAATCTTCGGATGGTGTGCTACGAATTCCTGCAGATTGCGCAGCCTGGAAACATATAGATGGAACATGGTCGGATTTTGCCAGGGAAGCTCGAAATTTGCGCTTAGGCCTGGCTATGGATGGCGTAAATCCATTTGGTCAAAGATCAACATCTTACAGTGTATGGACCGTTGTCATCGTCAACTACAACATTCCCCCGTGGTTGACTACGAAGAAGGGGCACCTATGGCTAAGCTTGATTGTGCCAGGGCGATATAAAGTGGAGAATATGGATGTGTATCTTCGTCCACTATTGGAAGAGCTACAACAATTGTGGATTGGCATAGAGGTGGTGGATATGAGTCGACACACAAGACGACAGAATGCTTTGATCAGAGGCATTCTAATGTGGACCATGCATGACTATCCCGGGCTAACAGAATGCTCAGGTGATCTATTGACACTCCTCACTCAGACACTGTAAATCTTGTTTTTTCCCATAGTTGATCTATTATCATGTGGATACATGCAGGGCTTCAAACAAGCGGATACAGAGCATGTGTCACATGTGGACCTAGACTGAATGCACGCAGGGCGCCCTCACTGAAGAAGCAAATCTACGAAGGTCATCAAGCGTATCTTCCAGAGAATCATGTGTTACGCGACGGCTTTTTGGGAAGAGAGCCACCAAGGATTTCTGCACAAGCATGGTTAGAGCAGAAGGAGATGTGCGATGACGGATTGCCTCCAAGGATGAAGAGACTATCTCTATGGTACGAGTTACCATACTGGCCCCGACTCATGATCAATCACTTGCTCGATCCAATGCACATATTCAAGAATGTGGGTAATCTACTATGGGACCATCTGACCGGCAAGAAAGATACTTTGGGAGCCAGAGTTGACCTTAGAAATGTGGATCGTATGGAGCAATATTGGCCGCAAACAGCGTCTGATGGATCGATAAAACTCCCTAAAGCACCATGGATTTTCACAGGAGCCCAAGAACGCAAAGTAAAAGAGACCATTCGATCTTTGCGGACCCCCACTGGCGTAATGCACTCGCTCCGAACGTGTTTTAATAAAGAAGGAAAGCTTACCGGTTTGAAGGCACACGATTGGCATAAAATGTGTCAAGTACGTTCATAGTGGACTTTAATATCATTGCATAAAATGTGGACTTTAATATCATTGCTGCTCATACTTTACAGTTTATTTTACCGGTTGCCATTGAGGGATGTTTGTCTCTCGACATCCGTAACACAATCTACAAACTTGCAAAGCTGGTGCAATGGATCTCACAAAAGGAGATCAACGTAGACTCCATACCATTCGCCAAACTAAATGCTGCGGAGCTTGTGTGCATGTTTGAGAAACATTTTCCTACTACCATGCTAACCATTCAGGTGCATCTTCTTGTTCACATAGTTGATGAGGTGGAAATAGCTGGCACAGTTCATTCCAGATGGATGTTCTTCTTAGAACGTTTCATGAAAACGCTTAAGGGATATGTGCGTCAAAAGTCACGTCCAGAAGGTAGCATGGCAGAAGGTTGGTTGGTATCAGAGTCCCTAGTGTACATTGGAGAGTGGCTAGACGGATTTGATAAAGCCCGGGACATGCTATGGCGAACCATAGATGATGAGCGCATATCTGGGATTGTCATGTGCAATCTCGGTGTTGAGAAGAAGATGACGGAAGATCTAGAGGCTAAAATCAACCGATTTTGCATGCTTCACAATCCAGTGATGCAAAAGTGGATTTCAGAATATGAGGATGCAAAGCAAGAGCGAAAAAGGGCACGAATCGAGTGGAGACGGGGAAGACGACCACCGATGCACTATCCGACGGTTCTGGAGAGCCTACCAATATTCATGAGCTTAAGATGGTTGCACAACCAATTGAAAAGCGCACAACAATGCGGTGACGAAGTGACTGAGGAAGAGTGGGAGTACTCTCGGGGTTGCACGACCAAGGTAAGTTTGCAATGTACGACTAGGTAGTGACTTTATTTCTAAACGTTTGAACGGCCACTCATAATCTTTGTTCGTTGTAGTATAAGTCATACACAGCAGCATGGTGTAAAGGTCGATATTTTAGGGTGGAACGGATCGACAAAAAGCGTTTTACTCAAGATTGTGGAATCATGGCAAAATTTGAACAGTCTAGTCGACGACGTTCCTCTGATGCAGATCCTGTGGTGGCGGAACTCACTTACTTCGGCACGCTACAGGAGATTTTGAGGATCGATTACAGAGGATTTTTTGTCGACTTGTTTGACGTGCAATGGTTCAAGATAATCATGGAGGGTCGCAACGCTACTGTGCGTAGAGGAGAGTCTGGTTTTCTTGAGGTGGATTCTACTAAGAAATGGACTGACCTAAGAGACACTTTCGTACTACCCGAGCATTGTGAACAAGTAAGTATGTAAAAAGTTAACATCCCCCTTTTACAAGTTATGTGCTTGAAAGCTCTCATGTAAGTTATGTGGCTCTGGCAGGTAATATTTCATCCTACAAAGTCTACATCAAACTGGTGGTACGTCATAGAGGTAGTCCCTCGTAGTGCAAGGACGTATGAAGGCTACCATGTGCCAATCACAACGGCATCAATGGAGGAGATCAGAGAAGATGCTCAATCAGAAGCCGCTGCGGTGGTGCTAGACGAGCATCAAGATGCTACTACTCTATATGGGGTGCATGCAGAGGAGCTACAAAATGAAACAGAGGATATGTGTTTAAACGGAGAGCTCTATATAGATATAGGAAGTTATGCTGAGTTATGCGAGGATGAGAGAGAGATCTCTTAAAGCCACAAATATTGTATTTGAACAATTTTGCTCCTTGTTGTAAAAGCTCTGGCTCTCTAAGTACCTTCCATGGTGTATAACGCTCTTTTCTACTCGTGCTCACATCTTTTGATTGAAAATTCTGAGTTTTCGACTTGCCTCTTCTATCACTCAATTCATTGCGTCATTGTATTTATATGCATCATTACGTCATTGTATTTAATGGTCTTTGCGTCATTGTCTACTCTATTCATTCAATATTAAGTTTAAATATTCGTGTGTTTAATGCAGGGATGGATGATGAGGAGTTTCTTTCTTCTTTGTCACCGCAGCAGATATAGTGGTACGTGGAGCGTCATCGCTCTGGCGCATCATCGTGCGTTCCTACTCCATCCGCACCTCCCTCTCTTTCGGAGCATTCGATGCGCTCCGAAGCTTCGGCGTCGACGAGACGATCTTCACACTCGTCTAGACACCGGCGCTCGAGTGGTGGTGGTGGCGGTTGTTGTGGGGATTCCACCGCCGATGCGTCCACACCGCCTCGTGTTCGATGAGGCTCTTTACCCTCCCCTTCTTTGCCCGCCCCCACACCAGCCACAGCATCGCCATCTACGCCAGGTTTTGCGCGGCTGACTGTTCCTAGCAGCTACACACCTCTACCTACTCCGCCAGGAGCCACCCCACTCGACACTCCTCGCTTCGGGGCCCAGACGCCGGTGGAGACACCTGACGTCCTTACCCCCATCGACACGCCGCTAGAGACCCCTGCCGGGACACCCAGGTTCACGCGTCACCGGCCAGAGGGCTTGCCTTACTCCGTCGACTTCAGCAGCAGCATCATCATGGATGATGACGGCAAGAAGGTGATCTCGTGCATGCGTGGTCTTTGCTCTCAGCTGTTTAGACACTACATACTAAACAAATGGAGTGAAGTACCAAGTGATTTAAAAAACAGATTCATCAGCATACTTCGTGATGAGTTTCTCGTTCCAACACGGGATCAGCGCTTCAATGAAGACCTGATGAAGATTCGAATGCGCGAATACTGCAAACACAAGCGTTCCGAAGTGCAAAAAGCAAGCAAGCATGGGTGGAATAGGCCAGATTGGCTGGCCAAAGAAGATTGGAAGAATGCGAAGAAAGCAGCGCGCGAGAATCCCGACAAGTGGAAGCAACAAAAGGATGCAGCCACAGTGCGAGTAGAGGCAGGGATCTCGCACCACTTGGGGAGCAGTGGATGGGCATCATTTGAGGCCGATTTTGTAAGTGTTTTCGCATTGCTCTTTATGTTCGATAGTTTAGGGTTTATGAGTTTTTTAATTCTAACATAATGAAATCTTTGTATGTTTTGACAGTGGTCGATGACAGGACGTGATCCCACACCGTACGAGCACGAGTACGCAGGCAGGAAGGGCTTAAACGCCCTGATGGACATTCTCAGTTCTCGCGGCGGCATGGTTAGTATTAGGGTTTACTCTTTTCTATTTTTTGTATTGTTTTATAAATGTTGTTATATGTTTATACTTACTGAAAGTTGTCTTATTGTCTTTTTTTGCAGAATCCGACAGATACGCCGCTTGGACGCGATCAGACGTCTGACTAAACGACGTCAGTTTAGCCGTAGCTAGATAGCATTAGTTTAGGGTTTCTCATAGCTTATGTATCATGAGACGGATTTTATACGTCTTTTTGAACCATGTATATTATTACATTTGTCACCGCACTTCATTTTGCCAATCAATTCTTTATGCCTATGATGTTGTACAATTGTCATTATTACATTTGCCAATCAATTCATTTTGCCTATGATGTGTACAATTGTCAATTTTACGCTTGTCAATTTTGCAAACAATGCGTCTTGTGGGTGACTATTTTGGGTCTATTATCTACCCTTGCACTTTTTTTAAAAAGTGAATCAAGTACAATATGGTTGATAAGGCATTCAATGCCCTGTCACCAAAAAAAATTTCTCTCGGGCGTCGCTATAACCGTCGCTATTTATGGCTCTGTAGCGTCGCTATAGACTTCTGTGTAAACGTCGCTATAACCGTCGCTATGACTGTCGCTATAAGCGTCACTATATAGCGACAGTCATAGCGACAATTATAGCGACGCATATAGCGACGCTCTCGTAGCGACTCTATTAGCGACGCCAGGGGTTATAAAAACCCAGTGTATTTCCGTCGCTAACAGCGTCACAAGAGCACACAACCTCTTGTCGTGCAAATACCCTGCCTATGCTTAGTTTTTGATTTAAAAGTATAAATTCCTAGTTATGATAAAATTATTCGGCGGGTCAGCGATGCCAAACGCTACAAAACACTGTCAATGTCTTACGTCAATGTGTAGAGCTCTTACCTGCGATTGCAATGCAGCAAACACAATTGCAATGTGACAACTGAAGAGGGACTAGGAAGCACAAGAAGGAGAGAAGTGAGCATCGTTAGCTCACGCTGTGTATTTCTTATCCAAAAACTTATTAAAAAAACTTACAAAAATTGACTTTAATACCTTAGCCAAAGTTTTTTGGGTGGTTAAAATAATAATCTGGAGTTCTACCAAAGCTGGGAAAAGACTGGCTGATACAATCTGGAAGCTTGTAGCCCCGGCTCATTAATTACAAAGTTCATTCGAGAAAATAGGAGTTACAATATTCTCGATTTATCAAAATAATAAATGTTTTACAAAAAGAACTTCAAAAAATGGTGTCCGTGTTAGCTTGCTGCTAACATTTCCCCCCTCCTTGCCTGTGTCGTCCCTTGACACAGCTTTATGGGCTGAAATAGTCTTCGGGTTGACGGCTGGCGAGGCGTCTTTAAGCACGTCCAGTGCCTTCTAGTATTTGATTCTTCGTTCTTTGTCGGGCACTTGCAGAAATTGCATTGTTACTTTATTCTTCAGCTCCACCGTTGAGTAGCCTACAAACCTGGATGTTAGGTTGCTGATCACCGGTGCAAAAATCTTCATTCGCCACGTGAAGAATCCAGTGTAGAATGCTTCTTCAAATGCTAGCATATTATTCGATGGCAGGAACATACATCTGGCATAGAATCCGTAAAGGACTTCTTCTGAAGGTTCCCCACTCAGATCATAGCATAAGCCTTTGTTTCCTTCCAAGAATGATAGCCATTGGGCTCCTGTTTTCTCAAGCTCATTAAAAACTTGTATACATGTGAGCAGCATTCTGAAGATCTTATATAACATGGTACAGGAGAGATTTGACAGAATCTTGAAGAAAGACATGGCGCCCTTAGGGTTTTCACCATGTATTCCTCTATCGCTTGGCCTCTCTCTAGAGCTGGCAGCCTAGGGAAGTTAAGCCAAGTTGGCCTCTTCTTTTGCAGTGCTTCATGCGCTTACCATGTCCTTACTCTGGGTACAAGACAGAAGGTTGGATCTCTTTGAAGGGTTGTAGGTGCTCTCATGAACAGAATCAGGTATCTTGGATTTTTGTTCAATTAGCTTAACCGCCACTTTGGGTGGTCTTTATCTGCACCATCTTCTTGCATATCTTTGTACAGCCTCTCTTTCACCTGTAATAATTCTACTTTGATGAGAGGGTACGATAGGGATTGTTGATTCCATTGAGCGTTGATCTGATTGGGAGTGAGTTGAGTGACGTTGACAGAGTGTAAAACTCTCAACTCCCAATCCATTGCGGCTTTCCACTGCTCATCCACCTCTAGGGTGATCTTCTCCTTCAATGCGTCTTCTTCATCTTTTGATAGCTGGATCATTGGCACTATGTCTTTATCCGTTATGTTAATCTGAAAATCTTCATCACCACTTGGCTCTGCTGTTGACTGTGTCTCAAACTCTGCAAACGAGACCGAGGGTATGTGTATCTGTGGCGGCTCTAAAGTGCCTGCCTCTTCCTGCATGTCTGGTTTTCCATCTCTAAGGAGTTGGTTAATCCGCTTGAGTTTTGTTATCTCCTTTAGAAGCTCCTCCTCTCTTTGAACCCACATCAATGCAAGGTCCTGACGTTGTGATTGTTCTAGTTTTAATTCCAATTCTAGGTCCTTGTTTTTATTTTTAAGTGCCTTGTACACTTCATTAGTTTCTTTGATCGAGGCCACGGCTGGATTTTCTCTGATTTGCTGTAACAAAATGGCTTGAGCATTGATCCGCTGCTCCAAGTACTGCAGAGAAGCATTGGAAACATCTAATTGTACCTGAATTTTATGAGCTGACAGAGATTTTGTAAGAAGTTCATTTGTAACTTCTGTCTTGGCTGCTCATCTTCTGCTTTGCAGGCATCGGATAGTTTGGTGAGTAGATCACCTAACTCCTCCATTTTGTTTTGTTTCCTATCTCTGGCAAACTTATGCTATTCCGCTTCTGCCTTCAGCTCTTGCACCTGCCTTTGAAGATCATTGATGATAGTCATCATGTCTTCTAACTCTCCTTGGAGAGCGTCGATTACCATCTCAAGTTCTTTGGCCTTGGTGCTACGGTTTAGTGCTGTTGAGCGGAGTCTCTCTGTCATTTCCTGCATTTGCCATGCATATTCATTGACCTCTACTATTACTTTGTTGTTTGACTGCCACTCCTCCTGTCTTACTAGCTCGGATGTGTTTGTAGTCTCATGTGTGGCTTCTTGCTGCGTCGTAACTGCTGGTTATTCTTGTGTAGAGGTAAATGGTCGGTCTTCTTCTTGGGTATCATGAGGCTTTGATGCCTCCTGGCTGAGTAGAAGTAGAGGGTGTGGGCTCCGACCTTGCTGTCTCTTCAGGTGCTGCCTTTCTTCCTTCTCTGGATCAGTTTCTTTCTCATGCGTAGTGGTAGACTCTTTTTCTTCATCTACTTCCTTATCAGTCTCTTGTTCGGATCTACTTGTCTTTTCCTCTTCTAGCTTTTGAGTATCTTCAGTTGCCTTCTCTGATTCTGGGTCGGCCTCTTTTTCTTTTTGTCTATCGTGCTGGTCAGCTTCTTTTGCGGATTATGTTGGTTTGGTGGACTCAGAATCTTTTTCTTTCTCAGTTTTTTCTTCTTCATTGGTGTCTTTGCCCGCCGCAGGTGATGGTGGTGGGCTAGGCATGGGATGGTCTTGTTGTTCTGTAGACAGTGAGGTGGGTCAGGGAGATCCATGACTTTGCTCTTGTCTAGCCGTTTCCTTGGCTTGCCTTTGGTCTTCTGCCTCCTTGGCTTTTTAGCAGCTTCTTCTGCCTCCTTCAGCTTCAGAGCTTCAGCCTCTTGGTACATTCTTTCTAAATTCTCTGTTGGATCATCCACCTCTTTTCTTGTATGATGCTTTGTTCGAGGGCCTTTAAGTCGTGCAGGTACCCATTTTTCTGGGTCCTTCCCTTGTGCTTGCCTACTGCGTTGGTACGCCTGTTTCTCTCTTTCAAAGCGCGCTTGTTTTTGAGCTGGCTCTTCTTGGTGTGTGGCCACAACTTTTCTTTTCATCTCTTCTCTCTGAGATCTCTTTTCTTCGTTGTCAAAGCTCTCACTGTTGTGCCTTTTCATCATATTTATATGATCTCTTACCTGACCTTGTAGCTCTTGGAGAGGGTTGTGCTATCAATATCCATGTGTTCTGATCAGGGGCAGGCAGTAGGTTGTCGGCCATGCCGATGGCATGATATGCTATTCTAGTCAAGACCTGTGGCGCACCCAAGTACGTGATTTTTCCTTCCTTCTTGGTGCCCTTCAAGGTTGTCAAGACATACTGCACGTGCTCCACTGGTTGTCTTGTTGTCGACTTGAGAACCTGAGTGAATGGGTGCTCCTGTTCAGTGAATAGAGTGCAAAGTTAGCAAATTTGTCGAAATTATCTTTGAAATATTCTTTTAGATTGAAATTCTGACAATCTGGTCCACTTTGCTTCAAATCAATTTTTGAACAAGCAAAGATGCATAAAAACATGCAAGGAACAAAAATGTATGGTCAAAACTATATGGTCAAACTGTATTTTCCTCGCAATTATTTATAGTTGAGGAAAATTTTCAAATTTTTGAAAACTTGGCTTTATAGGCTTGAAGTATAAACCAAATACATGCTCTGAGTGAATTATGGATTCATTTGGATGCATAGGGTGAAAATGGTACCAGATTTTGGCTTTAGGTCTCTAAAACAGTAGATATAAAGGAAATTTGAGATTTTGAGCTCCAAACTCATTCAAAATTGGCTAGTGGGCTCAACACATCATTTACTTTGGATGTATGATGGCAAAATATCAAAATTCTTCAATTTTGACCAAAAAGTAAATAATGAGATTATTAACTTTTCTTCCAAAATTGACATTTTTTGGTACAAATTGGTTCTAGGCATTGTATAGACCTTGGTTATGAGATATGAAGTAATTTGGATCAATATTTGTGGTCCATAACCCAAATTTTGGCTTACAAAGACTTCTTTGCATTTTTTGACAATTTTACAAGTAATGGGTAGTCATTTTGGCTCATACTTGATTTTTGGCATGTAATAGGTGTGTACACATGATAGGTTAGATGATTTGACAATTTCCAAGCAAAATTGATGCAAAAGTAACTAATCACGATTATTTACAACAGTGACAAAAACTTTGGAAAACCTACCAATTTTGACCTAGACATGTTTTATACACCTAGTACAAGTTCTAAATTGAATTTGGTCAAGTTTGGTCATATCAGCATCACTTTGTGCTCTATCGACTCTGAAATCACCACTTTTTGTGGCTACATTTCTTGTTGGGTTGGTCAACTTTGAGGCTTTGGACTTGTCCGCAACATAGTCGTGAAGCAATCTGTCCCATTCTGGCTCATTTGGAGTCAGTTTGACCCCGTATGTCGAATTTGATGCTTTGTAACCTTCAGGCCATTTTTTGCTTTTCGAGGGATTTTCTTGATGGATCTCACCGAACCAATCATATACATTGTATATGGACCTCATTAGCAAGCCATCTGTGGAGTCAGGTCGGAATTTTGGCATTTGCCAAAAACCCAACTTTTCTATTGGGGACCCCCTCGACCCCAGCCGAATGGTCATCTGATGGTATAGAAAGGTTCTATTATGTTAGGGCATGCTATGGTTCAAATCCCATTTGATTTGGTCAAGCTAGCAGGCCGCTATGATCAGTTTTAGGTCATAGGTTTTCGTGCACTGCTCAATTTCTAGGGTTTTTCCTGGGGCTTTATACTAGCTATCGGCCGTACAAAAAATCGTGTCTTCCATTTTTCCGTCTGAGCTTCCCTATGATTTATTATTAATTTTTGACCTGTTTATTTAAAAAAATCAAAGAAAAAGGTAAGATGCTCTAAAAAAGTAAAGTAAAAATCCAATAATTAAGAAAATCCCTTGAAAAACATAGCTTTATTGCTTTTTGTTGGATTTTTTAATTATTAAGTCTCATTATCAACAAAAATGATGAAAAAGACCCAAAAAAGGACTATTTTCATGATTTTTTGATAGTATATACACTATTTACACTCAGCGGGAAGATATTATGAATAAATTTTCCCTTGATGATGAATTATAAGGGCATTATTAGGTAATTTTGCAAAAAAACCACATGTTAATATCAAACTTTTTCTTCCCTCGTCAAACATTGCCCTTAATTACTTAGTACTTAGTGCCCTTCCACCCCTCCTACATGGCGTACTTTGGGACGACTGTGTGCATGGGTTGAACAATCGTGTCTATGCATAGCTATGATTGGATCTACCATGATATGAAGATCAATGCAATTCAAACCAATATACTGTGCAAGAGCTGGGTCTTGAGTAATTAACTCAAGGGTTTCCGATGTCGAGGTTTGCTGCTGATGTCTTCCAAAGAGAAAATCTTGTAGCTTGTGTGCTCTCTGTTTGATTGTACCATCAGGATGCTTTAGCACACTGATTGCTTGAGCTGTTGGTAGCACTTTGGACTGTTGTCGACCTTTTTCTCGCCATTGGTAATTTGGTCGGCGTGGTGCTGCATAGTGTGGTGGAGTCTGTTGAGACTTAACTCGCCATTGCTTGATTGGTTTCGTGGGTTGTGGAGAAGATAAGTGCTCCTTTTTCTTCCAAACCATTTCCATGTTAGGTTCCCTTTTTGGAGATGCTCGTCTCTGTGTTTTAACCCTTGGAATCTTCTTTTGTTTTGTCGGTGAAGTTTTAGGCACCCACATCTGAATCGGCTTATCCTTAAGCTGTGCTTTTGGTACCCAAATTTTCCTGACTCCTTGCATGCTAGATGTAGCATTTGATTGTTGAGGGGATGGAGAAGATTGACTACTTTGTGGTTTGGTCTACGGATTACTTCTTTTCCATTCCTCCTTGCTTGGTGCAATTGGAACAATGAGTTGCCCCCCTTTAGGTGATAGCTTTAGCTGATTCGTATCCCATTCTAGTATTTCTTTGTATGTACGCATCCAAGGAATCCAAGAATCATCGTCTCTTTCATGTGTTCATCTGGCAAGCATACAAACTGATGAGGACATGAACATCCATGTACTGCCATGTTCAAGTTGACTACTGCTAATGTTGGAGTTGGGTTCTTGTTGCATCCTTTGATTGTCGCTATTCCTGCTGTCAATGCTTGACTTGTGGCCTTCTTGTATGTGGAATAACTGACTGCATTTACTCTAGCTCCTGTGTCGACCAAAGCATTGGTGCTATGATTGTTGAGTTGTACTTTGATGCGCAGGTCCATTCCGTCTAACAAGTCATCATCTGTTAAAATTGCATCTTTAGGTAATTCCCATTATCAATCGTCTATTTCCAAAGTGTTGATGGGAATCGGTATCTGTTGATTCTTGAGAGAAGCTTTCCGCTTGAGTACCCAAAGCCGAGCTTCCTCTTCGGCTTCATCAATAACCTGCTTCGTTTGATCTTCCTTTGTTTGGCTGCATGCACTCTTTCTAGAAATTCATTGGTTAATGGAAATTGTATTTTTTTAAACGACATCCACTAATCCAATTAGCCATTGGTTCACCATCTAAGGTGGATTCACTGCTCCACTTGGAGATACATCTTCAATGATAACTGGTCTGTTTCCCTTTTTCTTAAACTTGGAAATGTGTTGCTTAAGGGAATAGACTAGAACTAAGTCTCCTTTCTTGAAGATTTTTGTGATTAAGTGGGAATCAAAAAACTATTTTTGTTTCTGCTTTTGTGCATAGATATGAGCTACAGCAGTTAGCCTTTGCTCATCTAGCTTTTCCAAATCTTGTAGTCTTTCTGATAATTCATGTCCAGTCCACTCAAGATTCTGTGCTACCCTTAATGTTGGCAATATAAACTCTATTGGAAGTATGGCATCAAGACCATAAACAAGGTTAAAGGGTGTAGCATTTAGAGCTATTTTGAATGAAACTCGATAAGACCATAGAGCAGCATGGAGGTTCATTTCCTAGTCTGTCCTTCCTGAACTAACCACTTTAGTCAGCACCGAGCTAAGAATTTTATTCGTATACTCATCTTGTCCGTTTCCTTGCGGGTGATAGAGAGCTGATTTGTTATGGATGACCATAAAATCATTAAGCAAATAATCTATTACCTCATTGAGGAAATGAGTTCCCCAATCACTGACAATCTCTATTGGCAGTTCATATCTTGTGAATACATACTCATATAAGAATGCAGCTGTGGTTTGGCATCATTCTTTTGAGTTGCTTTAGCCTCGGTCCACTTGGTCAAATAGTCTGTAGCTACAATGGTATCTTGAGCTTGGGTTCTATAAGCAGGTGGTTGTATTGGTCCAACAAAATATATACCCCATTTTGCGAAAGCTCTAGCCCCCATCATTGGTCTTAAGGGTATGCTATCTACTCGTGTTGGTATTTTTGCTCGTTGACAAGCATCACACCTTTGAACAGTTCTTTAGCATCTGCAAAAAGTGTTGGCCATCATATGCCTATCATCAATATTGCTCTTGTGGTGGTCTCACTGGAAAAGTGACCTCCAGCTAATCCAGCATATGCTTGTTCTATAATCAGAATATACTTGTTTTCATTTGCACAAAGACGCAAATTTTGATCTTTACCTCTCTGATACAATTGGTTCCGAATAAGAGCACAGTGTCTTGCTTTAGTTTTAATTGCTCTTTGACGAAGTTTACTCATACCCTTAGGAAATGTTCGGGTCGATAGGTAAGTAACCAGATAATTACTCCACTTAGGAGCAGGTGACATTTGAAACAATGTTACATGAGGAATGGGTGTCTGTTTTTGACATTGAGGGCAATCTTTTACAAAAAGATCGAACATCTCTCCTCATAGTTGGCCAAAAGACTCCAAGTCTCAAGATTCGTTGCATAGTTTGGTCTTCCGCAAATTGAAGTCCTACTATGGTAACATGTGCTTGACTTAGGTACTATTTGTTTTCTTCGGGATTAATGCATAAGAGCAATATCTCGTCCTAATTTCTTTTGTATAGACTTCCAGCTAGTAATTGATACATAGCCGATTGCTCGATTAATCCGATTGTGATAGGAAGTGGTATTTGTGAATCCACTTGAGCTATGGTCATTAATGACACAATGTTTTCCGACCATCTAGGTATCATTTCTATAGAGAAAAAATAGGCATCTAGTAAATCATCGTCTACCCCTTTAGGTGATTCTCCTGAAATAATCCTTGACAAATAATCTGCTCGTTGATGTATAGTGCCTTTTTTTACAACCACAGTGAAATCAAATTTGAGGAGAATGATGAACCATCTCACTATTCTCCCTATGTTGCATGGCTTGTTGACCAAATACAACAAAGCTTGGTGGTCCACAAAGAACACAAACTTGTTGGCTAATAGGTAATTTCTATACTTTTAAATGGCATAGATCATTCCTAATCCTTCTCTTTCGGTGGTGGTGTAATTCTTTTCTGCCATGTTCAATTGTTGGCTAGCATAAGATATAGGAAATTCAATTTTCCTGTCTCCTGGTTGAGCTAGTATACAATCGATAGCAAGATTAGAAGCATCTACATGTACATGAAATACCTTATCCCAATCTGGTGCTTTCAATATTGGAGTTGAGGTGAGATATTTCTTAAGCTTCATGAAGGATTTTTCACATGCCTCGGTCCATTCAAAGTGTGTAATCAAGCTATACATGGGTTTTGCAATTATAGCGTACATGTAGATGAACCGTCGGTAATATCCACAATGCCCATGGAGGCTTGTACTCCCTTGACTGTTGTTGGTCTAGGTAAATATGCAATGACATGAATCTTCTCAATATCAGTAGCTATGCCTTTTTTAGACACTATATGTCCAAGAAGTTTTCCTTGTCTACCCATGAATGTGCACTTTCAGGATTTAAGCAAATCCTATAACATTAGGGCCAAAAACGACTCAAAAAGAGCTGTGTAAGGAATTTGTTAAATTACTATTAGCAGAGCCGTTTGTCGTCAAAACGGCTCCAAATTTTTTCGTTTTGGTCATTTAAAGCATATCTACGCAATCTAAAGCGTATCTAGGTACATATCTCTAAATATTCAAAAAGATATCGTTTTCTTCACATTCCTTTGTGGCTCACCTCGAAATTTGTTTTCATTTACTTCACTCGTGGCGGAAAATAGTTGTTTCCACTTTTGAATCTCTCTTTTTTCTCTCACCTTTCGCGAGCTTTTCCTCTTCTTCTTTGATGCACTTTGTTCTGCTGCTATGTTATTTTCATTATGCTTTCTGCTCCTTCATTACTTACAATGACTAATACATCTTCCATTAGTGATAACCGCAAGATTCACTTGAACATTAAGCTAAGCCAGGAATATGCTACTACGCAGAGTGTCTATCAAATACCAGTTACAACTGCAAATGAAGCACAACAACTTCACAACGAGGGAAAGAAACACATTGATATATGGACAAATGGGAGCTTGTATCCACCGGATCCTAGCACTGGAAGGTATCCATCTTTTCACACACCTCATGATTTGATGAGATTTGTTGGTGATGGGGTCGATGGCTTACTAGGATATAGTTCTAGGTTATCTCATTTACACATTGATCATACACATTACATTCAATATCTCAAAACTGTTTTGTCTTCAAATGCAACAAGAATTTTAGAACTTGAAAACCAAATAGCATCTCTAAAACAAGAAAATCACCAACTTTGGACTTTAAAAGAAACTCCAATAGGATTAAGAGCACGAGTAAAACAAATGAGAGATGTAGTAAACTTAACATAAGGTTCTGGGCAAAGAAAAAAAATATTAAAGATTATTAGAGAACATGTGACTAGTCTTTTAGGATTTGATATGTCCAATGGTCAAGAAAGGGTGAGATTTTTGAATGAGGTAATGAACAAAAGTGATATTCTTAAACTTTTGAAACTTCCTGAAAATCAAACTCAGAAAAATTTGGTATTTCAAAGTTTACTAAAAGATATGGGTTTACTGGTCCAACCTTCTCAAATGCAAGAAGTTTGTGACACAGTGGGGGTGAGTAGAAGGGGTTACAGGGCCATCTCTAAAACCTGGTTTCAGGTTTTAAAGTATTACAAGATTAAATCTTTTGGGTTGCCTAGGCCTCATAATGTTGGGAAAGTTAGGACTCTATTAAACGAAGAAATACCCGAACATTTTGGAGAGTACTATCATATACAAGGAACGATGACATATGAAAAACAGAAAAAAAAATCTTCTTTTGAGTATAATGTTTTTAATAACATTTGGATGAGTATAAAAAATGTTCAATCTGCTATGGTGAGATACTATAATATGCAAGAAGTAGATTGTGAAGGAAAACTCATATTTTTTCTGAAATTGGATGAAGCTCAAATTCAAAAATGTCAAAAAATGGAAAGAGTATCCATATCCCTTATGAATAGAGCATTGGACTATAGCCAGGGTAAGCTTGATTTCCCATACCACAAAACTCAATCAGAAATGGAACTTTGGTGGATCGGAGCAGCTCAAATACCAGTAGAAAATCACGATACATTGAAATGGTTGTTTTTGCAGACCGATATCCCTTCTGTTATACAGGACCAAAATGCAGGTGAAAAACTCTGTGTAGATGGCATGGGTGACTTTTTTGTAGAATGGAACTTGAGTGCCTATCTAAAAGAATTAAAGTGCATGTTTGGTGTATGTGGAGGTGCCAATACCAAGTATCCATGTCTATATTGCATGGCAAGCACTGGAACAAAAGGATGGCTTGCAGAACATGAGGTTGGAAAAGCACCATCGAGGAATAGTGTCAACGTCATCCACAACCCATCGTCTTCTATGATTTGGGATCCAATTCTAACAGTAGATTTAAAAAATGTATATATATGCACAATGCATGCAGAGATTAGAATCTTGGACAAATTGCTTCGACTCCATCTTGACTATGTATATTCTATTAAGCCAACTAAACTTGCAAACGAGTGCATAGAAAAATGTGAGGCTTTGCTCTCTCAAATGGGTTTTCATGGTGGTCAAGTGCATCTAAAAAAAGATCCCACTCTTTCAAAAGGAACCGGTGATGTTTTGCAAGATGTTTCAATGGGTGGAGCAAAAGCCAGAAGATTTTTGAGTAACCATGACAACAAACAAGTTGATGCTATGTGGAACTGCTGGAAGGATCTTTTTGTTATAACAACCAATGTCAAAAGTAGACCAGATGTAGCCAACAAACGCATGGAAGTGTGGAAGAAGCTCGACAATTTTTTGAAAGTTTTGAGACAACAAGTTAGCTCTGCGTCTTATGCAGATGACTTTAAAAAGACAATAAAGCTTTTAATAACTGCTATTACAGATGCTTGGGGAGCAAAAGACATCACATATTATTTGGTGAGTATTCAATTACTTTCTAAAGTCTGGATAGTATTTTACTTTCCATCCTATTGAGTTGAACTAACTTTTTTTTTATTTTTAGCATATTTTGTACCTACATGGACCATATTTTGCAAAACAAGGCCCCTTGAAACATGGAATACTCAAGGAATGGAAAAATCTCACTATCAAGCGAGGACTTCTTTTTTCAAATGTATGAGAAAAGGAGGTGGACAAAGAAGGAGCAATGCACTAAAGGAATTATTCAATTGGTTCTATAGGAGGCAATTACAACGGATGAGATCAAACAACCATGCTGCTCAACCACAAATCTGAGATTAATGCTTCACTTTGAAACTTTGTACTGAATCTTTCTAAAGAGATCCAAATTCAAAAAAGATATTCTGGTGCAAAAAATTGTCAATTTTACATCAGTTTTTGATTTTTTTAATATCTCCAGGCATGTCACCCCTATATCTCAAAAACTTTCTTCTTTTATAGCCCCCAAGAAGGTTGACATTTGTCTCCTCATCTGCTCCTGCATAGCTAGAGTAGCAAAGAAAGTATCCTGCTCTTGAGGCATTGAATCTTGCAGCATATCCAAACATTCGAAGTGCTGCTGCTCTCTCAAGTAGCATAATCTTGTTTGCATTGATTTGAAGGGTAGTGTATCCTAAAAATCGTGACAATATCTTCAGTGCAAACATTGGCAACTCAGGATCTTCAGAATACTACATGTGGAAAGCACAGTAGGTGGCACTATCCAATGTAGGCATGTAGTGTATGAGAGAGGAGGCATCCCTTCTTGAAGAGCCCTCTATTGCTTTCCCTCTCGAGCCTTTAGCTCTCCCAATAAAATTGTCTTTGTCAAGGAATTCAATCTGCAAAACAAGAAAATGAGTAATTAAAACTAACTTGAAAAAAAAGAAAGATTTCAGTAGGGAGATCACCTTTTGCAATTCATCTTCGGCAATGACTTTTTCTTGAAGGAGATTGCATGATCCGGTCATCTCTCTTATGTCAACTTCCTTTCCAATTTTTTTCAGCTTAAAGTCTCTGCCAAAATATTGGATTCCAAGCTCAACAAGCATCTTCTCAAAATCATCATCTTTGAGGGAAGTTTTTTCCTCTTCCACTCTTCTCATGCATAGAGCAAGTGCATCAGGAGCAGGCAAAAAATCTTTATTGGATGTATGAAGATCAAGTGCCAAAAACTCCTCTTTTGACTCTTCTGTTGTGTCAATAAAATCTTTGGCCACCTCAGAAGCTTCAGAAATGGTTGCAATACAGTAGTCCTCCCTCATATTAAGCAAACACTGGATATGATAGAGAGAATATACTCTTTCCCATTGATAAAGAAGTAGAGAAGGTTTGGAATAGTAAGGGAAGCTTCAGATACCTCTACCTCATCTGTTGGCTCATCAATGATAGTACTAGCTCTAAATTGAGCAACATCAAAATTTGCACTCAGCTGCAACATCAACTTCCTCCTCTTCTAGAATTTCACTTTTCTCAAGCTGCAAAACTGTGGAAACATTTTTATTTGTTGCCTCATCTGTATCTTTCACTTCATCAGCTTTGCCTTGCATGTCAACTTTAAGGAACAAAAAGAAAAGAAAAGCAACTTCTTTTGGAACAAGGTTACAAGGTTTTAAATGTAATTGACAAGAAATGGTAGGTGGAAAAACAAAGGAAGTCTTCTTAGAAAATCTTCCAAACCTCCTTGTTACTTTGCTCTTCTCAATTGAGTTTGTAGTATATTCGGTTAGATGACAATAAGCCTTCCCATCTAAAACCAAACACTTGCCTTCAACTGCTTCTTCAAACTCTTTGAATTCTTCTTCCAAGAAGTCTTTCAAATGGTCTAACAAAGCTCCAAGATCAAACACAGGGTTGAATATATCATATGCTTTGGTGTACACCTCCATGTCACCACCATCCATCACAGCCGCCAATAGTTTCTCATTTGGACTCTCCTCCAAAATCTCCTCCCGGCCTTCAA
Source organism: Adiantum capillus-veneris (assembly GCF_014529385.1). Classification (NCBI taxonomy): domain Eukaryota; kingdom Viridiplantae; phylum Streptophyta; class Polypodiopsida; order Polypodiales; family Pteridaceae; genus Adiantum; species Adiantum capillus-veneris. Next base: position 66,796,262 of record NC_140936.1, read on the forward strand.
TCATGGTAGAGGAAAGGTCGACAGGTGAAGCTAGGTACAAGGTACAGAAATACGCCCAACGTTTGCAAATGTACTAGTGCTAATGTACTAGTGCCAATGTACCACAGCAAAACGAACAACCCCGGACCACGCGATACGCGCTGGACCCAGGCTTTGGAAGTGCCTCCCTGCACGTCGTGCGGGACAAAGCCACACCAAACCGTACAACACCAAACGACGCGATAGGCGCTGGACCTAGCCTTTGGAATTGCTTCCCTGCGCGTCGTGCGGGACAAAGCCACACCAAACCGAAAAACAACACCAAACGACGCGATAGGCGCTGGACCCAACCTTTGGAACTTCTTCCTTGCGCGTCGTACGAGACAAAGCAAACAAGAAGCGATAGGGGCCACCGATGTGCAATTTGCAAAGATTAGATCGTGCGAGACGAAAGGATTACACAAAAATAGATAATATCTTGCGTCGTATGCGACAAGTTAACGTACAACATTTTTAAAATTCGAGACCAAGCTTTATATAATATCTGAAATATGACCGTTGGTGACACGTGTCAGCCATGCACACGTGCCATGTGGCATGCGCACAACGGTCGTCGTACGGACGGTCTTATGTATATAAAGCCTTGTCACGTGCTCATTTTTTGCTTTCTCCCATACTCGACATTCGCGTCGTGTCGTCCTCAACTACCCGCACTTCGAGTCATCCGCACCTTCTACATTCTACCGCTTCCCATACTCTAAGCGTCCCTTACGACGCGATAGGCGCAAGTTCCAGAGTCTTAGTAAACCTCTCATCGCGTCGTACGGGGGTTGCTGCTCGACAATTTAAACATTTTCACAACTCGCATACGAGACTCTATACCATGTCCTTAGGTGTTTGTGTGCCCTCTATCGCATTGTGAAAGTCTTTTTTTTTGGAATACTCATGGCTTCCCATACGACGCAATAGGCGTATGTTGCAACGGCCAGGTGAGGCTCTCATCGCGTCATGCGGGGGATCTGCTCGGCTTAATGATTTCACCGCGCATACGATGCGATACACTGATGTTCTAAGGTGTGGTTGCGCCCTCTATCGCGTCGTACAGAGCGTTTTGTGAGATTCTTTTTGGATGTTCCAGTGATCACATACGATGCGATACGGACCTATTCCAAAGCTTGGGTCACCCTTCTATCTCGTCGTGTTGTCACCCTTCTCCTCACACATGGCACGATAGAAACATCTTGAAGGTTGTGGCCTACGCGTCTGTCGCGTGGTGTGCTTTTTTACCCAAATGGCGAGGACTAAGCAAACTGCAAGGAAGGTCTACCAAGCCCCAACTGTGATCCTGAAATAGTTGATGCTGAGAAAGATGCAGAGAAAGCACCCCCTCCACTACCTCGTCAAAGGTCCAATGCCAGAAAAATATAGAATTATCAGGTGAAGTCCCTAAGAGAAATAAGAAAAGCACAAAATTCTACTTGTTTATTGATTCCAAAGCTCTCTTTCATGAGAGTTGTCAAGGAGATATCTGATAGACTTGTAAGCATGATGAATATCAAAACTTTTGTCTCGGTAAGGTGGTAGTCTCAAGCTGTGATGTGCCTTCAGGAAGCTGCTGAGGATTTTCTCATAGACTTTATGAATGATAGCTACATTGCAGCTGCATTTGCTCATAGGTTCACACTTATGAGCAAAGATTTTGTGCTTGTCTCAAGACTAAGGTACAAGTTTGATAAGGCTCTTGAGCTCATTCCTAGTGAGGATCTTAGAGCCTTCCAAATTTTAAACATCCCTCCTTCCAGGCAGCAGAAAGATTCTCGGGTTGTCATTGAGGATGTTACACATGAGTACAAGACAAGAAAGTCCCAGGATATTAAAGCAGGAAAGGAAGTTGAGAGGGAGCAAGACATGATATCTGAGGATGCTATCCTTAAAGAGCAAGCTGAAATTTTAAGAGCATCCAACTCTCTTCTTTATGAAAAAGTCACACGCCAAATGGTGGTGGATGTCTCCTTGTTTGGAGATACTGAGGCATATTTGGACATATTCCCTCAAGACACAAGTATGCTTGTAAATCCCAACATTGAGCTTGGTGACAATGTGCTCTATATCTCTCTCAGGTGTGTTGCTTTGCTAATTATTAGTGCATGTGCATGGCAGACAGGCACAAGGGGCTCATTGGGGCTTGTTTTTACTTTTCTAAGTGTCTTATGAGGGATCTTCCAGAGGCTCTAGCTATGCAAATTTCCATACTTGACCCTCTAGTGAAACAGTGCCTTTTCAACAAGCAAGGAACCCTTTCAAGTTTTTTTAATGATTTTAACATGCTGACCTGCAATTACATATTATACCCCTATGTTGAAGGGTAATTCTTAACTCCTTACATGTTATTTTTAACATTTTGTGGTATTCTTAGCTAATTTGTTTTTTATTTTGTAGAGGACATTGGAGTCTTATTATCTTCAATCTTTTGGAGAAAGATATTATATTTATGAATTCATTGTCAAGTATCCATGGGAAAAGTAAACTGTAAGTATGAAGCATAATCTATGCTTGATGATGGCCCATTGTTTTCTATTAGTAGCTTTTTGATTCAATGTCTTCTTGCAGTGCTGCCAAACTTATTGTTGGTCACCTGAGTACCACAAACAAGGATTAAAATATAGAAGCTTTCAAGTACTACAATCAAAAAGTACCTTTACAGACGGACTCAACATCTTGTGGATGGAGGGTGCTTGCAAATGCATGGAGATATCTTGAGTCAAGGTGCCGGATGACTACACTCACTGTAAGTGTGGTTCATGTATTTATTTTGATGTTTTATGTATGTATGTCATGTCCTTTAGTTCCTTTTTCTATTTTTTTCAGTTGCATGACTATTTAGAGTCTTGGGTCGCGTGGGTGAGAGAAAAGGCTGTTTCTATTATTTTGGAAAGATCAATAAATCCAAATGATCCAAATTCTCCTTTGCCACCAAAGAAAGGTTTGGATTCAAAGAAAATGGATCAAAAGAAGAAAAGTCCTGCAAAGATCCATACAAAGAAAAAGGATCACAAGAAGAGGCCTGCCAAGGTGAAGAGTCCTGCCAAGGGGAAGAGTCCCAAGAAGAAGAAGATCCCTGCCAAGGGGAAGAGTCCCACTAAGAGCCCTGCAAAAAAAAGAGCAGATACAAAGGGCCATCCATTCCACTCACCATTGAAATTCAAGGTTCAAAAGCGTCGTACACTTAAGAACAATAAGAGGGAGGCACCTAGCTCACCTTTCAAGCTACCATTCATGTTGTCAAAGAAAGCTACCAAATCACCCAAGCCAGTCAGTCCTAAGGAGCCGAAAGCACCAACCCCTGCCAAGTCACCCGTGCCAAGCCCTAAGGGGTCCAAAACACCAACCCCTACCAAGTCAACACCACCACCCACTCCTGAACTTTCACCCCCTTCTGAACACAAAAGGAAAAGGGTCTCTGAGGATGCAAAATCCTCTCAGGCAAAAAGAAAAGTGGAATTTCATAATTGAATAGTCCACAAAATCTATGTACACTTTTGTTCATTTTGTCCATATGAACATATATATATACCCTTTGGTGATTCATAATTTTGTAGTTCAAATACTTAATACCAACTATCGATTCTTAAATGTGTATCATGATGTCATGTAAGTTTAAAACAACATAAGTAGAGAAAAGATAAATATATTTGCAAAATGATTACAATATTGAACTTGTTTTTTCAAGTCCTTGCAAGTGGCTCAAATACAACTCTTTTTGGGGGAAGGAATGTGATGCAAGAGGTTGAATTCTCCATCCTTGTGCTCACCACAATTTCATCCACTTTGAATCTATACTCGGGAGATGTTTCATCAAGCAACTCAAGAGATTCTCTAACATCATTTAGTCTCCAATTTGTTGTTACTATCAGGCTTCTATACTTGGTGTGTGGATGTACTGTGACCTTTAGTTCAAACTCTAGACAATTTTCCTCAGAGTCAAGAGGAACCCAGCTACCTAATTTGCTTCTCCATCTCCTATAGTCGTAGCCCAGAACTAATGATTGACGACATAGTTGATATGAGATAGACATAGAATTTGGGCTTACTCTACAACTAATATTGTCACCAATATGGAAAGTTTCTTTGGTGATCCATCCATCTCCAAGAACATTATCAAGTTCAGTCATAGAAAGTCTTCTATTAAGCCACATCGTCTTTGTCCTCTGCAAATCCATTGTTTTGAAACATGCCACAAAGACATGTATAGGCAAGAACCATTGAACTTTAATCCTTCTTGATATCCTGCCCGGATACATAGATTTAAGGATGTCTTCTTTGATCTTGGATTTGAAGCTTGATATAGTACATGCATAAGGAGCTTCCCAATCAAGTGAACTTATGGTGGGAACGGGTAATTGATGTAGTTCTCCATATGCACCTTCTCGTGATGGAACTTTGTATTCTGCAAAATAGACAAACAAATCCATTGTTTTGTAAAAGGAAGGTGGCTTGTCAGCATACATAGCATCTGCAATCCCTTTATGCATTCCTTTGAACGTCCCACTCAGACTCTCCACAGGTGCCATTCCACAGCTGTTGAAGGAAATATATCTGGAATGGAATCAAAAAATGAAAAAAACAATGGGATAATGAAAAAAATTCACTCTATCAAATATTTTTTTTTTGTACTTACAATAAGAATGCAGTGTGGGATGTTCTTCCCAGTGTAACACCATATTCTTGGCCATGTACACATGTTGAACCTTAGCTAGCTAGCCATTGTCGGTCACTTTGAAAGCAAGAACACGACCTTTCCAATGGTTTTTTACTTTATCGCGTTTAGTTCTCTTCACTCTGTGTACACCTTTGCATGAAGGAAGCATTGTTACCCAGTCATTCACACGAAAAGATATGGACTTCCAAAGACCATCCTCTCTAACGTTATGAAAGTCACAAGAAGTTATGTTATGTGAAGGGCGACGTGCAAAAGACGCCATGGAAACTCAGAGATTAAAGAAGAAAGAAAGTATAGTTGGAAAGACTTAAAACCTCTCACAAACTAGAGAGCGAGAAAGGTATACGTTTGAAAAAAGTAGGTGATTTGTCATTAAGGCTCTTGTTTTGAGAGCCTTCTAACATAGATTTCGTATCTTTTGACAACGCTTTTGTGAAATATAAAATAGAATAAAAGACGAGACTTCATTGCTTTGAGCCGCAAATTTAATGAGCTCTCTCACCGAAAGCACCTAAATATAGCAGTTTCAGCCTTGTGATCAAGACATTTAGCGGTTCTCCGTCAAAATAGGACCACCAAAACCCACAATAGAGGAGACAAGAGTGCCATACTTTTGTATACGTGTCAAATAACTATTGGTCTATTCCTTAATCCTTAGATTAACAAACAGCCCTTTTTGAGTTGTTTTTGGCCCTAATGAAGTCTACATTTTTTGAATACCTTTTTGAGGTGTTCATAAGATCAGCTCGGATTGATGAATGCATGCATAGATCATCCATATATACTTCTAACAATTTCCTAAGATACTCTTTGAAAGCATGGCTCATCAACCTTTGAAACGTGGCTAGAGCATTAGCTAACCCAAACGGCATAACCGGATAGGCAAATATACCCCATTCTATTGCAAAAGCAATTTTATGCTGATCTTTTGGGTCAACCAAAATTTGATTGTATCCTGAAAATCCGTCTAACAAGCTGTAAGCTCCTTTCCTTGCAACTCGTTCTAAAACATGCTCAGTTATCGGAAGAGGAAAGTTGTCTCTGATGGTAGCTGCATTCACCTTTTTTAGATTAATACAAACTCGTAATTTTCCATTCTTCTTGGGTACTAAGACAATTGGAGACACCCAATTGGTGTGTTCAATTTTGTAAATGAATTCGGCTTCGTTTAGTTTTTCAATCTCTTCTTTTATCTTCCAAGCAAATGTTTTCTTATATGTGTATGGTCTCTGCCTACTTGGTTTTGCATCATCTCTCATGGATATGGTATGTTGACAGATTTCTGGATCAACACCCTTGAGATCCTTGTAAGACCAAGAAAAGATACTCGGTATTCTTTTAACAAGCTCAGCAAAAGCTTTTCTTCTTCTTTTGTTAGGTCATTTGCAATGTAAGCCGGTTTAGGCTCTTCTCCTGGTTCAGCCAAATCTATCCTTTTAGCGTTTTCAGGCCCTTCGTAAGACTCGCCCTGTTTCCGTAGTTCCCTAACAGGTTGTTCAACTATGATTTTTCGATCTTGGAGAGTATACTTTTTGTAATGGGATGGAACATGCATTACATCCTTACCATACTCATCCGTGGTTTCCATTTTGGTTGTGTATATCTCCTTTAGAGCTTTCTTCAACTCTTGATATTCTTTTTCCGCTCGACTCTGGTCATGAGTGGTTTCTTATCCTGTGATTTTTCTTGAGTACCCTTCCTTGTTTTTCTCGATGTCTGAAACATTTTTGAGTTTTTGTTTGAAGAATATCTGCCAGTTATTTTGTCCTTGACACAATCATTAGCATATATCTGCATGAGGAATTGTTTTTTACTGGAGATTGATGACATAGGTCGTGCTTTCACAATTTTGGTGTCTCTCTTTCTTCTATACCACTTTTTTCTTCTTGATTTCTGGTTTGGAAATTCAAAAAACTTTTCCTCCCCTCCTTTTAAGAGTAACTTAGCTCTCGTATGCTCTTTTTCTGACCTCGAATCTTCTGAGGTAGCTGAGTGTTCATTTAACTCATCAGTTGCATCATAACAGAGGTCTGAAAAGACTTGTTGAGATTTCAGTAAGTCTTTGGGTTCCTCATTTTCATTTTCAATGTTGAGGATTGAAATCATTTAGATGGGAATTATGTCGTAGCTATCCTCATTGCAAAATTGAGTAGGCATAGACGTATTCACACATACATCCATTGTCGCTAAAATTTGTGTCCACTCAAATGGCTCAAATAAATGTTCTGGAAAGGGTTCAGGTACGTAGGCTTCGTCTGTGTACTCCCTTTCTAGGATACATTCTTCTCATCTTAAGCTTCCGTTTCCTGCAGCTCCACTCATCCAAATCGGAGTGTCTTTGTTTAATAAGTATGGGAGTTTGGTTTCAGCTGAAGAGACTGAATCAAACTCTTGGATGGGTGTTTTCAAAACATCTCTATAAGTGTGATCTTTTAGATTGCCTCTTGTTATAGATCCCACTTGCTTCAAATACAAAAAATTGTTTCCCCAATCTTGGACAAGCTGTACCTGTCGCATGAAAGGTCTTCCCAATATGATTTCATAGTTGATTTTTTCCCCAAAGTCTACTATGGAAAAAGTGTGTTGATATTCAATTCCACAGGAATTGACTATCACTTTTTCAAGCAGCCCTAATGGTCTCTCAATGTGTCCGTCAGCCAACTGCAATTTCATTCGAGTTTGTCTAATGGTTGGTTGTCCCCAAGATTCCCACTTCTTTAGTGGCTATGGCTATGCCAGCTCCATTATCCAGTATCGCCATGGTTTCAATGTCATTATATTTCATTGGGAGGGTGGTGTTTCCTTCTTCCCCTTCATAATATTCTCTGACCTTGCTCATAGGAATTGATCGAATCTCCTTGTTTTCCATTTCATTTTTCAATTTACCCAAATTCTTCCCGTTATCCCCACGTTCTCTACGGTTTCTATAAATCATTCCACAAGTATGGTCTAAGTTTTAACAGTTCTCCCAAGGTAAGAGTGCATTGGATAGGTGTAGACATGATTGAATGAATGTTGTCAACTTCTAGGGTCTGTTCGGCTCTTTTTACTTGAGTGGTCTTGCACACGATGGATTCTTCTTCATTATCTCCCAAGTAAGAAGGTAATGTTTTTAATGTCAATGGTTTCACCATTCCTAAAGCTTTCAGTCCGTAATCCCCGTACAAGGATTGTAAATCCATGTTCATATTAGACGGTAGGTTATCCAACCATACTTCCTCTATAGGAGCTAACTTTAGAGTTAGGATCCCATCATTGATCTCTCTTACTTTTTCCCATAAGTGTCCTGCCCAGTCTTCCTCTACGAATGGTATTCGGTCTAAGGAATCTTCGCTGTCTGGCACTATAAGCTTTGGTTCATTTGTTTCAAGGTGGGGTTCTGCCGCCACATCAGATTTTGCTTTCGTTTCTTCTACCGCAAGCTCTTCAGGTTTTGCAATACTTTCAAGCTTGGGTTTTTCGCAGCATTTCTTGTGTGATTCTTACCAAATTTTGATAAGCTTCCAGCTTAGCTACTTCCATGTCTAGAGATGGAGAGTTTTTCCACTTGTTTTCCATGTTTTGGCCTGCTTTAAGTCCTGCTTGGTAGGCTTCCAAGGCGGAATTAATAGGCTCAAAAATTTTATCAACTAGAATGGATCCTCCAAATTTCATGGTTGTTTCCTTGAATTCACTGCCAGTTTCTTTCATCTTCTCCTGGGCTAGCTTCTTTGCTTTCCCTTCAATTTCAACCCGTTGTTTTTGTTTTCTCATCTCATATCTTTTTCTTCTGCTCCTTTTCATTCTTTGAGAAGAAACTTTTGTATTTTCCGAATGATCAGAGAAGTTGCGTTTCTTTTTCTTTGCTTGGGCTCTAGTGATTACCTTGATTGGAACAATCAATTCACTCTCTGATAAGCTACTAGGCATCACTTGGACTACGTTTACTACAGTTTTTCCCTTGTTCAAAGGATTTTTAGGACAATCTTCCGAAAAGTGTCCTCCCTTTTTGCAACATTGTATGCAATAGGCTTCAATTGGTTTGAGGTTTTTGTCAGGCTCTGGACATTTATTTTTCCAATGGTCATCAGCACCACAGTTATGAGAGTTTCCTGTTCTCGGCTTCATCATGGGTCTTTCCATGGGAGGTCTAACACCTTGATTAGCTACATAATACATTGGTGCTAGCTCTGGTGGAGCATAAGTCACAATTTCTTCCATTGGTGGTGGATGTGGATTATACCAATCTCCTTCTACCATTATTGTAGATGGACTAGGCTCTGCATAGAGTGTAACAGGCACGAATGCTTGTCCATCTATGACTCCTTCAGAGTGTATGTACTTTATAGCCACTGCATTATGTCCTAGATACGGAGGTTGTTGTCCGAACACAGGTTGAGTTCTTTCCATACCCATTGGTGGTCTTTGAGCTCGGGCCATATTAGGCTGATATCTGTACATGGGTTGTCCTTGTGGCCGCATGGGCACGTACTGAACATTCCCATCATACTTTGGTCTGAAGTAGCACTCATGGGTCTCATGGTTGGTCCATTTACCCTCGATTGCACACCATTTTTGTGGCCTAATTGGTTGTCCTTGTGGAGTTATTCCTTGTCCTAGTCCTCTCATAGGTGCTTTTTGCATGTTGTTCATCATATCATTCATCCTTTTTAGCATCTCTTCTATGGCTGAGAGTGGGCCCGCATCAACCGTTCCCACTTGTGCTGGTTTTGTGGAAGATGTTTTCTTGCTTTGGTTATCCTTAGGGACATCTTCTTCATTGAAGATCTCACAATTGTCTCCTAAGTCAATAGCATCAGACACACACGCTTCTAGGGTTGTATGCTTTTTACTATAGAGTATAGCATGAAGTTCTTTGTTTAGCAATCCCTCCAGAAACAAAGATACGAGTCGTTCTTCTGTAGGTATCTCCATCTCTGGGCATCTGGTAATGTATCGTTTCATTCGAGTTGCACAATCCCTAACAGACTTACCATGTTTCTGTTTAAAGCTTTAGATTTGAGCTACCGTATTATGTTTGATCCCCATTTTAGAACAAGTAGCTACAAATCCTTGAGCTAATGTGTTCAAGTCCATGACTGACCTTTGTGAAATGTTTTGGAACCATGTCAATGCTTTTCCTTCTAATGTCATTCCAAACCCCTCAAATTGAGTATGGAAATCGAATATATGCTCTGCTCTTAGCACTTGCTTAAAGCTTGCTAAGTGGTCGCATGGATCCCCTGATCCATTGTATTTTCTGACCCATTTTTGAAAATTAGCTGGTCTGATGCGTCTGTTTGGTTCAACTTTAGGTCTTCTAGGAGTTGGTCCTCTTCCGAGACTTCAAACCAGTCTGTTGGAAATAGTGACTCATGTAGCCCTGGACACGCCTTAGTGTCACCCGGTTTTCTATGTGATGAGGTGGTTTCTGGTTTCTTCACATTACTCTCTGATGATCTCTCACGGTGTTCATCCCTTGGAATTGTTTCTAGTCCTTGCCCCAATATCCAATCCCGTATGGAATACCCTTGGTATTTGGTTTGTTCTACCTCCTCAGGAGTCATCATAACAAAGATGTTGTTATAACAATCCCTAAACAGGTAGGTTGATAGGTCTGCTAATCCCTTATCTTTGATCTTGAAGATATAGATGATCTTGATGGCCGTTAATTGTCCTGGTTTGGCATGAGAAGTCCACAAAAGATCTTTTATGTTTCTATCTTCCCGACAATAGACTCCGATCCTAGGATTATCCGTACTAAGCCGTTTCAAAGGCGTCAAGTCTACTTGATCGTATCTCTCGAATTCTAAAGTTGGTGGTCCTTCTTTTGCTGACATGCCCGGGATTATGGTGTTTACTTCTAACCCCATTTGTCTATCACCTCAGGGTTTTTGACTTGTAAATACTGAGTTCCATTTCGATCCATGCTTATTTTTCCTTGTTTGTTTTCCCTATCCTCTTCTTCGAACTCAATACCATGGTCATCAATGCGAATAGCATACTCCTCATTAGGGTCCAAGTAAACTTGGGCTCCATGACGGTTAGTCTTGTAAAAAGATAGTATATGCTTATAGCGTAGTGTCGTTCCGATTTTCGACTCAGTCAAGTAAGAAGACATTTCGGATGTTGAATCTGAAAAAGTGTCTCTGACTTCTTCAGGAATTGTGTGCAAGGAATTGCCTTGATTAATGCTTTCTTTAGTAGATACTCTACTGGAAATTTCTCTGAGTATGCCCTGATTTCCTAGTACCCGACCAGATCTAAGGTTCATATAGACTTATGAAGCCCTGGATAGAGTACTCACCTTTGGATTGACTTGTCATCAATTTCCACTTGATTCAATTGCAACTTTCTGTCAAGCCACTGATTTCTCGTATGCAACTTGATTCTTGTACAAATTTGATCAAGTTAGCTTTTCTTCTATATGGATAGTAGAGTTTTTGTTATTCTCGTGATTGATCTCTGTGTATCACTTCAAATTGAGCTATGAGAGTCAAAATTTGACTTTAGCAAAAAATCAAAGGTCTAATCTACAACCTGTAAACTGAGTATACATGTATCAATTTTGATCCAATTGAACCCAAATATGTCCTGTGGCTTTATATTATGTTGGTCTATCACTGTATAAGTTCAAAAGTCAAAATTGATGTCTCTGGATAGCAGAAGTAAATAATTGTGATTATTTATTTTGTCAATTTTTTACACTTTTTTTATTGTCTTGGCAAGCATACAACTTTTTAGAGTCCCTAGACAAGTTTCAACTAGTTTGGACAAAATCTGATCAAGTTTATCAACTGTATGGTATCCGCGGACTCTGAATTCAAGAATCTAGCTTAAGTCTCACTTTTGGGATCCAAATTTCACCAAAATGGATTTGTGAGGTCTACTTCATGTGCTTGACCTTGTGGTATACTCAAATTTGCAAAATATCAAGTTTTGAAACAGATGTAAATTATCGCTATTATTTACTCCAGCTATATTTTTGCAACTTTTTGCCCCAACTTTGACACAGATCTGTTAACACTAGTTTGATACCAAAACAGGACACTCAAGTGTCCTTTTTCATAAATTTAAATTAAATGCTACTTGCATTAGATGGTGTATTTAAGAAAACCATCTTGATATTATTAAATATATCAATTAGAGGGTCTTTTAAAAATATAGGCTTGCATTTTAAAAGCTACCATGATCATTAACTATACTCATCAAGTTGACCCTCATAAGACTGTAATTGATGCTTTGAAGAAATCGACTTTATAAGCTCAATAAAAAATGAAGCGACCTTGTAGAAAATTTTACGTGACTTTCCACAATTGTGCTATAGATAATTGAAAGTTGCATGTGCAAAAAAAATTACTTTCTAGTATATAAAATAATGGAAAGTTCTACGTGTTTGATATGGCCATCTCAAGCATATCGTCATATACAAAGAAAAATATGTTTTTGATGTATTTGCGAGTTTTAGAAAGTGATACATTGCTTACCCTCTCCATTGAGGACTCAAGGTGGCAAGGAGAAGGGCTTTGGTATGCGACAATTATTAGATTATTTCAAATATTCAAAACTGCGTAAGAGAAAACTTTGATATTTTCATTCTTGAGACATAAGCATTCAAAACCTCAAATAATATCAAACTTTCCACGTAGATCCACTAAAAGTATCAAAGTACATGGTACAAACACAATTGGGGTGCCTAAAACCTTGGTTTCAATGTTATTATGGAGAACTCAAGATTTTCTAGAGTTTTTGCACGATAAAAAAATCAAGATAGAGTTCAAGCAATGAGATTTAATTGAGTTAGGGAGCCGAAAAAATACATACTTTCTTGGTTTTAACATATAAAGTCATTTGTGGTTATCAAACTACACTAGAATAGCCCCAATTCCATGAGGGGACCTTTGGAAGACCAAAATTATGCTCTTATTCAGCAAATGCTCAAGTATGAAATTACTTGCATGTGACATGGAAACTAGCCTTGGAAGGGCATTCTATTGTTTTGTAGCACTAAGTACTAACACTTACTTTTATAAACATAAAAAAGGCCATCTTTACAAAAAGATATAAGAATTTTATGATTTTTTTGGCAAAACAGCTTGAAATTTTAGTAAAATTTATAGCTTAGAACTTACCATAATTCTCTCCATAGGGATTGTATCTTGGCATGGAGAAAAATCCAAGGTTTTCTTTCCCTCATAATCAACCTATGGTAGAAGCAAGGTGTAAAAAAATTATTTCTAGCTTGACAAATAAATTGTTGAAACTTGGTAGGAAAACATAACACTTTAGTGTCTCAGGACACTTGAATGTCCAATTACAGGACCAGTGTTAAGCACCTTAAGTTAAGGTCACTAGCCAATTTTCATCAATTTTGGACAATTTTTGGTCAAATGGTCATCAATTATCTGTCCGTAGACTAACTTTGCAATTTTAGTCACAAATTTCACTCCAATGGTCCAAATCTTACCAAATTTGTTTTGTGGGCTTATTACAACATGGTGAAACTAGTGGTATGCTGACTTGCTCAAAAAAGTTGAAAAATTGGACAGATGTTATTTACTTCAGACAAAGTTTTACAAATTTTTGGTCAACTGAGCATGTACACATGTTTATCACATTAACATAAGCCTATGAATCAAATTTCAACAAGTTTGGATAAATTTTTCTCCAATTTATACTCAAGATTCAAAAATTCAGTAGAAACTTTAGTTTTTACCCAGTTTTTTACCGGTTAGTGATACAAATCTCTTGCGCCTTTACAAAAGTTTTTTGTACACATGCAATGATTCAATGTTATGAACCTGGGTCAATTTAGAGCAGAAAGTTAATAATCGCGATTATTAACTTTAGGCTTGAAATGAGCACTTTTTGCAATTTTCTCAAAAACAGACTTTATATGAGCTATTTTAAGCCTATGAATCAAGTCAAAACTTAATTTGGCCTAAAATGTCAAGAAAATATAAATAATCTAAGTTTTGACCAACTCTTGACATTTTTACCTCAAAGTGTCTTTGAGCTTACCAAGTGGTTCAAACAACTCTTAAGCTTACTCTCCAGCCGGATTGAGTGGATTCGAGTCTTTTTGAGTTATTTTTAGCTGTAGACCTGAAATTCTGCAACTTCCAATAACAACTCACACTTGATTCTTTCAGAGAGAGCAATGTTCTGAATTCCACCTCGGATCCTACTTACCCTAATCCTAGATTCTCGTGCAATGAGGTCGTGGAAAGTGTCCACAAACACTCGTTTTCTTGTGTTTTTTTATGTTTTTCAGAGCCTTGATCTTAAGACTTATCTCTTTTGCCAATCATTCTTCAATTCCTAATCTAAATCTACAATCCTACAGTCCTAAAGGTACTTAGCAAGTATGATTACTTCCAAGCTACCTCTACACAGCAAAAGACGACAATCTTAAGCTATGCGGTTTCTAAAAGAAATTTTTGAACTATAGGCAAACCTAAACGAAGTTAATGGAAAACTACACAAGATGCTTGTGTTTTTCCCTAGTTCAGGTCTCTTCGATCCCCGACAGTGGCGCCAAATGTGGGACGTATGTCTAACCTCACTATCCTATCTTATTGCTGTATTAGTGAAAACCACGATTAATTTGTCAAACCATGGGATGAAGCTGACTCGACTAGTGCATAGAGGCTACAAGAGGTTTTCAATCTCTCGGAAAATAACTAACAACTCGCATCTAACTCAGGCTACACATTCAAGTGACTGAAATCGCCAAAAGCCAATCGCTCATCCGCAAGCAAATCACATCCGTTACAACATCAAATGACATCCAAACGTAACAAAACTTCTAGAACAAGTTTATAAGACCTAAGCACACATGCTTATGGTCTCAAACCCCACTTTAGGTCAAGTTCCAAAATCGCGATTATTAACAGCAGTGGATTTTTGACCTAGTTGTTTTCGACCCAGAATGCATCTAAATGCTTAGCAATGATGCCCCAATACCCCGCCTATGCTTAGTTTTAGATTTAAAAGTGTAAATTCCTAGTTATGATGAAATTAGGCCACGGGTCGACAATGCCAAAAGCTACCAAATACCATGAATGGCTTACGTCAATGCCTAGAGCTCTTACCTACGGTCGCAATGCAGCAAACGCAATCGCAACGTGACAACTGGAGAGGGAGTAAGAAGCGCAAAAAGGAGAGAAGTGAGCGCCATTAGCTCACACTGTGTATTTCTTATCCAGAAACTTATAAATAACTTACAAAAATTGGCTTTTATACCTTAGCCAAGGTTTTTTGGGTGGTCAAAACTAATAATCTGGAGTTCTACCAAAGCTGGGAAATGATTAGTTGATACAATCTCGAAGCTTGTAGCCCCAGCTCATTAATAACAAAGTTTATCCGAGAAAATAGGAGTTACAATATTCCCAATTGATCAAAATAATAAATGTTTTACAAAGAGAACTCCGAAAAATGGTGTCCGTGTTAGCTTGTTGTTAACAATCCCACAAAAATGATTAATTAAGGCTTAGAAATACGACTCAGGTTATGGATTTTTGGCTTCGGATTCCAATTGCTTATG
Organism: Adiantum capillus-veneris; assembly: GCF_014529385.1. NCBI lineage: Eukaryota > Viridiplantae > Streptophyta > Polypodiopsida > Polypodiales > Pteridaceae > Adiantum > Adiantum capillus-veneris. The sequence goes on from NC_140936.1 coordinate 66,811,486, forward strand.
GTAGGTTTGGGTTTGGATTCGAAGGGCTATGGAGTTTAGGATAAGAGACCTGGCTTCCGGCTAAGGATTAGAGAGTTTGTTTAGCAGTAGGATTCGATGGGTTTATGGTCTTTATCTTAGGTTTATAATGGATGAAGAAAGCTTTGGATTAGAGAAGGCTGAGCTTAGTATTAAAGCTTGCTTAAGAGGGTCAATTAAAGTGGGCTGAGGAGTTTAAGATTGGAGATTAGGCGACTATAGAGATTAGCTTAGGATTATCATGGCTATCAAGCTTCGGCTTAGGATTACGATGGATAACAAGCTTTAGCTTAGGATTATGATGGCGGCTTAGGATTTTTTGGGCTTATCAAGGCGTATGGATTTTTCTATGGAGAGAAGAAGAAAAAATGTAGCCTCCTTACTATTATTACATGAGAGTTGACCACCGGAGTTCGTTTCGTTTGCATGAGTAAGCAAGCCTTTACTATTTTTGGCCAACCCATTAGCGATATAGATAATGGGCACGGTCTCAATGATGTGGCAAGTCGTTTTACGACCTCCTCCAGATCTGCCGAGAATGGTGCCGCATGTAGTCGCCCCGCCGTTCTGAGCATTTTTTGCTTCATGTTAGCTGGCATTTGAGCTCTGTACAAGCAGTTGCGAGTGCCTCTGTTCTCCCCTATGCTGCCTGTTCGCGCCGTGCGTCGTTTCTTTTTTTTTTCCTTCCCTTTTCACACACACACACTCAAAACCCTTCCTTAAGTGGGTGGCCAATTTCATGGCGGGCGGCCATTTACTTTTCCTTTGGGTTGGGTGGCCACTTTCATTGGATTGGGCGGCCACTTAGCTTTTGATTTATAAGGGCACCACATTTGGCATGCATATCGGGCAAAGCATCACATCTAGCGTGTATATCACCGAAGGCATTGCTGGCTAAAATTTCCAGACTCAAGCTCATCAAAAACTTAATATATTGTCGTAAAAGGCACCACATTCGGTTTATTTATCGGCCAAAGCATTGCTCCGCACGGCAATCACCCAATCAATGTTCTTCAAGAATTTTAATGCTTCTCAAGCTTGATCCACTTAGCATATTTATCATCCAAGGAAAATCAGTCGTGTCTCCATTAACTGGATGAAGCTCAAATATTCCCACATGAAGAACTCACCGAGGCAACCAGAGTGGTATGGAACTGGCCCCCGGTGAAACTTAAACTAGCCATATCTTGACAATCAGAACTCCGATTGACAAACTGGAAATACCGACACGCTCCTCAAAGTGAGAACTTTAGGCCCATGCAATTATATCAACTTTGACCCTTCATCAGCAGCTACCCAATCCGGTACGGATCTGCTACTACTCAATCTTCAAACTGACGTAACTTCCTATCTGTAGCTCTGATTGACGAGCCATAAAGACAGGCCTGTAGAGCACTTCAAGTACTACAATTTTAATCAATAAAATCCCAGCTATGACCACTTCAATCATACTTACTGTTAGCATTAACAAGACATCTTTTGACCCTTAGAGCCACATCTGGCAGACATTTAGCTTAAAATTGGCTTGTTAGAAAGCCCCTACTGCTGAATAATCATGTAGGATTCAAATAAACCTGATTGGCATCCCTTTGCTCATTTTCTTGTCATGGAAGGGGAGGTGTATGACAGCGTCAAAACCCCTCACATCGACTTCCTACAATTGCATGGGAAGGAAGAAAAAAAATTCAAAAGACATGGCATAAAAGCAAGATCTTGAGCACAGGATGGATGCAAGAAATAAAGAAGTGGTTTGGAAGATGGGATGCATCACACTTGCTACATGCTGCTTCAATTGACTCCCAAGTGAATGAAGCTTTTCTACAACGCATGTATTACGGCTTGGGAGAAATCCGATGGGTCACACTTCACACATTACACCACCCATATTTTCCCCAACAAAAAAAACATGTTCTTTGTTGAAAGAGGAAACTGTACTCACACTTACATACTTGAGCATATCTCCTTGTCGGTGATACGCACTATCACAACCATTCGGCTTAGCTCCCATTCCCTTCGATGCGAGACAAGGCGTTGGGGCCATGGAGAAGAGTCAAATTGAATGTGCACATTATGCTCATTGCAAGTTTGAGAGCCTGAGTACCATACACTACTAGAGTGCTTAGCTTTTGGTCACATCGGAACTTGCTTCTTCACATTTTCAACCATGACATAGACCTACACACTTTCCTTTCCCAGCCACAGTTTGGGCTTTCCATTGCAACTCTCATCACCACAATTTTGGAGCATTGAGAGTCACTCATCAACCGTACACATACTACATCACATATAGCTTTGGTCTCGTAGGTCATATTTAATCTTCGAGGATGATAATAATCTCTCTCTCTCTCTCTCTCTCTCTCTCTCTCTCTCTCTCTCTCTCTCTCTCTCTCTCTCTCGGATTGCTCCTACCGCCAATACTGCCCCCAACTATAAAACCATGTTCTTTGTTGAAAGAGAAAACCGTACACACACTTACATGCTTGAGCCTATCCCCTTGTCGGAGATATGCACTATCGCAGTCATTTGGCTTAGCTCCCATTCCCTTCGATGCGAGATAGGGTGTCGGGGCAATGGAGAAGAGTCAAATTGAATGTGCACATTATGCTCTCTACAAGTTCGAGAGTTTGAGTACCACACACTACTAGACTCTAGAGTGCTCAACTTTTGGTCACATCCGAACTTGCTTGTCTCACATTTTCAGTCATGACTTAGATCTACAAACTTTCCTCTCCCAGCCACAGTGTGGGCTCTCCATTGTGACTCTCATCACCACAATTTTTAAGCATCGGGAGTCACTCATCAGTCATACACATACTACATGACATGTAACTCCGATCCCATAGGTCATATCTGACCTTTGAGGACAATATTAAAATCTCCCTCTCTCTCTCTCTCTCTCTCTCTCTCTCTCTCTCTCTCTCTCTCTATGGGTAGATCTTTGAAGTGTCATAGGATAATTCCCATCAAGTAAAAATCATATTCTTGATGTTCTCTATCGAGGGTGCACTTATTAGGAAACATATATATTACATGTATTCAAATGATATTAAAAATCCTTTGTACTAATTACATATTGTGAGGCAATAAAATGGCCCCTTTCTCCTATTTAAACTTTTGGGTTTTTTTAATTTTGTATTAAAACACCCTATTCATAAGTAAAATAATTTCCAATATAAATAAAAAATTATGTACTAAAGCATCCCTTCTTTTGAATGAAGACTATACACTTTTCTTTTTTGATGCACTGCTTGAGCCTACTCTCTCTCTCTCTCTCTCTCTCTCTCTCTCTCTCTCTCTCTCTCCACTTTGAGTAAAAGTGAGAAAATCAAATGAACTGCTAACCAAGCTCACTTGATTAAACTAAGGAAACACACAAATGTATGTTTATCAAAATAAAGAAACACGTGAATGCACACATGGCCAGTTTACAAATGTAAGTTGGGAAAATATTAGAGACTCTACTTTGCATGCACTTGGCCTCTCACAGTTTCATTAATTTTCTCCAAGTCAAGACACAAGCAGTGCCGTATATGTTATTATTTCTTGAGTCCGGATCACTTTGCATTGATGTTAATGGTATGGAGAGAGTTGTGGAGTACATGGTTAAGATGCAGTAGAACCCTTCACATGGACTTCCAAGAATTGAGACAAGAAACATTCAGTGTGGAGTCTATTCAAGCATCATAAAGCAAGTGTAATGTGCTTCCCATCTTCCAAAACACTTTTTGATTTCTTTCATCCATCCCAAAGTTAATATTTTGTTTTTGTGCATCTTTTGGACGTTTTTACTTGCTTCCATGTATCACAGCTTAGGGGAAACCAGGGGGCTCATGCATCATACCTTACATCACATATGTTCCCCGGACTACAAAACCATCTTCTTCCCCAAATGAGGGAACCGCACCCATCTTTACATGCTACAGTCTATTCCCTTAAGGGTGATCAATAATATTTACAATGTGAGATAGGGCGTTGGGGCATTGATGAGAAGTCTCACAGACTATGCACTTTATACCCCCATAAAGTGGGCGAGTCTCAACATCAAATTCTACTTAAGTGCTCAACTTGAGAGCACATCGAAGCTTGTTATCCCCACATTTTCAGCCATGGCTCCCTACACACATTCCTTCTCGTGGACTCTATTGCCACCCTTATTTCCATAATACTTGAGCATTGAGAGGCAATTTTCAGCTCCACACACCCCATACGATATGTTTATTTTGGTCCCATAGGTTATATTCAACCTTCAAGGACGATAGTGAAATCTCTCTCTCTCTCTCTCTCTCTCTCTCTCTCCCCCCCCCCCCCCCCACACACACACACACTTTGAATACGGTGTTGGCCAAGAAAATAAAATGTAGTGCTTAAAAAGCTCAATTGATCAAAATAGGCAAACGCGCGGATGCGCACATGGCCGATTTACAGACGTGAAATTGGGGCAACATAGGAGGCTCTGCTTTGCATGCGCTCGGCCTCTCGTGATGTGTAGGAGAGTATGGAGAGTGCGTTTCAATGCAATGAATGTTGAGGCAGCCATCCTCCCTAGAAGCTGAGAGGACGTATGAGTTGGGTTCCTCTGTGGTGGCGTATATCAATACCAGCCTTCCTCTCTCCCTCCAACCCGTCAGCCGCCCAACTCCACTCAAAGGGGGAGGATAACTACCTATAACCCTTCTCTTCCAATAGTTCTCTCTACTCTTGCAATACCTTCCTCTCCTTCCCCCTTCTTTAATGCTTTTGATCACCTCTCCTTGCTCTTGCCGTTCATAGTCCTCGTTGGAGCTCTCACATCCCATTCCCTCTGTGCAATATTGGAGCTTTATGTCCTCCTCAAACTTCTCACATGAGTGAGCCATGCTCTTTTTCGATAAGAACTGCGGGGAAAAGAAAAGTTATTGCTATCATCCTTCTAAGCTTCCCTTTATACACAAGTTCACCAATGGTGGTCCTACTTTCAACATGACAGTGAATGGGAATGGTGTTTTGTATGCGTGGAAAGCAATATTCAACTTCTCAAGATTGAGCATAATATTGCATTTGCAACTTACCAAAATTGATCAACTCTCTTTTATGGAGGATCTTTCCACTCTACTTCTTAGCTTTTGGGTTAAAGTGTTGGTTCGAACGACCAAATGCATGCGAGAATCAGCTTCCATCAGTGTGGTCCATGAACTTGATATGCACTCTCTCAAAGTCATGCTACTTTTGTGCAGAAAAGTTGCTTAGGATCTCCTTGGACCCATGAAAACCCTTTGATTCTAAAGTCAAGTGATTTGTAAAACAACCATTGGTCAAAATCCTTGTAGAACATACATCTAACCGACATGAGTAGCTTTTTCCAACCCACTTCACAAGAAATGTGCAATGATATCCTTATATATTGGGAGATTTTGGTAATAGTTAGTACCTATACACCTACCAATTGGATTCTAGACATATCTTGAGACAAGTGAAGATGTCATATTTCAATATCTTACCTGGCTTTCTCCAAATGTTGGGCTTTATGAAGATTTCATAGATAATATGTTCCTATAGGATGTTGGCTACAAAATATTTTTCTTGATGCTAAAAGATATATCCATTGATTAAGAGGATATCATCAAGGACAACTCTCCCACAAGAATAGATCAAAATCACATAAATATGAGTAGGCAATATGGCATTCTTGACAGAACAGACCCACTGAGAGAGAGAGAGAGAGAGAGAGAGAGAGAGAGAGAGTACACGCACATGCATAAACAAAGAACACACACATACACACACACATTGAGAGAGAGAGAGAGAGAGAAAGAAATAGAGACATAGAGAGAGAGAGAGAAATGAAATGAAATGTTATATTAAACATCTTCAAAATGTCAAAATGATTTATGAGACGAATCCGATAAACTACTTGTAGATCTAATCTAATGTTTGTGTTGTCCGAGAAAGTAGTGCATCGATCGTCGCTGAAGAGCTTCGTCAATGTCAATCTCTATAAATAGGCGTACTAGGCATCTTTCATATTGCACTAGATTAGTCATGATCCCTTGATGGAGCCTCGGTCAATGTCGTGGACGTCTAGCTCTCTTGAGCTCAATGGCTCTGTCAACTAATATATCTTTAGTATGAGAGAGAGAGAGAGAGAGAGAGAGAGAGAGAGAGAGAGAGAGAGAGAGATACACACATATACACAAACACACATACATTGAGAGAGATAAGCTAAGAGAAAGAAAGAGAGAGAATGAGAGATGGAGAAACATATATCATAGTTACACGGATCAAGAAATTGGATTGCAGAACGGGGAACGACAACAGGCACAAAATGTCATTCTCTGTTGTGGACACTCACGCCTAAAACATGGGACAGAGATTCAAAATAGGAAATTGGAATAGAAACAGGGAACGGACACCTAAAAAATTGCCATTCCCTGTAACTATGACATGTGGAGAGAGAGAGAGAGAGAGAGAGAGAGAGAGAGAGAGAGAGAGAGAGAGAGAGAGAGAGAGAGAGAGTCAGTCATAGGTTTAAGATTTAGTTTTTCTATTTAAGTTAGAGTTTAGTTTTAGATTTTATGTTAGAGATTTGGATTTAGGTTTAGGATTTAACTCTATATTTAAGGTTTAGAGCATAGTTAGGGATATTTAATGATAGTTAGTGATGAGAGTTTAGGTTTAGATTTAAGATTAGATTTTGGATTTATTTTTTTATATTTAAGTTTAGCTTCAAGATATATCATGGTTTAAATTTAGAGTTAGGTTTATAGCTATGTTCGTAGTAGTTTTCATGTAGCTCACATGAGCTTATGTATATAGTTTTTTTCAAGCTCACATGTGCAAATGGCTTGCGGAAAAAGCATTTGTGCATGTAAGCTTGCAAGTAAGTAAAGAGCTTAGGTATGTAGTTGTTTGCAAGATCTTTTTTACGTCCCCAAGATGGAGTTCAGAAATGACTTTCTACTATCTTCTCTTTACCTTCTCTATTCTCTTTTTGTCTATCTCTCTCTCTCTCCCTTTCTTTCTCTCCACGGACGCGGCATTAGGTTGGAAAGATTTTAACGACACAGTACATCAGAATGGAGAAAGATATGTAATGTGCACAATAATCCCTCGAACAAGTAGCTGTTGTGAAGAGATGAAGAGCAAGAATCATAATAAAGAAGCTCTTCTTCAAAGCACTCTAGAGAAGCGAGAGCACTCTTGCACTGCACACACCACAAAACGGTGGCTTCACTTAAAACCATAGCTCTTCAGGTAGTGTACAGTAGGGAATGGCTACAGTTGAACAAGAGGCAAAATGGTTTTGTCCACTACATGCATTGTCATGTAGACGTGGATGTGTAGATTTTACGTACCCACAAATATAGGCATTGACCAATAAAGACGATATTATAACCCGATGATTCTGATCTCTGTGCACCTCTAGACTGAGGTGTGCAGGAATCGAAAATGGCTAGAGAATTTGAGGTAGTTTACAATGATTTCTTGATTGCGAGAGAGATTAAGAGAGAGAGAGAGAGAGAGAGAGAGAGAGTGAAGAGATGGAGGAGAGTAAGAGAAGCTTAAATTTACTTTCAAGATTCAAGGTTTCTATATTCATTATGAGTAGTGACGATGATGTGGGGTCGTCCAACCGAAACTCCTATCTCTCAACAAGGATCTTCTGTCCTTGTAATCAATGCAAACATATTGTACAACGGACAAGACACCTTTCTTTTCAGCACGTTCGTGAATTTGGTGAGTTTGACCTATCTATTATAGATCAAGTTGTTGCTAATTACAACTCGTCAGACTCTGACACTGGCCAATAGGCTGCAATCTTGCAATGGAATAGACGTGTTCGCATGCACTTTACTCAAGCAGCATACATGACGCCACAAGATGAAGCCTCTAAAAGCTGAGAGGGTGATCATGTAGAGCACATTCTCAACGAGGCTATGTTTGAGCCCGAGATTGAAGAAATGATCGAGATGGTAATGGATTCAAAAAGGCTTATCTATGATGACATGAAAAGTGAGATCAATATGCCACTGTATGATGGAGCACGAGTGTCTAGATTGAAGGCGATCCTGGTTCTTCTCAACATGCATGCAAAGTTTGGATGGAATGACACTAGCGTCACAACACTTTTCAGGTGATCTATTACAATGTGTCTACTTCAATAAAAAACTCTAAATGAATAATGTACCAAATTACTTACACAAGTGTTTTGCATTTTTTCTGTGTAGATTGCTCAAAGAGCACATACAACCATATAATAATGCGATGCTAGATTTGAGACAAGAAGCAAGAAAGATCTTGCAAAACTTGGGGATGGATTACAACTTCATTCACGCTTGTTCTAACGATTGCATTCTTTTCAGAGGGTTATACATGGACATGGAGAAGTGTCTGAAATGTGATTCCAAGAGTATCGAGTAGATCTCCACATACAAAAAGTGTCGTAGAAGGTGTTGCGACACTTTTCTGTACTACCTTGCATCAAGCATTTCTATGAATGCAAGTTCATGACTGCTCTAGCATCATGACACGAGGAGAATAGATCTTTGGAGCTACAGATCCCTATAGATTGCACGGCATGGAAGAATATAGACAACACATGGTCGAATTTTGCCATGGAAGCTCAACATTTGCACCTCAACCTGGCTATGGATGGCGTAAATTCATTTGGTCAGAGGTTGACAGCTTATAGTGTATGACCAGCTGTCATTGTCAACGACAATATTCTCTCGTGTTTGATGACCAACAAGCTTGATTGTGTTACGGTGGTATAAAGTGAAGAATATGGTTGTGTATCTTTGTCCACTATTTGAAGTGCCACAACAATTTTGGATTGGCATAAAAGTAGTGGATACAAACCGACACATAGTCGATGCAATGCCTTGTTCAGAGGAATTTTGATGTGGACTATGCATGACTATCCCAGACTAACAAAATGATCACGTGATACTCAAACTCAAACACTAAAAACCTTTGTTTTTCTGTATGTGGATTTATTGTCATGTGTATACATGTAGGGCTCCAGACAAGCGGATATAGAGCATGCATCACATGTGGCCCTATACTTAATGCACGCCGGGTGACCCTCACTCAAGAAGCAAATCTATGAAGGTCATCAGTGCGTCTTTCAGAGAATCACAAGTTACGTGACGGTTTTTGGGAAGAGAACTGCCAAAGATGTCTGCTCGAGCATGGTTAGAGAAAAAGGAGATGTGTGATGACAATATGTCCCCAGGGATGAAGAGATTCTCTATATGATACGAGTTGCCATATTGACCCAGACTCATGATCAATCACTTGCTTGATCAAATTCACATATTCAAGAATGTGGGTAATCTATTGTGGGACCATCTCATCGGCAATAAAGATAGTTTGGGAGCAAGAATTGACCGTATGACTGCGGATCGTATGGAACAATATTGGGTGTAAACAGCACCCGATGGATTGCTAAAGCTCCCTAAAGCACCATGGATTTTGATAGGAGGACAAGAATGCAAAATAAAAGAGATCATTTTATCCGTGCATACACCCACTGGAGTAATGCACTCTCTCCAAACATGCTTCACTAAATAAGGGCATCTTACTGGTTTGAAGTCACACGACTGGCATAAAATATGTCAGGTATGTTTGAAGTCACATGACCGGCATAAAATATGTCAGGTATGTTTTAAGTAAAATAGATCATAGTGCGAATTGCATAGCCTATCCATATGTGGACTTTAATACCATTGCTAGAGTTGTTTTTTAGTTTATTTTACCATTTTACCATATGTGGGTTGTTTGGCCCCTAGCGTCCGTACCACAATCTACAAACTCGCAAAGTTGGTGCAATGGATCTCCCAAAAGGAGATTGATGTAGGTTCAATACTATCCACCAAACTAAATGCTGCAAAGATTGTTTGCATGTTTGAGAAACACTTTCCTACTACCATGCTAGCCATTCAAGTGCATCTTCTTGTTCACATAGTTGATGAGGTGGAAATAGCAAGCATAGTGCATTCTAGATGGATGTTCTTTTAGAATATTTCATGAAAATGCTCAAGGGATATGTGCGTCAGAAGGCATGTATGGAGAGTGGTTTCAGAGTCCCTAGTTTACATTGAGGAGTGACTAGACACAGTTAATTGTGCCCAAGATACTCTTTGGCGTACCATAGACGATGAGCGCATATCTAGGATTATGATGTGCAATCTCGGTGTTGAAAAGAAAATGATGGAAGATCTAGAGGCTAAGATCACTCGATTTTGCATGCTATGCTTCACAATCCACTGATGCAAAAGCGGATTTCACAGTACAAGGATGCAAAGCGAGAGCGACAAAGGGCACAAATCAATTGGAGACGGGGAAGACAACCATCAATGCATTATCTAGTCGGTCTTGAGAGCCTACCAACATTCATGAGATTAAGATGGTTACACAACCAATTGAAAAGCTCACAACAGCGCGGCAAACAGGTGACTTAGGAGGAGTGGAAGTACTCGCAGGGTTGCAATCCCAAGGTACATTTCCAATGTTTGACTCATCTAGATGTTTGGACGGCCACTCATAATCGTTGTTGGTTGTAGTATAAGTCATACACGACAGCATGGTGTAAAGGTCAATATTTTAGGGTGGAACGGATCAACAAAAAACATTTTACACAAGATTGTGAAATCATGAAAAAATTCAAACAATATAGTCGACGACGGTACTCTGATGCTCATCCTGTGGTGGTGGAACTCACTTACTTTCGCACGCTACAAGGAATTTTGAGGATAGACTATAGAGGATTTTTTTGTGGATTTCTTTGACCTGCAATGGTTCAAGATAAACATGGAGGGTCACGATGCTACTGTGCATAGCAGACAATCAGTTTTTGTTGAGGTGGACTCAACGAAAAAGTGGACTGACCTTCGAGACACTTTCGTATTACTTGAGCATTGGAACAAGTAAGTCTATAAATATTTAATATCCAACTTTAGAGAGCTAGTGGTATGAAAGAACTCATGTAAGTTATGTGACTCTTGCAGGTGGTATTCCATCCTACAAAGTCTGCACAAACTGGTGGTATGTCATAGAGGTAGCCCCTCGTAGTGCACGGATCTATTACATCTATAATTTTCCAATCACCTTGGTATCTATGGAGGAGATGAGAGAGGATGCTGATTCGGAAGCCGTTGAGGTGGTTCTAGACGAACCTGACGTTGGTACTCTCTATGGGATGCATGCCAAGGAACTACAAATGAAGTGAAGGAAATTTACCTAGACGGAGAGCTCTATATAGACATAGGGAGTTATGCTAAGCTATAAGAGGATGAGAGAGAGACCTCTTAAAGTCATAGATATTATATCTGAGCAATTTTTCTCCCTTTTATCATATATATTGTATTCACGTGGAGTTTTATCCATTCTTGTCTCTATGCTAAATTTGTGAAATTTAAATTGTGAATCAAATTATAACTTACTCAGATTTTCTTCTCCATTCATCATTAAGATTTAATGCAAGTATGGATGATGATCAGTTTCTTACTTCCTTGGACCCCAAGCAGAGGAGGTGGTACGACAACCACCATCGCTCTGATACACAGTCGCAGCGTTCCACTCCTTTAGATTCTTCATTTGCTTCAAACCAATCAGTGCGCTTCGAGAGTTCGTTGTCAGATAGACGATCTATAAACTCCTCTACACACCGATGCTTTAGTGGTGGCGGCGGTTGCTGTGCAGGAGACGTCGGTGATGCTTCCACGCCTCCTTGTAGTCATCAAGGCCCCTTACCTCCGACTTCTTTTCCTGCCCCCACACCAACCACTCTGTCATCCTCTACTCCAAATTTTGTGCGGCTATTGGCCATTCCTGGCAACACACCACTCGCTACTCCTCAGGGAATCATCCCACTCGATACTCCTCTCTTTGGGGACCAGACTCTACTGGAGACACCTGCAGCCTGCCGTACCCCCATTGAGATGCCACTCAATACCCTTGTCAAGATGCCTGCTGCAACACTCAGGTTCACTCGTCACAAGTGAGAGGGCTTATCGTCATCAATCGACATCAGCAGCATCATCATCTTGGATGACAACAAGAAGAAGGTGATCTCGCTCATGCATGGCCTATGCTCTCAGCTGTTTTGACACTACATACTAAACACTTGAAGTGAAGTTTCAAATGAATTAAAAGACAGAGTCATTAGCATGTTTCATGATGAGTTTCTCGTATCAAATCGGGATGAGCACTTCAATGAAGACTTGATGAAGGTGCAGATGTGCGAGTACTGCAAGCACAAGCGCTCTGAAGTGCAGGAAGCACTAAAACATAGGTGGACCATGCCAGATTGGCTAGCCAAAGAATATTGCAAGAATGAAAAGCGAACAACACGCAAGAATCTTGACAAGTGGAAGCAACAAAAAGAGGCATCCAGAGCGCAAGTAGAGGCAGGGAGCTCACACCACTTGGGGAGCGGCGGATGGGTGTCATTTGAGACCAAATTTGTAAGTGTTTTTGCATTTCCCTTTAGGTTTGGTACGTAGTTATGGGTATTTGTACTTTGAGATTTTGACACAACGTCTTCTTTGTATGTTTTAGAGAGTGGTTGATGACTAGACGTGACCCCAAATCGTATGAGCATGAGTATGTGGGCAGAAAGGGCTTAAACGCTCTTATGGACATTTTGAGTTCTCGCTCCTGCTTGGTTAGTATTTAAGTTTATTCTCTTACATTTGTTCTATTTTAATAATAAGCTAAAAATTAGATCATTTTGTAATTATATGTTTCTACTTACATATTGTTTTTTTTTTCAAAATCCATATGCAGTTGGGACGCGAAGAGCATTAGATTAGTCGACGTCACTCTAGTCGCAGCCATATACCACTAGTTTTTTTTTTCCTCATAGCATGTATAAGGAGATGATGTATGTACGTCAATTTTGTAATTATTTGTCAACGTTGTATTTTTTCAATAATGACAATTGTGTTGTAACTAGTACATTTTGGTCAAAGCCTAGCAATCAAGTGATTTTGCTTATGATGTGTATACTTTTGTCAATATATTACTTTTGCCAATTCACTTTTGCCGATATACTTTGTCAATTTTGAATCTTTATTTAGGAAACTTTATGCTCAATATGGTTGATGGGGTGGCAGGGCAATGTATGCCTTGCCACCAAAAAACATTATTCTTGGGTGTTGCTATATGCGTTGCTATTTTTGGACCTGTAGCATCTCTATATGCGGCGCTAAATTTGGAGTTGCAGAGTTGCTATTTGGGTCGCTATATGCATTGCTATATGTGTCTCTATATAAAGATGCATATAGTGACGCATATAGAGATGTCCTCTTTGAAACGCATATATCAATGCTTATAGTGATGCCAGGGGGAAAAGTATCCTCGTGTATTTTTGTCGCTACAGCCATCACAAGTGTGAAGAACCTCTTGTAGTGGTTCCATGATCAACATGTAACAAACAAGGAGTCTAAAAAGTATGATTATGTATTAGTCTATACTTTAAAATGACACTCCAAAAAAATAAAGAAGCAAGGAAATAGCTCATTTGTGATTAACAACATATCATCAAGTGGAGCCATAAAACTTGAAACATTTGATGAAGATGAGATATCCAACTGGATTAGTGGCTACAGGTTGAAGAAATATCATCTATCACTACCCACAAAGATGTTTGAAAAGATACACAACGATGTAAAAAGAAGAAAACAAGCCTGGGCTAATCAAGCATCGGCTCGAGAGGAAGAAAAGTTTTTTATTTTTAAGTGTAAGGAAAGACAAAACAAGGTATAATTTCAACAACCTACAACAACACCTCCTCAAATTGAAGCAATTCAAATAGAGCAAAATTGGCTTGGAGGTATGGATGTACGTATCGAAAATAGCTTCCACATGGATCAAATCAGTGAGAACTTGTTGACATGGGAGCGCAAGCCAGTGCCATCAAGTACTCTGTATACATGAAGATGTCAGATGCCACATTAACGATAAATCAAATTGAGCCCAAAGATGCAAGCTGAGGGAAGATAATTAGTCTAGGTCAAGAAAATTTGTTACTCATTATTGACGGGTATCAATTCCCCCCATCAGCTTCATGTCATGCCAGACACAGATCTTAACAATGCATTCATCCTAGGTGTACCTTGGATGAGAACTAACAATGCCCCCCATCAGCTTCATGTCATGCCAGACACGGATCTTAACAATGCAGTCATCCTAGGTGTACCTTGGATGAGAACTAACAAGGTAGTTTTGAATTGGCAGGAGGATGCTTTAAAGTTCAAACTCAATGACACCTCTTATATCACTCATTTGACACAAAGTGATCACATCTAGGAACTATAGCCCATTGCCACAAAACCACAACCAATCATGAAGCATGTGCTCGCATGATAATTCAAAAGAAAAACCACAAGACAAGTATGGGTGAAAAAATCCATCATGGAGAAAAATCTACCTAAGCAAATATGCATAAAAAATCCAACCACATCACCAGTGGCACCTTTGACAAATTTGCATCTACCAGTAAAATCTCAACAACCTCGACATGATTAGACTTGGAAATGTCAACTAAAACAACCGCAAAAATCTAAAGCAATCCAACCCAATTATCAATGAATTCCAAAGCACAAACAACCAAACCAACCCCAACCCACCAAGACAACTTGGCAATGAAGATCGACATGATAGACTTGACAGACAAATCAACAGTCTCCATAACAAATTACAAGTGGGTACCAAAGAAGCCCCAAACAACAAAAATCAAGACAACAATACTGCAATAACCAACAATCAAAGAAATCCTGCATGCCATCTTCAAATACTTCTGCTCAAGCCACGTAATATAGATGGAACCTTGCCAAAATATGCCACTAAACATGTTATGGTATAAGCCACACATTGCGGTCCTGCGGATGTCCGGCCGTTGCAGACTAGGAGTTCATGCAGCTTTGGGACAGTTCTTCATGGGATATCATGGGACAAGACGGGATTTTGCACCGTTCCCGATTTGCGCTGGAGCAGCGGGTGTATTTGGCGGGCATACCAGTCTTTGTGGATATCTCTCAAGCAATCAATATATCATTCTCATGTAATTCTGTGTTTTGCTACATATCAATGAAGAAGATGGTGTTCTGTTCTTGTGTATTGTCATTTATTCTGTCTTCATATACATTGTTGTTCATATAATGTAAGGAAGTGTGAGGGTATCCATTCTCGTAGTGCTTATTGCTCCACTGTGGAGCTATAGGCATTACATCTGGCAACCACAATGCGCGATGGGTGACTTGTTGTGAACATGCATGTGCACTAGGTCGCAGGGTCCTCCTAACCCTGTTGTTCCAATTGTGAGAAGACGATGGAGGAGAGTCCACGTGCGTGGAGTACTCCGCGTAGTCAGTCATGTCCTCCTGCCGTGTGCTCTCCCTCACCCACTCATGTTGCTCCACCACCGACTCTGGTAAGCAGTCCCGGGGTTTCACCGCCATCGTCCCCTCCTCGTATTGTTTGGAAGCTCTTTCGAGGAGGGGGTACAGTTGGGCAAGGGACTATGATGCAGCCAGTGGTGGGTGGTGAAATTAAGTATAGTCGCTTTTGAGGTCTTTCAAAGGAAGATCGTGATGCAAATTTTCATAATTTAGTAAAGTGTATGGATTGAATCATCCTGGCGTTGTGGTTTCTCTCCATCAACAATCAGTGTTTGAATCCACACTTTTAGGGAAAGCGGCAAAATGGCTCTCAGAGTATCTTGAAGATCACTTTCAAACGTATGTCGAAGGGTTGAGAGTGTTCTTGCATCGATTCAGAATGGAAAAGACGGTCCCTCAACATTTGGAAAAGCTTCGGACGTTGCGTCAAAAGTCATTGCCAGTGGAGGATTATGCTGCGAAGTTCCGGATGCTTTCGCAGCCGGTACCTTAGGCACAATGGCCGGTAACTGCAGTGTTGAATGATTATTTTCTGCGAGGACTCAATAAGGATCTCAGAGCTGCTATGGCAATAGTGGATAAGGTAACCACTTCCCTGGATAATATTATTGCAAGGGTTGTTGTAGCAGGAGAGGCTTTAGAGGATACATAATCACCAAGGAAATCAAAGAAAAAGGATCGCAAGAAATCTCATCGTAAATCTCAGGGAAGTGGCACTGATAGTTCGGAGTCGGAGAATACAAACTCAAAATCCTCAGATTCAGGCGCAACAGTGGTTCGGTGAAAGAATCGGAGGAAGCACCTCGGAAAAAATCCCAGTGTCATGGGAAAGGTGTTCCATCTAGATCGGTGGAATCTTCTGCAGTGGTTAAGAGTCTGAAGGAGCTATGGTGTACTCAATGCCGGAATCTGGGACATGCCTCTCAAGAGTGTGCAATGAATCAGAAATGGTGTGCGATTTGCACAACCAACACCCATAATAAAGTAGAATGCTATTACAATGGTCGTGGTTGTAAGAGTCAGGATTCTTCTACATGGTAGTCACAACAATCAGGACATCGAAAAGAGTCTGCGGTGGCGTTGGCCCACACTCATGCATCAGAGGCACCTTTTCAAGGACCAGTCGGTGGACGGGTTCAAGGGGGGGTGGCGATCGCAGAAGAGGTGGTCGAGATCCTAATCAACCCAAGACCTGCCTTTTTTGTTTGAAAGATGGGCATTGGCAGTGGAGTGTTCAGAAGCTATGGAATATGATCACCCAATAGCGGATGTCTTGCTAAGATGTGTCCTACCACAGGAACAAAGATTTGTTCTAGAGGAGGTTCATACAGGCATTGCAGGGGGTCACTTTGTAGCTTCGATCACATCAAGGAAAGTGCTACAATCCAAATTATGGTGGCCAAAATTTTTTCAAGATGCGAGGGATTTGGTGCAACATTGTGATGTGTGTCAACGGTTGGGGCAACCTACTAAAATGTCCAGAATGCCTTTATAGCCAGTAGTACCATTGGAGCCTTTCAAAAAAGGAGATTGGATTTTATTGGGCCTTTCAAACCAGTCGGTATATTTTGACGGCCATGGATTATGCGACTAAATCAGTGCAAGCATGGCCTTTGAAAGATAATACAGCGATTTCTGTTGATGGGTGCTTATATAAGGATATTTTTTCCCGATATGGTTGTCCTATTGAGTTGGTTAGTGATCAGGGTGGCCATTTCTTGAATAAGGTGATGGGGAGAATGTTGCATTGTGTTACACAACAAATCTTCTTAATATTATACTCAAACAAATGGGCAAGCAGAATCCACTAATAAGAAATTGGCTTGCACCTTGACAAAGTTGGTTAGTTTGCATAGAACGGATTGTGATGTCAAACTTCCTTCCGCATTATGGACCTATCGTACAGCATATAAAGTGGCAACAGGACTAACTCCTTTCAAATTGGCATTTGATGATGGAGGCAATTATGCCAGTGGAGCATGTGGTGCCAAGCTTGCGGATGCTGATTGCAGATAGGCTTCTTCCGAAAGATTCCATTGTTTATCGTTTGGATGTTTTGCAGGAATTAGATGAAGAGCGATTGTGCAGTTTTGAGGTGTTGCAAGATCTGCAATCTCGGTGAAAGAAATGGCTGGATCGCTCTAAAGCACGACAATTTTTGCAGGGCTAATTGGTTCTTGTCTTTAATTCCGGCCTTGGGAAGATGCCCAAGAAGCTAAATTACGGTGGTTTGGGCCGTTCTTGATTTTTAAGTCATGTGGGCCTACCTCCTTTTACTTGGTTGATTTATGGGGGGAGGTGATTTCTGTTCCAGTGAATGAGTTTTGAATGTGCCATTATTTTTCACCTACCTCTATTAAGTGCCCCTTTGCTGTGGTACAAGAGTCGGAAGCCGCCTTAATCATGATTGGGGATTCTTTAACATGCAATCTCAAAAAGCGGAAAAGGGCAATGATGGTTTGGACACCATGGCACGTTCTATTTTGAGAACTCTTTGTGAGCGGTTTCATGCATGTAGTATACTTTGTCCGCACTATAGATAGATCCACAGTTACTGGCAGAGGTTTACAAGGCCCATCGACAAGATTTTTAGGGATTTGGCTACATCGACATATTTTCCTCGTCACCAGAGCGTGAAGAGGAGCAGTGGCTGGAGCCTTTGACACGGAGAGGCTAAAGCTATGGGTTCGTGCAATCCATGGTGCGTGCCAAATGTTACGGCATAAGCCGCACCTTGCGGTCTTGCAGATGTCCGGACATTGCAGACTAGGAGTTCATGCGGCTTTGGGATAGTTCTTCATGGGATATCATGGGACACAATGGGGTTTTTCACCATTCTTGATCTGCACTGGAGCAACGGGTGTATTTGGGGGGGCATACCAGTCTTTGTGGATATCTCTCAAGAAATCAATATATCATTCTCATGTAATTTTTTGTTCTACTACATATCAATGAAGAAGATGGTGTTTTGTTTCTGTGTATTGTCTTCTATTATGTCTTCATATACATCATTGTTCATGTAATGTAAGGAAGTGTGAGGATATCCATTCCTGTAGTTCTTATTGCTCCACTGCGGAGCTATAGGCATTACAAAACAATCAGTTTAGTACTTAGATCTTGCAAATCATATTGTTACCCTATGCACCTCTTCCATTGGCATATTAGGGCCACATGACACGGCCTTGCATAGACACAATGTTTTCACCTAGGCACAATGCACAAACCTTTTCCAAGGATGACTCAAAATAGGAAGGGGGAGTGTTTAGTTGATGCAACTAACAAGCACCCTCCTAGTTGACCACATCTTGCTTAGGAAATATTTTTTATGTAATTTATCCTATACTATCTAGGAAGGCATGTAAAAGAGCATAATTTGTAATTCAATCTAAAAGATGTACACTCTGAGTTGTATTATTTTATCATAACCCCAAAGCCATGTGAGCCAAAAGTTGGCCATTTTGAAAAGCCCTAGGCCCTAAAGCTCAAAAACCCTAGTTTGAATGCTAACCACTCCTAAAGCACTTGAAAGAATCTCTTAGAGGGATTCAAAATAACTTGCAATCACCTGGAGGCATTTTCATGCATATTCGGTCTCTTGCAATGACTTGTAAGGTTGAAATTTGCAATTGAAGTGACATAGTCAAGTGCTATGGAACACTTTCAACAAGTCTGAGGTGATATACCTGAGGCAAATTGAGTATGCACTAGATGCTCTACATGCACCCTTTTTCCTATCCTCTTTCAAAGTACATCCTTCTTCTTTAGAGAGATACAAGTGTCCACTACCCAAAAATAAAACACAATTTCCCTCATTTCATAGGTTATGCTACTTCTTCTATTCAATTGACAATGGTAAGCATCTAGGGGAGTGACTCTTCTTCCACCTTATGATGCACCCAAAAACTGGCCGTAATGACATTCCTTCGATGGAGTCCTAAAGCCTTGGCAATATTTCTATTTCTCATTTGATTATCACCAATACAAGCACCATTTAGGCATACCACAATAGCCCACTTCAAAAACAACTCATTGTTTGAATGGTTTTCCTTCACCTGAGATAAAGTATAGCAAGTATTTGAGTAAACGACTCTCTCAATTGTCTCTAATGTGTGCTGCAACATTGAGAACTCCATGCCATCCTCTTTTCCATCCTTTTTCTCTCCCTCTTCTTTGCATCTCAGTAGTTTTGTAGACCTGGAATATGTTCCCTTGGGATGTGTTGTGTAATAGACAATGGAGAAAGAGATACTTAGCTTGTACTGCCATTCAAAAGTCCATGGAATTCCACGTAGAGGAAGTTATGATGGTTGTAATTATGAAAAGTAAGACCCTCAAAGCACAACCATAGTTGTCATATGGGGGGAGAGGGAGAGAGAGAGAGAGAGAGAGAGAGAGAGAGAGAGAGAGAGAGAGAGAGAGAGAGAGAGAGAGAGAGATAGAGACAGAGAGAGAGAGAGAGAGAGAGAGAGCTACATAATACACAATCCTTCTGTACCTAAGGTGGGAAATGAGGCATTGCTTTGGGGCAGGTACAATTGCTACTGATTGAGCGCAAAACGCATGTAGACTAAGGGAGGAGAGAGAAAATGTTCAGAGTGTCTCAAAGTGAGGGAGAGAGAGTCTCATTGAGTGAGTGGAAGATGGTCGCAACTAAATGGTGGGGGAGAGAGAGAATGTCATGTTGTGCCATTGCTAGAAAGTTAATGTTTTTGGCCTAAGTGTGGTATCAATTTTCTTTCAAAATGATGCTAGCCCACCTCATTTCTCCTCTCTCTCTCTCTCTCTCTCTCTCTCTCTCTCTCTCTCTCTCTCTCAAAATGTCTTTTACTCTTTTAAATGACACTTTTAATGCGGATTCTTGGATGTAGTGTGGTCTACAATTCAATGTTTTGTGAGGCAATTGCTACTCAAGATGGAATTCTTTTTAGGTGACAAGTTAGTGGTGCAAATATAAGGTGTATCCAATATCACAAATAGTGTTGGGGTGTCCATGGTAGCTTCTTCATCAACCTGGTCTTCCTACATATCCCCACTATGAGTTGTAGAGGGGTTGCTAAAGTAATAGCATTTCAAAAATAGCCCAATGTGATCCCAATATGTATTTTGTCTTTAGGTATTCATGCTACTTCTTTGACAAGATTCTAGGTAGGGCAATTCTCTGAGGAGGGTACTTAAGGCCCCAAGGCCAATATTTAAGTACACTCAAATCATTTTATTATCAGCTTTCTAATTTCCTAGTTAGTTGGTTCAACTCTCTCTCTCTCTCTCTCTCTCTCTCTCTCTCTCTCTCTCTCTCTCTCTCTCTCTCGCTCTCTCTCTCTACGCTTTTGCATCATCAACTTTGCAGTGCACTAGAAATCTTTTTGACATAGTGCTTGTAATGTACAATAGCATTAGAATATATGAAAAATTTTGTTGGAAAATGAGAATGTAAAAGCTTGCTTTGTTGGCTTACTAAAATTCCCTATGTATGGCTTTTGGAAGCTAGATGATCATTTTTATAAAGCCAGAATGTTGACATCACATTAATTTATTTATCAATGTGTATTAATACAAGCTTAGATTATCAAGCTCTTTGTAGGTAGAAGTTGTTACGAAATTATGTGATGTCACTTTGACTATTTATGTTTTTGGTGGCTGTTTATTGTTGGGTTATGCTGTTTATTGTTGATCTGTGAGCCCTTTATTGGCATGTGAAAATGTGAAATAAAGCTTCTTTGGAATAATCGAATTCCATTGTGTACAAATTTTGGTTGTTGGAGAACCATAGGTTTTGAGTATGCTTGTTTTGGAGTTATTTTTAGATACTATAAAAGTAGGTGTTTTCTTAAAAGCAGTTCAAACGTTGCTTCAAAATTACCTATCAAAAAATTCCTTGGCAGACATTGTAATATCATGGTTTGTGTCGATTTTAGCTTGCTCAAAAAGTTATACTCAGTGAACGAAGACGCTTGATTGGAAGCCAAGCAACATATTTTCATTGCTGATGTTGAGCCCTTTATCCATATTTTCTATTATGTTTGGTGAGAATTAGGGTTAATCTGATCATTTCTTGTAAATATTTCCATCAATACAATATATAGAATGTTCAATTTGGCATCTGTTGATGTTGTTCTCTTTGTTCATTCTCCTCTCTTACAAATCTCATAGTCAGAGGACCAACGTCTTCCCAACCTCCCTAGAGAATGACACACCATGACACCATGGAAATATTGAAAATGAACATTAAAAATGATAGCTTTTATTGAAAGTTTGATGTGTAATAGATATTTGGGGACTTCATCTATAAGAATTTATTTATTTCAATTGCGTTCAAGGGGTAGGTGGTACCAAAAAGGAGTGTCTTGGACACCCCTTTTTTGAAAAAACAAGAAAGAAATGAGACTGGCATGGTTTTGTTATACCCATAGCAACCGGGTGCTATTGTTAAGCTACCGACAAAATGGAGTTTTTGGTTGACTTCCAAACCTTGGGTTTAAGGTGTATCCAGTAACCTCATGAGAAGTGGGACAACAAATGGGGCCGAGAACGGATAAATTTTGGGAGGTCTTATCACTTAAGTGTGGTAGTGTCTAACCCGTCCAAATTTTTATCATGGCAATATGACATCTGATGAGAGAAAAGAAGGTTTTTGGCAAAAAAAACAAATAATTGTGATGACAATAGATAGAAAATAACAAATCTATGACACTAAATTTGTTTTTTGGAAACTTGGAATATGTTGATGGACCCGCTTGTTGTAGCAGAATTTTGATTTGGGTAAAGTTCTAGAAAAAAAATGTTTTTCGTACATGTGGTTGTCAATGTCTGCGAGCGTGTTGTAAACCTTCTTTGGAATTTTGATATTGTCTAAGCATCGTCTCTCTACTATATCAAGGGCATCAAGCAAGGAATTTTACCAGATATGTACATCCTAATCAGCTTCAATTGGCTCTAATGGCAGACATAAGTGGGAAATTTAAAGTCTTGGTCTAATTTGAGAGCATTAAACTCTCCTAACACCATCAATGCCGTTAATGGCGGAAAACATTTGTAATCGAATTCCACTTCGGCTAATCATTAGTAGCTTAAAGCATTTCGGTTGTCAATTTTTAAGCATTTAAGGTGTATCGAAATCTTTTTCTTGTGTTGTCCATCTTGTCTCTCTTGTTTCCCACAACGAGCAGCCTCGTGCTGACTCCATCCAACTCGCAAACCCATTATCCCCGACACCGGTCGATTCACATCGGGTTCACCAACTTGTCGGAGTGCGCGTCTCTCCAGGGTCGATCGGGAAAGCGTTGGGCTTCTGGCTATAGATGGAGAAGCAACCGACGTGAAATACAAGCAAAACCAGTGCAGTTAAGGATGATTTAGTGTTAATAAGACGATATAGAGATGCTTAGAGATAATTGCAAGGAAATATTTCAGATCGGAACACAGTTAATGACTAAAGTCCACCTTAGACCAAATATTAACACTTAATTGAACTGCAATCAAAAGATGTTTCCAATCAAGAGATATATGGAACCCTTGATACAAATCGTTTGCATACACCAACCTTGGTATGCCTATTGATTTGAAATACCCTATTAAGATAACCCAAACCCGTTGGAAGCAACTCGTAATTGCCAAGCAAAGACCCACCCTGTACTGTTCCTTTGCTCATCAGTTCACCCTTCCTCCTGTTTTTCTTCATGCAGTCCCTCCTTTTAGTCCGTTCCTCGCCAAGACCTTCCTCCGCCCTTTCCTCCCTTGTTTCCTCAAGGTCCACACACACACACACACACACACACACACACGCACAGACTTTGAGAGATATTGGAGTCTCCTTCTTCCCTTCACCAAGACACAAACCTTCCCTCATGGGCCTCCCCCCACCTTCAATTCTCTCTTGCCCTCCGGGTTCCTTGCCAAGCCCTTCCGGCTCCTTCCTTCTTGCCCTTTCATGCTTCTCCCTCCTGTTGCTTGAAGCCTCTTCCTCCCTTTTAACACACCCCTTGAAGCCCTCCTTTGTCATGGCGAGCGAGAGAGAGAGAGAGAGAGAGAAAGAGAGAGAGAGAGAGAGAGAGAGAGAGAGAGAGAGAGAGAGCAAGAAGCCATCCTTCCCTCCTCTCACTACTCTTCTTCCCCTGTCCAAGCTCTCCCCCACGCGAGAGCCTTCCACGCTCCCCTTTGTCTTGCCCGTTTTTCCCCTTTTTGGTCATGCAATACCCTCCCTATATATAGCACCCCCCCCCCCCCCCCCGTTTGCCTATTTTAACAACGACGACACCGTTGTTGTGGGAATAGGGGCGGTGATGTGGCAGGGTGGATTCTGACCGGCATGAAATTCGGTGAACTTAGGACCGAATCAGATCGCCTTGGCATTCCTAGCATATCGCGCTTTTGCTGCCAGCTCATCCAAGCGTCCCCCTGGCCAGCATGAGCTACTTTGCTCCTCCGTGCATCTTTGCCCACTGCTTTGCACACCCTTCTCCTATTTTTCTCCCACTTCATTCACCTTTGCCCCCCCCCCCCCCCCCCGGGTAGCCATCAAATGGGTGGCTTTGAATTTTATGGGCGTCCATTTGGCCTTGGGCGGCCTTCGAAATCTTCCCTCAATTGGGCTTTAATGGGCCTACCAAAGCAATGCTAAGCGTGGCGCTCCCTGTCAACCAAGGCCTTGTCATTGCTAGCCATTTTTTGCAATCAATGCACTGCAAGAGTTGGCATTTGGAATTAAAAATTTATCAAGAAATTTATGTGTGCTTTCATAAATAACCACATTTGGCATACACAGCAACCAAGGCATTGCTCAGTGTGACATACTTGGCTAAAAAGCACGCTTTGGTGGTACAAAAAGGACTATCCTTGACAACACCTTTGACAAATCTTTGAGTTACAATTTCTACATGTCACATGAAAAACTACCTATCATACTATATATCAATGGATATATCTTCAAAAGAAGAATCTAAAAACACAAGGTCCAAAAGGTTTTGACCTAAACTACAAAAAAATTACCGGTCCCCACTTTTTCAATTGTAGAAGTAAAATAGGTTCTTTTTTTGTACCACCAAAAACCACGCTTTCACCCACTTGTAAAACAGCCCTTGACTGACAATATCATCGTGAATTTTATTGCCCCTTTTTATTTTCTCGAATAGTGTTGCCTGCCATTTGGTGCACCCAAACCCAGTGACCGAGCCGTGACATCCCACTATAAATTCCCATTGCCGACTTCAAACCTACCTAGGTCCAGCGACCAAGCCATCCAAAAAGGCAAAAAAAAACCAGATTCCTCCTAGTCAACCACCACTGTCAAGTTTCAACTGCTATAACTTGTTCGTCCAAACTCCGTTTGAGACGCCATCACTTTTTTCTAGCTTAGCAAAATGCATATCATGCTCCAAAACCCCTCCAAATCCCCAAAAACCTGATGGCATGCATTTCGAGGTGTCCCACCTTGCACAAACTTGGCCCCCGAGAAAAATTCGATCAGTCGTATCTTGGCATCCAAGACTCTGATCGACGATATGAAAGGGCTGACATGCTCCATAAATCAAGCACTACACACCCATAGATCCAAACTAGCTTGGACTATTTGGCATCACTTGGCCTATCCGTCTTGGATCTGCAATCACTTCCAACTTCAAACTGCCATAACTTGGGCAGCATGGCTCTATTTGACGAGCTATCTGGACTCCTTCAACACCTCAAGCTCGACATAACTGGGCCAAAAACTAGCCCCTCGAACATTCTTCACCTATCCCCCTATCAGGCCCTATTTGGAGCCCTCTTGGTCTAGAAAACCACATAAAGCATACATCTCCTCCCTCTTGTTGACATAACAGCTGTTAACACTATTCATAAGTTTGGAAAAACCTCAAATAAGTATGCAAACTTTCATCTCTCACCATGTGCTCGCAAAGCAGCACGACATCGTCATCAATACTGTCATCAAATACAAATCCACTCCTCCCCTCTTGAAATTTGGAGAGTGTGGCAAGTGCAAAGTCTTCCCTTAAAGAAAATATACTTTGAATGTCATGGAGGAAAATGTATGATCTCTCACAAAATTTGAACTATGGCAGACCAGGAAGCATGAATGTGGCTTGCTCCTTATTAAAGCTAGAGACCTCTAAAGGTAGTTTGATGTCAAATGTTTTAACTGTAAGTATTTTGCTTCATTGCACCTCTTTAGCCTCTACCTCAAGATTTATATCCTCCTCAATCTCAAGAACCTCATTGGACTCCACATTCTCATCATCTTGTTCATCCGGTGGTAGATCCTCCTCATCCATTACCTCTGAAGGATCTTTCAATAGACTAGCAAATAGAGAATTTAAGAATAGAAGGAACCCAAAGGATTCTTTGATTAGCTTGCAATTTTATTTGTGCATAGGACACCATGAGGGTCTATAGATGATAGGCATCTGATGGTACTTCTTGTATGACAGTCTTGTGAAATCACAATCTTTTAAGAGCACCACCACCATGTCGCCAAGAACCACCCTGCCCCTGTGGACCTCAAGCTCAAACTTGTCTCTTTCAGACTTGAGGAAATTGTTGTGCTAAGCTATAAGGTCATCCAAAATGAATGGTCAATTGAAGATAGAAGAGACCTTGTTGAACATTTCAGCAGATACTGCAAATTCAAACATTCTTTCATCCACACATGCAGGATTTTCAACCCCATTCACCGCCTCCTTACATTTTGTAGCTAGCTCACTGGCAGAAGAAAGATTAGTGTTTCTCTTTTTGGTGCTAGTCACTTGAAGCTTTTGGTTTACAGGCACTTCTTACTCTTCTGAAGCTTCTGAGTCATTGGGGGGTTCCTCTCTCCCACAACATCATCTCCAAGAAATGTATCTTTGGCCTGAGAAAAGTCCACATCTCTCTTTAAAGAGCTTCTAAACAACTTAGGTGGTCTCTTTTCTACTTCCTGTTCACCTAAGACAATTTCTGGATCGACCCTCTACCTGTTCATTTTGTGAGATTTTAATCCTAAGAGAAACATAATACAGGTAATAATAGGTAAGTATTGGGACACACCAGCATTTAGTGTTTTTATTAAATATTATAACACATTTCTCCTAAATTTGCAAGCTGTTAGTCTCTCTCTCTCTCTCTCTCTCTCTCTCTCTCTCTCTCTCTCTCTCTGATAGATAGGTCTCATAGGTCATGTTGGAATCTTGAAGATGTTAGTAGAGCATCTCTTCTTATTTGAGTGCCTATCCCCCTACATACCAATTTAGTGTTCTACAACACGTGAACAACAATCAGCATGATTGTTCCGGCAATAATCAATGTAAAAGAATCTGAAAGTGAATCTATTGTCTAACTAATTATTTGTTTTACAAAATTTTTGCAGAGACTAATTATTTTGGACGTCAACGGATTGTTGTTGTTTCGAGAGCCGTACGATCCCCACGTAAAAGTTGTCAACCTGCACACCTTCAGGATAGGCAATTGCAAAGCCATTATGCATCTAGGAACCAAGGAATTTATAAAGTTTCTACTTCCAAGTTTTTGGGTTGTGATATGGTCCTCTATGCTGCAGAGAAACCTCAATCCCCTTATAAAAATGGTTTGCACCGTAGCGGGAATCGGACGTTTGCAATTTGATTTTTTAGTATTCAGAGAAGGAGTGTGTTTACATTGAAGGCCACTACCACCCTACCAAACCAAATGTATTCCTATTTTATAAAACTTTTTTTTCAAAACCAATGTGTGCACCATGTAATTGTTTCCAAATGAAGTGAACCGAGTGCTAGCAATGCAACAAAAATGCTAATATGAGCTCAAGCTGAAGTGAACGAGCTAGAGAAACTCACATTTTTTCTTTTTTTTGGGTTTAGCTCCCTCTATAAAAGGATGTAAACATGAATTTTTTGGGGATTTTTTGCCAGGGCTGTTGTTTTGCCAAGGCTTTGGGCCATTGTCTTGTTTTGCCGAGGGTTGTGCCGGCAGGGTGCGCATTGTAAACGGTGGTCATGTATATGCAAGAAGGCCATTAATTGCTATCTCTTGGTGTCATTCTTCCCTCCCCCTTGTCTTCTCTACTTGTGTGTGTGTGTGTGTGTGTTTTCGAGCGTGTGTCGGTGTGTGTGCCCCCCGCGAGGTTTGTCGTGCAAAGAGAGATAGAGAGACTCAGCGTGCGTGTGGAAGGTTTTGATTTGAGCAAAGTGGAATGATTGGATCTGTTTGGTGCATTGCAGAGCGTGTGTGTATATGGTCGTGTGCAGGAGGTGGTTTGCTTGCGGATAGTGTCTAGTTTTGAAGGTGAACTCTAGTGGATTGGGGCACTGTGTATACTGTGGGCTATAGTGAGGCATTGTGTTGTGTGGTGGGTGTGTTCCCCTTTCCCCTTTCGAATGACATCGTGGATGAGACCACGAAGAACGAGCCCTTGCAATTCTATTTCTTAATTGGTGGACACAAAGTAATGCAACGAAGGGAAAAAGAAATTGTCTCTAGAGAACTAACTGGCCAAGTACAAATTGTGCCAATGTACCTTGAATGAATCTATATTCATGACTTCCAGTCCAACGTTTCTTGCAATTTAAATCTTTTGTTTCAATTGTGAGATGATTCCCACAACTTGGATATATCTTTATTTCAATTGTAAGATGAGGTTTGTCTCACTACCTCTGTCCCTTTGTTAGTTGTAAGTGGGATTACTGTATATTTTGAATAACATATGTAGAGTTTGATGTATAATCTCTCTCTCTCTCTCTCTCTCTCTCTCTCTCTCTCTCTCTCTCTCTCTCTCTCTCACACACACACACACACACACACACACATTTCCATGGCACCACAGTGAGAAGTACAAAAGAATCATATTAATCTAGATAGCTAGCATTTTGGAGAGTATTTGTAAGTACAAATTCTAAAACAGTCAATGGGCTAAAATACAAATTTTGGAGATAAGAGATCAAAATTTCCTCTAGATAAAAGTCATGCTCATGACCTTCAAATGAAAGTGGAGAGACACTGGTGCCCGGTAGATTTAGCAAGCCCTTATGGGGTGTGTCATCTATCAACAAAGTGTTAATATCATCATATGGGACATGGATTTTCTTTTGTTTGCCCAATTCGGCCGCCCGGCTTGGTTTTCTGAGCTTGCCCTACCTTTAAACTCTCTCTCTCTCTCTCTCTCTCTCTCTCTCTCTCTCTCTCTCTCTCTCTCTCTCTCTCTCTCTCTTCCTCTTCCATTGCCCTTTGTGGTGGGACTGCCCCTCGGATGGCCTTGGGCTCTCCCTCTATCTCCCTTTCTGCCAAGCGGGACACCTCCTTGTTTCACCACTGCCTATCGCGGGACCCATCCCTCCTCGAGCACTAGCAATATCGCTAGTGGGGGGAGAGCTTGCCTTCAAAAACATTTTGGCCCATGAGGGTGCGGGAACTGGACCTACCCGGATTGCCATGTCATCTCCCTGTACCACCGCCTAGCAGGCGCTACCACCAGTCGTCATCGCCAAAAACAGGCCAATACAGTCCCCTCGTGCCACCGTGCAAGGCCGCCAACTCTCAACTCCATCGCCACGCCATGGGAGACCTCGCTCCCCTTGCTTCATGCCATTTGAGGGTCATAGCCCAGCCTTTATAGGCTTTCACTCGCCATACATACTATGCATACGGGATTTGGTCTACGCCATGTGGCAGGTTGTGAGCATGTGGCCTACTTTGAATGCCCAAATATGTTAAAAAACTATTTTTTTCCCCTTCCACCCCCTTTGAAAGTGGTGCCCCTTGCTGCTACCACATCCGAGGTCAAACTGTGACACTCCCCAGAGAGCTCTCCTTGCCAGCTTTGATCCACACCAACCTTGCTCCCTTTGAACTTTGCTAGGCACACCAATCAAGACCGCCAAAGCCTACAACAAACTATTTGGAACTACACTGCCGCCTTTTGGCATCAACTTTAACCTTCAATAACTCTATCTTTGGGTATCTGATTGACAAGTAAGTACTTCCTACCAGCTCCATATGAAATGCTCTACCTTCTAGAATCTGGTCAAACCCAAAATAATACCTGATGGCCCGAATCCCCATGTGGTCAGTTGGCACCAACCTAGCCACCGACAAAAGTTCAAATGGCCATATCCAGCAATCCATAGTTCCGATCTGCATTCTAAAAAGACAAGAATGCTCCATAAATTAAGCACTATGTTTTTATACACTGACATCCACTCGGGGCACCTGTTCCCAGCTGCCCTGCCCAATGAGGATCTGCAGCACACTGCACCTTCAAGATCTACTATCTTGGGCTCTGTAGTTCTGTTTGATAAGCCGTCTGGACTTGCTCCTTCAACACTTCAAGCTCTACATTTATAGGCCCAAAGACTAAACTTTGAGCCTCCTTCATCTTCTCCCCAAATCAGTCCCTCTTGGAGCCTTCCTTGGCCTGTAAATTGTAGCAACCATACATTTTTTCTACTACCTATCAGCCCAAGATCCTCATAGATCCTCTAGCCCTTTTCCATGCTTTAGCTAGCCTGCACATACCTGCCCATGCCATCTTCTATGGTTGACCAACTTTGGCTGCACCATCATTGCCCACCCCCTAGTTGAGCATTCATGCTCAACCAAAAAAGAGCTTTATTCCACTTCTAGCTCTGCAAAACTTGGCACACACTATGAGAAAATCAAAACCATATATACATAGTCTTATTGCATCCTACTGCCAAAGCTTCAAGTGGGTTGTTCCACCCCCTGCATCACATAGTTTTTGCGTGGATCAAACACCTACCATTGGTGTCTTCCACCCATCTGTAATTGCTCACCATCGTGTTGTACCCCAGCACATAGCCCATCAAGTATATAAGTTGCACATAGCCTAGCTTCAACTCTCCATGCATCCCCGAGCAAACAAGCATCCACTCCATACCAATCAGCATCCAATATGTCACCATTCAAGAAACATGTACCTAACACCAAGCTCGAATACATGTCAGACCCTCCCTCCCAACCAAATAAAGTGGAGGCCTCATCCATAGACCCCTGCACCTGCTAAACCATCCACTGCATAGTTGTATCTACCATCATATTCATCAATCATAGCTCACATACCTTCAATGGAAGCAAAGCCACTGCGTAGGACTCTCCTTTATCCACCATTGGGCATGTCTACTACATCGGAATCTCCACCATCTTTGACAACACAACCTCCTTTTTGGCCACACACTCGATTCCAGCATCATCAAGCTTCTCCTTGTCAACTATCCCTTCAAGGTCGATCAGCACCACTTTCTTATCAGCTTCAACCACTTGCTATTTAATCACCTTTCCTACCGCTGCATCATGCTTCGTCGAGGGAGAGAGAAATTAATTCTCTATTGCATCATCCTCGTCTTCCTCCATAGGCACAGCTGCTCTATCCCTTCTAGAAAAACTCTGCACCTGTTGCACCACCATGGCACATTCCACCATCACTTTCATTAGCACAGCCATTAGCAAGGCACCACACACGAGCTTTACCTGCATACCATCATCTGTAGGCCTGGACCACTCCACTTGATGTTCATCATGCACATTGGCTTTCTCTACTCCCTGATCTTCTTGAACATTGGCTACTAACATATCATCAAACACACAATAAGGCATCTTTACCTTTACCACATCAGGTTTGTCAGACTTCATTTCCTCACCATAGGATGTGGACTCTGTTAGGCCCTGATGCTTCAGTAGTGGTTTATTTACTTTTATTTGTAACCAAGGTTGAGACCTTTGAGCTCTAAGGGTGTTTTTACACCTATGATGGTTAGTTTTAAGTGGGATTGTTTTTAGCCGTGCGAGAAACTTCTTGGCGCATCATGGTAGCTAGGATTTGTTAGTCGTTTTCTACTTAGAGGAGTCGAAGTGTATTCAGCAGGGTGCTGTAGCGTGTGCTTACATGATGTAGAATATGCAGTAATACAGTATAGTTCTTTTGTATCAATGATGTTCTGTAGTTTTTTGTTGTGTAGTAAAGCCATGTCGCCTGCAGTTTACTGCGTATTTACCTTGAATTACTGTTAGGGAAGCTAGCCCCTAAGACTTTGGCGATCCTGCAATTGGTTCGAATTCAACCTAAACCGTATGGCAGTCAGAAATACAGTGGGGAACTGATATGCAAGTTGATATTGACAACCTAAGGGAATTCTCTAATTGGGCAACCCCGAAGGAAGAGTCGGAAGAATATGCAACTAAGTTCTTGAAGGAGTTCTTCCCAAATTTGCCAGGGGAAATCAAAATTGTGGTGGCTGACAAGGTAGTTACTTCATTTCTACCTTTTGGGGCTGCAACTTACCTTCCTGGTTACAGTCTGTATGAAAGGAAAGTGTTGGTACAGTATTTATGACAAAAAAGAAGAAATCATGTATGAGTGGGTCAGGACAAGGGTCCAATTTACCACAACACTAATATGGCACCCGGTTGCGACTTAGGAGAGAATTTGAAGCAAGGAGAAGACATGAAGAAGAGTAAGGCAATGTTGGCTAAGTTGAACCTGTAAGGGGGGACACTGCAGGAGCAGGTACTGCTGGGGCGGGGACTGAACTGCAAGAACCTGATTACAGGCTGCAAGGGACCCCACCTGCAAACCAACAAGGCCAACATGCAACTCCTCCTACTGCAGACCCAATTGTGGGAACATTGGTGAATGTATTGATAGCCCAGACAATCTTTCAGGCAAGAAGAAAATTGCAATTTACAGGAACAGGGACATCCTCTCTGCCTTTTAATCCACTTTCGGTAAGGATACTTAAAACACTTTCGATACCTCCAATGGCTGCACCAAATCCCAAAGTGGGTGCGGCAAAGTTCAGCGGGAAAAAGTCCCAAGATGTTGATAGCCATGTTGGTCAGTTTCAAACAAGGTGGTCTACAAGTGGATACGAGGCACTACACCCGGATGGATAAACAAGGAGCATTTTGCAGCAACACTGCAGGGAAATCCATGGATTGGTTCTTGTAGTATGGTATGCCTGCTTTTGCTAACTATAATGGTTTGAAACAAAGATTTTTGTTAAGGTTCAGGGAAGACAAAACACTTGAGGACATTTTGAAGAAATTGAGAAAGTTAAATAAAAAAGACTTGTTGGTTGAAGATTATGCCCAAAAATTTAGGAATTTAAACAACTCCACATTGTTGATATCCTTGGTTGAAAGTTCCCCTAGCTCTTCCCCTAAAGTTATTAAATCCATTATAGTTCCTTGTAGAGTTGGTTCCTTCATATGCAAGAGGATTGACCCTGAGAAGGGCGTCCTGAATTTATGTAGGCCTCATGGCTTTAAGACGTGTACTCAAGGGTTTATTGAGGCCTTGACAGAAGGGAGCAATCTGATGCTCCATTGTCATTTGGGGAGCATAGCGTCGTAAGGACACAAATTTTCTATAGTACTCCTCCAGAGAGAGTCCTAACTGGTGTAGACTAAAGAATTCATTCATCTTGATAGCGTGATGTGCAGAATGGAGATAGCGCTCTTTGATTGCTTGCTTCATTTTCTCCCAAGACGGACTACTCGTGGGATTATCTCTACAGTGTTGCTTCCACCAAAGTTTGGCATCTCCATTGAGACGGAACACCCAACATTGTTTGGTTCTCTTGAGAAGTTCCTGCAGCTTTGCCCGGGGAGGCCACCTAATAAAATGTAACATATCACGTGAGTTAAACATAAGGGTATTTAAAGTTCTTGAAACTTACAAAAATTTATATACAAAAGGGCATTAGTTTTTCAAATTTGAAAAAAACTTACAGATTTCAAAACAAAAGGGTACATTATATTCTTAACAAAATTCACACATAAGGGGTTTTACAAACATGTTTTGAACGCACGTGATATGGTAGTTTTACACATAGTGAACCCCCCGAGCAGCTTTGAAATAGTCATCCATAGCATCTAACCATGCTTTGGCATCTCGCTCTAAATAAGTTGGGTCCCTCTCCCTTGAAAGTAGGGAGTTGAACTTGCTTTAGTAGTAATTTTTTCTCTTGACTAACGGTGTAAAGGCTATTTACACGAGTATTTTCCTGAGATTGGAACTAGTGGAATTTAGTACCATATGAAATCTTTCTTACTTATACTTTTAACTTATCTCCCACTCAAAACTTTTGCACACAGGATGAAGAAAATTGCCAAACCATAAACAAAACTGCTTCTAGCATACCCATGAGAACCATAGTATATACAAGAGTTAATACAATCCATGAAGATCCTACTATGTACAAGGGTGACGACAATCCTAACTAGAATCTTGTGGACTTTGGGTGGATCAGATATAGGATCAGAATATACAGCATCTTTTGGTCCACTAAAACTAGGGCCTACACCTATGGGCCTAATTCTACCTGGGTAGATTACTTTAGACACCTGATCAAACACCCACTGATTTTGTGATACTTGGACATCATCTATTACAAGGGTTTCTTCTGGATTCTCTGTCCCAATGAGAAAGTACACTTTAATCACTTGAAGATCTTCGGCGCATTTGAGTCTCTTCATATTTAGCTCTAAACCTTCTAACTCTCTCGCATCAATGAAGAAAATTCCACCATATCCTGACCATTTGATCCTCCAAGTGGAAGGAGAAAATCTCTTATCTAGCCATTTCATCATGCTTTTTTGCATTGAATAGTGTTGGGATAGGCAAGCCCTCATAAATCTAATGTTGAAATCCATGAATTTACGATAGGCCTAATGGAAATCTTCCTGCAAAGATGGGGATAATTCTCTCTTTCTTTCTCTCCCTCTTTTCAATTAAATACATCTTTAATTGAATTTGTCAAAGATCACTTATTTCAACCTAACACCTTAAACTTTTCTCTAGGTTCAAGACTTTAATTAACACACGCTTTGATACCACTTGTGAGATCCCCAAACTCGCCGACACCAAAAGCGGGATGGGATCCTTGACAGGTCTCTAGTCCTAATAATATCAGAGTCTCTAAACAAGAAGAATCCAGGGAATATACCTTTACCATTAATAATGGTTTAGGTTTATAGCCCTAGAAGGAGACCTAGTCCTGTCTCACAGTGGAAACGGGACAACTTGTTGAATTTCTAAAACTATTCCGGCCCTATAACATCCTTCATTCGGATTAAGGTTTCCTTAGTCAATGCTTTTTTCCCCCTAACATATGTGAGGGCACAGTCGCTGGTGGACTCCTCTTCCAAGTGGAGAAGTTTCTAGACGCTTTCAGTGAGTAGAAATGGATAGTTACCTGACTAATCAGGTCCACCCATCCTTGACTGACAACCTTAGTCAATCCCCACTTACCACCCCGCACTCACACATGTTGCTTTGTTATTTAATTACTACCACATTCTTGTCACAATTAAAATAATGATTCCTTTTATCCTTCATAACCGAATTCCATTAAAACAGCTCTTGAAAACAGTATTGAAAATATTCTTTTAGCAAACAGACATATTTAGACTTAAGACAAGGTACTATCATTCTAGAGTAACTCTGACCAGTACTGGCTTGTCTCAAGACCACCTATACAGGGGTGAAAAAACGGCACCCATTCCTTATTTATAAAAACCAGGTAGAAAAAGTCATCATCCAAAATCGGGGCGCCCATACGCCAACCAGTTGCCCATACAACCGGGCGGTTCCTCTAGGATAAACTCGATATCCTAAGTAATATCCACAAGCACAGACAAGCACGGGGTAAAGTCTCCATGCACACTGAGGAAACCGACTCATCCATGGCAGAATCGCCATCATTACTCATCACCTGGAGTAAAAATATTCCAAGGAATCAGAGGTGTCTTGAGACAAGCTGTCTTAAAGATGATCAAACATTTCTTTCCTAGGTCAATCACTCGTAGCCCAAGCATTTCTTTCCTATTTACAACCAATGATTGTTGGTTTCTTGGAAGTTACCTTCCGTTTACGGCCAGATACTCCTTCCTAGTTCTTACGTATGCAATGTTAATTTATAAAAGAACTTTAGGCTATTTAAAGAGCTAAATGAACAAATGGAAATCCACACGTGACTGGTCAGCCATTTGCAGATGTGCTGGCGCTTGCAGACTCACCGTAGATTTCGACACAGATTTCGACACCAACCGTCGAAAACTTCGTAGAAATCTTCGTCCCTATGAAACCATAGAAATACGCGTCGATATCTACGTCGAACAAACCTGTTTTCGACGCATATTTCGATGCCTGTATCGACATGTATTTCGACAACCATATCAGGAAAAAAAAATCTTGGGCAGAGGACAGGCATCCTGGCCTGTGCCCAGTGAAAAGATGGACACGGCCACATCGAGACTGCATGTCCTCTGCCTAAGAAAGCGAGCAGCACCAAAATCAACCATGCTCCCGTAAAAATTTCGGCAAAGTTCCCTTCGTTTTAACATAAACTTTTCAAAAAAAACCATATGCATATGCCTCCTACATGATATCCATGTAGGATCTCACATGAGATTTAAGGCACAACTTGATGGAAGAAATGAAACGAACTTTGTGCAAAACCATAACCAAATTAAAACCATAACCATAACGAACTTCATATATAACGAACTTTGTGCAAAACCATAACCAAGTTAAAACCATAACCATATTGATCAAAACCATAAACAAAACAATAACCATAACCATAAAGTTAAACATAACCATAACCAAAACAATAACCATAACCATGTCTATATAAGAAAGAAACACAGAGATGTGTCTGTGTCTCACAAAACATATATAGAAATCCACGGATGACTCGCGCGTCACAATCTGCACATAAAGGGACAAGTCACAAAATTAGTATGATATTACTTCACATATACTTAATTAATTAAGTCAACTCACACATATTATTTGTCTCGATCAAACGTCTCACCTCAATCGATCAGCGAGACTCTAATGCCTCCCAGTCTACAGGCTCTCTTGCGGAGCAAGATCATTCAATACTTCATAAATGCCTCTCCAATATCCATTTGTCTCCTCCTGGCGTGTCGGGGCTCGATGCATTGCAAGATTCTGCGTTTATAAAAAAACCAAAGTAATTAAGAATACATGATTTATCGCTTTTTTTTTTAAATGCCATAGCTAGGATTGGATTGGAAACTCACAAACTCATAGCGAAAGGTGTCGAAGCCTCTACTGCCAAGATAAGATGTGCCTCTGGTCATCCTACGTACCTCCGCGGCGAGACGCTGCTGTCTGAACCTCGTGTCCGCTGTCTGCTCATCCTCCCTAATCTGCTACCATGACTCGTGTGAGATTCCCGAAGGCTTCGACGAGCCCTACCTGAAAGCCCGACAAGCTACATCTCGACGATGTTTCGCAGTGTCCCATGCAACATTCGTGATCCACCTCCTCGGAAGCTCCTCTGAACCCGGAGCAGGCTGATACTCTCTCAAGATGGTCTCCACTATATAATTGATTTTGCTGCGATCCTGATCAAGCCAAGACGTCATGATGGTGGTAGAAAATTGCAGCTCCGCGAGCTGGCGAACCCGCTATCTCATCTCAGTCCTGACTCTATCCATGTCAACCTGTCCATCTGCCTGTACAGTATAGACCTTGGAGGCACTAGGATCGTGTGCCCCCCAAGGTGTCTGAGATGTGCTAAGAGGTGTGTCGAGAGGTATGCCTGGGTAGGATGACGGTCGTGAGTGCGGAGGGGTCGAAGCTTCTGTGGACCCTCCTCCAGAGCAACCACCACCTCCACCTAACGATCGCTGAGATCGGCGAGTGCGCCTGTGTTGCAGAGATGCTGACGTACCCGCCTCTGTCGTACCCCTAGGTGTCGAAGCGGCCGTGATGGGAGACATCGTAGGCGTCGTACCCATAGGCGTCGGACCCTCGGGTGTGAATCCCGGAGGCGTGGTACCCGTACCTCTGGCTATCCAATACTGAGACGCATCTGCCATCTGAGTGGGCATCATCCGTGTGATGAAGCCCATAAATGCATCCGCACTCATAGAAGCGGGATCTGGCGATGACTGGTCTACCATACTAAAGTCCTGCACAAAGAAAGTAAAAGAAAGCGTTAGAACACCTTTGTTTAAATTAAGAAAGAGCTTAATTTTAAATCAACGTCTTCACACAAACACTTATAGGCCTCGATTAGTGAGGCATCATCGATAAGATTTTGCACCGTATCATCGTCTATCTCTAACTGCAGACATAACTGTGTCTCAACTCGTTCTGGCGGATTGTCTTCATCCATTGCATCTTCATCTACAAGTGTCATATCTACAAAGGGTTAATTAGTAGATCACCCCAGTACGGCAACGTATGGAGAATGGACAAACATTTCATTCCTGGAACAGGTTGCCCCTCATGTTTCTCCCATCGGCGACGCCACTCTTGTACATGCATAGGACAACATTTGACGCGACCAAGCTGACCTTTGCGCAAGTGATGGCCATCTGGAAGATAACGATGGTGGCCTTGATAAATTGTCTTTCGAAGTGAGACAGAATAGCGCACATCCAAAGACGGCCCGCACATTGGACATGCATTGTATCCTGAAGTTGTAAGCCCTGCAATTTTAAAGCATGATTCAGTACTACACAAAGTTCTTGCGAATAGCGAGAATTTTGTAAATCATCCACCATTACTAGAAGCTTCACCGTATCCTGGACAATCATGCATAGTCCACATAAGAAGTCCATGGATCCTTGCATGCTATTGTCCTGCTGGTTCAACCGCATCTGCTA
Organism: Adiantum capillus-veneris; assembly: GCF_014529385.1. NCBI lineage: Eukaryota > Viridiplantae > Streptophyta > Polypodiopsida > Polypodiales > Pteridaceae > Adiantum > Adiantum capillus-veneris. Next base: position 66,849,504 of record NC_140936.1, read on the forward strand.
TGTCGATCCCATGCCATAACTCCTGGAGCTCGTCAACTAGTGGTGCTAGATAAACATCCATGTTTTTTGCCTTGAACTTACTAGGCACAATCAAGCCTAATATCAAATGACCCTTCTTGATGGCAAGCCATGGCGGGAGGTCTCCTTGCGAATCTATCCACAAATATGTAGACAAGTTTTGAGACTTACATCTCAAAGCCGTTGTCTTCAAAAAGATGGATTTTGGAGAGAAAAAACAACGATTTTGTGCGGGTCTAACTGAAGATATGGTGGAGTATGTTAACTCCCAAAGGCCACGCACCATAACTGCGGTCATACACCATACCATGGTGGCTTCATGAATCGATTTCCAACAAGGGGCTAAGAGAAATCTTAAGCCCACGGAGAACAAGGACCGTAATAATGAGCCTAAGGGGAAGGAAGTTGTCCAAAAGTCTCCTAAAGGCAATGCCAACAACAACAAAGCTAAGGAGAAGGGAGTTTATAAAGGCAAACATAAACTCTCTCATGAAGATCTTGAGTGTTATCATAAAGATAACCGCTATTTCAAGTGTGGGGAGCAAGGGCATGCTTATCGTGCTTGCCCCCATAAGAATACACGGAATGAGCCTCCTAGATCTACCTTGGTCAAAATCGAAGAAGAGGAAGCTCACCACAAAGGATCTCCTCTATTCCATGCTTGGAGAAAGGTAAGAGAACATGATGCTTTTATTCTCTTTGACCCTGGTTCTACTCACTATTTCATATCCACAGAGTTGGCCACCAAGCTAGGCATCCGAGCCTATGAGATGGGAGATGTCCTACCCGCCGATAGTGCTTTCAAGGGGCAAGAAACTTCAGTCACTCCATTAATTGGAAAATTGAGGCTCCATGTCCAAAGCTATGTGGTCAAAGAGCACTTCTTTATCTCTCCCCTCAAGCATGAGGATGTAATCCTAGGGGCACCATGGTTTGATTGCATGGCTGCCAATGTTAAATTCCCTGAAAGGCAAATCTACTTTAGGTTCAAGAAAAAAAGATATATACATAGATGCTAAGGAGTTGGGTAACACCATACCCATTGTACATACGCAAGTTTTCAATAAGTCAATAAAGAGCTCTACTTCCGTGTACATGAGTTTTGCTAAAGATTCTCAAAATGAACCTAATGCTTTAGCAAAAGAAAATATAAACAAGCACAAGGAATTATAGTTATATGATTTTCTCAAAACATCCCTTGTGAACTACCTCCTAAATGAGGCAATGATGACCATGCAATTGAACTTCTTCTAGGAAGTTCACCGCCTAATAAACCTCCTTATAGATTTTCTCAAGCTCAACAAGAGGAGATTATACGGCAAGTGCATGAGTTAGTTGAGAAGGTCATGGTTAGGCCTAGCTCATCTCCATTTTGTTCACCCGTGTTATTAGTGCAAAATAAAGATGGCACATATCGTATGTGTGTTGACTATAGAGTACTAAATAGGATCACTATCAAGAATAGGTTTCCCATTCTAGGGGTAGAAGACCTATTTAATAAGCTACAAAGGTCGACCTACTTCAGTAGGATTGACCTAAAAAGTGGCTACCATCAAATAAGGATAGTTGATCAAGACATTGTAAAGACCGCATTTCACACTACGTTTGGTCTTCACAAATACATTGTCATGCCTTTTGGCTTGACCAATGCACCAGCCACATTTAAGCGCTTGATGAAGAAGCTATTCAGGCCTCACCGAACCTTTATTGGAGGGTTCTTTGATGATATAATCATCTACTCTAATTCACTAGACGAGCACAGGCAACACCTCCAGGTAATATTTCAAGTCTTACGAGAGAATAAACTTTATATTAATCGAAAGAAAAGTGAGTTTTTCTTACAAGAGATTCAGTATTTAGGTCACATTATCTCTCAAGATGGCATCCAAATGGATCCATCGAAGCTAGAGGTAATAAAAGGATGGCTAACCCAAGAAGTCTTCATGAACTAAGAAGCCTTATAGGTATGTGTGCATACTATAGATGCTTCATAGAAAGTTCTCACAAATCCCGGGACCATTACATGACCTAACAAAGAAAAACGTTAGGTATATATGGTCTGCCAAGGAGAACAATGCTTTCAAAAAGCTTAAAGAAAAGCTTATCTCTCAACCTGTGCTTACACTACCGGATCTCTCAAAGCCATTTGAGGTCCAATGTGATGCTTGTGGTGATTGCCTTGGAGCTGTTTTCTCTAAGAGGGCACACCATAGCCTATGAAATTCAAAGACTCGACCCTGTTGAGCAAGCTCTTGGCATATATGAAAAGGATATCCTCGCAATTCCACATGCCTTAGACATGTGGAAGCACTATTTATTGGGGACTCCTTTCATTCTGCGAACGGATCACCAAAGCCTTAAATACTTCATGACGCAGACCAAGCTCTCCAACAAACAAATGAGTGTTAGGTTTAATGGCCATGTGGCCGACCGCCCATCACTAACTACCGCTAACCCTAAGTGTACTGTTAAGTATGGAGCCTAATTTACCCTTGTAATTTTCTGTGGTAAAAGCGCACATTTGTAAGGCCCCCATTATGAGGAGAAGCCATTGTGCGTGAAGGAAAATCACTTGCCGGAAACCAAAATTTTCACAGTCAAAAATCAGGGGCAACTTTAGGGGCCTTGGGGGTGGAAGCCCCCGAGACTTTTTTTTTCCCTCGCCAGAATATTCCTTTTCGCTGGAATATTATGGCCGGCCGGCGGCCGAAAAGTGGTCGGAAAACAACCGTCGATTGGCCGGTGGTCAATGGCCGGTGGCCGGTGGCCAAATTCAAAAGCGGACTTATCTTCTCAAGGGCGGCCACACATGGGCGGATTGAAGGGTCCGATTTGGACTTATCTACACAAGGGCGGCTACACGTGGCTGCCTCTCATGAGAGAGGGCAGCCCTTTTGGCCTATAAGAGGAGGCCATGTCTACACACATTTGATATAGGGTGAAGTTGATGCAACAAGGTGAGTGTGAGGTGGTGAGAGTGAAGCAAGGCGGGAGCTCAATTAAGGGTATAATCCCTTTCTAAACTACTTCTTGTTTTGAAGTACTAAAGCCATTGAGTGGCTGCTTTCCCGTGGACGTAGCCCACATTGGGTGAACCACGTATATCATGTGTGCTCTCTCTCTCTCTCTCTACTCTATAATCTCGTGTATGTAAATCTGTCTCTCTCCATTAAGTAATCTACTCAATTATCTATTTAGCTACGTCTTATTTCCTAACAACTGGTATCAGAGCAAGGTTTGCTCGTAGCTAAATTATCTCAAGGAAAGGATTCCTTGAATTGAGTGGGAGTTATGGCGGAGGAAGGGAAGCTCAAGATTGAAAAGTTCAACGGCAAAAACTACCAATATTGGAAGATACAGATTGAAGAATATCTCTACCAGAAGGACCTCTATTTTCCACTAGGCGGTCTTGCGAAGAAGCCCGCAACAATGGCAGATGAAGCATGGATTGTCCTTGATCGAAAGGCACTGGGAACAATCCGGTTAAGCTTGGTGTCAATGGTGGCCTTCAATGTTTCGGAGATGAAGACTACGGAGGACTTGATGAAGTCACTTGACGACTTCTACGAGAAACCATCGGCATCCAATAAGGTATTTCTTATGAAGCGCTTGTTCAATTTAAAGATGGCAGAGAATAGTTCATTTGCAGAACACCTAAATGAATTTAACACAAACATAAGTCAACTTCGATCGGTGAAAATCAATTTCGATGACGAAGTGCGAGCTCTCCTTATACTATCATCTCTATCGGATAGTTGGGACAGCCTTGTGATGGCTGTAAGTAATTCTATCTCTGGTACAAATACTCTTAAGTTTGATGATGTTGTGGGTGTTCTCCTAAGCGAGGAAATACGAAGGAGAAGCACAGGAGAATCATCAAGTGTTGCATTGTCAGTGGAAACAAGAGGAAGGCCTAAGGAGAGGTTCAAAAACCAAAAGGGTCGTGATCGCTCAAGACGAAGCAAGTCACGCACAAAGTCAGTTCTTGTATGTTGGAATTGCGGCAAGAAGGGCCACGTCAAGAAGGATTGCTGGTCCAAGAAGAAGAAGGAGACAGAGTCTCAAGACAACAAGCCAACATCGGAGGCCAATGTGGCAGGTAAAGTAGAGCAAGATGCTCTAATTCTCTCATTAGACAATGTGTCTAATTCTTGGATAGTAGATTCCGGGTCTTCATTCCATGCGACACCACACAAGCAACATTTCCAAGATTACACCAAAGGTAATTTTGGGTATGTATACTTGGGAGATGATGAAGCTTGTGAGATTGTCGGCAAAGGTACAGTTTCTGTCAAAACTGCTAAAGGAAATGAATGTAAGCTTAAAGATGTTAGGCATGTTCCTTCTCTTCGCAAAAATTTGATCTCTACAGGACAATTGGACGTTGAAGGTCACAACATTGCATTCGGAAACAAACGGTGGAAGATCTCAAAGGGATCTTTGGTGGTTGCGAAGGGAGAAAAAGTCGGTACACTTTACTTGTGTAATGTTAGCACGCAACCTTCAGCTTGTGCAGCAACTACAGAAGTTGACAGTGCGGTGTGGCACTACCGTCTTGGGCATATGAGTGTCAAAGGAATGCAAATCCTTCAAACAAAAAAGCTCCTACCATGTTTGAAAGAAGTGGACTTAGAGTTCTGTGAAGATTGTGTTTATGGTAAACAAAAGAGGGTAAAATTTCAAAAATCAGGAAATGAAAGAAAAAATAAAAAACTTGAGTTGGTTCATTCTGATGTTTGGGGTCCTTCAAGTACACCATCACTTGGTGGCTCATTGTACTATGTAACATTCATAGACGATGCGACTAGAAAAACATGGGTTTATGTCATGAAGAATAAATCCTATGTATTTTCCATATTTCAAAGGTGGAAAGCCTTTGTGGAGAATGAAACAGATACCAAGGTTAAATGCCTCAGATCCGACAATGGAGGCGAATATTGTAGCCAAGCTTTTGAAAGATTTTGTGCTAGCAATGGAATTCGGAGGCAAAGGACAACCCCAAGGACACCTCAGCAAAATGGTATTTCGGAAAGGATGAACAGGACAATCATGGAGCGAGCACGAAGCATGTAGCTATATGCAGGCCTACCGCTTGAGCTTTGGGCGAAAGCTGTAAGTACGTATGTGTACTTAATCAATCGGTCACCCTCAACGGCATTCGATGGGGGAGTTCCAGAAGAGGCATGGACAGGTAAACCGGTGAATTATGCATTTCTCAAAGTGTTTGGGTGTGAGGCTTTCATGCACATAGATAGAAGCCTAAGATCAAAGCTAGATGCAAAGTCCAAAAAGTGTTTCTTCATTGGCTATGGAGAAGGTGACTTTGGGTATCGCCTATGGAATCCTGAAGATGGTAAAATCTTAAGGAGTAGGGATGTAGTTTTTAACGAACAAAATATGTACAAAGATTACTTGGAAAGAAAACAAACAAAAGAAACAAGTGATGAGTACATGGAGCTTGAGGACTGTGAAGACTCAAGGACTGCAAACGGTGACAATGTGCAACAATGTCAACCAAATGAGGAGCCTCAACCTATTCCCCGAAGATCTACAAGAGCAAGTAGACCTCTAGAAAGGTTTGTTCCTTCCTTCAACCATCTATTGATCTCAGATTCTGCAGAGCCAGAATCATACGAAGAAGCTATGCAACATGAATCCAACGAAGAATGGACGAAGAGCATGCAAGTGGAGATGGACTCACTACATTGCAACCAAACATGGGAGTTGGTTGAGTTGCCTAAAGGTAAGCGGGCACTTCAAAACAAATGGGTGTACAAGCTGAAGGAAGAAGAAGGTGGGAAGTAAAGCTACAAGTCTAGGCTTGTGGTAAAAGGTTTTTCTCAAAAGAAAGGTATTGACTTCAATGAAATATTTTCTCCTGTTGTAAAAATGAACTCAATTAGGGTTGTCTTAAGCCTTGTGGCTGCTCATGATCTAAATCTCGAGCAAATGGATGTAAATACGGCATTCCCTCAAGGTGACTTAGAGGAGGAAATCTACATGCTTCAACCAAAGGGGTATGAAGTAAAAGGTAAGGAGAAAATGGTTTGCGGATTAAAGAAGAGCTTGTATGGTTTAAAGCAAGCATCAAGACAATGGTACTTGAAGTTTGATCGATGGATGTTGGATTATGGATTCACAAGATGCAACTCGGATCACTGCGTCTACACGAAGAATTTGGGAGATGAGAAATTCATCATCCTAATGTTGTATGTTGATGACATGTTGATTGCAAGTCCTAACATGCAGGACATCAAAGACCTAAAAGAGGAGCTGTCTAAATCTTTTTCAATGAAAGATTTAGGTGCTGCAAAGAGGATACTTGGTATGAAAATATCAAGGGACACGACGAAGAAGACAATAAATCTATCTCAAGAAGATTACATCAAGAAGGTACTAGAAAGATTTGCAATGCAAAATGCAAAACCAATTTCTACACCTTTGGCTGGTCATTTTAAACTAACGAAGGATATGTGTCCAAAGACACAAGAGGAGATAGCCTATATGTCTAAAGTTCCATATGATGCAGCGGTAGGTTCTCTAATGTATGCTATGGTCTGGACAAGGCCAGACATTGCACATGTAGTGGGAGTTGTGAGTAGGTTCATGGACAACCCAGGTAAAGAGTATTGGCAAGCTGTGAAGTGGATACTTAGGTATCTAAAAGGGACAACAACAAATGCTTTGTATTTTGGAGGAACTGATATTTTTCTAGAAGGGTATGCTCATGCAGATATGGCAAGTGACAAAGATACTCGAAGGAGCACTACTGGCTATGTGTTCACGGTTGGAGGCACGACAGTAAGCTGGGCTTCAAAGCTGCAGAAAGTGGTTTCACTTTCTACCACGGAAGCAGAGTATGTAGCAATGACGGAGGCAAGCAAAGAATTTATGTGGCTTCACAGATTCTTAGAAGAGCTTGGATTCAAACAAGACAATTGTGTCTTGTACAGTGATAGCCAAAGCCCTATCTATCTTGTGAAGAACTCAGCCTTTCATTCAAGGAAAAAACACATTGAGGTGAGATATCACTTCATACGCACTCTTTTGGAAGAGGGACAGCTAAAGCTAGGAAAGGTGCATACAAGTGAAAATCGTGCAAGTGGTCAACAAGGACAAGTTAAGCTTTTGCTCATCTTCAATCGGCATTCAAGGATAAGAAGCCAGAATGGAAAGCAGTCACAGGTTTGGTTTGGAGATCAGTCTCCAAGTGGGAGATTGTTAAGTATGGAGCCTGATTTACCCTTGTAATTTTCTGTGGTAAAAGCGCACATTTGTAAGGTCCCCATTATGAGGAGAAACCGTCGTGCGTGAAGGAAAATCACTCGCCGGAAACCAAAATTTTCACAGTCAAAAATCAGGGGCAACTTTAGGGACCTCGGGGGCGGAAGCCTCCCTCGCCAGAATATTCCTTTTCGCCGGAATATTATGGCCGGACGGCGGCCGGAAAGTGGTCGAAAAACAACCCTCGATTGGCTGGTGGCTGGTAGTCAATGGCCGGTGGCCGGTGGCCAGTAGTCAATGACCAGTGGCCGGTGGTCGGAAGTCAATGGCCGGTGGCCGGTGGCCGAATTCAAAAGCGGACTTGTCTTCTCAAGGGCGGCCACACATGGGCAGATTGAAGGGTCCAATTTGGACTTATCTACACAAGGGCGGCGACACGTGGCTGCCTCTCATGAGAGAGATCAACCCTTTTGGCCTATAAAAGGAGGCCATGTCTACACACATTTGATATAGGGTGAAGTTGATGCAACAAGGTGAGTGTGAGGTGGTGAGAGTGAAGCAAGGCGGGAGCTCCATTAAGGGTATAATCCCTTTGTAAAATACTTCTTGTTTTGAAGTACTAAAGCCATTGAGTGGCTGCTTTCCCGTGGACGTAGCCCACATTGGGTGAACCACGTATATCGTGTGTACTCTCTCTCTCTCTCTCTCTCTCTCTCTCTCTCTCTCTCCTCTATAATTTCGTGCATGTAAATCTGTCTCTCTATTAAGTAATCTACTCAATTATCTATTTAGCTACGTCTTATTTCCTAACATGTACAGCTATACACTTGTGTGAGCCACTAACACTAAGTACAATGTGTATTGTGCCTTAGTGCATAAGATAAGAGAAGAAAGAAAGGGGGCATACAGTACGTTGGCTCTCCCCCTTCAACTTGTGTGTGGCTATGGTGGTGTGTGCGTGCGTATTCTTCTTCCTTTGTGCTCCCAGCTCCTCCCCATCATCTGGTAGCAGAGCGGTTTCCTTCCCGAAATCTTTTCCGTGCGCGCACGCACTTTCAAGAGTGCAAACAGGATTCCGATTTTTCCATTGGCAAGTTCAGCTTCCCGAGAGCGTGTCCAGCAGGTGTTTTGAAGTTTTATCCCCCTTTCGGAGCCATTCGAGCCATCAGAAACCCCATTCGAGCTACGGTTCAAGAGCTGAAATTTTCAGCCCTCTTGTGGTAGTTTGTGCTGTAGTGCTTCCATAGCTAGTTACAGGTACCTTTGTTGCAGTCTCTTCCATCTACGAGAGCCAACGGATCATTCGTGAGTGTGTAGCCTCTTTCGGAGTGGCCTCATACACACACATAGAATGGGAGCTTGACAGCATTGTCTTCTTCGACTACAGGTACAGGCTACAGGTTTCAGTGCTTGCGATATTATGGTTCCAGTGGGAGCAGTTGTTTATGCATACATGCATATGTTGACACTTTTGACAGTGTTTGAGCTCTTTTGAGAGCAAATTGACTCCCCGCAGGGATGTTTAGTTGCAGGCACATGCTTTTGACGCCGGTTTGAGCGTCTTGACAAACTTGTACGTCTTTGTGGATACTGCCATTGTACGCTTTTGTGGAGCCATCTTTTGGCTAGTACAACAGTCTCGGCCATTTCTGAGACTTGGTCCCGGAAGATAGCCATTTCTGAGACTTGCTATACGTTTTTTGCTGCATAACCTACGTTGTTGAGGGTCGATAGTGTGAGGTTTTCATTGAGCTGGGGTATTCTCAAATGTGGAGATACCTTCGGTGATACAGGTAGCTGGAGCATCCCTTACGAGGCCTCGCCATAGGATATGTATAGAGTGGTATAGGTGCTTTTGACGCCGAGTTGGCGGTCTATGGTCAGTTTGACTGTTTATGCACCTCAGTTGATCTCTATACAGTGTGCTTTTGAGAGGCATTGCTCTCTTTTATGCTTTATGAGTGCCATACTTGGTCATTTTGTCTTGTATTTTGGTTGACATAGTCCCAAATACAAAGGAGACTCTGTCGAAATTTTCCCAGAATCTTTTGGTAGTTTTGTCACCATGTCTACTAGCAAAGATCGTGACATTTATGACATAAAGAAGTTTGATGGCACTAATTTTCAGCTTTGGAAGAATCAAATGCAAGATGTGCTTGTCCAAAAGAAACAGAATTTGCCTATTATTTATGCGACACGGACTGAAGAGATGAATTTGGCTCAGTTTCAGTGGGAGGAGCTTGATGAGCTATGCAGATCTACTATTAGATTGCACCTTGCTGAGTCAGTGTACTTTTCAGTGCTAGAATGTGAATCTGACTATGCTTTATGGAAAAAGTTATGCAACACTTATGAAAAAGATACGGCAAGTAATAAGGTTTTCATGATGCGAAAATTGTTTAACCTTCGCATGAAGGAGTCAGCCAGTGTTGCCAGTCATATTAATGACTTCGATTCTCTATTTGCTCAGATTTGTGCACAACGGATCAATATTGATGACGAGATGAAAGCAATCTTCTTACTTTGCTCATTGCCACCCTCATGGAATATCTTTTGCACAACTGTCAATAACTCTGCTCCTAATGGTACGCTAGTGTACATTGATGTCACTAGTTCTCTTTTGTCAAAGGAAATGCACCGCAAGGCTATGGATAGCTTGCATCATGGCGAAGCTCATTATGCACAAAAGGATGGAAAACAGCGTAAAGGTCGTTCTTGAATCCGTGAATCCAATAAAGAGGGCAATAGAGATGCTTCAAAGGGTCGATCAAAGTCTCCTGGTCGTCGCAATGTTCAATGCCATTATTGTGATAAGTTTGGTCACATAAAGAAGGATTGTTATGCTTGGAAGCGTGACAAAGGTAAAGGCAAAGGCAAAGAAAATGATGATAAAGAGGAGAAACCAAAGAGTTCGGTTAAGATTGAAGAACTGAACATAGTGCAAGATGATTGTGATGCACAAGACATCAATATGTTGACTGAAAATAATGATGTATTTTATGATGCACAAGAAACTCTATCTTTGCAGAGTTCTATGCCAGCAGAGCTACTTGTTAGTGGTGAAGTGTCCACATGGATTCTTGATTTGGGCGCTTCGTTGCATGTCACACCTCATAGGCATTGGTTTACTACATATGAGGAAACCATTGGCACTGTTACGCTAGGTGACAGCTACTCTTGTGACATTGTGGGCATAGGTGATATTGCTATGGTTATGGCAAATGGGGTGAGGTTTACCATACATAATGCGCGTCATGTTCCAGCTTTGACACGAAATTTGATTTCGGTTGGACGTCTTGATGACTTGGGTTACAAAGTCACTTTTCATCAGCAGTCTTGGCGTATTGCAAAAGGTCATCTTATTTTAGCCCATGGTTCTAAACTTGGTACACTGTATCCTCTTTATGTATCTGACAAGAACAGTGTTCTTTCTGTAAACGAGCTGCCAACTGTTGCTTTGTGGCATAGCTGGTTAGGTCATATGTCAAAGAAGGGAATGGAAACTCTTTCTCGTTTGGGCTACTTACCGTCTTTATCATTTTCTGATTTTCCCTTTTGTGAACACTGTCAATATGGTAAGCAAACACGAGCACATCGTACACAGTCTTTTGACAAAGAAAGAAAGCCCTTAGAGCTTGTGCATAGTGATTTATGTGGGCCTATTCCTTCTAAATCCCATGGTGGTGCATCTTATTATGTTACATTCATTGACGATGCAACACGACATGTTTGGGTTTATGCCATGAAGTCTAAAGATGAGACTTTTTCTTGTTTCAAAAAGTTCTTATCTAGTGTGGAAACTCAGTCTGAACATAAGTTAAAAGCTTTACGCTCAGACAATGGCGGAGAATATGTCTCCAAAGAGTTTGCAGACTTCTGTTCAAGTAGGGGAATTAAGCGCGAGTTTACAGCTCCTTATACCCCTGCACAAAATGGTGTTGCCGAACGAATGAATAGGACCATCCAAGAGAGGATTATGTCTATGCTATCACATGCTAATTTACCGCAAACGTTTTGGACTGAAGCATTATACACTGCTGTGTATTTGATCAATAGATCACCACATGCTTCATTACAGTTTTGTGTACCTTTGAAGTTATGGTTAGGACATAAGTTGTCTTATGAAAAACTCCGTACATTTGACATGTACCCAAGGAGTTGCGTGCTAAGCTTGACCCTAAGTCTAGGAAATGCATCTTTATTGGCTATGGTGTAGATGGTCAATTTGGCTATCGTTTATGGGATCCGGAAAGTCGATCAGTAATCCATAGCAATGATGTTGTCTTCAATGAGACCAAGATGCGTAGGCAGCCAACAAAAGAGGTTGAATTCCAGAAAGTGACGTTTTCCGATGTATCACCTCCTGTACAAATAGCTCCAGAGCCAATTACTACACAGGCTAGTACAAGCTCTGATCAGCCGAGAAGATCTCAAAGAGTCTCACATCCGCCAGAACGGTTTGTTCCAGGCGTGGACTTTGTGTTGCTGACAGATAGTGGTGAGCCTTCTTGTTACAAAGAGGCTATGCTAGCCAATGATAAGGTTCAGTGGGAACATGCTATGAAGAGGGAGCTATCCAGTATTGCAAAGAACAAAACATGGGAACTTGTTTCATTGTCAAAAGGTAGGAAAGCTTTGCCTTGTAGATGGGTTTACAAGAAGAAGATTGCATCCAATGTTGAGAATTACAAAGCTCGTTTAGTGGACAAAGGTTTCAAGCAAGAATATGGTGTAGATTTCCATGAAATCTTTTCTCTAGTGGTCAAGATGACGACACTAAGAATGTTGCTTGCTTTGGTTGCCACTGAAGATATGGAGCTTGATCAAATGGATGTCATTACAGCTTTCTTACATGGTGATCTTAAGGAAGAGATTTATATGCAGCAACCTGAAGGGTTTGTGCTCAAGGGCAAGGAACATTTGGTCTGTAAGCTTCTGAAAAGTCTCTATGGCTTGAAGCAATCGTCCAGACAATGGTATCAAAAGTTTGATGCATTTATGTGTTCCCTAGGCTATAAGCGCAGTAATGAAGCATGCAAAGAAGCTATTTGGCTTGCTCGCCTAGTGAAAGATCTTGGATTGGAGAAATGTACACCAATTCTTCATTGTGATAGTCAAAGTGCTATTGCCTTGGCTAACAATCCAGTGTTTCATTCCAGAACGAAACACATTGATGTGCGCTATCAGTTCAGTCGTGAATGCCTGTCAAACAAGAGCCTTGATTTAGTGAATATTCCTACGTCAGAGAACACAGCGGATGCACTCACTAAGAGTCTCTCCAGCCATCAGTTTCAAAACTATCGTGAGTTGATGGGCATTGGGTGAAGAGTGGTGCTCTTCCCTTTTTATAGTCTCCCACATTGGCCATCAAGTGGGAGAATGTTAGGTTTAATGGCCATGTGGCCTACCGCCCATCACTAACTGCCGCTAACCCTAAGTGTACAACTATACACTTGTGTGAGCCACTAACACTAAGTACAATGTGTATTGTGCCTTAGTGCATAAGATAAGAGAAGAAAGAAAGGGGACATACAGTACGTTGACTCTCCCCCTTCAACCTGTGTGTGGCTATGGTGGTGTGTGCGTGAGTGTGTGCGTGCGTATTCTTCTTCTGTTGTGCTCCCAGCTCCTCCCCATCAATGAGGTGGGCAAGTTTCCTTTTGGAATTTCATTTTCATATTGCTTACATTGCCGGCAAGAATAATCAAATAGCCGATGCACTCTCAAGACGGCCGAGAGTGAATGCAGTTTCCATAGCAACTCACAATGATCTATCTTTTATGATAGATGAGTGCGCTATTGATCTTGATTTTAGAGATGTGATTTCAGCCCTTGCACTAGGAAAGAAAGAGGAACCATTTACCTTACAAGATGGTTATCTTCTCTATGGCAATAGACCATGGGTTACTAGCTCACTACGTGAGAAAGTAATGTATGAATCCCATGCTCCTCCTTATGCGGGGCATAGAGGGATTCAGTCTACCCTAAAAGGGATAGAAGCATATTTCTATTGGCCTACCATGAAAGCAAACATACAAGAGTATATTTCTAAATGTGTGGTATGCCAAAAGACAAAGTTGATAGAGGGAAGCAACCTGGATTGCTTCAACCTTTGCCAATCCCTAATTCACCATGGGAGAGCATATCCATGGATTTTCTTTGGATTGCCTAAGTCTATCCATGGGAATACGGGGATATGGACGATAGTAGACAAGTTCAACAAACAAGCTCATTTTATACCAGTCAAAAAGACTATCAAATCCCATCAAATGGCAACCCTCTTCATATCACAGATTTTAAAGTACCATGGCTTGCCAATGTCCATAGTGTCGGATAGAGATCCTAGAATGACTAGTAATTTTTGGAAGGGTCTCTTTGAAAATTTAGGGACAAGGCTAAACTTCTCTTTGGCCTATCAACCGCAAACGGATGGCCAAAGTGAAATAGCTAACCTAACAATTATGGATCTACTAAAAGACTACGTAATGGAAGTAGATCAAAGGTCCCAATGGGAGAAGTACTTACCCTTAGTGGAGTATGCCTACAATAACACTGTACATACCTTCAAGGGAAAAGCACCTTTCGAGGTAATTGAGGGAAGATCCAAAAGCCCCCTGCCACTTAAGGTACATAGGAATATCTTCATTGCAGATGAGTATAGCCGAGACCTACAAGAATCTTTCCAAAAGATTAAGGATGCTATCTCTATCTCATAGCAAAGGCAAAAGGCTGCTGCTAATAAGCACAAAACAGCCCAAGACTTTAAACAAGATGATTGGGTCTTGCTTAAATTTCCCAAGGCTCGATTAAGGCACACAATGGGCAAGAATCCTACGGGACACCAAAAGTACTATGCTAAGTTAGCAAAAAGGTACTATGGTCCCTTCCATATTTTTAGACCAATCAATGAGATGGCCTATCAACTCAAGCTGCCCAGTCATTGGCTCATACACAATTATTTTCATGTGAGCCTACTAAAGCCTTACAAAGGAAAGCCACCTCAAGAACCAACTATTGAAGACCCATTGGAGATCGAGGACCAAGAAGAGGTGCTGCAGCTCAAGTCCACTCTCCGACATGAAGACAAGGTATTGACAGGCGGTAAGATTATCCGACGGTATCTTATTAAGTTTAAGAACTATCCTATTGAAGATGCTAGATGGATGCAAGGCATACAATTAAAGGATTATCGAAACCTTGGCAATGCTTACAATGCTTCCCTAGAGTAAGCAAATATATAAATGTTTAAAATGAACAAAGTTTCTTTTGTCTTATAAGACTCTCTTTTTCTTTATTGTGCACAAATGTTAAGTACTATGCATGCTTAGGATCAAGTTTGTGGAAACGACGTCATCCAAACACCAAGTAGAGCTTGTCACTCTACTATGGAAGATTGATAGGACTAATGCATAGACATGCTTGCGGTAGCTTAGGCTCTCAAGCACCAAATTGATTAGTAATCCATTCTGGAACGATGTCGTAGGGTAAGATAGGGATCCTCTACCCACTAGAAAAAGGACTAATGAATAAGCCTTATCTTCTCTACCCTGTAGTCTAGGACGACTATGATTTCAAGAGAGAGGTAATGTTATAATAACTAATATCTAATTCTCCTAAATGATTTTCTCATGTTAAACTAATCATTTAATATGGGAAAGTACTAGGGTAGAAAAAGCTAGAATATTGGTTAAGATGGCAGACCGGTCACAATAGGGATCCAAAGGGCGGGCCATTTGCAAAAGAACAATGTGCAACAATGGTCTTCAAAAACCCTAAGGTTCAACCCATTAAGACTTCCAAAATGCTAAGGTTACAAAATTCAAAGGCTAGGTCCAATGATCAAACTCTAGGTAAAATTGGATGCTTATGTGAAGAACCTAAAGTCTTCATGTATCCCTAGATAGGAGGGGGCGAGCTTTTCTTGTAGGGGATGAGAGAGAAACACACATACACACTCTAGCAAGCTTCCCTTACACAAAGAGAAGGGCACATGTGTCCGCTCCCTTGCATCTGAAGGAACCAACTCTACAAGGAACTATAATGGATTTAATAACTTTAGGGGAAGAGCTAGGGGAACTTTCAACCAAGGATATCAACAATGTGGAGTAGTTGCAGCAGTGAACTTGGAGCAGACCTTCCCAAATGTTAGGTGCTATAGATGCAATCAAATGGGGCACTATAGAAATAACTGTCCTGAAGAGCAAAACCCTCGAACTACTGCTAGAGCCATTCCTCAAAATCAAGGAGGTAATCTAAGAGGAGGTAGAAATGGAGGACGAGGTAGAGGAAGAGCAAGAGGAGCCAGATCTTATGCAATCATGGGAGAACCAACCTTAATAGTGAATGAGGAAGTTGAAACACTACAACATGTTACGCGTTTTTCGACGAACCATATTTCGACGCACCGTACCTTTCCACTCGCATTTTGACGTGGATACCCCTCGTCGATATACGCGTCAATACAGACGTGGTAATAAACGTGGCAATGCCTGTCGAAAGGTGAGTATTTCCACTTGTATTTCTACGCATATTTCCACGTGTATATCGATGCGTATATCGACGAAAAAAATTTGGGAAAAAAAACCAAATCCGCGCGCAGGCGGTTATTTTCTCCTGCGAGCGCGCGAACAGATCTAACCTTTGGAAACCTGCAGCGCAGGTATTATTGATCTCCCCCCCCCCTCTCTCTCTCTCTCTCTCTCAAGCTACATCGTGTGTGTGTGTGTGTGTGTGTGTAGGAGAGAGAGAGAGAGAGAGAGAGAGAGAGAGAGAGAGAGAGAGAGAGAGAGAGAGAGAGAGAGAGAGAGAGAGAAATGTGTGTGTGTGTGTGTGTAGGAAACTAAAGAGAGAGAGAGATAGAGAGGGTACGTAGAGAGAGAGAGAGAGAGAGAGAGAGATAAAGATAGAGAGAGAGAGTCAGAGATAGAGGTAGACAAAGAGAGAGAATTAACTAGAGATAGCTACGGAGATGGAGAGAGAGAGAGAGAGAGAGAGAGAGAGAGAGAGAGAGAGAGAGAGAGAGAGAGAGAGAGAGAGAGAGAGATAGTAGTAGACAGAGAAAGTTGGCGTGAAAGAGTTAGCTTGGCTGACCAATAGAGTGAAAAGGACAGAAACTCTCTCTATCTCTCTCTCTCCCTCTAGAAGAAACTATGGAACTAAAAGAGGCAAAGGGGTTTTTCCCGCTACATGCATTGTCCTGTACACCTGGGAGAGCACGTATGTGTCTACCCATATAGGATTTGACCAATAAAGACGAGATTTTGACCCGATGGTCCTGATCTCCGTACACCTCTGGACCAAGGTGTGTGGAGATCGGACAAGGCTAGAGAATGCGAGGTAGTTTACATTGTGAGGAGTATATATATTGAAACAACATTCATAATCATTGTAGATGGCAACGTCATCAACTAACATGGAGGAAAATATTGCATGCTCGTGCACGCTCTGCAAGTATCAAATTCTACGCAAGTGTAGGATATGTAATGAGCATGTGCACAAGTACAGAGAGTTTGCTAGATAAATCGTACATAATCTACGATACGACTCCTATAGAACGGGCATTGATTTTTGCGACATGACACCTACATCTGAGAGAGAGAGAGAGAGAGAGAGAGAGAGAGAGAAAGGATTATGCGTGAAGGTCCGACTAATCTAGAGCCAAGGATGGAAGTAGAGGAGGGCTTACAGACAGAAGACGACGTCATGGAGGAGATGCTGGATGCCTTCTTCCAGACAAGCGAGGAGAACGCTAACAAAGCAGCACCAGAAGACGTGCACCTATCTCCTGAAGACATGTTGAGAAATTTGGCACGTCAATCAATGTATGAAGGTGCCAAAATATCTGTGCTTCGTACTTGTCTATCGTTTTTGAATCTGCAGTCAGTGTACGGGTGTTCGGATGCAAGCGTCAGTACTTTGTTTAGATACGTAACTTACAAAAGAGATTTTCCAATTGCAACGGTGACGTGCTTGGGAAGCTTTTAATTAATGTGGCTTAAACACGTTGTTGCGGGAGCAACTACTCCCAGTTGGCAATGAAATGCTCCCCTCTAG
Organism: Adiantum capillus-veneris; assembly: GCF_014529385.1. Lineage (NCBI taxonomy): Eukaryota > Viridiplantae > Streptophyta > Polypodiopsida > Polypodiales > Pteridaceae > Adiantum > Adiantum capillus-veneris. The sequence continues at coordinate 66,866,799 of NC_140936.1, forward strand.
GCCAGACGTAAAGCGACTATTGACCTCAGTTGGCTTGGACTACAACAAGATTCATGCATGTCCAAATGATTGCATTCTTTTTCGCAATGAACTCGCAGATTGTCTGTCGTGTCCTAAGTGCGGAGAAATGCGCTACAAACAAGATGCGGTTGACGATTCAGTGCCAGCTAAAGTGTTGCGGCATTTCCCTATTATTCCGAGGATAGAAAGCATGTTTTGTTGTGCTTCCATTGCAAAGTTGATACGGTGGCATTCTATGAATAGATCTACTGACACAACATTTAGGGTGCCCGTTGATTCAAAGGCTTGGAGGCACATTGAAGATACATGGCCACATTTTAAGAGTGAACCACGCAATTTTTGTTTGGGCATGGCAATGGATGGAGTCAATCCATTTGGCTTGAGAAGCTCATCATGAAGCACTTGGCCTGTGTGCCTTGTCAATTAGCTTCAAGCTTCGCCATTCGATGAGTACTTTGTCTTTGGCATTGGTAGCCAAAAACTGCTTCATGATGGAAGCTCTTAAAGCTTTCCATGTTCGTGGAGCTTCATCGTTTTCCCGTAGGCTAGACCACCATTGCCTGGCGGAATTTTGAAAATGCATAGCTACAGGGTGTAGCTTAGAGGACTCCATGAATCCCTCATCACCGAACGCCGCATCGAATTGTTGAATGAAGTCCAAGACTTTGTCCGTAGCACCAAAGGTGCCATTGTAGGTAAGGAAAGAAATGTTCTTTCCTCCCTCTTTGAACTTTTTAAGCTTGGATGACCTCTTCCATGTGGCATAGGATTTCCTATGGCCTCTTCTTTTTGGTGGTTCAAAAGTTGCACCATCACTTTCTTTAGAGGAGGAAGAATTTGAGGAGGATGGAGAAGAGGGTGACCTCTTTCTCGCCTTTTTCTTCCCTTGGTCCTCCTTGTCTGCACCATCACTTTATTCATAAGAGGAAGAGGATGAAGAAGATGGAGAAGAGGCTGACCTCTTTCTCGCCTTTTTCTTCTCTTGTTTTCTGTCATCCCTCTTTGAATTATGGTGTGGAGAAGTGTGCGATGGTCTTCTATGTTTAGGGGGTGATTGAGAGCATTTTGCTCGCCGTCTTTGTGGAGCCATCTCCGCCGAGGTGGCAAGAGACTCACTTCTTTCTCACTCTTTCGGTGGGGGCTCTGCCATTGAAACTTGAGTTCTCCTTTGGGAAGGAGATGCGTCGTCATGTAGTAGATTTTGAAGCCCTTTGTACGGATCCTCTTCTTCTTCCCTTATCAGAGAGAAGCCTCTTTTGGAAGTCTCACAAGGAGGCTTCCTAGGTACTCTCTCTTCTTGGTGGGGAGTTTGGATAATCCCATGAGCACGTAGCTGCCATTGCACTTCACTTTGGAGAGATGGATTGCCCATGGCTTGTTGAAGCCTAGAAACAAGGTAGTTAACAAGCATATGGGCATCATTAATAGCCTGCTCATTAGCAAAATCAAAGCTATCAACATTAATTTTACTCTCTTTACTATTGCCAGCCATTCTAGCAACTTTTAGGTGTAAATTTGTTCTAGGTGTACTTTGGCACTTCAAGCCCTAGTTGCTACTCCTCTTAACCCCTTTAGAAAAGCACTCAAGCTCCTGTACCCATGGCTCGAGTATCATTAATCACAAGGAATAGAAGAGAGGGTCTTTCAACACCAAAACAATACCGACTCCTTTCAAGATTCTAATATCTCAATAGTGGTTAAGCCGTAGGCAAGCCCCGTAGGACTCTACTATTAAGACCATAGCTCTCGACGGTGATGCCCCGTTATCTGAACAAAGCAGGCGCACTACAAAGCTGAAAAATCCCTATTCTACTCAGCGCAATTGCAACTAATAATACCAACCATTTATAGTTAGCTTGAGGACCTCTCTTCTTGAGCAAGAAAAGAGAAACCTTGAGCTCTGATACCAATGTAACATTTAATGGCCTAGTAAATTGTGTGTAGCGGAAAATAGCATAAACATAGTGAGCATCTCGTTAGAATAGATTCCTAATGAGCATAGCAAGAGTGCTTGGATGGAGAGAGCAACAAAAAGCATAACACCTAGCTAGATAGGCATGAACAATACTTCAAAAGAGAGAGAAATTAAGCTATTGACAACAGTTGAGAACCGGATTTAGGTTCCCCCTCCAAAAGGCTATGTATTATAAGTTTACCCCATCAAGGGAGACATTTTACAATACAATCTTTTTGTTCCTTCAATAACTTGCTAGTGCAATAAAGATGGAAGCTTCAAGCACCAAGCTCACACTTATAAAACACAACATCAATTCCCTCACAGTCTCAGAACCAAGACCTCACACACCTTCGAAGATGGTGAGAGCTAGCGGGGTATGAGAGTAGACTGAGAGGAAGAAGGAGTATTCTTACTAGAAAGAAGTATATCTCCTCACATAATCACTCATAATAGCTTAGCATAGTCTAGTAATTATCATGGTAGAGGAGATGAGCATGCATTGGAGCTGGATTTGCATCACAAAGCCAAGAGTTGTTGGTGTAGGCCTCCCTTCTCCACAAGCTTGAAGTAGATGATGAGCTTTCCATTAAAGCTTGGCAAGGAGAGAGAGACTTCTTTACTCCACACATGAGATTATGTGAGTGTGTAGGTGATAATGCCTCGCAAAAATCGCCCCCCTTCTCTCTCTTGATCGACCCCTCTTGCTAATTACACCTGTTGGCATCCCATTGGCCCCTGCAAAGCTTAGCCAATGATAATTAAGAATCATAAGTGATAGCCTTGTGACAGGTGTCCCCCTTTTCCCTTTTGTGAGAGGTTTAGGTAATTAAATAATGCAATTAAACTCTCATTGGACCCCTTGGGAGACTGTCCAATAGTCTTCTAGGGAGCTTAATTTCTATTGGTTCTTTTATCAAGTGTTTCGAAATGAATTAAACTAATTGTACTCTAGCCTAATTCTCATTGGTCCACCTCTATGGCCATCCAATAGGATTTGAATGCACCTTGGGGCCAACTGGGCTAGGGAGCTTACATGTGTCCCCTATTCCCTTTGTGTAAGGGAAGCTTGCTAGAGCGTGTGTGGTTCTCTCTCATCCCCTATAAGAAAGGCTCACCCCCCCATCTAGGGATATGTGAAGACTTTAGGGTCTTCACATAAGCATCCAATTTTACCTAGAGTTTGATCATTGGACCTAACCTTTGAATTTTGGAACCTTAGCATTTTGGAAGGCTTAATGGGTTGAACCTTAGGGTCTTTGAAGTCCATTGTTGCACATTGCTCTTTTGCAAATGGGCCTCCCTTTCGATCCCTATTTTTCCTCCTTTGGATCCCTACTGTGACCTGTCTGCGAGCTTAACTAATATTCAAGCTTTTTCTCCCCTGGTACTTTCCCATATTAAATGATCAGTTTAACATGAGAGAATCATTTAGGAGAAATAGATATCAGTTATTATGGCATGATGTATGCCATGATTGTGACTCACTTAGAAATTGCATTTGCAGAGTGAGTCATTAGCAAATTTATGTGGCGAATGGTAAGAAGTACTGGAAGGAAGTGAAGGGTGTGCTGAGATGTTTGAATGGTACAAAAGTGTTGTGTGTTTGCTTTGGAGGCAAAGATGCATGTGTAGTTTACAAAGATGCAGATTATGCAAAGAATATGGAAAAGAGAAGGTCTACAACATCTTATGTCTTTACATCACTAGTGGCACAGTTACACGGCAATCTTGTTTGCAAGATTGCATGTCTCAATCTACCATAAAAACACATTATGTTGTGGCATTAGATGGCAGCAAGGAAGCCATATGGCTCCTCAACTAGTGAGGGATTTGGGCATCAATGCAAAGGTTTGAGTTTTGCATTTGCCACAGTCAAAGTGTTATCTAGTTAGCACAGAATCCAATGTTTCATGCAAAGACAAAGCACACTGATGTGAGGTATCACTTCATTCGTGAGGTGCTTGAGGATAAGGGCAGAGAGCTTCTCAAAAATCACATAGAAGATACTATGTTGATCTACTAACCAAAGGTATACCCTCAGAGAAGGTTGCACAATGTCACCTTGTTTATATGTCCATAGCCTCCTTAATGGGAAGGATTTTGAGTAAAGGGCCGTTGTGTCCAAGCCGGACATGCTAGACTGCCTACTCATTACTAACATCACCAACCATTTTATTATTCTTATTTCTACACAAGTGAATAAAGAGCACACAATGAAGCCTAGCTGCAATTGTTGAAGGAGTGAAGGCTTGCTTTGCCATCTCAATCTCTCTCTCTCTCTCTCTCTCTCTCTGTGTGTGTGTGTGTGTGTGTGTGTGTGTCCCTCCCCGGCCCGAGTGCATGCACCGCTAGTGCATCAAAGGGTTATACCCTAAGAAAAGATCCCACATGATGGTGGAATCTTGTAAGACACTCCTTTCAAAACTTTGTCGGGCTCTTACGTTTAGTTACTCAAATCTTGTATCTTAACTGCCATATAGCCATTTTGGCTAGTATGTTGTCCCTTGAAGTTTCAACTTCCTTTTTGGCCTGCTAAGGAAAGGCCTTAGTGTTGAGCTACCTTGGGCGTCCTTCAACAGATGTCCTCCACGTGGACGGCCAGCTATTTTCGAGGTGAGAAGGGCGTGCAGAAACCTCCTTGGAGCCGTCTGCAGTTGCAGAAGAGAGTAAGCATGTCACGTAACAGACTCACGTTTCCTGATGATGGGAGGCTCGACGGCCCAAGGCGGAACGCAGAGGACGCCCTGGGGCTTGTCAGAGCTCAGCATGAGTATGCGTGCCATCGCTCGCCTTGTTCTCCACGTGTAAGGAAGTCAAACCTGCTGGCGAGCTTCAGTGCAACCTGTCCAGACGTCGACCCATCGTCTTGAGTCTGGTGCGCTGCACTAAATGCAGCCATACTCCTTGCGAGCTTGACGTGTGCTCGGATTGCTACTGTGTTTGCGAATCTTAAGTTGGAGGCAGCTTCCCCTTGCAGTCAAATTTTGTTGTGCATCATTGCGCAGAATTTTCTCTAGATACACCACGCAATGCCAGCTCAACATGGGTAGCCGATGCGAGTTCCTTCGAGTCTGGTATGAAATACTCAAGGCCAATCACACAGGCAGTGACTGATGAGCATTTGCGAGGCGTTCCTAAGAACGGTGGTTATGGACAAGCCTATGGCAGACCTGTGGGTTTGGAGCATAGAGGCTTGCCACTCTCTCAGTGCAGCGGAGACAAGAGTATGACAAATTTGAAGCCTATGGGCCTTGACTCAGGTATTGATGACGTGCATCAGGTTTTTGGGGTTCGAGTGATGACAAATCAGCCTTTCATGTGTCAAGCACCAATGTCCTCCTCTGTTCAAGACGAATGTGTGCCTAGGATTTATGTTGATGGAAAGGATGGCTGGTATCAGAACTCCAAAGTGCTTGCCTACCTTCAACCTCAACAGGTGCACAAACTGAAGCTTTTACAGCAGGTGAGAGAGGGAGAGACAATTAATGAAGTTTTGGCTCATTACCCTCGGGACTTTATAGATGTTGAACATAATAATGGTATGTCAGCATTTCATGCTGGTAGAGACCATGGATATGCTCGTTTAGGCATTGGAAATACATGTCCTATAAACTGTGGGTACCCCCTTAGGCAAAAGCTTGTTAACCCTTATGTAGATAACTTTTGCTCATGTTGTACACAAGACGTTTGTGGCAGGCGAGATGATTGTTCAGCTTTCCAAAGTATGCTAGGAGGTTCTAGAAAGAACAAGCCTTTTTAGGTCGAATCGGCACTCCTGAGCAATGGTTTGCTCAAGGCTCCCACTTGTTCTCCTCTGTATGAGGAGAAGCCACAAGTGAGAATTTTGTCAAAGAAAAGCTCGAGAGTATCTGCACCTGCCTCAACTCCATTGGTGCAATGGTGTCACAACAACAAAAACGCATGTAATCTCCGAGAAAAAGGAGCATGCAATCAATGTTCGCTAGCTGAACCTAACAAATCACCAGGGCAGGAAAATTCGATAAAGCCTGCTTGGGAACTGCATAAAGCATATCAGGCCACGGATGCAATGCAGCAAGGCCCTTCTATAGCACTTTAGCTGACATTGAAGGGTGCATACTTGCTGTTGCCAAAGACCAACATGGATGCCGTTTTTTGCAGAGGAAATTTGATGAAGGTTCTCATGAGGATGTTCAAAAGATTATTGCTGAAGTACTGGGCAGTTGACCTAATGGTGGACCCATTTGATAACTACATTATTCAGAAGCTCTTGGAGGTTTGCACCGACGATCAGAGATCAAACTTGCTACAGTCCATTACAAGCAAAGGGGAACTTGTGAATGTGTCCCTTAACATGCATGGGTATGTAACACTCCTTGCTATCAAGCTTTACAATGTTGTTGTTGTGGCTCCAGTCGATAATGGCTTCCTAACTTTTAGTGATTTTTGAACAGCACTCGTGCTGTGCAGAAGTTGATAGAGACATTGAAGTCCCATCAGCATGTGGCTATTGTTACGGCTTCTTTGAGGTCGGGGGTTGTGACCTTGATCAAGGATTTGAATGGCAATCATGTCATCCAGTGTTGCTTGCAGCACCTCAGCAATGAGGACAATCAGGTCCTCTTACTACCACCACCATCTCCCCACAACTTGTATTGTTTTGTTGTTCTTTTGTATGTGACAGAGCTATGTGTGTGCTGGATGGTGATGTACAGTTCATTTTTGAGGCTGCTGCTCACAATTGTGTCGAAATCGCCACCCATCGCCATGGTTGCTGTGTGCTGCAAAGATGTATAGATCACTCAACAGGAGTTGCGAGGCAAAACCTTATCTGGGAAATTGCTTCAAATTACTCTACAACTTGCCCAAAAAGCCTCTAGAAGATGACTCCACAATAGGTGTGTGCAATGATTTTGGCGACGGCGAATTGGATGTGGATTCCTTATCCTCTTCATCAACACACTCTGTCTCTTCTTTTCATGATATGCCTGTCGATAGTCATACATCATCTGGTGATGGAAGTAGTAGTCCTGGGGAAGCTGAAGTTCAAAGCGAGTACAGAGGGTTTTGTAGCTCATCTCTGGGCACTTCTCCTCCCAAGTATGGTTTCCACTTTGCTTGCTATACTGGAATTGCAACTGCATAAAATTGTGTGTTGGCTTTCCTTATCTGTGGCTGCATTTTATGATAGTCAATATCTTCTCTCATAATTTTCTCTGCAGGAAAGGGCTGTCTCGGTTCTATGTGGGTAAGTCAAGGTCTTTCAGCTGCTTGAGGGATGTGGTTTCCGTGAAAGATCTTCCAAAGCCTGAGAATCCGTATGCAAAGAAACGCAAGTGCAATGTAGGTCGCAGCTTACATGCCCGTCCGCAACTCCCTCCCCTACAGAAGGGGTTGGCCAGCATTTCAAAAAAGTTGCCTTGCAATGCGAAGTCGACACTTGCTTGGGCTGTGGCAACGAGTGCCAAGGATGAGGGAATGGAGGCTACATGTGAAAAGGACTTTCAGAAATCTTCAGGATTTGGAAGGTGGCAGGGGAGTTCACTGGCCTCAAGATCGTACTCCCTTTCTGATTTGCAGGGTGTCACGGGCAGATACGTCTCACCTCCCTGAAGTGCAAATGGAAAATGTAAATGGTAGTAATTGTATAATGTCATCAGGAAGCGTTGTGTGGCTTTTGTTTTTAAATAAAGTTAGACATTTTGCTTCTTGTCCGTGTGAAGAGTTGCAGAGCAGATGTTTCTCTCTAACTTCTCTCGTGAGGTTTGTTTACATCAATTGGTACAGGCAAGAACTGATTAAAAGCTACTTGTGCAGAGAAATGAAGAAGGAATGGTTTGCTTTGTGGAGGTTAAGAGCCAGAATGTAGGGTCAAGTATTTGTAGAGGCCTGTTCTAAGCCTTGACCCAACACGACTGCCTACTATACTGTTGTGGAGTCTTGCTATCATAGGTTGCTAGTTCTAAGACTGGAAGAGAAATATTTGCACCATACCTTGGCCACAATTTCTCGAGGATTTTGGGTCTGCTAAGGCATCTTCAATTCTCTCTGTCATACTTCTATGCCTTGATGGCCATCAAGAGTGTATCTCAATGTATGTTCTTTTGAGGGACGCACAATCTTTCTTGTGTGCCACCCGAGAGATTCAGCGCTCTAGAGTCTAGCCCTTCGCCATTTCACGCCAACATTTCCAGGGAGGGATTATGTGAGCATCTAATGCTAAGGAAGCTCTCTGATTAAAACTCCACATGCCAGATGTAGCCATGGACAGTCTCACTGTTTCATTTTTGGTGTGAAGTTATCTGGTCTTTGGCTATTTCGAAGTCCATATTAACCCCCCTTACTGTGGTGAAATCTAGTCATGCATGCAGGACTTTCATGTATTCTTCTTCCATGCACATATTTACATTTTGAGATAGCACAGGGTCCTCAGCGTTATTGATTTATCCATGACTTAAAAAGCATTCAACATGGTTTAGTGATTGTAACCAGCCTAATTGAAGTATATCACCCCTTAGAGATTCATTGAGTACATTAGCAAACTGAAACATCGTAAAGCTGGCATTTTTTAAAGAATTTAGGCTAAAGGCAGATTTTCATTCTGGTGTGTCAAATGTTGAGTGGATTGTTAGTACCGGAAACATCAAAGTGCATGATCAAAATGGTTCATCGAACTGGTCTTTTGCTAAGAGATACAATTCAAGGAATCAGTACAGCCACCATGATGACCTTATAAGTGATAACAACTCTTGGGATATCCATATTCATGTGCTTAGGATCAGAGGTGTCTTGGGTCCCCCTTCTAGGCGCTTATGTGTTAAGAGACCCTCCCGTCTTGTTACATATAACGAGATAATTCTGGAGGCCCAATCTGAGGAAATGGTGTCCAGCCTCTCAAAGAGGCACGAGCAACGAGCCCCATGCTTTCAACATAGAGAGCGCTTACATACTTTTCCACCATTAGTACTACAGCTTTAGGTTCTACATCCTCATCCACTATTGTCTCAATCTCTCGTAAATGCCTTAGAGCCATTGCCCTGTGTAGAACGAGACATCCACAACCATTAAGACCTAGCTTACAGCTTCCACAATCATTAACAGATATAACCCATCATTCTTCACCATCGACGTACTGCTCTGCGATTTAATGGCCTGATATTGGATCAAGTGGAGACTGCTCCTCCGACTTGCCAGTTGAAGCCATCATCTTTTGGGTCTTTCAAGAGAATTCCATTTTAGCTAGGGCTCTAGCTAGGACTATGCCTTTCTCTCTTTACTTGGTTAGCCTATGACCTTTGTATCAAATCAAGAGTTCGACTTTCTCGAAGTTTTTAAATCGCCAGTACCGTTGACTTTTATCATATGTGCATGAAGATGGTGTGATTAAACACGATCCATGAAGCAACATACAACAAGCAGAAGGGCGACAATACTCGTCCCTTGTTTTAAAGGTATGCACAAAGCTGAAAACAAGGAAGTCTTCGGAAAGAAGGATGAGGACGAAGCAGATGAGCTGCAAAAGAAAGGAAAGAAATAAGGACAGCAACTTCAGTAGATGGCATCCTGGAGAAACAATTGTTTTCGGTTGTTATATGACCAAGATTGACAGGAGGATAAAGCTTGAGAGGAGTTCCTATGGAAGGGGACAGGCGAGCGGACCTTCTTGTGTGACGAAGAAACAAAAGAAGCACAAAGCTTGTATGGTATCTAGTGCAGAGAGAGCAAGCTTAATTAAGCACGTGTTCTATATTCTCATGGCATCAAGCACATCATCCTTGCATGCCATCATGGACCAGGTTGAGCCTTCGCCCTTCTCATCACACCGGTCTAAGCCAGAACTTGTCTGTGTTCTCGTGCTGAACAAAAGACAGTGGGGTAAGGGTATGTTTTTTAAGGTTGATCGGATTTATAGTTGCATGGGGTGGGCGCAATAGACAGTGGGCTGAGGAAGAAAAAAAGAATGAAAGAATACTTATTTATTTCTCGTTCAAACAACCAATTGGGCAGCTAGATAGTTTAATTTAGTCACGTTCCACTTTGGATTGCCATCTCTCTCTTTCTTTCTTGGTACCCTCATTTTTATGTTCCCTAGGCATGGATGTAACCTTTTGGTCTCATAGGTCATTTTGGCATTTTGAAGTCGTGCATATAACATTTCATTTCATCTCTCTCTCTCTCTCTCTCTCTCTCTCTCTCTCTCTCTCAATGAGTGTGTATGTGTGTCAAAAAGGAGCTATATAGTGTGAACAAAAAACCTCTTGGGATGCTCATGGGCCTTTCTCCTAAAGAACGTACAAATTGGAGGAGTACAATGTGAGTGCTAGCTATACATCATGGTTGCATATAAGAAGAGTGGAGTATAAACCATTGAGGATGTGCATAGTTCCATGTAATGTGTCCCTGATTCAGATTGAAAGATATTGAAGACTGCATCCATAGCCAAAGGAAAGAGTATTCATGCATGATGCTCCTCTCCTGTCTTGGAGGAGCCTGCTGATGTATCCCAATGGCAAAGCAGGTGCTGAGGCTATGGGCCCATGATGTGAGCACACAAAGCCTTCCACATAATCCATAACGTAATGCAACAAATTATTGCAACAGTTGTTTGCCACGGATGTAGATCAAACTAGTCCATAGTGGGTGGAAGCATCTCTAGCCCGCCTCATTTGTAGCCTAAAGACGTGAGCATAAAGACTGGATTTGTAGGAGAACCCTTGAATAGAGTATGTAACCAAGAAATCACAAAAGCCATGCAACAAACACATCATGAATGCCAACTCTGATAAGCAAACAACATACTACCCGCCAAACCATGGGCATATTCAAAAGCAATGTCTTAGGGACTCATGTGGCTATGTAGTAAATCGTTGACATGTCAGGACATGGCCACAATGTGCAGCCCAAGTGTCAACAAGGAGTCTTGCATGTGCAATCATCACATGAAGTAAGATGGCTCTAGATGCATGACCAAAATTGGAACCAAAAAGTAGGAGAGAATTGCTGTTGAGACTAATGCTGCAACTGGCGTGGGCCACCGATGATATGGGGGCTAGCATTGTTGGATAATCAAGTGCACACCACCATGGGTTTCATTCCTTAAACCATGCATCCAATATAGAGGCCAAGAATACATGTGGATAGTGATGTTTGGAGACCATCCTTTCTATTGTAACCTTTGGTTTAATTGAACTCTCTTTTTTTTTTGCTTATTGCTTTACATGGAATTCTTCCTCTCCTCTCTTTTCTCGTGCTCTGCTCTCCATCTCCCTCAGCCCTGGAAACTATGCTAGAAAACAAGGTATTAGAGCGTGGTGATTTTCATCCTCCATAGCCTTGGCTTGTACCTCTCGTGGGAAAGATCTCCTATAGAGGAGAATGAGAAAAAGTTGACCATCTCGAAATCTTACACAACTGGCATTATCAGAGTCTCCGAGGCTTGCAGAGCATCTCTCGACAGTGCAAGTAGTTCGGATACTCATTCTGCAGCCCACCATGGGTAAATACGACTTCGTTCTGAAAATCTATACACTGTTGCAGAGATTCCATAGGCTTTTTATCTGTATTCACCATAGTTATCGGGGAACGCATTCCGTAGGCCCTGGAACATCGGAACCATCCACCGCTGCCAAGCTGGAACGCCCTGGAACGTTTTGCCGTCCTGATACCGGAACGGCCGACCGGAACGGCTCTGGAACGGCCTCGGAACGGCCAACTCTCAAAAATGGGAAGAAATAGGTAGTTTTTTTCAAATTTGCAGTGAACATTAGGTGTCTTTTTAAGTGTGCAAGGACTCAAAAATGAAAATGCACCCCCTCACACCCATTCCCTTCTCAAGCATTATTTGGGTGTTTTTTATGCCTCCCGTTCCGCGCCGTTCCCGTTCCGGACCCTTGGCCGTTCCCCTGTTCCGCGAGGGTCCCCATCGTCGTTCCCGTTCTGTGTTCCGGGTAACTCTGGTATTCACATCAATTCTATGATTGGCCACTTTGCTTTAGAAACCCTAAGAGGTTCTTCACATCATCGTACAAATGGCTTTCGATATCTTGGCTTTCTTGACAAGTTTGATTGGATTTATTTGTCAAAGTTATGCATCGCAAGTGAATACCCAATGTGTTTCTATTTATTTATTTTATCATTTTAGGTATTTTAAAACTTATTTGACATGAAAATTGGGCCGAGCAATTCAGTTGAGGGGTATATAAGGATCCCTAACCCCTGTTGTAATAATCATCTATTTCATTTTGGAGTGTGTTGGTTCGGAGAATCTCTCTCTCCCCCTCTCGTGCATTCTCTCTCTATCTCTACGCTTCCTCATTGTCTATTTTGACATGGTATCAAAGCAAGTTGGTTCATCATCGCGGGAGACGCATGCAAAGAAGAAGAGGAGTTTGAGCTTAGTGCAACTTTAAAATTGACGAGTGGATCACGTGGAGCAGAAGCTTGAAGAGAACTTGAAGAAGGTTGGAAAATCTCTACGCTTTCACATTGTCTACTTTTGACATGGTATCAGAGCAAGTTGGATCATGATAGTAGGAGACGTGCACGAAGGAGAAGGGGAGTTTGAGCTTGGCGGCGGTGTTGGAATTGGCGAGCGCGATCACGTGGAGCAGAAGTGTGGGGAGAACTTGAAGTGGTTATTTCCAACTGGATCAACACTTCAATTTTTTGGCGATCTGGAAAGTTCTTATAGTGAGACCGACCTCAAGATGGCCGTCACAAAATGATGATCTGGCATGCCTACCCGAACAAGCATTGATGGAAACTGACAAAATGAACAGTTTTAGGTTGTTCCAACTTATGAGGTCTTGTCCGATAGGGCCCAAGGGACACAAGGATTCAAAAATAAAGTGAAGACTATTTTCAGGCACTGGTTGCTGACATGGCAAGCCATACGGACACCCGCAAATAGCGCTGACTGCTGACATGGCAAGCTGTACGGACGCCCGCGATTTGTGGCGGAAATTACGGTGGCAGCTTTTAGGGCTAGAATGAGGACCAGATGCTTTTGAGACTTGAAGCTTTTCATGTAATTGCTTTTGGAAGGCCATGGGCCTATAAATTTGGTGCCAGTCTCTCCCTCTCTTAGAATGGCTTGGGAGCACTGAGCAGAGAGAGGGCCCTCGGACATTGTACTTTGCCAAGATTATTATAAAAAGAAATACCAAAAGGGACGCTAGACTTTGGGGCCAATCTCTCTGGGCACGGAACTATGCCGGGCCATGTCGTCTCTCTCAGTTGTGATTAAGTTATTTTCAATTTTTGAATCTGACGCAACACACATGAGAGAAACTGAAAATAACTTAATCATAACTGAGAGAGACGACATGGCCCGACGTAGTTCTTTATTTTCTTCTTAATGGAGATATGGCTTACAATAGGGAATAGCCAATCCCTAGCATCGGCAAAATTTTTGATGCTCTTTTTAATCTTTGGAGATATTTAATCTCACAACTGCTATTTTGGAAATTTTGAAAAATTTGAAGGGCATTTTGGAAATGTATGATAAATATTGGGGAATATTTTGGAAATTTTAAAATTTTAGAGATATTTCAAAAAAAATCACAAATTAGAGGGGTATTTTGGTAAATCATTTGCGATTATGTATGAATAATGGATAATATAATGTATTCCTTTTTCTTTTGATTTGTTTTCAAATGATAATGTGCACCTTTCACCTTATTATTTAAGTGGGGCATTCCCTTATATATTAACCATTTGTGATTATGTATGTATAATGGATAATATAATTTTATATTAAAACACAACAAGAATTCCATGTGATTTTAGGCACTCGTTGAAACTTACTCTCCATAAATCTCATGCCCCCCTTAACTTAGCAGGCCTTCGTGCTTCCTCACCTTGTTCCTTATGTGAGTTATATGTGACCTATTATCTGAGGGAGTACACTATTGAGAACCATCCTATATAACATGCATTTTGGTATCTATGTTAAAGTATCTTTGTTAATTTTTCTAAAATATTTGCATTAAAAAACCCCTCATGGTGAACTCACGAGGCACATTAACATGGTTACATGGTGCACCCCTTGAACCTCTTATTGTATCTTCAGAACACGATCGCCTCTTCCCTACCCATAGACATTTGTCCTCCTCGCTTTTCTTTTTTTACTTATTCTTTGCAAAAATATGGCCCTTGTGTCCCTTCTACACTAGAGCAAACAAAGGACACGATTTCTTCAATGTAGTGCTAACTATCGCACTAAGTTTCACGCTTATTATATTGTGTAAATTTACGTGTAAGCCTTAGTGCTCGAACAAAAAGCATAGGCACCTCTAAATTCTGAAATTTATGTGTAATTTACATGTGAAGGTGTATGGAATGGTCCCCCTGTTGACCATTCCTTGCTTTCAACCATTCTCTGTTTTCAGGGCGATCGCATGGCGACCAGCGGATGCCGGGAGCCATTGGTAGGAGCGCTGAAAGCAGGGAATGGTCAGCAAGGGACCATTCTCGGCCGTCAAATGTCTAGGGGAGGGGGTCTACATAGCTGCACAGATGACACACTGACATAGAGGGCAGATGACACAAGACAAGTTCGATAACTGCATTACTTGCGGTGAGGTGGCAATCATCGAACGACTCCAGCTGAAATTTCGTGATGTAATGGCGTGTAGATGTACGGCTGTGGTGCGGAGCCCCCTGACCCTGGACTTTGACGATGAGAGAATTTTATTCTAGAAAGTTAGAAACCTTCCAAGTATAGTCAGTTTATACCTCTGCGTAGGTGAGGTGTTCGAGTAATAAGATAAAACAACTTACCCAAAACCTATACACGGCTCAAGTCACAACTACTTTTATTGCCGTATCGTAAATTGTAATGTCTGCTTGCTGCCATTCTGCCCATATCATTTATATGTCTGGAATCTGACGTTTGGCCTAATTTGCAGCCACAGAGAGCATTCATTACCCTCCCCCTCCCCCTCCCCCTCCCCGGGTCTCCCTGCTCCTATGATCTATGATCTATCCCTTCTCTGATGGATCTCTTTAAGTTCATTAAACATTCTCTCTCTCTCTCTCTCTCTCTCTCTCTCTCTCATACACACACACACACTCCCACCCACCTGTGACCTACCCAAAGACTTTGTTTTACACCAATGCAGAAACTGATGCGGTGAAAAGACTGCAAAGGAGTAGATTTGGTGGCTTTCAAACTAAAAAATGTGTGCAAACAGTTGCAAGTTCTCCTTCAGAACTGGCTTGAAATTGTGAATTCTAGGCGGTGGCCAATGGCCATTCCGGAGAAGGTCAGATTTTCCGGAGGCCGGTGTTGCGAGAACGCCCCTTCACAACCACACACAGATGTCAGAGACAGACAATTAGATAGGGAAGAAAACCCACAATGGACAAGATGATAGATAAGAGAGTCAAAAGTGTGGTGAGACAGACAATTAGATAGGGAAGAAAACCCACAATGGACAAGATGATAGATAAGAGAGTCAAAAGTGTGGGGAGGACCGGGCGCTTTTCCGGCTACGCAATTGCCGATTGCATAGCCGGAACAGCAGGGAGAATCACGATTCGCGATAGAGAGCGGATGCTATTCCCCATCGCACTGGGCATTGCATCGCGAATCGCGATTCTCCTTCTCTCCCTCTCTCTCCCTCGTCCATAAAGCACACGGGGCCAACTCGAGGGATCGACGGTCGCCACGAGATCCACCGTCGATTAAATCTCTAGGTGGACAAAAAATTAGGGTTTCCCTCCGACCGTCGCGCCTTGAACCCAGGACTTCTCCCACCACACGCCGTAGCTCTATCCATCCCACCTATCGCGCATCACTGCAGATGATGAGACTCCAGACGTACATAAGTCCCCCCCCCCCCCGTTGTGGAGATCCGACGGCCCAAATCGCGCGCCCCTGCCGTGAACGTGCCCCGCCATCGATCCCACGAGTTGGACCCCGTGTCATATATAAACGAGGCTCTCTCTCTCTCTCTCTCTCTCTCTCTCTCAACAATGATTGCAGAATGTCATTGAAACTCCATTTAAACCTTTTACTGGTTCTTAACCTGTAGCAGAGTCTTGTCACTGGCAAGAGCTACAAGCCTCAACACTAACTACAAGGCTACATGTTTGCAACCTAGGTATGCAACTACACTAGTACGCACACAACTCAACTCTCTCGCTCTCCCTCTCTCTCTCTCACACACACACACACACACAAAGGGTGGACTTATTATTAAGGTGCCAGCCCAAACTTTCAAAGACGTGAAGGCCACAATTAGAGGTGTCAACGTGAGAGAACATCCCACAGACTTTCACGTAGCAATATGAAGAAGCCTATGTGGGATTAATCCAAGCCACAGCTTTCATGTCAACGCTTCCTCTCACAAACAAGCCCAAGCACTACACTAAAATATCTCCAATATATCTCCCAATTTCAATTTAATTATGCGCTTCTTGCACAAATATTATCCTTTGCCTTATTCAAAAACTAACTACCTTTGCCATTGCAAGAGATTAATTTTCTCTTTGCACTCTGTACAATTCTGCCCTTCCAATTAATAAGCCATCTTCTGTTGATGGGTCACTTCCACACTTAGAGTTTTAATGGTTTTGCAAGTTCTCAGGGCTATTCTTGCAGGTGGGTCTGTCTTGTAGTACCCAATATATTAGCCCCTTTAGGAGCTACTTGTGAAAAGATTTTGCATTGATCCCTTGAGTGAAGACTACTTCAATAGGGTCACCTTCAAGCATTTAGTATTGAAGCTTCTTCTGCAAAGCTCTTAGCTTCCCCCCTCCTCTTTTCCATGGCTTTTACTCTTCTCTCAAATAGATTCTGCATATGGGTCCCAACTATATCATTCCCTAGTCTAGTAAATAGAAAGAAAACTTTCCATGTGGGTAGTAGGTACTCATCAGAAAACTATACATTTCATGGATGCTGGTTTTTTCACTATGATGATGATGTTTTTAGTGTATTTTGCACATCATTCCCATTGACATTCCTCTCCTAATGCATTGCATCCCCACCACCATTATCAGTCAACCTCATAATCTATTTATTTATTTTGTTATTAATTAATAATTATCCAGGTGCTACAATGGGCAGACTCATGAGGTACAAGCTGCCCCATGCTTGGTTTTATAAGCAGAGCAAAAGAGGGGGGAGCATTGCATACACCCCAAGCTCTGCTCTTTCAAGAAAGCTCTTATTGCCTACCTTTCTATCCCCTGAGAATCACAAGGCAATTTACATAGCCTTCCCTGCAGAGTCTCCCCGAAAATGCCAGCCTTCTACAGAGGCCTCTGTGCTAGATGCACCCTCCGAATCGCCCACCCATACATTTGCAGAGGACTTAGCAATCTTAAGCACCCTTCATCCTGTAAATGCTACTATTGACAATTGCAGCTCCTTCCCCAACTCTGCTTCAACAAAGAGGACTAGCAATTACCTAGAGCACAGTATGAACATGGGTTATTGTTCTGATGACGACGATGAGCGCTTTCATGGCTTCTCTTCTTCCAAGGGCAAGTCTGGATCTGTCAATAATGGAGCTGCATTTGATGTACAAGAATTGGAGAGGAGGTTGAAAGCCCTTGCAGGATCTGAAGGTAGGAGGGACTACTATATTGCTAGGAGCCCGATGCTTTCAGGCTCTCTGCCGACTCCTATAGTTGAGACTAATGGAAGCCCTTATTACAGGCAGGGTATGTTAAGGGGAGCAGATGTAAGAAAATCACCAATGGCGGTGCTCGCCCATGCCAGTCCGCTTTTTGACAGGGGCATTGCTGGTGATGATAGCTCAAACGAGTCCAACAGCTTGAGGCAAAGCACATCATCTTCTGATACGGGGATTGAGAGGAGGTCTAGCTCACAGTGGGAGAGAGATGCATTTTCAATTAACAGCGAAAGGAGCGAGACGTTTACGACATGTGAAGATGGACTAGATCGCTCAAGTCAGATGAAAAGGCAGAGGTCCCCTTCCCCAATGCAGAGAAAGCCCAAGGATTGGATGGCCAGTGCACAATGCAGCCCCTTGTTGTATCCAGTTAGCAATGCAGGACCATTGGCAAGTGCTCATCTGGCCAAGCCTACTACTCCTAGCCTCTATCAAGACCATGAGTATGCTAACTTGGTACATGCAGAAAAGGGCAGGATTAGGAGCTACCATGGAATTCCTCGGAAGGACTCTGCGGTGCTACGAAACATCAATACGCCTGGCCATGCCAATAGTAGCATACATGTTGGCAATAGGAAAGATGATGAGAATGTTGAATGGGATGGATTCAATAGCAATGCCTACAGGTCGCCGCCGTCAAAAGCGTCACCAACAAGTTCGAGAAGCTCGTTGCAAAGAGGAGGACAACATGCAGTAGAGCTCATGAACAAGTATTATTCAGCAGGCTTGCATCCGGCATCGCCGAGTCACGAACAGGACAGCTACAAGCTTCTTTTACTTGCTGAAGAAGAAAACAGCAAGAGGTTATACTGCGGCACCGACCAGTTTTCGTACATGGGGTGCAAGGAGAGGCTACTCTCGAGGAGGACAAGTTTTGAGCAAGGTAATATTGATGTTACAGAAGCAACTGAGGGAGAGGTGGGGAGGTTGTCTAACTATGACAAGTTTAAGCTTAGGCAAGTGAGCAACACTCATGGTACTAAGCTAAGCAGAGCATGGAGTCTTTCACCTGAGTTAGGCCCCTATAGACCAATGCAGGCTAATAGAAGCCTTCTTAGCAATGCACCTTTAACTAGGCATGAATCCTATCAGAATACTCCTGAGCATCACTATATTGTAAGGGGGCCTGGCCAGAGATCTCATGAGCAAATATTTGATCCTAGCAAATCATCCCCTCACAGAAGAGGATCAAATGTGCTCCCTTATTCATATGCTCAGAAGGGCCCAAGTTGGTCCAACAAAGCAACATTGAAGGCAGTGAGGGAGAAGACGAGAGACCCTGGCTTCGAGAGCTTCTCGCCGAGCCCGCAGCCCGCCAGCGAGGTCTGCAGCCGTGTATTTGATAGCTTTGCTGTCGTCAAATGCAGCTATGATCCAAAGCAGGACTTCAAGCAGTCCATGGTGGAGATGATTTTTGAGAAGGACCTTAATAGCTCTCATGACATGGTGGAGCTTCTTCAGTGTTACCTCACCCTCAATCCTTCAAGATATCATGACACCATAGTCAAGGTTTTTACTGAAGTTTGGTCTGAGGTATTTCAGGATGTTTAATCACCAATTTGCTGAGAATTTGTCAGGATGTTGTAATATATCTTAACTTTTGATGTTGTAATTGACCCTTTGCTTAAGGACATTAGCACAAGAAGTTTTGGACAAATTGTCACAATAATTCCCACATTGTGACTTACCTCAACATCATGAGCTTCTGTGAGGGAGGCACTGCATACCTAGCTGGGTATGATTGGGGGCAGGGGACCGCCGGCCCGGTGGGGGGGCCGGGGCCCCCTGCCCCCAATCGTACCCAGCTAGGTATGCGGTGCCTCTCGAGCATAAGCTCATGATGTTATTCATTGTAAGATAAACACTGGAAAAGACTGTTTTCCTACATGAGAAAATTTCTAAATCTTCTTGTGTATAGGTGCCCCTTGAACTGGCCACCTTGATTTAAACTTAGTGAGTAGTATGTGCAAAGTAACTTGTTTTGGAGTAATATTATGTGAAGCTGGCTAATTAGAGGCACAAGACCTACTTGAAAAACTAGGGAGATTGCATGGTCATCTTATCTACAGGCAATAGCTACTCAGAAGGGTCTATTTTAGCTCTAACAACTTGTGAATTGAATTTTCCAAAAAGTTGTAAGTTTATGAAGAAAAATGGGTTATTTCATTCCAACGTATAAAATGTGTAGAGGGGGTTTTTTATTGAGCAACTGATACATAGGATTTTTCAAGGTGCAAACCCCCCCCCCCCCCCCCCCCCCCCCCCCCCCCAGGCCTAGACATTGAAGTTGAAAGATCTTGATTTATATATATGTGTTGAAGAAAATCCTCTTTCTTATAACTTGGAAATCTTCATGTGGAAAATTTCAAAGGCGAATTGAGAAAGTCCTTTTCAGTAAATGTCTCCAATTTGTTCAGTTTTTTTCACCTTTTTATTTGAATTTAAGGTTATATGCAAAATTTATCTATGGGATTATATAACATAGGTTTTTTTTTCTAACAACACACTAGAGGGCCCAAAGGGGGAGGTGTTTATCCCTTCCAAATCTTAGCCAGGAAACATAGTCCGGTACCATCCGGAAAGAGCCATGTGTAGGCATCACCATGGCCACCTAATTGATGCACCACGTGCTCGAAACGACGGAGAGAACTCGTAGCAACCAGCTAGGAACCTCATCCTTGGGTGACCCACCCCCAGGAGGAAGATGCACTCGAGTCTTCAAGGTCAAGAGCCCTAGCAACGTGAACATCAGTTAAGCACAAGGTGTCCCTCTAGAGAACACCCAACAAGGGATTTAAACCGACAACCCATAGGTTAAGAAGCCAAAGCCTTACTGCTAGACCAACTCTTTGGGGACCGTTGGCATGAGTATATCATAGTTGTGAATTGTGATCTTCACTTGTCTTATAAAAGTACCACAAGAAGATAAGCTTGGTTTTCTATTGCTTAGTGCTCTAATGAGGTGACTGCCAAGTTACTAGCCCTTGGTGGGGGGTTCCATAGCCCCTTTTAAGATGCCCTCACCAATGGCTATTTCATCCTGAGGCCGTCGACTCTTCTCTCCTTGGAGACCTTCGAGTCTTCTTGGTCACCTCCAAGATTGGTATATCAGAGGCTACAACAACTCATAGAGGATCAAGAGGGCAGTCTAATAGACCTCCTAAGAGTGGTGAAGTTAGTAAGTACACCATTGATTGAACTTTAGCAAAAGCATTTCCAAACAAGATAAAAATATATATGATGAAAGCTCTTTGCAATCACATATCTTGCAAGACTAGAGTACAAAGTCCCATTCGAGTCTGCCATAAGCTTTGCCAAAATAGATCTTGAACAAAATGAAGTCTTGCTCGGTTTCCACTACATGTTCCAACCCTCCATAAAGTGATCATGGCATCCAAGGAATATCTACCTTGGTCCTTCAACAAATCCCTTTTGCTCTAATTTGAGGATAAAGAAGTTGTAGACAGGGGAAACTCTTCGGGTTAAGAGTCGAAGAAAATAGCTTCTAGGTAGAAGCTAGACAAGAAATAGGTCTCCAACTGTGTAGATAGTCTCTATGCCCTTTACTATCAATGAGTTTTATCACACTACTAGTAAAATGGGTAGGAAGAGGACCTTGACCCAAGGCATCTTGCTATACCAAAAAGATTAAAGGAACCAAAACAATGTTGAGGGTGCACGTAAAAATCATTAGGCAATCCATCTATACCCAAAGATTAATGGATAGATTTCCTCCCATTATAGATTAATGGGTAGCTTTAGAGAAATGGATAGTCAAATTGTTGATGGCTAATAATGCTTTATATTGCAACAACAAGCTACCACCACCACCCTTGCAACGTCTCTTATAACGGTTGAGAAAAGAGAGTCTACTTGACTTTAACAAGTGAACCAAGAGTTCAAAGCCAACCTACAAGCCATGGAATGACTGCCAAAGCTCAAGAAACGGCTAAACCCATAGTGCCCAACAGGACGGAGGAAGTTCTCCGATAAGATTAGATTGTCCCTTGCAATCAAGGGTAAACCCTGTCAATCTTTGGATAGCATTCTTATTTTACTTTTTTTGAGAGGCTTGGCTAAGGACAAAGAGATATTGGTGGGATCAGCTAAAAGAGGCAAGTTCTCTTCTTCAACTTGAGTAATCTAAGCATCATGCGGATTCCCTGAAAAGGCGACAATTTCTCCCTATGGGGCTACCTAAGATGATCATGATGCCCTGTCATATAGGTTTGTTTTCCCAAAAACCTTTGTCAAAGCCAACCCCCCCCCCCCCCCCCCCCCCCCCCCCCCCCCTCCCTCCCATCAAGGTACCCCCATCCTTGGTCGTTCATAGCAATTCTCTTTACTCTTAATTTTCTCTCTATATACTAAACGACGGTGAGCTACCTAAAACAGCTTGGAGCTCACTGTCCATCACGTGCCCCCCTCTCCCCCCCCCCCCCCCCCCCCTCCCCTCTCTTTTTCCCCCTCTTTTGAAGGATGGGTCATGCTGTACCATTTAATGGCCTAAAAACTTGTGTGTAGCGGAAATTAGCATGAACATAGTGGGCATTTCATTAGAATAGATTCCTAATGAGAATTACAAGAGTGCTTGGGTGGAGAGAGCAACAAAAAGCATAACACCTAGTTAGATAGCATGAACAATACTTTCAAAAGAGAGAGAAATTAAGCTATTGACAACAGTTGAGGACCGGATTTGCATGGAGCAGGTCCCCCCCTCCAAAAGGCTTTGTATTATGGTTTCTCCCATCAAGAGAGACATTGTACAATACAATTCTTTGTGTTCCTTCAAGACTAGCTAGTGCAATGAAGATGAAAGCTTCATGCACTAAGCAAAACACTTAGCAAACACAACATCAATTATCCCCGGTCTCAGACTCAAGACCTCACACACCTTCGAAGATGGTGAGAGCTAGCAGGGTATGAGAGTAGATTGAGAGGAAGAAGGAGTATCTTACGAGAAAGATGTACATCTCCTCACATAAATCACTCATATTAGCATAGCTTAGCTTAGTAATTAGCATGGTAGAGGAGATGAGCATGCATTGAAGCTTGGTTCTTGGTTGGATTTGCATCCACATGCCAAGAGTGTGTCGATGTAGGCTTCTGTCTCACAAGCTTGGAGTAGGTGATGAGCTCTCCATTAAATCTTGGGAAGAGATAGTCTTCTCTTTCTTCACACATGAGATTGTGTGAGTGTGTGTGTGATAATGCCTTGCAAAAATCAGCCCCCTCTCTCTCTTGGGCGAGCCCTCTTGCTATTTGCTCTTGCTCTAGCCTCATTGGACCTCCCCAGGTCAAGCCAATGACTAGTAAGCAGCATAAGTGATAGCCTTCTGACATGTGTCCCCCTTTTGTGAGAGCTTTATGTAATTTAATAATTCAACTAAACTCTCATTGGACCCCTTTGTCTCCTGGCCAATAGGAACCAGGCAAGCCATTGGGCTGCTGAATGCTCATTGGACCCCTTAGGAGACTGTCCAATAGTCATCCAGGAGACTTAATTTTTTCATTGGTTCTTTTTATTAAGTGTTTTTAAATTAATTAAACTAGATTTACTCTAGCCTAATTCCCATTGGTCCACCTCCAAGGCTATCCAATAGGAATTGGTTACACTTTGTGGGCATCTGGGCTAGGGAGCTGACATGTGTCCCTCATTCCCTTTGTGTAAAGGGAGCTTGTGTGTGTGTGTGTGGCTTTCTCTCTCATCCCCTACATGCAAGGCTCGCCCCCTCCCAAGTAGGGATTGCAAAGACTTTTTTGTACACACACAAAGCATCCAATTCCCTTAAGGTTGACCTTTGGACACAACCTTTGAATTTTGGAACCTTAGCATTTTGGAAGTCTTAATGGGCTGAACCTTATGGTCTTTTTAGCCCATTGTTGCACATGGCCCCCCCTTTGGATCCCTATTTTCCCTCCTTTGGATCCCTAATGTGGCGGTCTGCTAGCTTAACCAATATTCTAGCTTTTTCTCCCCTGGCACTTCCCCATATTAAATGATCAGTTTAACATGAGAAAATCATTTAGGAGAATTAGATACTGATTATTATGACATTACCTCTCTCTTGAAATTATAGTTGTCCTCAACTATGGTGTAGAGAAGATAAAGCATATTCATGAGTCCTTTTCTTAGCGGGTAGAGGATCCCTATGTTACCCTACGACATCATTCCACAATGGATGACTAGTCCATTCGGCGCTTGAGAGCCTGAGGCTGCCGCAAGCATGTCTGCACATTAGTCCTATCAATCTTCCATAGTAGAGTGACAAGCTCTACTTGGTGTTTGGGAGACGTCGTCTCCGCAAACTTGATCTAAGCATGCATACTACTTTATTTTTGTGCACAAATAAAGAAAAGAGAGTCTTATAAGACAAAAAATTTGTTCATTTTTAACATTTTGTACATTTGCTTACTCTTGGGAAGCATTGTAAGCATTGACAAGGTTTAGGTTATCCTTTAATTGTATGCCTTGCATCCATCTAGCATCTTCAAAAGGATAATTCTCAAACTTAATAAGATATCGTCGGATAGTCTTACCGCCTCTTAGTACCTTGTCTTCATGTCGGAGAATGGATTCGGGCTGCAGCACCTCCTCTTGGTCCTCGATCTCCGATGGGTCTTCAATAGTTGGTTCTTGAGGTGGCTCTCCTTTGTAAGGCTTTAATAGGCTCACATGGAAAGCATTGTGTATGAGCCAATGATTGGGCAACTTGAGTTTAAAGGCCATCTCATTGATTGGCCTAAGAATCTGGAAGGGACCATAGTACCTTTTTGCTAGTTTAGCATAGTACTTTTGGTGTCCCGTAGGATTCTTGCCCATCGTGTGCCTTAATCGAGCCTTGGGAAACTTTAATAAGACCCAATCATTTTCTTTAAAGGCTTGGGCTCTTCTATGCTTGTCAGCAACAACCTTTTGCCTTTGCTGTGAGATAGAGATAGCATCCTTAATCTTTTGAAAAGATTCTTGTAGGTCTCGGCTACACGCATCTGCAGCGAAGATCTTCCGATGTACTTTAAGTAGTAAAGGACTTTTTGATCTTCCCTCAATTACCTCGAAAGTTGTTTTTCCCGTGGAAGTATGTACAGTGTTATTGTAAGCATACTCCACTAAGGGTAAGTACTTCTCCCATTGGGATCTTTGATCTACTTTTGTTACATAGGATTTTAGTAGATCGAGAATTGTTAGGTTAGCTATTTCACTTTGGCCATCCGTTTGTGGATGATAGGCCGAAGAGAAGTTTAGCCTTGTTCCTAAATTCTCAAAGAGACCCTTCTAGAAGTTATTGGTCATTCGAGGATCTCTATCTGACACTATGGACATTGGCAAGCCATGGTACTTGAAAATTTGAGAAATGAAGAGGGTTGCCATTTGATGGGCTTTGATAGTCTTTTTGACAGGTATAAAATGAGCTTGTTTACTGAACCTGTCTACTATCGTCCATATTCCTGTATTCCCATGGATAGACTTAGGCAATCCAAAGATAAAATCCATGGATATGCTCTCCCATGGTGAATTAGGGATTGGCAAGGGTTGAAGCAATCCAAGTTTCTTCCCTCTATCAAATTTTGTCTTTTGGCATACCACACATTTAGAAACATACTCTCGTATGTTCACTTTCATGGTAGGCCAATAGAAATATGTTTCAATTCCCTTTAAGGTAGACTGAATCCCTCTATGCCCCGCATAAGGTGGAGCATGTGATTCATACATTACTTTCTCACGTAGTGAGTTAGTAACACATAGTCTATTGCCATAGAGAAGATAACCATCTTGTAAAGTAAATGGTTCTTCTTTCTTCCCTAATGCAAGGGCTGAAATCACATCTCTAAAATCAGGATCAATAGCATACTCATCTATCATTGAAGATAGATCATTGTGAATTGCTATGGAAACCGCATTCACTCTCGGTCGTCTTGAGAGTGCATCAGCTACTTGATTATGCTTGCCAACAATGTGAGCAATATGAAAATGAAATTGCGAAAGGAAATTTTCCCACCTCATTTTTTTGTCGGAAAGCTTGGTCTGCGTCATGAAGTACTTAAGACTTTGGTGATCCGTTCGCAGAATGAAAGGAGTCCCCAATAAATAGTGCTTCCATGAGTCTAAGGCATGTAGAACTGCAAGGAGTTCCTTTTCATATATGCCTAGAGCTTGCTCAACACGGTCGAGCCTTCGACTCTCGTAGCTTATGGCGTGCCCTTCTTGGAGCAAAACAGCTCCAAGGCAATCACCACAAGCATCACATTGGACCTCAAATGGTTTTGAGAGATCCGGTAGTGTAAGCACAGGTTGAGAGATAAGCTTTTCTTTAAGCTTTTCGAAAGCATTGTTCTCCTTAGCAGACCATGTATACCTAACACTTTTCTTTGTTAGGTCATGTAATGGTCCCGCAATTTGTGAGAACTTTTCTATGAAGTGTCTATAGTATGCACACATACCTATAAAGCTTCTTAGTTTATGAAGATTCCTTGGTTTAGGCCATCCTTTTATTATCTCTAACTTTGATGGATCCATTTGGATGCTATCTTGAGAGATAATGTGACCTAAATACTGAATCTCTTGCAAGAAAAATTCACTTTTCTTTCGATTAAATAAAGTTTATTCTCTCTTAAAACTTGAAATATTACCTGGAGGTGTTTCTTGTGTTCATCTAATGAATTAGAGTAGATGATAATATCATCAAAGAACACTCCAGTGAAGGTTCGATGAGGCCTGAACAGCTTCTCCATCAAGCGGTTGAATGTGGCTGGTGCATTGGTCAAGCCAAAAGGCATGACAATGTATTCGTAAAGACCAAATGTGGTGCGAAATGCGGTCTTTACAATGTCTTGATCAACTATCCTTATTTGATGATAGCCACTTTTTAGGTCAATCCTACTGAAGTAGGCCGATCCTTGTAGCTTATCAAATAGGTCTTCTACCTGTGGAACGGGAAACCTATTCTTGATAGTGATCCTATTTAGTGCTCTATAGTTGACACACATACGATATGTGCCATCTTTCTTTTGCACTAATAGCACAGGTGAGAAAAATGGAGATGAGCTAGGCCTAACCATGCCCTTCTCAACTAACTCATGCACTTGCCGCATAATATGCTCTTGTTGAGCTTGAGAAACTCTATAAGGAGGTTTGTTAGGCAGTGAACTTCCTGGAAGAAGTGCAATTGCATGGTCATCATTACCTTATTAGCTCACAAGGGATGTCGTCAATAAAAACATCTTGAAACCCCTTGAGAAAATTGGATAACTCTAATTCCTTTTGGTTGCTTTTATTTTCTTTTGCTACAGCATTAGGTTCATTTTGAGAATCTTTAACAAAAATCATGTACACGGAAATAGAGCTCTTTATTGACTTGTTGAAAGCTGGTGTATGTACAATGGGGATAGTATTACCCATTTCCTTAGCATCTATATACATGTCTTTTTCCCTAAACTTAAAGGAGATTCTCCTTTCAGGGAATTTAACATTGGTAGCCAGGCGGTCAAACCATGGTGCCCCTAGGATTACATCCTCATGCTTGAGAGGAGAGATAAAGAAGTCCTCTTTGTCCACATAGCCTTGGACATGAAGCCTCAATTTCTCGATTAAGGGAGTGACTGAAGATTTTTGCCCCTTGAAGGCACTGTCTGTGGGTAGGACATCTCCCATCTCGTAAGCTTGTATGCCTAGCTTGGTGGCCAACTCTATAGATATAAAATTGTGAGTAGAACCAGGGTCAAAGAGAATAAAAGCATCATGTTCTCTTACCTTTCCCCAAGCATGGCATAGAGGAGATCATTTGTGGTGAGTTTGGTGAGTCTCCTCCTCTTGGATTTCAACCAAGGAAGCTCTAGAGGATCTTGGCGGTTGTTCTTTTGGGGACAAGCGCGATACGCATGCCCTTGCTCGCTACACTTGAAACACCGGTTATCCTTATGATAACGCTCAAGCTCTTCAGGAGAGAGTTTGTTTTTACCTTTGTAAACTCCCTTCTCTTTAGCTTTGTTGGAGTTGCCCTTAGGAGACTTTTGGACATTGTTCTTCCCCTTGGGCTCGTTGGAACCCTTGTTTTCTGTGGGCTTATTATTTCTTTTAGCCCCCGTTTGGAAATTGATTCAAGAGGCCACCATAGTATGGTGTATTACCGCCGATGTGGTACGTGGCCTTTGGGAGTTGACATACTCCGCCATTTCTTCGGTTAAGCCCGCACAAAATTGTTGCTTTTGCTCTCCAAAATCCAACTTTTTGAAGACAGTGTCTTTGAGTTGTAAGTCCCAGAACTTGTCTACATATTTGTGGATGGATTCATAGGGAGAGAGCTTTAAGCTTCGCCATTCGATGAGTACTTTGTCTTTGGCATCGGTGGCCAAAAACTGCTTCATAATGGAAGCTCTTAAAGCTTTCCATGTTCGTGGAGCTTCACCGTTGGCTCGTAGGCTAGACCACCATTGTCTAGCGGAATTTTGAAAGTGCATAGCTACATGGCGTAGCTTAGAGGACTCTATGAAGCCCTCATCTCCAAATGCCGCATCAAACTGTTGGATTAAGGCCAAGACTTTGTCCGTAGCACCAAAGGTACCATCATAGGTAAGGAAAGAGATGCTTTTCCCTCCCTCTTTGAATTTCTTCAACTTGGATGACCTCTTCCATGCGGCATAGGATTTCCTATGGCCTATTCTTTTTTATGGTTCAAAGGTTGCACGATCACTTTCTTCAGAAGGTGAAGAATTTGAAGAAGGTGGAGAAGAGGGTGACCTCTTTCTCGCCTTTTTCTTGTCTTGATCTTTGTCGTCTTCACCATCACTTTCATAAGAGGAAGAGGATGAAGAAGATGGAGAAGAGGGTGTCCTCTTTCTCGCCTTTTTCTTCTCTTGCTTTTTATCATATCTCTTTGAATTATGATGTGGAGAAGAGTGCGATGGTCTTCTCCACTTTGGTGGTGATGGAGAGCGTTTAGCCCGCCGTCTTCGTGGAGCCATCTCCGCCGAGGTGGCGGGAGACTCACTTCTTTCTCGTTCCTTCGGTGGAGGCTCTTGAGTTCTCCTTTGGGAAGGAGATGCATCATCAAGAAGAAAATTCTTGAGCCCTTCGTATGGATTCTCTTCTTCTTCCTGAATCAGAGAGAGACCTCTTTTGGGAGTCTCACAAGGAGGCTTCCTAGGTGTTCTCT
The DNA here is from genome assembly GCF_014529385.1 of Adiantum capillus-veneris. Classification (NCBI taxonomy): domain Eukaryota; kingdom Viridiplantae; phylum Streptophyta; class Polypodiopsida; order Polypodiales; family Pteridaceae; genus Adiantum; species Adiantum capillus-veneris. Next base: position 66,895,553 of record NC_140936.1, read on the forward strand.
CGTCATGGTGATGATCTTGGAGGATCCCGTGAGCACGGAGCTGCCATTGCACTTCACTTTGGAGAGATGGATTGCCCATGGCTTGTTGAAGCCTAGAAACAAGATAGTTAACAAGCATCGGAGCATCATTAGTAGCTTGCTCATTAGCAAAATCAAAGTTATCAACATTAATTTCACTCTCTTTACTATTGTCAGCCATGCTAAAAACTTTTAGGTGTACTTTGGCACTTCAAGCCCTAGTTGCTACTCCTCTTTACCCCTTTAGAAGAAGCACTCAAGCTACTGTACCCGTGGCTCGAATACCATTAATTGCAAGGAATAGAAGAGAGGGTCGTTCAATACCAAAACAACACTGGCTCCTGTCAAGCTTCTAATAGCTCAATAGTGGTTAAGCCGTAGGCAAGCCCCGTAGGACTACATTATTAAGACCATAGATCTCGACGGTGATGCCTCGTTAACTGCACGAAGGCAGGCGCACTGCAAGGCTGAAAAATCCCTATTCTACTTACTCACAGGCAATTAATAATACCAACCATTTATAGCTAGCTTGAGGACCTCCCTTCTTGAGCAAGAAAAGAGAAACCTTGAGCTCTGATACCAATGTAACATTTAATGGCATAAAAACTTGTGTGTAGCGGAAATTAGCATGAACATAGTGGGCATTTCATTAGAATAGATTCCTAATGAGAATTACAAGAGTGCTTGGGTGGAGAGAGCAACAAAAAGCATAACACCTAGTTAGATAGCATGAACAATACTTTCAAAAGAGAGAGAAATTAAGCTATTGACAACAGTTGAGGACCGGATTTGCATGGAGCCGGTCCCCCCCTCCAAAAGGCTTTGTATTATGGTTTCTCACATCAAGAGAGACATTGTACAATACAATTGTTTGTGTTCCTTCAAGACTAGCTAGTGCAATGAAGATGAAAGCTTCATGCACTAAGCAAAACACTTAGCAAACACAACATCAATTATCCCCGGTCTCAGACTCAAGACCTCACACACCTTCGAAGATGGTGAGAGCTGGCAGGGTATGAGAGTAGATTGAGAGGAAGAAGGAGTATCTTACGAGAAAGATGTACATCTCCTCACATAAATAACTCATATTAGCATAGCTTAGCTTAGTAATTAGCATGGTAGAGGAGATGAGCATGCATTGAAGCTTGGCAAATCAGCCCCCTCTCTCTCTTGGGCAAGCCCTCTTGCTATTTGCTCTTGCTCTACCCTCATTGGACCTTCCCAGGTCAAGCCAATGACTATTAAGCAGCATAAGTGATAGCCTTCTGACATATGTCCCCCTTTTGTGAGAGCTTTAGGTAATTTAATAATTCAACTAAACTCTCATTGGACCCCTTTGCCTCCTGGCCAATAGAAATCAGGAAAGCCATTGGGCTACTGAATGCTCATTGGACCCCTTGGGAGACTGTCTAATAGTCATCCAGGAGACTTAATTTTTTCATTGGTTCTTTTTATTAAGTGTTTTTAAATTAATTAAACTAGATTTACTCTAGCCTAATTCTCATTGGTCCACCTCCAAGGCCATCCAATAGGAATTGGGTACACCTTGTGGGCGTCTGGGCTAGGAAGCTGACATGTGTCCATCATTCCCTTTGTGTAAAGGGAGCTTGTGTGTGTGTGTGTGTGTGTGTGGCTTTCTCTCTCATCCCCTACATGCAAGGCTCGCCCCCTCCCAAGTAGGGATTGCAAAGACTTTTTTGTACACACACAAAGCATCCAATTTCCTTAAGGTTGACCTTTAGACACAACCTTTGAATTTTGGAACCTTAGCATTTTGGAAGTCTTAATGGGCTTAACCTTAGGGTCTTTTTAGCCCATTGTTGCACATGGCTCTTTTGCAAATGGCCCCCCCTTTGGATCCCTATTTTCCCTCCTTTGGATCCCTACTATGGCCGGTCTGCTAGCTTAACCAATATTCTAGCTTTTTCTCCCCTGGCACTTCCCCATATTAAATGATCAGTTTAACATGAGAAAATCATTTAGGAGAATTAGATATTGATTATTATGACACATGCATTCGTTGCCTCTAATATTCAATAAATCTCTTTGCAAGAGTCTAGAATTAGAAGCAATAGTCTCTTGAGCACCGCTTGAAATGTATGGCCAAGCAATGATTTAAAACACCCAAGTCAAACATCTCAAAAGAAGCATTAAAATCGATGATGTGCTTCTGATTTGGCCCACTAAGCAGCATGTCATCAACATAAATCAGAAGTATGTTATCCAGAGAAGCATTAAAATGAGTGATGGGCTTCTCATCTAGCCCACTGAGAAGCATGTCATGAACAACGAGAACCATGATCAAAAGTACGTCATCCACACCCTTCACATAAAAAATGCTCAATTAGACTATTCGAAACACCATGTGTAGCCAAATAAGCATGGTTCTTCTCATACCTAGCACAAGAAGCTTGTTTTAAACCATTTTGCTTTGAACCATACAAAGCTTCTTTTAACCTCCACACCTTATTTACTTCCCCCTTTTGAACAAAACCACAAGACTCATTAGGAAAAATTTGGACTCACAAAGGGGCCCTTTAAGGAGTTTGACTTTACCTCTCTCTACCAAAACGGGCACATGGATAAATTTTTGCAAATAAACTCCAAAGTTGGCGGAGGTTTGCTAGTTAGAATGTCATCTTCAAGCTCTATCTACTGATATATAGCACGCCATGAGATTCCTCATATTTTAGAAGATTCTTTTTTTTTAATTCACCTATGACGTGACAACTCTGTCGGAATCTAAATGAATAAAAAAAAGAATCTTCTAAAATATGAGGAATCTCATGGCGTGCTATATATCAGTAGATAGAGCTTGAAGAGGACATTCTAACTGTCAAACCTCCGCTAACTTTGGAGTTTATTTGCAAAAAATTATCCATGCGCCCGTTTTGGTAGAGAGAGGTAAAGTCAAACTCCTTAAAGGGCCTCTTTGTGAGTCCAAATTTTGCCTAATGATGTTACATACACCTCCTTATGCAATTTACCATTCAAAAGAGTATGCATAGTTTGTATGTACAAATGATGTATATTTCAACCAATATGAGACATTAATGCACAAATGCTATGAATGGTAGCTATGTAACAAGTGAGAGTAGTCTCACCAAAATCTGTTTAAAATGAGCATGGCCTTTTTGCCACAATCAATGCTACTTTTTGGATTTTGGTTGCTAGTAAACACACTTAGTAACAATGCCCTTTTCCCTAGTATGCAAATCACACAAAGAGAAAGTACCCATACAACATCACATTTAATTCACATAATAGTCAATCAAATTTATGAAACTATGTGCCTGTCAAAGTAAAACAAGTTCCTTCTAATATCATGTACTCAAAACAGCCAAAACAAATCACTCTGAGGAATAAGCGGCATGGGCGACATGCTGAGAACCTGAGCCAGTACGGCTACAAAATAGGTGAGCCCAACTTACTGTCATGTAAATTTTTGTACTAACGACTTGGGTACATTTCTAGATTATTGATCTGCTACCCTTTTCTCGTCAAGAACTTATTCGAAACCTACATCGGGTAATGTATTGCGTCATATGATACCCTACATGCCCAAGATGGTCACTCATCAAAAGCTTCCTATATCAAATGGATCCAACTGATAATTTTTAATAACCCAATATACATACTATATTTACACTAGGGGCCTTTTAAAAAAAACCCACTCTTTCTAATGTATACATAAAATTATAGATTTTGGGCTATTAATAATACTCTCCAATTAACTCACGTGATATGATACAAATTCTAAAAAGTGATCATTCCGGGTTTGCAAACAATTGGCCCCCACCCAGAAAAAGAGACAACAATGTATCTTACATATCTTCTAAGAAAACAACTATTTCTGTGGGACATGACATCACTGGATGCACAACATCTAATGCTATTATTGGTACATGATACATAGTTTGTAAGAGAACAACTATCTCTTTGATACATGGTATCATTGGATGCACAACATCCTCCACAAAAACTACATTTTGACTAATCAAGATATGCTTAGACTATGGATGATAGTATTCATAACCCTTACTCTTCAACTCTAATCAACAAAAATATATTTTAAAGTCTTATCATCTAGCTCTCTACATTGTTCCTCATGTACTAAAGATGTCAACTTTTGGGGACTTGCTAAACACCATATGTGAGCTACAGGGTTACAAGCACACGACATGTGCATACAGGCAAGCTCTATGGCTATAGATTGGCGTGTCACTCACCTCTTGTGTTGCTACCGTTGAGGGAATCCATGTACGGGTCAAGAAGAATTAGTTGTCACGTTGCTGACTGTGCTCCTCGCTGTCACCGTACTCCTGCTACTCAATCGCCTACACCCTCTCTCTCTCTCTCTCTCACACACACACACACACACACACACACACACACACACACACACACACACACACACACACACACACACACACACACACACACACACACACACACACACACACACACACACACACACACACACATGCACGCACACAAAATAAGAAGATAAGGGAAAAGCAAGATTTATACGTTCAGAATAATCCAAAAGACTAATTTTACAACCTTATCTATGGGTTGGGCCCGTCCCTTTCACAGACAGGCACCCACATTCTGCCAATTGACACTAAGCGAGTTTGGTGTGCAGTCTAGTGCACCTCTCATTGGCGATCACCAGCCCTATACTATAGACCTAGGTGATCGACAAGCCGGACCCATAACTAAATACAAATAATAGTAATAATAAGGATGACACGCAAAGTTAACATGCCTCCCTTCTTGATGTAAATTCCATCCTTGGAATTTAGAAAGGTATGTCTGAAAGGCAGGAACTCCATGGATCCACTCATATGGGTCTTATAGCAGTAAATCATCTTGATGAGAGTAGTGGCCCATGGACATGTCCTCAATCAAGAAGTTGAAGTTGCACTTGTCCTCAGTCAGAGCGTAATCTTGATCTTCACGTGAATGCTGCAAAATCAACAAGAAATAGCACAGTAAATGCATTCTCATAAGAACATGGGTAATTAAAATTCATATGCAATAAATAAGCACAAAGAATGCTTGGTAACAAATTATTAAACAATTTGTTGAGTCGTAAACATTAAAATGCAATATAATTGAACTCATGAGCAGTTGTGAAGGTCAAAAAATAAAAAAGCCTAGCGTCGCTAGTTTTACTCTCAACAGGCACTAAAGATCAACTATTAATACCATGGGCAAGCTTCTTAATTCTCCCTAGTCAATCAACTTGTTTAATCGCCAGAGCAGAGTGTTCTATATCACAGGGCTAACTATACCTATAAGACCTTCAAGTTAAGATACGATAAAAGAAATCACACATGAATTAATCGCATGAATAGCTCCCTTTGTTGACCCCCTAAAGTATGTATTCTATAGACTTTGTTGCCAAGTAGAGCCTTAATTGATCTTTGGGGATCCTTTTGAAATCTTTTTTTTTCTTATTTTTAAAAATGTTTTTTTCTTTCATTGATTTTTTATTGTGTAACTTTGGGGGGTCATTTTGACACTATCACCCTCCTAAGGCTCATCACAATAGTCAAACTTCCTTTATAATACTCAAGCTAAAGATCAAGAGCGATTAAGCCCACACACGTAATGCTTCATACCTTAGGATTAAGAGCTTAAAGTAACCACTAAGAATTAGGTAGGCAGCTCCTATGGTATTAATAGAGGATCTCTAATGCTCTACCTTGGTTAAACTAGCTTAGCCAAAATTCTTGATTGATAAACCTAGACAAGGGACTATGATGTAAAATCATATTGAATGCAATGTCTAATACTAAGCAAATGTGCACAAAATACTTTGCTACCAATCATGATTAATACAGACAAACATGAATGTTAGAAAAGACAACCAAGCGATGAGAATGGACAAGAAAGACCTGTTTGTGCTAGCCATTGTACTCATTCGATGAGTACACCTGACAAGGATTGCATGATTTTTGAAAGTTGAGCTACTGCAATACCTTCTTGTACACACTAACAAACGATAGGAATACCCTGAGGGAGGCACATCAATGTGGGAAGAGGCATCAACCTTTATTGAGAAGAATTAAAAGACAATAAAGAACCCTAACCTATCTATTTACACCACCCTATAGGGTCAAGGAAATAGGATATTGTGTACGTTGGTTGGTAGTCCTAAGGCTAGGTCTCTATCCTCATCATCAAGATAGGCATAGTCATCCTCGATGAGACCATAGCCTTTTGCGGTGTCATCTATTGTTTCTTCTTCGTATTCTTGTGCATGTAAGAGCTAATCAAGAATGCTACCATCTTTGGATAGTCATTTTGTGCAAAGGGGCAAGCATGTGCCCATGAAACAGTATCTTGTATTGCATAGGGATCACTCATTGCCAATAGATGCGTCAGCCATTCTAACTCCTCAAAATTTTCCTCACGAGCTAGACTAGCTACTAGGTCCTATTCCGAGGTAAGTACATGGTAGATCATATGAAACACTTGAGAAAGGTAAAGGGAAAGAACACACTATACATTTAGGTACCTAGATTTGATCATTTCCATCATAGTAGCCCTGGGCTTCCAATAGTCGTTTAGGACCCAATGCAACATACCCTTGCATTTCTTGGGGCGATGAAATGTCTCTTGCGAGGTTTCTATTTTAAACAAGATTGAAGATTGGAACTAGTGGTCATTACAAAGCTTTAGGGACCCATTTGTATGTTTCCCTTGTCAAAACACGTTGATTCATGGGTGCCGCATTCTCTATTTTAGGCATGGAAGTTGAAGTTTGAGAGGTTTGTGCTACATGTACTGATGATTTAACCTCTTGGATGTGTAGTGTTCTATTATGTGGTCCCTTAAGAGGCAAAAACTCAGGGACTCTTGCTTGAGTGGTAGGGCTGAGAGTTGGTTTCTGTGTTGTGATACGCCCAATTTTGCAATCAATATTACATTTAGTTGCAGACATCCACGTGCGTCCTAGGTTTATGTTACCATCCATAGTGCCAACAAGCATGACCAAAAAGCTTGGAACCAGAGTCTTGTTGCCATAAATGACAGGAGTGTGTAGGATTCAAAAAATAGTGGTCTTCTTCTTATTGAAACCCTTGAATTGGATGGTACTTGTGGATAAGGGTGGTTTTCCTACACTCCATAGGATAACAAATTAAGAACTTTATCATTGACTTTGATGTCCTTGTTCTTTAAATGGTGATCAAACCACTTCTTTCTCCTATCTTTCTCCACAAGGGTATTCAGTTCAGCCAACTACCTCTCTTTCTCTAGCCTTTTGAGGATATATAAAAGCTCAACTAATGGGTTACCATCCCAAACTACTTGAGAAGCTACTCAAAGACTCGGAATGATGAACTCCCATGTCATTACTGCTTCTTGACCATACACCATTTTAAACAATGTGCACTCATTGGCCACTTTATAAGCAGTACGGTAAGCCCATAGAGTTAATGTAAGCTTCAAGTCCCAATCTGTATGATGAGACTCTACCATCTTAGTTAAGATAGAAATTAGAGTCTTGTTAGTACTCTCAGCTTGTCCATTTTCTTTTGGATAATAAGGTGTAGATTAATGGTGAGATATCATCAATTTTGAGGTAAGTTCTTTTATCACTTCATTTATAAAATGGGTACCATTGTCACTCACGATCTCAAAGGGACATCCGAATCATGTAGTATTTTTTTCAAAGAGAAACTTCGTTGTTGTTTTTGCATGGGCCTTGCATGTAACTATAGATTCAGGCCATTTTGTCACATAGTCAAAAGCCACGATGATATATCGAGATTGATTATTACGGGCTGCTGAACTAATTGGCCCTACAAAATCTAAGCCCTACTTTTCCAATGGTTGGGTCACCTTAATAGGATGTAGAGGCATCTTATGTGTTCTTTGTGGTTTTGCATAACGTTGGCGTTCATTATATCCTTTTGTAAAGAGTGATGCATCCTTAAATGAAGTGGCCACCAATAGCCTGATTGTAACACCTTTCTAGCAGCCAGTTCTCCTGAAAAGTGACCAACAACTACACTCATGTGTGCTTCTTGCAAAATGTACAGATATTCACCCTCATAGGCACGCCTAAGAATGTCATATTTTCCTTGCTTATAGAGAGTTTCAGCAATCAAGCAATAAGGTTCACATTACTTGATTAACTTTCAAGCTAAATCCTTTCGAAGCTCATGTGGGAAACTCATTAACTAAAAAGCTCACAATCTTTCCACTCCATTCAGGGATTGTATCGACTATAACCAGGGAAGTGTCAAGAAATTCATCATCAACTCCAATGGGGGCTTCACCATTGTATATGCGAGATAAATTATCCACCATAACATGTTTCTTGCCAGGTCTTACAACAACAGTGAAATCAAACTTGAACAAAAATAACAACAACCATCACATAATTCTTCCCGTGGAACATGGCTTGTTTACTAGATACAACAACGCTTGATGATCCATGTAAAACACAAACTTGGTAGCAAGAAGGTAATATCAAAATTTCTTCACAACATAAATCATAGCTAAACCTTCCCGCTCTGTAAGGTGTTCTTCATCTCGACATCATTAACTGGCAACTTGCAAAGCTAATAAGGTAGTCTAATTTATGTTCATCTGGTTGAGTTAGAACACACCGAATAGAAAAGTTTGATGCATCAATTTGCACCTCGAAAGTTACGTTCTAGTCGGGCACTCGTAGGATTGGGGCTCTTGTCAAGGCCTTTTTTAATAACTCATAAGCATGGTCACACTCCTTGGTCCAATGAAAAGCAATAAGAAGCTTGTAAAATGGACAAGCTATCTTAGTGAAGTTTAAAATAAACCATCGATATAATAACCAACACGGCCCATGAATGTCAGGACAAGGGTCCTATACCCTAAGAACTAGGATAGTCATGGACTACGGCCAAGGGTCAGGCTAGGCAGTGTGGACAGGGGATCCGTTTAGGGCAAGGGGCTAGGAGCCCACCTATATAAAGGGAGGTTGGGAGGAGGATCTCAGGTCTAGTTTCCCTAGTTCTTACACTGGTATTAGAGCTTAGGAGTCTCTCTTCCACTCTCTCTCTAGGCGTGGTCACTTTTAGCTCCTAAAAAAAGGGTCTTTAGGTGAGAATCGTGGCTTTAGTGGGGGTTTTTCCATTTTTAGCAAAGCACTGCCTAAATCGGGTAGTCTTGCCCGTTTTGGAAACCATTGTGTGGTGTACGGAATCACGAGGAGTTGGGCTTGAAGGAAGAGCCTTGGGGAGGTAGGAGCTTTGCCAACCTCTCACTGCCGCCACAGGCCTGGGCAAGCACACACAAACCACCTTCGTCCTCGCGCTGTGAACGGCACGCTGTCTGTGTGTTTTTTTCTTCAAAAAATTCGCCAAGTTCATATTGCAAGGCCTTTTGGCCATTGGCTTTGATCCTTGGCCATTGGTAGTGGCCTTTCCCACAAGCAAGGCGGCAATTCACGGCAGCACAAGCAAGGTAGAGCAAGCACTCGGCTTTTCATCAAGTCTCAAGACGGACGGATCTGCTGAGTTATTGCAGAAGAATTCTAGAACCTGCATATTTTTCCGATTGCGATGAATTCAAGTGGCGTTCAAGCAACATCATAGCCGAAGCTTTCAATAATTAAGCTTCTTTTGAACGGTGACGCTTCAACCAACTACACTGCACACGTTCAGTCCTCTTTTGAACCACGGGCAATTGTGCGAAGTTCGTCTTTTATGCCGTAAGTGCAAATTCTTCTTTTTTTTCAACGGTCAAGTGCTACGACGTGCAAAGGGGAGTTAGCTATACTTGGCAAGTGCTACCAAAATCAAGTATTTTTTTCTGATTACTTCTTTCACTGCACTGTGTAGCCATGGATTCGGATATCAACATGACATTCGATTTTGAGCAAAGTACTCCCGATCCTGCCAATGACGGCTCGCGGCCGGATCCTCTCAAGGAGAGTACCCGCGACGCTGCGGCAGGAGAAGATACTTATGAATTGCTCGATATTCAAGAATTGCGTGCACTTCAGACACGCATGACAGTCATGGATGAAAATTTTAAGGCTTTAAATGAAAATTTTACTAAACTTTCCACATTATTCATTCAATTAATGCAACAACAGACTAAGAGTCCTACTGACACCCACATGCATGAGCACGTTGGAACACAAGGTCAAGGCCCAATTATGAAACACTGCATACTCTCACTGTCAAAGAGGTAGATAATTTGTTAAAGAACTTTAAACCACCAGTTTTCAAGGGCGAAGACCGGGACCGCAATAAGGATGTAGTGAACATCTTTCTCAGTAAATCGGATGGAATTCATGCCTTACGGTGTACTCCGGATGCAGTAAGAGCTCTGCAATCGAGCTTAACTCTAGAAGGCAAGGCCTACAAATGGTGGATGTATCTCAAGGAGAAGAACATCATACCACAGAGTTGGGCAGCCTTTGAATCAATGTTTAGCAAGGAATTTTTGTCTACAAACAAGGCCGATCGGAATTGGACCGCTTGGGACATGTGTTCCATGCGCCAATATCCATCACTCCTTGAATATATCTCTCACTATAGGGACGTCATCCTCAAGTTGGAAGGCTTGGATACCTTTCAACAAGTACGAGGGTTCATACGAGGTCTGACTCCAGAACTTAAGAAGTATGTCAAGTCCCAGGACCCCTAAAACACTTGAGGGAGCCATAGTGAAAGCACATATTCATGATGACCCTGATGATAAGAAAACAAACAATAGTAACGTGTCTGCTAGTTTACATAGTAATACACGCACTCAGTACGGGCACAATAAACAAAAATTTATAGTTGCTAATTCAGATGCATCTAAAAAACCCAAGGGGTCCAGGGGTCCTCTCTCTCCTGAGGATTTTGATAAAGCCAAGAAAGAGAAGCTATGTTTTCAATGCTTAGTAAGAGGCCATGGAAAAAAGGATTGTCCCAAGGGGAAATCTGTTGATCAGGGAAAGGAGAAAGCGGTGCACATGGTGCAACTACTACGTCTCAAGTCTTCCTCAAAATTCTCTACAGTGGAAGTAACACACACTGAGGTGGTGCATGAATGTTGTCTCATAGCTTCCATGTGGCAACAAACCTTTGGACCACATGAGTTAGTACGTATGCACGGATATCTGCAACGGCACAAGGTGCACATCTTGGTAGATGACGGTGCTACACACAATTTCATCAATTATGGATTGGTGAAAAAGCTCAAACTGCCTTAAACTCTGAGTACCCACTACTACAAGGTAGCAATGATGACTGGAAATGATAGTGAAATATGGGATACTCAATGCGGAGCTGTTCCATTGGAAGTACAAGGGTACTCTACTTGTTTGGATTTTCAAGTTATGAACATGGAAAGGGCTGATGTGGTTCTTGGTAGGGAGTGGTTGCATAGCCTAGGACTATCATTGAAGCGTAGCTATGAGCACAACAGTTTGATGTTTGATTCCCATGGCACACATGTGTTGTTGTTAGGAGAAAAGGATATACCTTCATCACCACTGATTTGTACTGCCGAGCTGATGCAGCTCATTTCTGATAATGAAATAGAACAGGTTTTCTTGTGTTACTCACTGTCTCATTTTCTTTCTAACATTGAATCTGTTGAACATTCCTCAACGCCTCATGCTTCTCTCTCCTCTATTCCACCAATGGCTAATTCTACACAAGCAAACGTTGCTAATCAATTACAAACATTATTAAAGGAATTTCAAGATGTCTTTCCTAATGATTTTCCATCAGGTTTACCGCCGACACGCTCAATGCAACATGGTATTGACGTGACTACAGGCTGTAAACCTGTTAGTAAACCACCTTACCGTATGAGTTACTCAGAGGCTGCTGAGGTGGAACGTCAGCTTGCTGACTACCTTAGCATAGGGTTTATACAACCCAATTCTTCACCATGGGCTTCGCCTATCCTTTTGGTGAAGAAAAAAGACGGCAGTATGTGCATGTGAGTAGACTACCGGGGTTTAAATGCGGTTACAGTTAAGAACAAATACCCATTGCCAAGGGTAGATGAGTTATTTGATAAGCTAACACATGCTCGAATTTTTACAAAAATTGACTTGCGGTCACGATATCACCAGGTCCGTATTCGGCTTGCCGATATACCTAAGACTGCATTCCGAACACAGTTTGGACATTACGAGTTTTTGGCGATTCCCTTTGGGTTAACCAATGCGCCTGTGACATTCATGACACTTATGGATAGTGTCTTGAAGCCATATTTGGGCAAATTTGCCATTGTGTTCCTCGATGACATTCTAGTTTATAGTGCTTCTGAAGAAGAGCACTTACAACATCTTAGGCAGGTGTTTGAGTTGTTACACGCAAACAAGTTATATGCCAACGAATCTAAATGTGATTTTCTCAAGGAGGAAATTCATTATTTAGGGCATGTTATTTCAGCTATACATGGATCAATCCAAAGTGGATACCATCCAGAAATGGCCACCTCCTAAAAATATGGAAGAATTACAGATCTTTTTAGGCTTTGCAGGTTTTTACCGAAGGCTCGTTAAAACCTATGCTCACATTGCTGTACCTATGACGGACCAACTAAAAGGCAAAGGTAAGGCTTTTCAATGGGGTTCCGCTCAACAACACATTTTTGAAACACTCAAAGACGCATTAGCTATAGCTCCTATACTGGCTATTGTAGATCCTTTGAAACCATTCATTTTGGAAATGGATGCCAGTGATCGTGCTATTGGAGCAGTTCTGTTACAAGACGGACGGCCAATTGCATTTGAAAGTAAGAAGCTAGACGCAGCTCAGCAGAATTATTTTGCTTACGAACGCGAACTATATGCAATAGTGTCTGCCTTAAAGACATGGCGGCACTATCTTTATGGTGCTCAGTTCGAGATTGTGTTTGACCATGAAAGCATCAAATCGTTTACACAACAAACAGATTTAAAGGATCGAAAAGCCAGGTGGGCCAAGATCCTTCAGGAATATGACGCCAAGTTAAGGTATCGCAAAGGCCGATACAATGTAGTGGCACGCTCTTAGTCGAATGCCAGAGATCAATTTTCTCTTCTTCACGAAACTTTGTAGTGAATTTTTGGATTCTCTCAAGGGCAAATATGAGCATGATGAAACATATTCCAAAGTGTGGAGCCATGTTCAAAAGAGGGATCCTTCTCAATCCAATGTAGGTAGTGCACAGTTAACCTCCACACCTAGTTCTCCTTTATCAAGTGATGAACTACAGCGATGGAAGCATTTTACCATCGACAATGGGTACCTCTCCACAAGGGGAGAGTTTGTGTACCGACGGATACAGACATTCGGCGCCAAATTGTTTATGAATGTCATGATAGTCTCTCAAGGGAAATTTTTGGATTCTCTCAAGGGCAAATATGAGCATGATGAAACATATTCTAAAGTGTGGAGCCATGTTCAAAAGAGGGATCTTTCTCAATCCAATGCAGGTAGTGTACAGTTAACCTCCACACCTAGTTCTCCTTTATCAAGTGATGAACTACAGCGATGGAAGCATTTTACCATCGACAATGGGTACCTACTCCACAAGGGGAGAGTTTTTGTACCGACGGATACACACATTCGGTGCCAAATTCTTTATGAATGTCATGATAGTCCAAGTACAGGCCACTCGGGGATTAGAAAAATTTATTCTCTCGTACGACGACAGTTTTACTGGCCATGTTTGCATGGCTTTGTTCAAGCTTATGTCTTGCATTGCCAAAAATGTCAAGTTAACAAAGCAGAGTGCCTGAAAGCAGGAGGACTCTTACATCCTTTGGAAATTCCCAATGGAACATGGGAAAGTATCTCCATGGATTTCATTGTAGGTTTACCAACCACTATACGAGGTCATGACTCAGTATGGGTGGTCGTAGACAGGTTGACTAAACTATGTAAGTTTATTCCGACCAAATCAACAGTTAAGACACTGGAACCAGCAAGGTTATTTGTGGACAATATATACAAATTGTATGGGTTGCCAAGTAATATTGTTAAGTGACCGTGATCCCAAGTTTAATAGCCACTTTTGGAGAGCTGTCTTTAAACAATTGGGTAGACAACTCAACCTCAATACAACTGATCATCCAGAAACGGATGGTCAAACGGAACGGGTTAACGAGGTGCTAGAGGATATGCTAAGAGCATACGTCAGCAAAAAACAGGCAGACTGGGAAGAATACTTACCTATTCTCGAGTTTGCCTAAAACAGTTCTAAGCATGTCACAATAGGTTTTAGTCTTTTCATGCTCATGTACGGTTTTCAACCTAGGTCACCAGTTACGGTGGGGTTGGCAACCGAAAAACTCTAACAGGTTAAGGATTTTCTCCAAGACCACATGGATATGCTGAAACTTGCTCGTCAGAATGTCCGACAAGCACAAGATCGGTATAAGAAATGCGCTGATGAGAAACGTCGAAAAGTTACCTTCGAAGAAGGGGAGGAAGTATTTCTACGTGTTCCAGAACATTCAGAAAGTCTGAAAACTGGACCGACACCTAAATTATCTCCCCGATATTGTGGGCCTTTCAAAATACTCAAGCGAGTTGGTGATTGTGCCTACAAACTACTACTACCATCACATTCTCGCATTCATCCGGTGTTTCATGTAAGCCATCTACGAAAGCGGTTACATGGGGACGACAACGTTATTGACCAACAAGTTTTGGTCAATTACATTGAACCTCCTACTTTACCGCATGAACCTGAATGTGTTATGGACTATCATGAGTTGCGTACATGACATCATGTACGACAACAAGCCTTAATCAAGTGGAAAGACCGACCTGAAGAAGGTGCCACTTGGGAAAACATTAGTGTTCTTAAGAAGAAGTTTCCCACTTTTGTTTTCGAGGACGAAAACTCTTCTTTAAGGGGGGAGTAATGTCAGGACAAGGGTCATGTACCCTAAGAACTAGGATAGTCATGGACTACGGCGGGCTAGGCAGTGTGGACAGGGGATCCATTTAGGGCAAGGGGCTAGGATCCCGCCTATATAAAGGGAGGTTGGGAGGAGGATCTCAGGTCTAGTTTCCCTAGTTCTTACAATGAATCTTTGACCTCGCCTTTTAGTTTGTAGGTGGTGGCAATTGGCAATGGCTTTAATTTTTTTTTGTATGTGAAAATCCCATTCTTGGACACAATATGCCCTAAAATGACTCAATGCTTAACCGAGAATTCACATTTGAAAGGGTTCGTTAAGATGCGATACAATCTGCACCTTTCAAAAACTTTTTGTAAACATGATAGATGCTTCTCCCAAGAGAAATAAACACAAAGGTCGTCTAGGAAAGTTTTTCAAAACTCCCTTAAATATTCATTGAATACAATGTTTATCAACCGTTGGAATGTAGCAAGGGCATTTTTCAAGCCAAATTCCATAACATAAAATGCAAACACTCCAAATTTGGTTATAAAAGTAGTTTTAGCTTGGTCCTCTAGTGCAATCGTGATTTGATTGTAGCCAAAGTATCCATCTAAAAAGCTATAAGATTCCTTTTTTGCAACACTTTCAAGCACATGTTATGCATATGGCAAGGGATAATGATCTCTCCTAGTGGCTGCATTAACCTTCTTGAGGTTGCATTCTTTTTTGGCACAATGACTGTCGGAGAAGAACTTGAAACAGTACTTGACCCTTGCCTTGATGCCCGGTTTCTTCATGACATTGCTCCAGCAACATGAAAAGCTTCTCTTTGTAAATCACTCTCCTTAACACTCCATCTCGACCATAAGTCGTTAGATAATCACCAATCAATGTAAACCTGTAGGCCTTTTGCAAAATCCTTCTTCTTTGTAGCTTGGAAAATCCCGCTGGACATTGCCCTGTGCTTTAAAAGTCCTCTATTGCTTTCAGAGTCTGTTTACCCACATGGTTGGCATGTGCCATGTACAAACCTGCAACATGCACTCGTACTCTGCTGCTTGCTAGTCGGTCCGCCGCCTCCAGGTTTTTCTCTCTCTTGATATGCTTAAACTGGATTGCTTCAAAGAAATTTATCAAATTTTTAATGTCAAAAAATGAATGCTTCAGGGAATCCTACTTTACTTGCCACTAACCAAAAGTTTCTTGATGACCATCTATGCATCACCTTTCACTACCAGCTTCAAAATGCCAAACTCTACACACTGCTTGAGACCCAAATGAAGAGTGAGATATTTTGTCTCATTGTTGGTGTGGACATCTTCAAGGTCATAGGCCTTTGAGAAGATAACGTTGCCCTGCAGGTCTTGTATCACCACACCACCTCGTACCTTTTGCACTACTCTTTGATATGCCTCATCGAACCACGTCACAAAATCCCCTTCCAAGTCAGGCTCCTCCTTAGCTTCATCTTGCACCACCCTTGGATAAACTGGAAGATCAACACCCTTGCTGACCAAAATATTGATTAAGTGAGACTGATTGCTATGGTCAATCTTGAACTCAAACTCAAACGCTTGCATCTCTAGCAACCACTTCATAATACACTTCCCTGGTGGCTTCAAATGCATCATCACTTCAAGAAACAGATTATTAGACATTAGATAAAACTTGTGCACAGTTAGATGCACTTTAAACGTCTCGTGCATGCAAAAACCAAAACCATCACCCACTGCTTTTCTTTGGTATAGGTCATCTCCCTCGGACTTATCACCCTACTTTCAAAGTAAACGGGATTATATCTCCTTCATACCTTTTACATCAACACCGCCCCAATAGAAATAGTGCCTACCATCATGGCACTGTATAAGTTTTCCTCTTGGTTGGGTGGATGTACCATTGATAGCTGAAAGAGAATATCCTTTACTCTGTCAAAAGCCTCTCGTGCCTCTTCATTCCATTGAAAACCATGCACTTGTTGGGCCATATTTTGAAGAGGATACACATATTGCAAAAGCATCCAAAAACACCGTGATAAATACTTTAGTTTATGCAGAAATGAAGTAAAACCTTGACCACTTGTTGGAGTCTCCACCAGCACCAGAGCTTTCACCTTCTCTAGATTAGCTTCTATCCCATTCTGCGACACCACGTGACCTAACAACTACGCTCAGGGTTGTGACAACTTGCACTTATTAGGGTTCAATTGACCACCTTCTTTATCAATCCTTTGGAAACATAGCTACAACATTGACAAGTGCTCTAACCTAGAGATGTAGCACCCAATATCTTCCATGAACACCTTGATGAACCTACCCAAATATGGCCCAAACACCTTGCTCATCGAGTCTTGAAATGTGTATTTACCAAATAAAACGACATCTTGTCGTAGTAAAAACACCCCCATGGAGAAATGAATGTCATCTTCAATTGATCATTAAGAGAAATAATGATCTGGAAATACCCCAAAACCCCATCCATGATGGAGTACCTCTCATGCCTTGCTACTTGGTTCAAGATTTCATCTTGGCATGGAAATGGGTAGTGATTATGCTTGCTAGCTGTATTCAAGGACTTGTAGTCGATACACACTCTTCACTTCCTATTTTTCTTTGGAATGATGACCTCATGTGAAACCCACTCCGACTCTTTCACTGGATATATAGTCCCTACATCCAACAACTTATTGATCTCCTACCAAAGGGCCTACTTTTGGATTTCTCCTAGCCTTCTTGACTTCTATGCCTCGGCTTGTACCCTTCCTTAAGTGCAATCTTGTGCTCCACACCTTTTGCCCCTCACAAATCTTTGTACTCCATAGGAAACCAATTAGGGTATGTTACACAGCTCTCCTTATCTTGCCTAGTTAGATCCTCACCCATCATGCTAGCACATCCTCTGCACCTATACTCTGAACATGAGGCTACCTACCTTCTTTTACACAAGAATTGTCTATGGCGACACCGAAAAAATAAGCATCTATCTTCAACATGTCTTCCTTGCTCTCCTCCTCCTGTTTGTCAATGTAGCATTCATGATAGGCTGTCTCGCTCTCATACTCGTAGGTCGTCATTGTATCCTCTCCATCTCTTGCTTCCATGGGATGGAAACCGTTCTCTTTAGTCTTTAAATCCAACATTATCTTTTTAACCTTCTCTTTGTCTGGCAAGGTGAACACCTTGCTCTTCCAATCTTTCTTGGCCCCAATTGCAAGAATCCACGGCCTCCCCAAGATGACAGGGTAAGCGGTGTCACCCGATTTCATCACAAAGAGGTCAATAAGGCACTCTATTCCCATCACCTTTACCCTCATGCCCTGATTTAGGCACAAAAACCTTACTTTAGCATGGTTGGCCATCCTCATCTACACATTTGACTTAGCCACCTCTTTGACACCTACATTCCTCATAGTTTCTTCCATCATAACATAGACCTTAGCTCCACCATCTATATAAGCATGTATGTGCATACTCTTCTTGATGACAACATCCACAAGAGGAAGAACATCAGGCGGACTTCCTAGTCGTAAGGCCATATTTGCATTACATGCACATTATTGTTAACTCTTGGTAATCTTGTGTTGACACTCGTGGACCACTACCTTCTTAGCTTGGGATTCAATGCCAATAGCTTCCCAAAAGTAATCTTAGCCTTTTGACTTTGAACATCACTTACTAGGTCATATTCAAGATAGCCACGCCCTAGTTGAAAGTCCATAGCTTGATCTTACAACGGCTTCCCCTCTTACTAGTCTTTGGCTACTCTCTACCTTCATACACCTTCTCCTTGCCTTTACAAGATCTGGATTCCCGCTCTGTCTTTGTTTCTCTTTCACCTCTTGCTCTCTTGCTGGCTAGGACCTCCACATCCTGCTTGTACTCCACTTTGATGATATTAACCCTAGGGACCTCACCATTATCTAGTGGATCTAGTCTCAAGCTAGTGCTAATAGGCCTAATCACTCTGGTCATTAAAATTCCCTTTCTTTTTTCCCCTTCCAAACAATGGGTATATGCCTCCTCTCCCTAGACGGAGGTGGGCAATCCGGTGCCTAATGACACTCTCTTTGCAATTGTAACACCTGGCATCGCCTTGCCTCTTCCCCCTCTTGGATGTCCCCTATCCATCACGCTTAACTGCAACTCCTTCATATGCTCAGACAAATCTTGAACTGTATGCACCCAATTCTATGGGACAACTACTATACCTTGAGTCCCATCATTCTCCTCATGGACATCATCTTGAGGGCTCTACGGTTGAGTAGGAGCCATGATCTTGTAGCCCAATATTCCCTAGGTGATCTTCTTCTTAATCTTCTTGCTCTTAGATGGTGCAGTTACCATTGCACCATTCTAACTCTCTAGTCTTTCAAATTTTACCTTTTCCCTCATCTTAGGATGTAAGCACATCATGAACTTATCCAACTTGAAGTAATCGTCATTAGCCAATTGCATGGTACGACGTCTACCCAACATGCTTCAAAATGATCTAAAAATGGATTGAAATCCTCCCTTACATCTTGTTTAAGGGACTTTAGTTTTGCATCCATCTCGATTGAAGACACCTCCCTACAAAAATTGTGAAAAAATCACGCCTATAGATCCGGCCAAGCATGCCTCACCTCACCTTCCAAAGCTTCATACCACACCTTTTCTTTACTATGCATCCCCAATGGAAAAGTATGCATCTTGATATCATTGTTTGGCATATGCAGTGATAACATATACAACTCAAAATCTGCCCTTTATTCGTCCAAATTCTCCCTGCCTATGAAAAATAGTCCATAGCTATGTACTTCCATGTTTACCAATGCAAAAAACTATGCCTTCTAGTCAACCTAGGAGCAATCATTGTGCTCCTCTATGGGGGCACCAGAAGATGGACAAGGGGAATGGGGAACACACCCAAAACACAACACCAAAGGCCTCTCTATAGATTAGGGAATTCATAGAACCCCTCTCCTCTCAAAAACACCTTCAAAAGATACAAAATACACTAGCAGATCACCATCTACAGTCCACCCAATGCTCACACCCTCGGAAAGACCACCACACATCACACACACACACACACACCAACATAGCTTGTCTCAACCCGTGCAACACACACAACCTCTCAATATCACTCTCTTTCACAAAACACCACTGGTTCAGGGGGCACACACATCCACACTGCTAACACCGTGGAGCATAGCAACAACAAGAGAAAGAGAAGGGGGGAAGGGGAAAATGACACCAAATTGGGAAATGGATTGATCTTGCTTCAAAGGAACATTTACAATTCTTACAATGCCAACACTATGGCTAGTTTCATGAAAAAAAGCCTCATGGGCTTGATAGGCACACATTTCTGTCAAAAACAAAAAACCCGTAGCAGACTTGAATGGCTCCAAAAATCCCCAACAAATGATTAAAAAAACCAATTTATAAGGGTTCCATTAAAACTTTAGAATTTTTCTTTCTGATTGGTCATTTGGCAATTGATCTTAGTATCCTAGAGAGGACAGTTCCCTTTTGCCTGGCAGACTTTATATTTCCTAATCTCTCTCTCTCTCTCTCTCTCTCTCTCTCTCTCTCTCTCTCTCTCTCTCTCCCCCCCCCCCCCCCCCCCCCCCCCCCCCCCCCCCCCCTTCTTAGAACTCACCCCTCCCTCTCCCTTGCTCTAGTGAGGCTGCTAGTTGTCACTAGATAGAGGAGAGAGCTTGGTCTCTTGAAGCGCGCGCACACACACACACACACACACACACACACACACACACACACACACACACACACACACACACACACACACACACACACACACACACACACGCACACACACACAAAGATAGACGCAAAAGACTATACTTCTTCTTCTTCACAAACTCGAGATAAGAGTTCTACAAAACATAAGGGAAAAATAGAACATAAAAAGAAACTGTGAGTGAGGTGTATAGGAAAGTGTGGCATCACTCCGGTAGGTAGACCAACTTGATGTAGTTCAACTGTTGTATCACTGGCAAAGATATGTGTATCCACCAAGTCACGCCAGTGATGATGACTCTCGGTGATAGTCATCCAGGAGTCGTACATGTTGAGCTTGACATCTCAACATGTCTTGCCCCCTCAAGATCAACGCCATCTCTTGTATGCCAAGCATCGCTCAAAACCATTGTAGCTTCGCTGCACCAAGGGACTTCATGAAGATATCTACAACCTGCTCATCCATCACAATGTACTGTAGGTTGATGTCTCTTGCTATGACCCTCTCTCTTATGAAGTGCTAGTGCACCTCAATGTGCTTTGTCTTGGCATTGAAAACTAGATTTGTGCCATTTGTATGCTGCTAAGGTTGTCACAATATATGATAATCGGCCTTTGTACCTCCAAAGTCGTGCAATAGCAATCTTGCCATGCTACTTCACATGCTGCCACTACAACACCCTTATACTATGCCTCTGTACTCAAAAGAAAAACCGTAGGTTTTTCTTGCTGCTCCATGTCATAGCAGCATTCCCAAGTGAGAACATGAATCCGATGGTTGACCAACAACTGAATGTACTACCAGCCTAATTTGCATCAGTGTAACCATAGAGCTGTAACTCCAAATCAGTCCTATAAAATAGTGTACAATCCAAAGTAGTACTCACATAATTCAAAGTGTGGCTCACTACATCTAAGTGTGGTTTCCCAGGAGACTGCATAAATTGACTCACCAATCCAACTGTGTAGCTCAAGTCTGGACGTGAGATAGTCAAGTAGATCAAGCTACCCACAATCTTCCTATACACGGTAACATTATCAATCACTTGACTTGAATCATTTTCCAACTTTAAATTTTGATCTAAGGGCATTGAAATTGGTTACAATCAGCCATACCATACTTTCTCAACATATCCAAAGCATATTGCTTTTGTGTCAGCCATACACCTTCTTCCGTGCGAATAGTTTCAATGCCCAAGAAATACCGCAAGTCTTCCAAAACTTTCATGTCAAACTCTTGCATGCAAAGAGACTGCACGCCCTCTACTTCAACCACATTATCATCTCAAACAGTCAAATCATCCACATAGATACATATCAACACAATTCATGCCTCACTCTTTTGCACATACAATGAATGGTTTGCATCAGACATCTCAAAGCCCAATGAAATGAGAAATTCGACAATCCTCGCATACCAAGCTCTAGGTGTTTGCTTCAGCCCATACAATGCTTTCTTTAATCTACATACAAGGTCATGTAGCCTCATATTTTCATAACCTAAAGTTTCTTCCAAGTCTCCATTCAAAAATTTGTTCTTTACATCCATTTGTTTCAACGTCCATTTTAATGCAGCAGTCACTGTAATAAATAGATGAACAGTAGCCATCTTAGCTACAAGGTTGAACATCTCCTCATAATTAATCCCATAAGTATGTGCATAACCTTTGGCCACAAGTCTAGCCTGTACCTGCTCACACTGCCATCCACATTATGATTTATTTTGTAAACCCACTTACATCCAATTGCTTTCTTATCCTTTATTTAATGGCACTAATTCCCATGTTCCATTTTCATCAAGTGCAACCATCTCTTCTTCCATAGCTTGCTGCCATCCTTGACTTCCTCTGTAATCTTCACCATATTTGCACAATAACGAGCCACATAACTATCATCACTTAATCTCTGCACATGATTTCTTTCTCTTTTTGACATGCATGGTCTAGGATCACTTCCACATGGCCTATTCCCTACTTGCATTCTTCTTTCACCCGGAGTATTCACAGAGGGTATGCCAAACTCCTCATCCAAGCTCTATTTAGAACCACTCCTATCGCCATCATCATAACCAGCACTCAAATTTGGCAACTTAGGGGCATCATCAACTTTTTTCTTTCCTTTCATTGACATATTTGAAGAGTTGGCATGACTCACTCCGTCATGTAACTTTCCACTCTATGGATTCTCACCATGACTTGCACTAGAGGACCCTTGCGGCCCACTCAAAATGTGTGATTGTGTGCCCGTATTTTTTGCAGCCACATTCTCTCTTACATCAGCCCCCAAATTATCTTTTACATCAGCTTACCAACTTGCCACTTCATCAAATACAACATCCTTGCTCACTCTCACTTTACTCGTAAACAGGATTATAACACTTGTACTCTTTTTGCTCAAGGGAATAGCCAATCAAAACACATTTTTTAGCTTCTGGATCAAGCTTACATCTTAGGTCGTCTGGCACATGCACATAAGCAATACATCCAAACACTTTAAAATTTGATACATGTGGCTTTTCACCACTGAAACGTTTTTTAGGTGTCATATTATGTACTGCAACAGTAGGGGTCATGTTCATAATGTAGACACATGTAGCAACATCCTTAGTCCAATGACGTATGTTCTTCTCATTCATCTTGATACTCTAGCCACTTTTGCAATGTGCTTGTTCTTCCACTCAACAACACCATTTTGATGTGGAGTATACCACCTGCATCAAAATTGTCTCTAAACTCCATTCCTTTACACAAAAATCTGTTGAATTCATTGGAGAAGTATTCTCCCCTCCATTTGACCTCGAGCACTTTACATCTTTCCCAGTCTATTTTTCAACCATAACTTTGAAGTTTTAAAAATGCATAAACACCTCACTTTTTTGCTTCATGAAGTAGACCCATACCTTCCTCGTATGGTCGTCAATGAAGCTCACATAGTGTCTACATCCACCCATAGATGAAGTCTTTGACGAACCCCAAACATTTGTATGCAGTAAATCCAATGCATTCTTGCTTACATGCTCATGAGAGAATGATGATTTTGCTAGCTTTCCAAATTGACAAGCTTCACACACACTTTCTACATTTTAGCAACTCAAAACATTGGTAAACTTCTAACAATCTCTTTAGTTTGTATCATTTTCAGTCTGTGAAAATTTACATGAACAATACGTTTGTGCCAAATCTCTATCTTTGGAACAACACATGCACCTCGTGATAAACATGGAAGCATTCATCTTGGGCACATTTACATCCAAATGAAACATTCTACCCACTTTCTTTCCTTGTGCAACCAGCCTTCCATCCTTCTTATGCTCTTTGACAAAGAGACCATCGGAGTTAAACATGACGTGTAATCCCTGCTCAACCATTTTCCCAACAAAAACTAGCTTCTTTGTAATGTTGGGTACATGTAGTACATCAGCTAGGTACTTCACTTTACCATCTGTCATAGACAATGACACATTTTTTGTATGCATAAGGATGTGTAGTATCATCCCTAGTTTCTACATAATCAAGACTTTGTAAATTTTGCATTTCCTTAACCCATTCACCATGACTGGTCATGTGATTTGATGCACCAAAATCCACATAACAGACATTATCATTAGATCTCTTCACATTTATAGACATAGTATTTAGCATGTGCTACATCACAAATAGCCTCTTGGGCACATCTGCATTCTTGCTAGTGGCTGCATAATTTTGATGCCTCCTATCTGGACAGTCACATTCAAAGTGACCATGTCTTACATAGCCCCAACAAACTACATTTCCGTGTTGACCTGCATTATTGCGATGCACATTTCCACGACCTGACTCCCCCTACCTTGAAAGTTTCCTCGACCACGACATGTGTTCTGACCATGATTGTTGTTCTGCTATTGTGCTTGGTGGTTGCCTCTTCCTCAGCCTCATCCACGACCTGTACCATGTCCTCTTCCTCTTCCTATGTTGTTAAAAAGGGCATGTTCATAATTGTTTCCACCTTCCATAGAGGAGTCTTCCTCAAGTTCCTTCTCTTCCACAATCAATAAGGACACCAAACCTGTAAATGATGGAATGTTCTCTCAAAGATGGATGCCAATTTTGAACTGTTTGTATTCAAGACCCAAACCTTGCAGACAGACTTCTATTTTATCATCATCACCTGTAACATGAATCAATGCAATTGACTGACATATGTTCTTTATCTTCAACGAATAGTCATTGATGGACATACTTTTCTTATGCACACTATTCAGCTTAGTCTTCAACTGCAGCTTCCTTTCCTTAGTGTTGATCACATCCAATGAAAAAAAAATGTGCCAAGTCTCCTTGGGAGATTGAGCATCCTATATAGAGTGTCATGTACACTAAGGAAAAGCCAATACATGACCTTCCAAGCTCCTTGGTTCCAATCTTCAAATTTCTTAATTTGCGTAGGAGTTGCACCTTCCTCTGGCTTAGTGGTGCTATCTCATGCTCTCCATCAATGTAGTCCCAATAACCTTTTTCCATAAGGAAATTGGTCATTATAAACTTCCAAGCATGGAATTTTTTCTCATTGACAACCTGGTTAAGCCCATCATTGTTGGACGACATGTTTCAACCCTTCACACAGTCTTCCAATAACCTACTAAAAATAACCCGTTACCACCTGCAACCACAATCTACGTGCATACACCTGTTTCACTCTACTAAACAATATTTGTGCACACAACAGCCAAACCAAAGCTTTTTTCACCACCTAAATGTAGACCTGCAAAATCCTGAACCTTAGCGTTTTTGCACGCGAACACACTCTAACTCCAAAATGGGTGTCTAAACGCGCTTGAAATGGAAATTTGGATGTAGAGTCGTAGTCTAAAGGACTGTATAGAACCCTGAGATGCACACTCTCCAAGTGGAATCGCCTAAATCGGAGATCGTTGATGATGGCTCCCAAGAATACCGAAGTCGCTTCCTAGGGTGCTCCTTCTTGGTGCTCCAAGCTCCTCAGACACAACCAGGCTCTAATACCATGTCACAACATAGAAGGAGAGAGTTTGAGCTCTTGCAAGAACCCACACACACACAAAGATGGAGGCAAAAAGATTGTACTTCTTCTTCTTCACAAACTCAAGGTAAGAGTTCTACAAAACATAAAGGAAACATACAACATTAAAATAAACTAGTACAATGGTCAAGTATAAACCGTTAGTGAGTGAGGTGTATAGACAAGTGTGCCATTACTCCGGTAGGTAGACCAACTCGGTGTAGTCGAGTTGTAGTATCAATGGCAAAGATATGTGTATCCACCAAGGGGCGCCAGTGATGATGATTGTTGGTGATAGTCATCCAACAGTTTAACATCTCAACACTAGTGGGGGAAATTGGTTTGCCTTCAAAAACTTTGGGAGCCCCATGGGCTCATAGGCATCGTCCAGGGGTTCTTGCCACACCATCATTGTTGACCATCAGCACGCCACCTTCCATGGCCACACAACACCGCTTAGGATCAAAATCGCATGTCGAGCCTCTAGTCTCTCCACGCACAGTGTTGGGGTAATGGCACTACACCTTTGCCCGGGGCCGGAGGTCTGGTGTCCGGCCACCCATCCACGTGTGTACATACCCTTATTCTTCATATAGAAATAATAAGGAGCACCTCATTGCCTAGTTCTAGATGTTGCTCCCCCCACACAATGTGTGAGGGTAATTGGATCGTGCTAGCTAGGGTGGATGAAAGAGAAACATCATGCACACAAGTGAGTGTGTGTGACTAGATTATCACTCAAGCGAATTAGGTTCCAAAATCAATTAACTTGGACTCATAAACACGACCTTGAGTATTTTCTAAGCCATCACAAGATCACCATAAACAAGGGAGATGTAATGCAAAATAGACTTGTGTTTATTCATTTATAAAATGAGATTTAAGTAGCTCTACAGCCTTGCACCACATCATGTGGGATAATTCCACTCTTCTCCCCTTGACTCACACTTTAGGACAAAGCTCACACTTTACAATCCTCCCCTTAAGGTTTGGACTATGACATAATACTGAAGGTGTAATAGCCACACATGATGATAAGTTGGTATCCACACAGGATGGTAAAATCCACATAGGTTGACAAATCCTTGGCCAAATTTTTTGTGCTTCCTATGAGTGTGGATGACCTAGTGTGCACTCCATCGGGTTTGGATTGTTGCTCTAAGGTTGTGCTGATTACAAACCATAAACATTTTTTCATTAGGTAACCCCTTAACTTTGTTTGCTAGGTGTGAAATCCTTCCCCGTTATACTTTTCTATTCCCTCCTCCCCCATTTGTGCTAATAGAGGGGTCTTAGCTTATGAGACTCCCCTAGCTAGTGTCTACCTTTGTACACGAGCACAAATTCCCCTTCAGTGATGATAGAAATTTATTTGCAAATTAATGTGCTTGGCTGCAAAATTTTAGGGCTTATTCCGCGAGAGAGAGAGAGAGAGAGAGAGAGAGAGAGAGAGAGAGAGAGAGAGAGAGATAATTCCTTCAAATTTTTGTGAAGCTCCTCTTCACCTGGGTGAAGCTCCTCTTCACAATAGTCTTTGAGGTTGTTAAATTTTTGCTTTAAGAAGCTCAATGAAGACTTGAGAGTTTTTTTTAAAAATGTTTTTGAATGCTTCTTTGTAAAGCTTGGATGTCGCTTCCTCTTTTGGGGTGCCTTATGAGCCCTATGAAGCTTATACCATGATGTGGGAGCATTGCCTTGTGAGGAGCTTGGCCTTAGCTCTCGGGGTGCTTGGAGTTTAAGACCAACACGACATGGGAAGGGGGTCTTTTGTGGGCCGGGCAGATCGGGCAGGCAGGGACAGCGCATGGGGCCTGCAAGCAAGCTCGGGCAGCGGCCGATCACAAGGACCGTCAGACGGTGTTTTACCCGCACAAGCGACCAGTCAACGGGTGGGGTCCATTCACAGACACAAGGTGAGCAATCAACTCTTCTTGAGCGCTTACTTGATGTCTGGACAATCACCGCTTAGGGTGCCCACCTTCTTTATGGCTAAGTCAAAGAAGTGCCCCTTTTTTAGGCAATGTTCCCACCGTCCCATGCCTTGAAAACCTTTAAAAAAGGTTTTGCCACCCAAAAAGGGTATTCTCCTTAAATGCCTTCCCCCCCCCACACACAAAGTGCTTTTGAGGCGCAGTTCTGCAAAAATTCCAAAGAATGAAGCATGCAAGAATAATCAAGCTCTAAATTGTGCAAATGAAAGGCAATTTGAGCATGGATGGTCTTGATGGGAAGCTCTTGAGACAAGCTATGCACACACACCAATTGAAAACGCCAATTTTTCTAAATAGAGGAGAAACTATTGAATGCAAATGAAAGTTCCTAATGGTAATTAATGAATTCCAATGCTAATTAAGCTTCCAATTAGCCAGTGAGTAGTTGCCCAAGAGGCTTTAGCTCAAGAACATGCTCATGCTAGCCAAATACTAATTAGGCATGCGTTATGCAATAGAAGAGACCTAATGGATCTAGATAATGATGATTAATGAATGCTAATTGTACAAACACGCAAATACATAATAGAAAACCTAGCTAGCATACCTGTGGCTCTAATACCACTTGATGGGAATTGGATCGTGCTAGCTAGGGTGGATGAAAGAGAAACATCGTGCACACGAGTGAGTGTGTGTGGCTAGATTATCACTCAGGCAAATTAGGTTCCAAGATCAATTAACTTGGACTCATAAGCACGATCTTGAGTATTTTCTAAGCCACCACAAGCTCACCATAAACAAGGGAGATGTAATGCAAAATAGACTTGTGTTTATTCATTCTTGAAAGGAGCTTTAAGTAGCTATATAGCCTTGCACCACACCATGAGGGATAATTCCACGCTTCTCTTCTTGACTCACACTTTAGGACAAAGCTCACACATTGTGCACCATCTCGTGCTCCTCCCCTTCCCCACATGTTGCAAAAAGTTGAGGGAGAATTAAACAACGCTGAAAATTAGCATTTCTCAGGTAGCACTAAGGCTTGGAAGGAGCATGAGCAAACCTTGAGCTTGAGATACACACACACATACACTCCTTGCAGTAAAACGAGCAGTAGGTCTTGAGAGCATGGGACAAAGCAAGATTTGCAAAGTAAATTGAAATCAAACAAGGAGATTGCACAGTAGGAAGTTTGGGGCATCTTGCAATTGAAAGCCATTTCACAGTGCTGGCTAGATTTCTGTTTCACACAGAATTGGAATTTGTTTTCCTCTCAACTCTAAGAGTGTGTGCAAGGGTGTGTGATCACACACACAAGCGAGAGAGAGATAGTGTCAGCATTGAAAAGCAAAAAAGCTATGAAAAATAAGGAGTGGAGAGTCAATGGGCTTCCCTACTCTGACATTCAAGAAAACAGCAGGGAGTGAAAGTAGGGAAGCAAGTTCACGCTTTATTCTACCACTCAGAAAGAGCCATGGTTTCTTCTTCTTCTTCTTCTTCTTCTTCTTCTTCCCACCCTAAGAGCTCTAAGGGTTGTTGTGCTTGTTGTGCTCTCTCCCCAGCTAGCCTCACCATTAGTCTCCCAAGGAGGCCAAGTAGCACCATAATCTCTATCACTATCTCAAACTCCATCAATATAGATAGTCAATGGCAACAACAGACAATATACAAAGGTACTTGGGTTCTTATGCAACCAAGATGGAGGAAAAGATCCTCAACATCAAATCTATTTCTTTCAGCAGGGAAAGCACGAGTTTTAGATTTCAAAGTGGAGGTGAGCAAGAAAATTGTTAAGGAGGTTTTGGTACAGCATGTTTATAGTCACTCTGATGTGATTGCTAATGGCAGAAATGTCTCATTGGCTTATCATCCTCGATGCAACTGTAAGTGTGTTCATAGCCTTCCATATCTATTCTTTCTTTCAGACCTTGATGTTCTCTTAATTTATTTTTTCTTTTTTAAGAGGTAGAAAAATATTAACAAAGGTAGATCAAGTTCTCATAAGTATTCATTCGTTTCAATAATTAGACTAGGTGGTCTATTACAGCTTGTTGTTGCAATTGCAGATGTCTATCCTTCATCATACGAGGAAACGGAGCCGGTGGAGTGTATTATAGGTCTCATCTCTATAATCCACGCTAACATTCGTGTTTTACAGTATGATGTAAGAAATAGCAAGAGTCTTGTAGATGAGGGAATTTTCTTCTACGAGCAGTTCTACCAGCTCAACCAAAAAATTAAAAAGGCACTCTGGCTAAACTCCCTCTCCCAATCGATTGGAGTTGTATTGACTTGCCAATAGTCTCGGACATCACAGTGTGTGAAGCTCTTAGAAGCAAGCTGTTTAGGGATGTCAGAGGTCCCTACAAAATTCAGTGCCCACTAAATTGGTAAAGATTGCTAGTTTTTTCCTACAAGTTTATTTGTGGAGCTATTTCACACCTGCCACATACATGTTGCAAAGACAATGCTAGTATGTAAATCTCTAGATTCTTTCTTCTGTGACAAGATTCTTGATAGAGGGTGGTATGTTAAAGAGGTGTACGACATACATTGCGAGGTTGCACTAGACACTTTGGTGGCCAAGTACATGATTGGCACACAGTCCCTTCTCATCTCCTTCTAGTACCAAGGCTCTCAAATTGATCATGAGTCAGCAGGCCTAGAGAACAATGGTGTCATAGATGTGGAGGTATTTGACAAAGAGCTCAACCTTGTGGCAGTGGTCACAATAAGAGAGCAATGAAACCTTGTGTAACTTAGGCACGATGGTGCAGCCAAAGTTGGTCGACCATAGAAAATGGCATGGGAAGGTATGTATAGGCTAACCGAAGCATGGCAAATGGCTAGAGCAGCTATGAGGATCTTGGGCTGACACGTAGCAGCCGAGATGTATGGTTGATATGGTTTGCAAGCCAAGGAAGGCTCCAAGAGGGGCTAATTTGGGGAGTAGATGAAGGAGGTTCAAGGTGAAGTCTTTGGGCCTAGAAATGTAGAGCTTGAAATGTTGAAGAAGCAAGTCTAGACGGCTCATCAAACAGAGCTATGGAGCCCAAGATAGTAGAGCTTGAAGGTGCAATGCATTGCAGATCCTCGCCAAGTAGGGCAGCTAGGGATAGGTGGCCCAAGTGGATGTCAATGTATGGACGCATACTGCTCAATTTATGGAGCGTTTCCATATTTTTAGATTGCAGATCAGAGCCACGGATTGTTGGATATGCCCATTTGAAGTTTTGTTCGGGACTAGGTTGGTGCCCACCTGACCGCATGGGGATTTAGGCCATTGGGCAATATTTTGGGTTTGACTAGATTCTAGAAGGTACAACAGTTCATACGGGGTTGGCAGGAAGTCGTTGCTCGTCAATCACATGCCCGAATAGAGAGTTATTGCAGATTAAATTTGATGCCAAAAGGCGGCAGTGTCGTGCCAAACAGTTTGTTGGAGGTTTTGGTGGTCTCGATTGGTGTGCCTGGAAAAGTTCAAAGGGAGCAAGGTTGGTGTGGATCAAAGCTGGCAAGGAGAGCTCTTGGGGGAGTGTCACGGTTTGACCATCGGATGTGGTAGAAGCAAGTGGCACCACTTTCAAAGGGGGTGGAAGGGAAAAAGAATAGTTTTTTTTCAAACGAGGACTCAAATGGCTCACCTGCTCACCACCTGCCATGTGGCGCAGACCAAATCCCGTATGCATAGTATATATGACGAGTGAAAGCCTATAAAGGCTAGGCCATGACCTTCAAATGGCATGAAGCAAGGGGAGAGAGGTCCCCCATGGCGTGGCGATGGAGTTTAGACTTGACGGCCCTGCGAGGTGGCGCGAGGGGACTGTATTGGTCTGTTTTTGGCAGTTGCCACTGGTGGTGGCGCCCGCAAGGTGGTGGTATAGGGAGATGACGTGGTAGCCCGAGTAGGGCTAGTTCCCGCCCCTCATGGGCCATAAAGTTTTGAAGGCAAGCTATACCCCCACTAGCGATGTCGCTAGTGCTCGGGGAGGGAAGGGTTCCGCAACAGGCACTGGTGAAAGGGAAGGCTCAAAAAGCAAGACCAGGCAACCAAATTGGGTGGACAAAAGACAAACCAATGTGTGCACCATGTAATTGTTTCCAAATGAAGTGAACCAAGTGCTAGCAATGCAACAAAATTGCTAATATGAGCTCAAGTTGAAGTGAACGAGCTAGAGAAGCTCACATTTTTTCTTTTTTTTGGGTTTAGCTTCCCCTATAAAAGAATGTAAACATGAATTTTTTGGGGCTTTTCGTTGGGTTTGCAAGCCCAGTTTGATCGTCCATACCCATGGTGGGCCTAGTCCCTTATAGCATGCAGCAAGTTTAGTTGGAGTTTGAGTCTGCATGGCAGCTTTTTTGTTTGGTTATATACACTATAAGGTTTGTTTTTCATATAAAATCAATCAATACAATATAACGTGTTGTTTTTTGTTCCTCTTGCCGTCTCTCTCTCTCTCTCTCTCTCTCTCTCTCTCTCTCTCTCTCTCTCTCTCTCCATGAAAGAGAGCAAATTAGAGTGGAATAGAAGTTTGTATATTGAAATGGTCTACGATTAATAGATAGAGAGGCATCATCTCTCTCTCTCTCTCTCTCTCTCTCTCTCTCTCTCTCTCTCTCTCTCTCAGCCGTTTTTTGACCTAGTAGGCAGCAGTTCACTCTTTTGACCATAACTTGCTCATCCGAACTCCGATTTAGGTGATCTATAGCCTCAATCGAAGAGCACGAAGCCCTCTACGCATTGATGTAAAGACAGAATTTTTCTGTGTAATGGAAGGCTTTGCTGTAACAGCATCTCAGAACTGAAAAAACTGTCAAAACTTTGCGTTTTTGTTGCCGACTTGAAGGCAATGTCAGACAAAACTCGCAAGGGTGGAAAAGCCACACTCGCCATGGAGAATGATGCAAAATCTCCAAGGAATTTGGATGCTAATCCAACCACATCGTCTACAACAACGGAAGCAATGATCATGGCTTACTTGATCTCGTTACAAGAAACCGTCAACAAGCAAGGTGAAGAGTTGCGCGCACTTGCAATGGAGAATGGTACTTTAAGAGTTCTCGTTGTGGAGAATGAGCACCTCAAGAAGGTTCTTGAAATGCAAACAACACGCTTGATGCATCTTGAGAATGAAGTTCAAGAATGTAAACGCTCTCTTGTGGACATGAATGTAGTGAAAGAGCGCTTGAGCAAAGTTGAGAGTGATCATGTATTGAAAGAGGAAACGATAGATACAATACGACATGATGTATGTGAGATGAGAAATGCATCCAAATCATGGGCTGATATATGTAAGGATAATGTGGTTTCTACATCTCCTATCACGCAAGCCGTTGTCCAAGCAAAGAATGTAGAGAATGTGGACACTCAAGAATTGCAAGAACGACAAAAACGCTCAAAGAACATCGTCATTCGTGGAATCAAGGAGGAAAGCATGGAAACACCCCAATCTCTTGCGGTTGCTATTGAAGAGTTTTTTGCTACACACTTTGGCATGTCAGGAATCATGGCTTATGGTGCACATCGAGTTGGAAAACAAGGAGTCCCTCGCTCGGGAGAAAGACCTATTGTATGTACCATGGCTGATGAGGTAAAGAGAAAGATCATCCTTGACAATGGTTGGATCTACCTCAAAGGAACGGGTTGTAATGTATATGAGGATCGCACTCTTATGCAACAAAATGTACGTCGCAAAGCATACGAGGAAAGAAGCAAGAAGGTTAAGGTATCATCTCAAGAAGAAAAGTCACTTGAGGAGGATGCAAGTCCACCCAACAAATAGGGACACATGATCTATGAGACCAACTCACGCTTGCGAATAAGCTTTTGGAATTGTAACGGGTATCCATGGAATGCGGGAATTGGCATTGATGAGCTTACCAATGACTCCGATGTGATACTTCTTGTCGAAACATGGGAGCATGATGTGCAACGAATTCTTGGATTTGACAAATACGATGTACATTCTTTGATGTGGGCCAAAAATGCAAAGCAACGAAGAGGCCAAGGAGGCGTAGCATGTATGACCAAAAAGGGTTTGAAAGATGTTTCCATTGTCAAAGAAGATAAGTATAAACGCTACTTATGGCTGAAAATCAACCCACCAAATGGTCAAGTCATGTTTGTGGCCGGCTGCTACATTCCTCACTATAACTCCAACTTTTATGCTGGCTTGAATATGGATAGAGATCAGCCCTTTGTTGAACTAGAGGAAGACATTGCTCATTACAAGGATCAAGGTGAAGTCATTGTTTTTGGAGACATGAATGCTCGCACAAATATGTTACAACACAACACACAACAAGTCGACATGCCGCATGTATCAAGAAGAGTGGATGACTCATACATGTATAATCGAAGTTCTAATGATGCAAAAGAAGTGGATCACTATGGAAAGTCACTTCTACATATGTGCAATAGTACCGGAATGCTCATTGCAAATGGTGTATCTCTATGGCAAGGCACCAATGACTTTACATGTAGAAAGCACAATGGTGCTAGCGTGATTGACTATATGTTGTTCTCAGAAGCCACTCTAGAATGCATACAAAGCTTTACACTTGGTGAATGGAATCCGGAATCGGATCATAGGATGTTATGTATTGACCTCAAGTGTGGTAAACGGCCCGAGCATGTAGCCTCCAATCATGATGTGAATCATTTGTACCTACGTCTAGACTTCAAACGAGCACTTATATATGTTGATATGGTGGACCAAATGTTAAGCATGATAGAGCATCAAGGGAGCCCAACATTAGAATGCAAGTGGAAAGTTTTCAAAGAAGTAATTTTCTCTTGTGCGAAGGAATGCTTTTCGGTGAAACACATGTCTTGCAAAAGGTCTAAGAAGGGTAGCACCAAGAAGAAATGGTTTGACATGGAATGTAGTCAAGCCCGAAAACACTTGCTAAGATTGGATGCAATCAAAGACAAGGAAGTTTACTTGGAATGTTCACACACATACAAAGCACTTGTTCAAAAGAAGAGGAGAAGGTGGGAAGTCGAAAAACAACTTCTTTTAGCACAAGAGAAAGCACATGCATGTGGCAAGTTTTGGCAAAATCTAAAAGGCAAGCGCGTTGAGAGCTTTGGTGACTTGACTCTTGAGGATATGTATATGCATTGTAAGAACCTCTATGAGCAACCCAATGTTGATAAGATGGAGGGTTGTAGCTCCCTTCCATTTATGTCTCCCTTCTTTACCATTGAAGATGTATGCCGCGCGCTTGAGAAACTTGCTACTCGCAAGGCAGGTGACCTTCAAGGTGTCAAGGCTGAAATGATTAAATGGACAAGCAAGAAAACACGATATTGGATATGCGATATGTTTAACCTTGCACTTCAGTATGGCATGCCTCATGATTGGAGTGCAAATTGGATCAAACCTTTGCACAAAGGAGGAGATGTAAACAATGTGAACAACTATCGCACTATAATGGTTGGTTCTTTGATGGCAAAGTTATTTGGATGTATCATGGAGATGAAGATAAGTGAATGGGCTGAAAAGAATGGCAAACGTGCGCTTGGCCAAGCAGGTTTTCGAAAGCATCATAGCACTATTGATCACCTTGTCACTCTTCGAGTTCTTATGGAAGCGTCTCGATTGAAAGGAAAAAAGTTGTATTGTTGCTTTGTGGATTTCAAGAAAGCTTTTGACATGGTACCGCGAGGAAATCTTTGGAGACGTATGCAAAGCCTTCAAGTGCCGAGAGAATTTATGCATGCAGTCTTTCGCATCTACCAAAAAGTGATATGTCGATTACGTATGGGAGATGGAATTTCAGAATTTTTTGCAAGCACTATTGGTGTCAAACAAGGATGCCCACTTTCCCCAACCCTCTTTGGGCTACTCATTGATGAATTGGAATACATGGTTCTTGATTTTATGCAGCAAGAAGGCATAGAAGAGGTTAAGATTGGAAATGCGGTGATCATGCTTTTGCTTTATGCCGATGATGTAGTGCTCTTGGCACATACCTTAGAAGATGCACAAAAGCTTATGAGTGTCTTGGAACGCTTTTGCCTACATAGCGGGCTGATCGTG
This sequence comes from Adiantum capillus-veneris, assembly GCF_014529385.1. Lineage (NCBI taxonomy): Eukaryota > Viridiplantae > Streptophyta > Polypodiopsida > Polypodiales > Pteridaceae > Adiantum > Adiantum capillus-veneris. The sequence continues at coordinate 66,931,146 of NC_140936.1, forward strand.
AATGGATCCAAAACCAAGGTTATGCTTGTAAAGACCCTCAATGACGAAAATCCATGCATTGTATACAACAATGAGAAACTTGAAGTGGTAGATCACTTCAAGTACCTTGGCCTTGAGGTTCCATCCAATCATAAATGGAAGGATTGTGCAATGCGTCGCTTGGAAGCCGGAAAGAGGGCTTATTATGCATTTGAGAACATGTGCAATGCAGGAGAGATCAAGTGTTGGGCTCTCAAAAAGTACCTCTTTGACACATTGGTGACACCGGTGCTTCTTTATGGAGTGGAGGTGTGGGGTGGAAGCATCGGGAAGTCTACTTGGAAAGAGTTTGAGAATGTCCAAAAGCGTTTTCTCACCAACTTTCTCCAAGTCAAGACACAAACACCCTACATGCTCTTACTTCTTGAGTCCGGATCGCTTCCCATTGAGGTCTTGGGCATGGAAAGGGTTGTGGAGTACATGCGTAAGACACAACGTAGCCCTTTGCATCGACTTCCTAGAATCGCATATGAAGCAAGTCAAAAGGTTCAAAAGACATGCAAGAGCAAAATACTAAGTTCGGGGTGGATGCTTGATATCAAGAAATGGTTTGGAAGATGGGATGCATGTCACTTGGTCAAGGATGCATCGATCGACTCCCAAGTTAATGAGGCCTTCTTACAACGCCAATGTATCATGGCTTGGGAGAAATCCGGAGGTTCTCGCTTCAGCCATTACACCACACACGTTGCCCCAAACTACAAATCTCTCTTCTTCTCGGAACGAGGTAACCGAACCCATTCCTACATCCTTGAGCCCATCCCGTTGAGTGCGATCCGCACCATTGCCTCCATTCGTCTTAGCTCCCATTCTCTACGCTGCGAGACAGGACGTTGGGGCACTGGCGAGGAGTGTCATCGACTTTGCACCTTATGCCCTCGTCAAGTGCGAGAGAGTGAGTACCACACACTACTTGAGTGCTCAGCTTTTGACCACATTAGGTCCTCTTTTCCCCATATATTCAGCCATGAGCTCTCCCTACATACCTTCCTCTCCCAACCACGATGTGGACTCTCTATTGCGACGCTCATTTCAGCCATTTTTGAGCATCGAGAGTCACTTATGAACTCCACTCACACCACGTGACATGTTCATTTGGTCCCATAGGTCATATTTGACCTCCCAGGACGATAATAGAACTATCTATCTATCTATCTATCTCTCTCTCTCTCTCTCTCTCTCTCTCTCTCTCTCTCTCTTTCTCATTTTTTCTGCACCTTCTCCTAGCCATGGCACATCAAAGGCGGCATCCACCATAGCTTCAAGGCCTATCAACTGGTATCAGAGCCGCCCAGTCTCGTCTTGGGTCAACACGGCGCGGGTACAGCCGCTTGCAAAGGAGTAGCCCATTTTCTTGATCTTCATGATTTCCGCCCTGCTTGACATTAACAGCATTGCCCAGGCGTACTGGCCGACTTTCGACATATGCTCGTCAACCAATTCTGCCTTCCCAGCTCGCCGTGGGCAATTCTGTTACCCTCGCTATCACGTTGGTCTGCAGCTATAGAGAAGGTGTTTTTTTGTTGTGTTCACACTTTAAGACAGTGGCCACCCATTCAATTTTTAAAGCACGGTTTCCATCCTTGGGTAACCTCGACTTGGTATTTGGTGCTCGATGCTCATAAAAAGCAGATTGAAAAGGAGCATATCAACAAGGGTGTGGCGTCATCAAATTTGCCTCTCAAAGTCTACAAATTGGCCTCGAAAGCTACAAGATGAGCATCATGAAAACGGTTTTAAGATGGTTTATAAATCTCCAAACAAGCAGTTTGTTGATCATAAGGATGCTAATGCTAAATTTGCTCTATGGGTCGACAACTCAATTTTGGCTATTGATGCCAAAGAAAAGCATGAGGGAGACTCCAAAAATCAAAGCTTCAATGGTGAATTTTTTAAAAGATTTTGTCTCAAGCACTCAATACAACATATGCCGTACATAGAGAGCTACTTCAAGATTGCGGTACCAGTTTCACAAACTACTTTTTCCAGTTTAGTGTCATAGATTTTTCAGCTTTAGTCTATTGTCAAAACAATCATACTGTTTTTAGTCAAATCCTTGTTGTCAGTTATTGTCATGCTTGTCAGTTATCATCACGGAAAAATTTGTACGGGTTATAGACACTGCCACATAAAAAGTGGTAAGACCACCCCTTTGTTGTTTTGGTCGGGTTCTGGTATGTCTCACACTCATGGTTGCTTAAGGGAAGTACACACACATGCCTATTCTACAGTCAAGGGGGGGACTTCTACTCATGGTTTCAGGTGAATGGACTCTGCCATGGTCTGTATTAAGTCCATTGTAAGTAGTTTGGGCTTGAGAGGGGGGGGGGGGGGGGGGGTTTGCAAGCCCGGTTCGGTCTTCCATACCCATGGTGGGCACAGTCCCTTATAGCATGCAATCAAGTTTAGTTGGAGTTTTAGTCTTCATGGTAGCTTTTTGTTTGGTTATATACACTATAAGCTTTTTGTTTGGTTATATACACTATAAGGTTTGTTTTTCATATACAATCAATCAATACAATATAGCGTGTTGTTTTTTGTTCCTCTTGCTTTGTCAAGCTCTCTCTGTCTCTCTCTCTCTCTCTCTCTCTCTCTCTCTCTCTCTCTCTTTCTTGTTTCTACTGCACCTTCTCCTAGCCATGGTACCCCAAAGGCGGCATCCACCATAGCTTCAAGGCCTATCCCTTTTTTGCCAGGGCTGTTTTTGGGCCTATGTCTTTTTGTTGAGGATTATGCCGGCAGGGTGTGGATTGTAAATGGTGGTTGTGTATATGAAAGAAGGCCATTCATTTTTGTCTCTTGGCGTTATTTTTCCCTCCCCCTTCTCTTCTCTGCTTGTGCGCGTGTGTTTCCGGGCGTGTGCCGACGTGTGTACCCCCCCAAGGTTTGTCGTGCAAAGAGAGATAGAGAGAGGCTGGGTGTGGGTGGAAGGTTGTGATATGAGTAGAGCAAATTCATTGGATCTGTTTGGTGCATTGCAAAGCATGTGTGCGTATGGTCGTGTGCAGGCGGTGGTTTGCTTGCAGATAGTGGAGAGTTTTGAAGGTGAACTGTAGTGGATCTAGGTGTTTTGTATACCCTTGGCTATAGTGAGGATTTGTGTTGTGTGTTGGGTGTGTTCCCCTTTCCCCCTCTACAACTTTTGGTGCCCCACTAAGGAGCTATTGGATGCTTAAATTTGCGGTAGGAAGTGGTGTTTTTTAGATGACAAAGCGGTTGGCTGATGGTCGAAGTGTTTGATGGTCAAATTTGAAGCTGCCAAAGATGGCGGAGCCAAGTTTTGGCCCCATATTTACGGGCGTTGAAGATCTCGAGGATTGGTTAGCAGATTTTGAGTCATGGATGCTGTCGATTCATATGTTGACGGATACGAAAATGCTGCAAATAGTACCACTTTTGATGCGCGGACGGGCCAAGATTTGGTTTGATGGTTTAAAGAGCAATGATCGAGGATCATGGAAGATTTTGCGAAGTCAGTTTTTGGAGCAATTTTGAGAGGTGATTATTGTAGAGGAAGCTGGTGCAAAGCTCAAGGCGGTACGCTGGGATGTGAGTAAGGATTTTTCTAATTTTCTTGAGCAGTTTGAAGCTTGTTGGAGGCAGTTAGAGGTTGTTACTGGGGTAAAAAGCAATCAATATTTGAAGTTGTCAAAGTTGTTAGAGTTCTTGCATCTGAGGATTAGAGAAAAGGTTGAGGATGGTGCGGATACCTATGAAGACATGGTCTATCCGGCCAAGATGAAGAGCAAAATTGTAAAGCAAAAGATGGAGCTGGGCGTGTTGAAGCCATCAGATTATGTGTTTGTTGTGGAGGTTGCAGAGTGTTCTTTGATCCGGCCAAAGGTGATTCCTGCTGTTTGAAGTGCAGCGCCTATTGAGGTTATGTTCCTTGGATATTTCCAGTCTGTGATGTGCATGTGCCAAGGGTGGACGAGCTTGTCAACGAGGAGAAGCTCCATGTTGAAGCAAACCAAGATGCAAAAGCGGTATCAGATGTTGAGGTTCCAGTGCAGATTAACGAGATAAAGCCTGTTCTTGTGAAAGGTCTGCATGAAAAGGTAGCATAATACAATCAAGTTGTAGATATCAAGGGTTCACAAGATCATGGAGAAAGTGTGCAAAGCCATGGAGATGGTCAAGCTTTTTTGGAGTAGCAAGAGGATGAAGGCGCAAATATGGAGCTGGTATATGATGCGGATGATGATGAAGGTACAAGCTCGAATTGCTGGGAGACAAGTGAGGAGGGTAGAGCAAATGAGTCCACATCCTATGGCGAGGAAATGAAGTCTGACAAACCTGAGCTGGTAAAGGTAAAGATGCCTTAATATGTGTTTGATGATATAGTAGTAGCCAATGTTCAAGAAGGACAAGGAACAAATCAAGCCAATGTGCATGATGAACACCAAGTGGAGTGGTCTAGGCCTACAGATGATGGTATGTAGGGAAAGCTGGTGTGTGGTGCCTTGCTAATGGCCGTGCTAATGAAAGTGGTGTTGGAATGTGCCATGGTGGTGCAACAGGTGCAGAGTTTTTCTAGAAGGGATAGAGCGGTCATGCCTATGGAAGAAGACGAGGATGATGCAATAGAGAACAAGTTTCTCTCTTCCTTGGTGGAGCATGACGCAGTGGTAGGAGAGGTGATTGAATAGCAGGTGGTTGAAGCTGATAAGCAAGTGGTGCTGATCGACCTTGAAGGGCCGGTTGACAAGGAGGAGCTCAATGATGCTGGAATCGAGTGTGTGGCCAAAGAGGAGGTTGTGTTGCCAAAGATGGTGGAGATTCCGATGCAGCAGACATGTCCAATGGTGGATAAAGGAGAATCCTAGGCATTGGCTTTTCTTCCATTGAAGGTATGTGAGCTATGGTTGATAAATATGATGGTAGATACAATTATGTGGTGGATGGTTTAGCAGGTGTGCAGGGGTCTATGGTTGAGGCATCCACTTTATTTGGTTGGGAGGGTATGAACGTCTATCGCACGTGTTAATGCAAGGAACTTGCCAATACACTATGTGCGAGCCACAAATGGCTCCAAGCATGCAACTAGCCTAAACTATTAAGCTAAAGATGACGATGGTGTGTCACTCACCGCTCTATGCTTGCTGTCATGGAGGATTCCTTGCCGCGAAGAAGAGGGAGCCACCTCTGCACCACGCTCAACCACTTCGCCGCCATCGTGTCGTCGTCGCAATGCTTGATCGCTCTCTCCCTCTCTCTCTCTCTCTCTCATGCATACACACACACACAAGGAGATGAAGAAGAAGAAGATGGAGATGGAGCAAGAGCACTCTTCAATTGCACAAATGAAAGAATGAGTGAATTTTAGGTTTAGTTGACTTTTATATGAGCTCGCACCATTCACACTTGGGCACCCATGCTTAGCCAACTAATCCCTTGAATGTTCCAGTTAGAGTGTGCCTCTCATTGGCGATCACTCTTACCCTTTTCCTATTGGACCGACAAGCCCAGTACCTGACTCTACCAAATAAATAATACGGCGTCTGTCATAGGTGACAAGAATGTGCGTGAGGGTTAACATGCCCCCCTTCCTGATGTAGATTCCGTCCTCGGAAGCTATTGAGTTGAAGCTCATTCATCGAGGTGGAAGAGCATTTGAGATGAATGTCCTTAGCCTTGTTCAGTCACTGCAAAATCAAACAACATTGGCACAGTAATTGCATTCTCATATACAATTAAAAATCATTTACAATTGTAGATAGACAATTTGATTGGTAACAGAATTTTAAACCATTTGTCAGCAACAATAAACATTAAATTGCAATATAATCAAGCGCATAAATAATTGTAAAGGTAAAAAATTAAACAAGTCTGTGGTCACTAATTTAACGACCGAAAGGCACTAAAGATTGACTATTAATACCATGGGCAAGCTTCTCAATTTTCTCTGGTCAATTAAGTTGTTTAATCACGAGAGCCAAGTATTTCATGTCCAAGGGCTGACTAGAAGCTATACCTAGAAGACCTTGTAGTAAGCTACGATAAAAGGAATTGCTCATGAAATCATCGCCTGAGTTATTTCCTTTTCTTTGACCCCCCAAAGTCTTTTCACAGTGATTCCATTTTGATGTGTGTGCTTATTTTGTATGCCTTGGGTTTTTTTCTTTTCAAGGAAAAGCGCCCACACTGCGAACCTCTAGGGCTCTAGTACCATAGGCGATACATGTGAGTTGAGTACCAAATTAAGTTGAGATTTTTCTTCCAACTTAAGATTTTACATTGTGGCACTTTGATTTTTTGTTTGTTTGTTTTCAGCATTTTAATTTTGTAACTTTGGGGGGTCATATAACACTGTTACCCTTCCTAGGCTCATCACATTAGTAAAGTCCCTTTATAATACTTAAGCTACAGGTCAATAGGGACTAAGCCCACTAGAAATCCCTAGTACATTGCACACAATGCTGCCTAAATCGGATTAAGAACCTAAGTAACCATTGATTACTAGGAAGGCATTCATCATGGTATTAAGAGAAGATCTCTAACGCTTAGCTTGGTCAAACTAGCTTAGTCAGACTGCTTGATTTTTAAACTTAGACAAGCGATTATGACAAGAAAATGCGCTAAATGTTTGATACTAAGCAAATGCTAAATATTATGCTACCAATCACAATTGAAGCAGACAAACATGGATGCAAAAAAGATAAGGGGCAATGCTAAGATCTCTAACGCTTAGCTTGGTCAAACTAGCTTAGTCAGACTGCTTGATTTTTAAACTTAGACAAGCGATTATGACAAGAAAATGCGCTAAATGTTTGATACTAAGCAAATGCTAAATATTATGCTACCAATCACAATTGAAGCAGACAAACATGGATGCAAAAAAGATAAGGGGCAATGCTAAATGGACAAGAAACACCTGTTTGTGTTGATGGTGGTCGCGCTTGATTTGAAGTGTGAACGAGAGAAAGATTCTATGAAGATCCAAATCCTAACAACAACAACACATTCCTGTACGCACTGTGAAACACAAAGAATACCTCTAGGAGGCACATCGGTGGGAAAAAAGAACTTTACTAATCACTAAACTCTAAAACAGAAACACTCCTATCTTACTAATCTTACCTACCCTCCTTCACTCGAGTGATGAAGATCAAAGGTGTTTGATGACATAGGTTTTTGTTTTAGTATACCGGATGTGAATGTGTAGGTCTGGGTCATTGTTTTGACTTTTACTGTGCATACTTGTTTGCTAATTGCTCTTGCTCTTTACTTATTTTTTCTATTTTGTAAGTATAAGGCTTTATATATACATTCCCTAAGATTGGTGATTGAGAGTTCAGGGAGGAAGGTTGAGAGGGAAATAATTCAATAGGCTGACGTGAATGAAGACTTCCCCCCTTCCTTGGGTAGGTCGTACTATTTGAAATGTGCTTGTCACCCTTTAAAACCAATTGTTCCAGTTGGTAATAGGTGAAGATTTTTGCAATTAGTTTTCTATTATCTTAGGTGCCTCATCGAGTTGCAAGGGTGGTAAGGTAATCTCCCAGGATCGAACTTGAAGTGGTTCATCAGGTGATTCTTGAACACTGGGAGGTGTGGATTCCTTTGTAGCTTTATGGAGGTCCACTATTGTAGGTGGAGGCTGTGGAGAAGATTTTACTTCTATGGATGCATTACATGAGGAGCTAGAAGCTTCATGGGACTCCCCCCTTCCTGAGCTAGGTGGAACAAATAGTTTTCTCTTCGGTACCCAAACTAGCTCTGGAGCGGGTGTGTAGCATTCTGTGATTTTTTTTTTCCACGATCGTCAATTAGTTTTGGAGCCACATGATTGAGCTCACATGGGCCCGGTGATGACAGGTAAGAGCACAATTTACGTTTTGGCACCCAGATTTGATCATTTCCTTGATAGTAGCCTTGGGATTCCAATAGTCATTTAGGAATCCACCGCCACGTTTCCTTACATTCCTTGGAGTGAGTGGGACGTTTCTTACAAGGCTTCTGTTTTTTAGCACTATCTATGGTTTCTAAAGAAGCTTTAGGGACCCACTTGTATGTTTTCTTCGTTATATTAGGATGAGTCTTGTCAAAAGCTATATGCATTACTTCTAGCATATTTAAGGGTACGAGTGGTAACATTTCATCCCCCTCACGTGTTACCCATGTCGTCCCCCTATCTCCCCAAGTATCTATGGTTGCTGCTAGGTGGACCCAATCCACATTGTCCAGCTCAGTCATCCGAGGTAGTACATCCATATAAGGAGAATCTTCCCCAACATCAGTGTCTACTTTACACGTTTAACAATACTGCAATGGGGCTGAGTGAACTGTGGTGTCAGATCTATGATTACTTATGAACCTATTTCCTAGAGGATGTGCTCGACCAATTACAAAATCTACTCGAATAACAGAATCTTGGAACTGCAAGTAGACATGGTTTTTAGACCAGTCATGCACCATTTTTGTTCCCTCATGAAAGGATGTCCTAAGATCATCTCAGATGCCATAGTGTGCTTGGATAAATCCATAACAATGACGGTAATCCAAAGACCTTGATCTTGAGATCTTCTAGCATCCCAATAGGTTTAACAATAGACCCATTGGCCATCTTCATTACTATGGTTGTGGTCGCAAGGTGAGGTCTTCCCATAGTTTCCCAGCTGTTTTTATTCACAATGCTAGCCCCAGTGCCACCATCAAGGATTCCCTTTATAATTAATCCCTTAGTAGTGATTGGTATGGTCGCATTGGATTCATCACCCTCAAAGTATTGTCCCAACTTGTTAACAGGTATTTCTATAACAAGGTTCTCATCTAGGTTGGGTTGTGGATTTAAGTGTTCCTCCTCTATTGGTATCTCCCCAACTCCATCCATTTGTGCAAATTGTGGTAGCCCAAACATCAGTTCTCCATTGAGGAAGCCTCAAAGAGCTGAGACTAGCCACAGTCTTTATATAGTTCGGACATGATGGTCGTTCTAACTTTTGAAGAAATGAAATCCATCAATTTGGTAATGTTGAACGGCACCTTTTGGGCTTCAATCCCCTTGACGTGGGGAAGATGCGATCTCCATTTCTTTGATAGGATCAGGTAGTCCATTTGTAAACATTATTTCCATCAAGAAGTGAGTACGCCCACTTTCCCATGACTTTAAGTCACTTTCTTCTTGGATGACACTAGGTATGTCTAAGGGTCTATGGCCTTGGTGAGGTTGTTGTTGCATAGGGAACATTGTGTCTGTAATCTGGATCTACCTAGGTGCTGGTTCTAGATCCCTTTGGGTATCTTCTACCAAACTCCTTAATTGCTTGACTCGCTTGATCTCCTTTGTAGGGTTTGGATAAGTTCCTATCTTTTTCTTGGATCTTGGCCATTGTGGCTCATGAAGATCTTCCTTATTGGTTTCTATCTTAGTGGTTGTTTTGGTCTCCATGGTTTCACCTGAATCAGGATCCTCTTCAGCATCGTTCATATATACGGGGTCGTCACCAGTCCCTATGTTGGTCTTTGAACTGGGGTCTGACTTCACTACTTTTTGCGATCTCTTCCTTTGTGTTTTCTTCTTTTTCTGAGATTGGGCAATTGATGCCGTGTCTCTTTCCTCAAGAATATAATTTTGTTTTTGGAGCATCGATCGTGTGAGTACTTTTACTGGTACCACAGCTGTACTTTGTGATGGCTCCTAGGTAACTTCAATCAAGTTTAATGGCATCATCTTCGAAGCCTTGGAATTATTTGGACATTGGGCAATCAAATGATCTATACCACATCGGTTACACATGAATATAGACATTGTAGACATGCTCGCTTGATTGGTTTGCATTAGTGTGGCGTTCTTTTTAGCCGAATAGGACACTCGGCCACACGATGCGGACCTCCACACTCATAGCATTGAAGAGGTGGTCTCTTAGTAGTGTAATTGATATTTTGGTCTCTTGCAGCAAGAGTAGCTACTTGATAGACATGTTTGACTTGTCCCCAATAGTCCTCCATGTAGTATTGTGGAATTTCTTCAAGCACATCCATCCCATAGGCAATATTAGGATCTATATCTTCCTCACAACCTTCCAAACAAGCAATGGATGACTCACAACCCACTTGATTCATAGATGTGATTCTCAGATGTGGTGGTTGCGGTCCTAGCACTGGAGGTGGTAAGGGTGTTGTTTGAACAACATTTTGGGCCTTAGGGACCATGTGTTGTGTTGTTTGTTCAAGAGGTGGGCCCGGCATCAATGCAGGAACTCGAGCTGTGTCTGTTCATGCTAAGGCTGGTCTATTAGCCATCAGGTGCCTAAATACTATGCAATCCTTAGCTTGATGACCATACCTCCCACAGGCATTGCACTTCACATTTAATTTTACTCTAAAAGTAGGGCATTCACTAGTATTATGTGGTGCATAGCATACTGAGCACCATTTTTGCTCCCTTCTTGGATACATATGATTGTTTTGCGGAGCACTATTATCTCTAAGACTCTCTTGAATGGCCTTGGTGAGATCTGCTAAAGTCATCTCAGATATCTTTGACTCCTTAGCAATAGGCTTAGGGTCATTGGTTGATGCCTTGATGCTTGCGAGCTAATAGATTTAGGCTCAACAGACACTCTTTCTCCTTGAATCATTAAATTATCCTCTAGTTGGATCGCATTGGTGGTGACTCCTTCCCAAGTGGTGATACCTCTAATGACTAGGCCATTGTAGATATCCTCATGTCGTAATCCCCTAATGAATCTATCAAGCAATTGATTATTATTGAAGCTCTCATTTGGATTACAACGAGAATTCAAATGCTTCCAGCGACTAATAAAGTCTCTCACCGACTCTCCTTGCTCTCGTTGGGCTTTCTAGAGCTGAGAGGCTACACCCCAAATCACTCCTTCTTGTATGTATTCTTTCAAGAACAGTCTCCTAAGAGTAGGGTAAATCATTTTTTCTTCCACCCTTAGGGTTCTTTACTAATCCCCAGCCTTCCCACTTAAGGTTAGGCTTAAAGCATTACTCTTATGTAGGTCATTGTGTTAAACCTAAACAATCACATATTTGTTCAAACACTTTGATATGCTTTCTCACATCCCCGTCTCCACTAAATTTTTGTGTGAGCTTGGCTATTTGTACTGCCTTACTTCTAGGCTCTCTATTAGGCATGCTACGCATATTCTCAGCTAGATCAACTGATAGCTTGAGAAATGTTGCCAAGTCACCTAAGTGAGCAGACACCATGGGTGAAGGCACTCCCAAGACTACATGTGGAGTAGGTATTGGCATTGGGCTTGGCGCATAGGAAGCCCTTGGGTTCCACATTTGGTATGGTGTTGTGCCATGTGGTGGCCCAAAGTTCATATGTGTGGCCCTAGGCATAGCAGACATCGGATGTGACATGCTAATGCTAGCCGGTATCATCCCATGGAAATAAGAACTTGGGTGTTGTGGCTGTGGAGCATAGGTAGTTGAAACAATGGCAGAGGTAGGGACTACATGAGTACGAGGACCTATAGGTATATATGATTGGTACATACTTGTAGGTACTGTTGCAGACATTGAGCTACCATGTAGCGGTGCTTTACTAACAAATGAGGTCCATGGCGTGTTTCTCGGCCGGCATGCCCATCATTGGGGTAGGTATGGTAGCCGTGGTGTCATCAAGGTAAAGATGAGCTAGGCTTGTAAAGGTAAAGCTATCACTTGTGGGCTCAGATTGCACTGAGATCCCTGGAGAAACAACATATGGGGGATCCATCGAACTTACCAAGGGAGTCTCCATTTGCGATAAGGTCGGTTGTTTAGCCTTCCTTGTATCAAGAATATCATGAGACCCATTGAAGGCATGTGGATCCCCTTGTTTTGTCTCTCTAGCTCAATAACCCTATGGATGACCTCACAAACTCTTTGTTGTTGATCCTCCACACTAGTAGCACCCATTGTGGATTGTAGGACATCTAACCAACCCACGTGATAGGTGTGACCTATGTATGGTCGGTTAGAGTTTTCGTTTGTAGTTCGTACTCCCAGCTCTCATTTAAGAACGCTCCATCTAGGCTTGAGGTGCTAGGGGTGTCCTTTGAACTATATGCAATGTGGCTCTCTATGGGTTGACCCTTAGTGGTCGCTAATTGAAGAGCACTCGATTGATCTCCTAGCAAGGATATTGACATAGGAGCTTTCTCTTTTAAAACTCTTCATTGCTCCCCCTTGCGTAAGCTCTCGGTTTCCTTTTCCCTTGCTGCAAGGATAAACCTCTTGCACTTCGGCAAGGCTTCTACCATCAGGTAATATAACCTCAGAGGAAAATAGCTCTAAAGAGTCAGGGGGAGCAGTGAATGGAGTATTCACGTGCACACTCTCTAAGGGCATAGGGTCTACATTGGTCATGAATGGTGAATTTACTTCCCCGCCCCCCTCATTTACATGGTTAGCTCCATGTTCGGAGCAAGTGGCTCTACTAAAGGTTTCCTTCAAGCGGCTAAGCACGCTTGTCCCGGACCGTGGACCCATGGCATGCATGTCTTGGCTTGAGCTATCGAATTTATCCATTGGAAAACCCTCCATGACGTCGTAGTCAGAGAAAGACTCACTAGCCGCTATGTTTGGGTCTTGGTTTGTACTACCTTGGGTCCCCGCCGAGGGCCCGAAACCTAAGGTAGGTGGATAATGAGAACTCGCGTAAGTCAAAATTCTCTCTAGTTGCTCCATCTCTAGTACACAACCAGAGCGCAGATGCATGTGCCTTTGGCACCCTACAAGTATCAGTGAATAACCTCGAAGGTTAACCGCTTTAGGCGTCCGTTTTCACTCATGTTTGATGTTTTTTAATGATCGGTTTTTTATTAAAGTGTGTGATAGCTTGAAATGATCGTATCACTCAGAGGGTCGTGATGTGCTTTATAGCACAACGTTTGGTCACCCGAACTCCGTTGGTCCTCAAAAAGATCGATTTTTAGCTACATGTGAGGCTAAAATACGTAATTTTAAAGGGCAAATGAGGCCTAAGCCTGAGCATGAGCTTGGGCTTGGGTCTGGGGGATATTCCCGATCACGATCCTACCTTTAAATTTTTTATTTTTTTAAAAAAAAAATATATATATATATATATTCTTTTTGGGATAAGGTCGTCACGGCCGCGATATGCACGCGAGCACACACACACCTAACCTTCCTACTTACCACTAATACAGCTACTGTTACACACTAACACACTACTACAGCAACTCACTAGCTAACAGAACTACTTACTGTACTTTACACAGAACTAACATTATGGATCTACAACCTTAATACTAACACCTTATCACAGAGAAAATAGAGTACCTTTCAAAACCTTATTAACAAAGAAAACAAAGTACCTTTCAATTCCTTATTAACAAAATAATACACAGTAGCAAAACAAACTCCTTCTTCTCAACACACAACCGTCGTTCTCTACCTTTCCTACAATTGAAATTGCACCACAAAGAAGCACAGAGTGCCACTCAAGCTTAGTGTATGGCATTCCCCGAAATGGCGCCAAAAATATGAGCATCTATCGCACGTGTCAATGCAAGGAACTTGCTGATACACTGTGTGTGAGCCACAAATGGCTCCAAGCATGCAACTAGCCTAAACTAGTAAGCTCAAAGATGACGATGGTGTGTCACTCACCGCTCTACGCTTGCTCTCATGGAGGATTCCTCACCATGAAGAAGAGGGAGCCGCCGTTGTGCCACACTCAACCACTTCGTGGTTGCCATGCCATCGTCGCAAGCTCTCTCTCTCTCTCTCTCTCTCTCTCTCTCTCTCTCTCTCTCTCTCACGCATACACACACACACACACAAGGAGATGATGAAGAAGAAGATGGAGATGGAGCAAGAGCACTCTTCAATTACACAAATGAAAGAATGAGTGAATTTTAGGTTTAGTCGACTTTTATATGAGCTCGTCCCATTCACACTTGGGTGCCCATGCTTAGCCAACTAATCCCTTGAATGGTCCAGTTAGAGTGCGCCTCTCATCGGAGATCATTGTTACCCTTTTCCTATTGGACCGACAAGCCCGGTACCTGACTCTACCAAATAAATAATATGGCATCTGTTCTAGGTGATAGGAATGTGCGTGAGGGTTAACAAAGGGAGGGTCTAACATGTGTTCAAGCTTGGTGTCAGGTACATGTTTTTTGAATGGTGATATGCTGGATGCTTCTTGGTATGGAGTGGATGCTTGTTTATTGAGGAATGCATGGAGAGTTGAAGCCAGGCTATGGGAAACTTATATAGTTGATGGGCTATGTGCTGGGGTACAGCATGATGGTGAGCAATTACAGATGGGTGGAAGACACCAACGGTGGCAGGTGTTTGATTCAGGCAAAAACTATGTGAAGTAGGGGGTGGGGCAACCCACTTGAAGGTTTGGCAGTAGGATGTAGTAAGACTATGTATATATGGTTTTGGTTTTCTCACAGTGTGTGCCAGGTTTTGCAGTTAGAAGTGGAATAAAGCTCTTTTTTGGTTGAGCATGAATGCTCAACTAGGGGGTGGGCAATGATGGTGCAACCAAAGTTGGTCAACCATAGAAGATGGTATGGGCAAGTATATGCAAGCTAGTTGAAGCATGGCAAAGGGCTAGAGCAACTATGAGGATCTTGGGCTGACAGGTAGTAGCGAAGATGTATGGCTGATGCGGTTTACAGGCCAAGGAAGGCTCCAAGAGGGGCTAATTTGGGGAGCAGATGAAGGAGGTTCAAGGTGAAGTATTTGGACCTAGAAATGTAGAGCTTGAAGTGCTGAAGGAGCAGGTCTAGACGGCTCATCAAACAGAGATACAGAGCCCAAGATAGTAGAGCTTGAAGGTGCAATGTGTTGCAGATCCTTGCCGGGTAGGGCAGTTGGGGACAAGTGGCCCAAGTGGATGTCAATGTATAGAAACATAGTTCTCAATTTCCATATTTTTAGATTGTAGATTGGAGCTACAGATTGTTGGATATGGCCATTTGAAGTTTTCTTGGGGGCTAGGTTGGTGCCCACCTGACCGCATGGGGATTCAGGCCACCGCGTATTATTTTGGGTTTGACCAGGTTCTAGAAGGTAGAGCACTTCATATGGAGCTAGTAGGAAGTCATTGCTGGTCAATCAGATACCCGAACAGAGAATTATTGCAGGTTAAAGTTGATACCAAAAGGCGGCAATGTAGTGCCAAATAGTTTGTTGCAGGTTTTGGCGGTCTCAATTGGTGTGCTCGGCAAAGTTCAAAGGGAGCAAGGTTGGTGTGGATCAAAGCTAGCAGGGAGAGTTCTATGGGGAGTATCACAATTTGACCATCGAATGTGGTAGCAGCAAGTGGCACCAGTTTCAGAGGAGGTGGAAGGAGAAAAAAAATTCTTTTTTTTCAAAGGAGGCCTCAAAAGGCTCACGTGCTCACAACCTGCCACATGGCACAGACCAAATCCTATATGCATAGTATGTATGATGAGTGAAAGCCTAAAATGGCTGGGCCATGACCCTCAAATGGCATGAAGCAAGGGGAGAGAGGTCTCCCATGGCGTGGTGATGCAGTTGAGAGTTGGCGGCCCTGCACGATGGCACGAGGGGACTGTATTGGCCTGTTTTTGGTGGTGGCCATTGGTGGTAGCGCCCGTTGGGTGGTGGTACAGGGAGATGATGTGGCAGTTGGGGTAGGGCCAGTTCCCGCACCCTCATGGGCCAAATTTTTTTTGAAGGCAAGCTCTTCCCCCCACTAGCGATATCGCTAGTGCTCGAGGAGGGACGGGTCCCGCGACAGGCAGTGGTGAAACAAGAAGGTGTCCCACTTGGCAGAAAGGGAGATAAGGGAGATCTCAAGGCCACCCAAGGGGCGGTCCCACCACAAAGGACAATGGAAGACACACACACACACACACACACACACACAGTTCAAAGTAGGGCAAGCTCAAAAAGCCAAGCTGAGCGACCGAATTGGGCGGAAACCAATGTGTGCACCACGTAATTGTTTCCAAATGAAGTGAGCCAAGTGCTAGCAATGCAACAAAAATGCTAATATGAGCTCAAGTTGAAGTGAACGAGCTAGAGAAACTCATATTTTTTCTTTTTTTGGGTTTAGCTCCCTCTATAAAAGGATGTAACGTGAAGTTTTTGGGGATTTTTTCCCAGCGCTATTGTTTTGCCAAGGCTTTGGGCCATTGTCTTGTTGCCGAGGGTTGTGCCGACAGGGTGCAGATTGTAAACGGTGGTTGTGTATAAGCAAGAAGGCCATTCATTGTTGTCTCTTGGCATCATTCTTCCCTCCCCCTTCTCTTCTCTGCTTGTGCACGTGTGTTTCCGGACTGTCGGCGTGTGTGCCCCCCCGAGGTTCACTGTGGAAAGAGAGATAGAGAGAGTCAATGTGCGTGTGGAAGGTTGTGATTTGAGTAGAGCGGAATGATTGGATCTATTTGGTGCATTGCATAGCATGTGTGCATATGGTCGTGTGCGGGGGGTGGTTTGCTTGTTGATAGTGTCTAGTTTTGAAGGTGAACTCTAGTGGATTGGGGTGTTGTGTATACCCTGGGCTATAGTGAGGCATTGTTTTGTGTGGTGGGTGTGTTCCCTTTCCCCCTGTCCAGCAACATCGTGGATGAGACCGCGAAGAACGAGCACTTGCAGTTTTATTTCTTAATTGGTGTACAGAAAGTAATGCAACAAAGGGAAAAAGAGATCGTCTCTAGAGAACTAACTGGCCGAGTACAAATCGTGCTAGTGTAACTTGAATGAATCTATATCCATGACTTCCATTCCAACATTCTTGCAATTTAAATCTTTTCTTTCAATTGTGAGATGATTCCCACAATTTGGTTATATCTTCATTTCAATTGTAAGATGAGGTCTGTCTCACTATCTCTGTCCCTTTGTTAGCTGTAAGTGTGATTACTGTATATTTTGAACAACATATGTAGAGGTTGATGTATTATCTCTCTCTCTCTCTCTCTCTCTCTCTCTCTCTATCACACACACACACACACATTTCCATGGCACCACATTGAGAAGTACAAAAGAATCATATTAATCTAGATAGCTAGCATTTTGAAGAGTATTTGTAAGTAAAAATTCTAAAACAATCAATGGGCTGAAATACAAATTCTGGAAATAAGGGATCAAAATGTCCTCTAGATAAAAGTCATGCTCATGACCTTCAAATGAAAATGGAGAGACAGTGGTGTGTCATCTATCAACAAAGTGTTAATATCATCATATGGGACATGGATTTGTAAAAAAGGTTTATAAAATAGGAATACATTTGGTTTTTTAGGGGTGGTAGTGGCCTTCAATGTAAACACACTCCTTTTGTGAATACAAAAAATCAAATTGAGAACGTTTGATTCCAGCTACGGTGCAAACCATATTTACAAGGGGATTGAGGTTTCTCTGCAGCATAGATAACCATATCACAGCACCAAACCTTAGAAGTAGAAACTGTATAAACTCCTTGGTTCCTAGACGCATAATGGCTCTACAATTGCCTATCCAGAAGGTGTGCATGTTGACAACTTCTGCGTGGGGATCATACGGCTCTCAAAACAACGACAATTTGTTGACGTCCAAAATAATTAGTCTCTGCAAACATTTTGTAAAACAAATAATTAGTTAGACAATAGGTTCACTTTCATTTTCTTTTACATTGGTTTTTGCCGGAACAATCATGCCAATGTCTAGCAAAGGTCCATACTGGGTTTGCTTGCTGTCGAGGTTGTCTTGTCCAGTGTTGACATCCTCGAGCTTATTCTTATTCTTCTGTTGTAGGCGAATCTTGTGTCTCCAGTGTTGAGGGCTCCATTGCACCTAAATTTACTTGACAAGAATGTCACACTGAGCAATGCCTTGGTCGTTGTGTATGCCAAATGTGATTATTTACGAAAGCACACATAAAGTTCTTGATAAGTTTTTAGTTCCAAATGCCAACTCTTGCAATGCATTGATTGCAAAAAAAATGGCCAGCAAAACGGCAAGGCCTTGACAGGGAGCGCCATGCTTGGCATTACTTTGGTAGGCATTAAAGCCCAATTGAGGGAAGCTTTTGAATACCGCCCAAGGCCAAATGGACGCCCATAAAATTCAAAGCCACACATTTGATGGCCGCCCGAGGGGGGGGGGGGGGGGGGGGGGGGGGGGAAGTGTAAATGAAGGGGGAGAAAAATAGGAGAAGGGCGTGCAAGCAGTGGGCAAAGATGCAGGGGAGGAGGAAAGTAGCTCACGCTGGCCAGGGGCACACTCAAATGAGCTGGCAGTAGAAGCGTGATATGCTAGGAATGCCAAGGCGATCTGATTTGGTCCTAAGTTCAATGAATTTTTGTGCCGGTCAAAATACATCCTACCACGTCACCGCCCCTATTCCCACAAAGATGGTGTCGTCGTTGTTAAAATAGGGGAACGGGGGTGCTATATATAGGGAGGGTATTGCATGACCAAAAAGAGGAAAAAACGGGCAAGACAAAGGGGGGCGTGGAAGGCTCTCGAGTGGGGGAGAGCTCGGATAGGGGAAGAAGAGCAGCAAGAGGAGGGAAGGATGGCTTCTTCCTCTCTCTCTCTCTCTCTCTCTCTCTCTCTCTCTCTCTCTCCATGACAAAGGAGGGCTTCAAGGGGTGTGTTAAAGGGAGGAGGAAGCTTCAAGCAACAAGAGGGAGAAGCATGAAAGGGCAGGAAGGAAGGATCCGGAAGGGCTTGGCAAGGAACAAGGAGGGCATGAGAGAATTGAAGGTGGGAGGAGGCCCATGAGGGAGGGTTTGTGTCTTGGTGAAGGGCGGAAGGAGACTCCAATATCTCTCTCAGTCTCTCTCTCTCTCTCTCTCTCTCTCTCTCTCTCTCTCTCTCTCTCTCTCTCTCTCTCTCTCTCTCTGTGTGTGTGTGTGTGTGAACCTTGAGGCAACAAGAGAGGAAAGAGTGGAGGAAGGTCTTGGCGAGGAACGGGCTAAAAGGAGGGACTGCATGAAGAAAAACGAGAGGAAGGGTAAACTGACAAGCAAAGGAACAGTATAGGGTGGGTGTTTTGCTTGGCAATTACGAGTTGCTTCCAATGGGTTTTTGTTATCTTAATAGGGGATTTCAAATCAGCAAGCATACCAACGTTGGAGTATGCAACCGATTTGTATCAAGGGTTCTAGATATCTCTTTAATGGAAACATCTTTTGATTGCCAGCTCAATTAAGTGTTAATATATGTTCTAAGGTGAACTTTAGTCATTAACTGTGTTCCAATCTATGATTCTCTTGCAATTCTCTCTAAGCATCTCTATATTGTCTTAGTAACACTAAATCGTCCTTAACGGCACTGGTTTTTCTTGTATTGCACCTCAGCTGCTTCTCCATCTACAGCCAGAAGCCTAGCGCTTTCCCGATCGACCCTAGAGTGACGCACACTCCGACAAATTGGTGAACCTGACGTGAATCGACCGATGTCAGGGATAATGGGTTCACGAGGTGGACCATGTCACCACTGAGCTGCTCACTGCGGGAAACAAGAGAGACAAGATGCACGACACGAGCAAAAGATTCTGAATACACCTTAAATGCTTAAAAATTGGCAACCAAAATGTTTTAATATGCTGATGATTAGTTGAAGTGGAATTCAATTACAAATGTTTGCCGTTAACGGCACTAATGGTGCTAGGAGAGTTTAATGCTCTCAAATTAGACCAAGACTATAAATTTCCCACTTATGCCTGCCATTAGAGCCATTTGAAGCTGATTAGGATGTACATATTTGGTAAAATTCCCTACTTGATGCCCTTGTATCTCTCAAATACAATAGAGAGAGGTTATCTTCTCACCTTCGTGCCTTACTACTCTTTTGTGTACTTTCAGATTACAATTCCTGCGAGCAACACTACCATGGAAAATCTCAGGCTTATGGAGCTTAATCCTCACAATTGAAACCAAGAGTATTGATTTCCCGCTTTTGTCTTGGCTTGAGAGAGAGAGAGACTTCTTGTTTGCTCATCTACAAAAGAGAGATCTTGAGTCCAGCTTTTACTCTTATGCTTGTTTCCGCGAGTTGATTGTGTGTGTGTGTGTGTGTGAGAGAGAGAGAGAGAGAGAGAGAGAGAGAGAGAGAGAGAGAGAGAGAGAGAGAGCGAGCTTGAGATCCCGCTCCTTCAGTTCCTTCCTTGATCTTCTTGCCCTTTCCTTGCTTCAATAGGTCAAGAGAGAGGTAGCCTTTTAGCTCCCCCATGCCAAGGGAGAGAGCCCATACTTGAGAGAGAGAGAGCGAGAGTGAGAGAGATTGCCCTTGAGCTTCGAGAGCTAGAGAGAAAAATCCTGCTCCATTTTCTTCTTCCCCTCTGTCACGCCTTTCCAAGCTCCCCTCTTTGCTTTCAATCCCCTTCTTTTCTTCATTGATGCCCTAGCGCGTGAATAATTTTGATGACATGGCAAGGCTGGAGTTGACCAGCGTGAAATCCACCTCTTCTGGTGCCACAACTGAGCACCATGGCGAGCTAGGATCTTTTTTCTTCTTCGTGATGCCCATTGTAGGTCTCTACTGCACGTGCTAAGCGCGTTTCTCTCCCCCATGCCCTTCTATGCTGCATGCATGCCATTTCCATTATCATCCTTCCCCATTCACACTTACCTCTTTTCCCCTTTGCTATGGGCGGCCATACTTCTATTTGCTATTGGGCGGACATACTAATCTCGGCTATTGGGTGGCCCTTTGGGCCCTTGGGCACCACATGAAGCATACATACCGACTAAGGAACCGCCTCGCACACGGTGAAAATAGCCCAGCTCCTTGCCGCAGTCATGTTGGCATTCCCCACTATCATTTCATTCCAAAAGACCACATTCCGAACAAAGAGCTCATCAAGAGCTTTTTGTGCTTTCGTAACGGCACCACATTTGGTATGCGCATTGGCCAAAGCATTCTTGTGCTTCCATAATTGTTGACCTAAGCAGTGCCCAACTACCAATGCACTACAAGTGATGACATTCTGGACAAAATTCTCCTTGAGAACTTAATCTATTGCATTCAAAACCTTGGCTGCAGCTCAAAACTCCCAGATGGCACACCGATCGAGTGGACTAGACAGGTACGGAACCGTCGGTCCTCGGTCAAATTTAACCTGGCAATATCTTGGTAATTGTAACTCCGATCATTGATCTAAAAAGACTGACACATTCCACAAAGTGAGCAGTTCAAGCCCGTGCATTCACTTCATCTCTGTCCCCTCAATTTCCATTGCCCAATCCGGTACAGGTCTGCAATCGACTTAAACTTCAAAGAGCCATAACTTTTCCATTGTAGCTCCAATTGACGAGCTGTTAAGACAGGCCGATAGAGCACTTCAAGCACTACAGTTCTAGATCATAATCTCCCATCTGTGCTCACCTCAAGAATACTCTTTTTTAGCATCATTAATGCCTCTGTTGGCTCTTTAAAGCCGCATCTGGCGTACATTTATCATTAAATGTGGCTTGTTAACAAGCCCTGATTTCTGATCAATAAATGTGTAGGCTTCAAAGAAGCTTAGTTTACATTTCTTTGCTCTTTTTTCCATCATGGAAGCGGAGCGGCACGACATCCACCCCCTCTGAAACTGCACATCCTTCGGCATGTGCCAATCGTCTTCCATTTAGTTTCAATCATCAAAAGCTTCATCATACACATTGTCCGATGCATACATATCATCAACATCCCTTGGCTTCTGATCTAGGATTTGATCCTCAAAATTAAACACACCTTCCCGTTTCTTGAACAATTTTATCCTTTTCCCTGCAATAGGCACTCTAAGCTCAGTGCCATCGAGCTCACATAATTTATATGTTGCATTTCCATAAACATGAAGTACAACACACGGTCCAAACCACCACTTGACCATCTTCTGCATAGCAGAGTATTGATCTTCCAAGATACTATCATAAACGAGTACCCAATCTCCATCTTTGATAGCATATTGTTGTAGCCTATGCTTCTCATCAAATGCTGCTTTATTCTTCAATCTTGCCTCCTTGAGCTTTTTCTTGGCATGCTCAATATCTTCTTGAGCCTCTCAAGTTGGCGAATATGTAAAGCAAGCAAACCTTCTGTAGATGTATCTACTTTCCATGGCATTATAGTCCAAGACATAATTGCCTCCTCTGTAGGCATAATGGGTTTTTGTCCATGCATCAATTCAAATGGCATATAACCTATAGTTGAACTATGCGTAGTGCGATCAGACCATAAAGCAAAAGGTAGTAAGTAGCTTAGGCCAATCACCAATATGTCATTGGCATGCTTTTGCTAAATCCTTAACAATAGGCGGATGCCCTCTTTCACTTTTCCCATTACCCTCTTGATTGTATGCCGTAGTAAGAGCCAATTTTATGCCCAGACGAGAAAAGAACTCACGAGCTTCATCTGCATCTAGCTCTCCTTTGTCAGCAGTGCTTTTACCAACATAGCCATACCTGGAAATTACATCTTCTAGCAAAAATTTTCATATAGCACTTGTAGCCTTTGTACGCAAAACTCTTCCTTCAACCTGCTTAGTGAGATCCTCTCTAGCAAGAACAATATACCTCATCTGCCAAACACCCACCACTGGCATCGTAATCAAATCTACATGCATAGCTAGTGGATAAGTAGGATGTAATCCGTCTCAATGCCGTACATTAGAATATTGTTGGCATACTAACCATGTATCCACAAATTGAGAAACATCTTTGTACATTCCCTTCCACCAATACCCCTCTATGTCACTTGTTGTTGACTTGCTTTATCACAAACAACCCATTGCGGTACCCTCTTGAATTCTTTGGCTTCTTCCACAAATGACCATCCTTTAAAATGTAGCCATAAGCCTTCTTTTTGATCCTCTTGTACTCTTGATCACTCTCTCCCTCTTTCCTGGTAAGAGTACTGAGGTAACTGCCTATCAAAAGTCATTCTCCATCATACATCCCTTTAGAAAAGACTTCAAAAACATGAGCATGAGTACCATGGCTTGCATGTAAATGAGAAGAGGTGTATAACTTTAATCCCACATCATCACTAGTGGTAAGCATATCCTCTTCATCTTCATATCTGGCCCTTGACAACATATCTGATACAGGGTTATCTTTGCCTGCAATGTGAAAACTCTGGGTTAAGAGACTTAATAAAGGCTATCCATCACAACATCACAATGTCCGGAGTAGTGCAGTTTGCAATATCCCTATCAATGGTAAACAATATGTCTCTACCACAATTGAAGCACCAATGAAATATTCTTTGTCAGACCTCATGGAAGTAGCAACATCCCAAAGTTCTCTCTTTAACTTGTGGGTAACCTCTTTGACGAGCATTAAGCACTTTTGCTCCGAACCAAACTGCATACATGTGACCATCCTCATCATTTTGACCTATAGCCCAGCCAATACCTGCTGGGCTAGTGTCAACGATTAAGATCACTGGCCTTCCACACTCATAGTCAACCTTTCTCAAGGTAGGAGCCTCAAGAAGCATTGTTTTCAATTTTCTAATGGCCATTGTATGAGCTTCCTCCCATTCAAACTTGTTACCCTTCCTTAGCAATTGATAAAGCACCTCTGCAACATGAGCAGAGTGCGGCAACCAAATACGATAAAATACACATGCACCCAAAAATCTCAAAACCTTTGTGATCAATGTGCATGTTTCTTTCATCTTCTGTATAGCTTCAGACTTGGTCGGCTTCCGTCTGGGCCACACATATGCCCCACAATTAAAACCTCTTTAGCACCAAAAATTGATTTTGGTCCTTAAAGTGTCAAGTTAACTTCTTCAAGTCTAGATAAAATGGCATCACAATCAGCAATATATTGGGCAACAAACTGCCGGCACCCCGTCTGGTCTTTTACCTCATCTTTGAACCCTTCTTCACATCCCTTGATCGGCAAATCATCGATGAAATGAATAGTAACATGAGGAATAAAATCCCTTAGCACCTTATTCTTACCATTCATCATATGAGCTACAAAAAATTAGTAGCACCCTGTGTAGAGTGAAAATCCTTAAGAAATTGAGAGGTTTACGCATCGTAGTAAGATCCCTTCTCTCTAAAGCAAGTGAGAGCGAGCTTTTTGAAATGGGGCCTCTAAACCCAAACCAATGGGCCAACCCTCACAAAATGTTCGTAGAGAAGTACACACACTACTTGGGGCACCACCTTCTTTTGGGAGTGGAGGAGGAAACCAATCAAATAACACTTGCACTCACCCACTCAAGCAATGCAATTTGAGAACCCCTTACTCTATGTACACTTTGGACGCTTCACACCATCAACAATTATGCAACCCAATGCCATGCACCAAATGTAAACATGCAATTCATGGAATTACTTTCCTCCTCCCATAAGAAGACCCATGATATATCCAAACTCCTCCTCTCTCAAGCACTCATCAACAAATCAGGTGCACAAGACTTGCCTCTCAAAAACACGAGGGAATCACCTACAACAAACTAACATACTTTGCATAGAGAGCTCATACCCATCTATGCAGTGCCGTGACAAATAAAATCACCATGAGAGGTAGCCACATGCATATGTAATGAAGCAAAAGAGAGTTGGAGTGAGAAATTCCTTTAGAGTAATTGAATAAGTGTGGAGAAACAAACCAATGGTACATTGAGAGTAGAACACTTACTTGATTTCTCGCACACTTTTTAAGGGGAGGAAAGACGCTAGCTAACCAACACAAATTGTAACAGTTAATTGTTCAAAGATGATTTAATGATCATTAACATAACCATGAGAGAGATCATGATGTATTTACAAATTATTGAGGTGCTACAATGATTTATTGGGTTGGTGGAGTAAGAGATTGTAGAATAGAAAGAGTGGAGGATGGAGTTGCACTTCCTCCAAAGAGGAGGGTTAGGAAGGAGGATGTGAAAGAGGGAGATTTGGGGGTCTCTCTACTATTGATCAAGAACACAATGGAGTTGAAAAAATAGGTGTTTCCTTGAGTCCCTCCAAGGGGGGCTATTTATAGTTGTGCAAGAGTGGGATTATGCTACACTTAATTAGGGTGAGTGATTAGACCTAATTAAGTGTCCTTTGACCAATTATTGAATATTGGACATAAAATGGATTATTTGCTCACCAAAAATAGCATTTTATACCGTGAAGGCTCCATAGGAATGATAATGTATGTGGGGCCCACCATGAGGCCCTACGGGTAGCTCTTGCGGGGTATCACAACTTGTCTGTCTTGGCATTAGAAGCATCTTTAGGTCGGTCCCTTCACATGCAAGTGACCTTGAACACTCATTACTCTTCTAGAAGATGAGTAGGGGGCAGATAAGATCTCACCCTCTTGATTTACTTGATTTACAGTTCCCTTTTGCTGCGATTCTGACAGATTTACACTGTTTTGATCATAACTTTTTACCTGTAGCTTGGAATGACATGCTTCAAAAGGCAATTTGATCTTCTCAACATGTTTGGTATGACTTTGGACTATTATTCACACCCATGCACCAAGGAATTTGGTTTGGAAGATCCACATTAGGCTACGGAACCTTTTGCTTCCAAGTCTTCTTGTATGGGCCCTTTGCTTGTATGCATCCAAGGGAAATCATGCTTTTTCAAAAGGGTATGATGCTTAAACAAAGAGAGGAGGGCCACCTATGTAGGGCATAGAAGACTTGTAGGGCTAGACCATAATCTTTGGTAAAGACAAGTGGAGAGTTGATTTCCATGATAATTTATTTATATGGGATGGAATATAGATATATTATTTTTCTACTACTAATTTACAAGAGGTAAGAAAGTTTGGAGGTAGATAGTTGGTTATCGTATGCTTAATTTTATTTACAAAGCAAAAAAAAAAGGATGGTAAAATAAATATATGACTAAGGTGAAATTTCTAGGAAGAGTACGATGTATGTCTCACCACAAAGGTTAAACAAAGAGAGGAAATTTACTCTAGATAACTTAATAGCGTAGAAAAATATATACACATATGAGGAAGAGGGCGTTGAGTAGCCTGAAAATGTTGCAAAAAGATGGTTGCCATTTTATGCCACTCATATTAGCCCTCCAAGCCTAGAGATATTCATATCTTTAGGAGGACGGTGTTGTTTCTTCTTCTTCTTCTTCTTTTCTCTTTTTTCTTTTCCTTTTTTTTTCTTTTAAATTTTATAATAGGAGGAGTGGCATGCACTCTTTTACTCCATTAGACCTGCTTTTCATTACCTCAGTGCCATAAATGGGAGATGGGAGGGTTGCCTTTGATATGTTCAAATTCCAAGGCTGGGTCTTCTTTGCACATCAAAGCTTTAAAAATAGGTGGAGCATTTGCCAAGCCGAAGGGAGCCATGCCAATTTGGAGCTTAGATGATGTAGAGATGACTTCCTACCAATGGATTGATACGTCAAAAGTAGGGCTTTAATCTCCATCCATTGAGTCTGTTCTTGTGGAGTTTTCTTGATAGATCTGCTAATCTGTAACTACCATTCCTAAACTTTGTTTTTATCATGAAAGGTCCCTCCCATCTTTGCAAAAACATTTTGTCAAGTCGAGTATCAAGTCGGTTATCATAATGAAGAACCAACATACCTTCTTTCAATCCTTTCCCCTTGAGCTTCTTGTTGATTTTGTCCCTTTGGCTTGTAGCTTGGGTGATGTAGTGATCAATGGACTCTTCTCTATCTAGCTCAAGTCGTTGGAGATCTAAGATCCTTTCATGTAAAGCCTCTTTTGGTTTTCTTGCCACTCTTGCAAGAACGTGCCAGCTTGAGAGCTCTACCTCAATGGGGAGAAGTGCCTCCTGTCCATAAACTAGATGAAAAGGGGTCAATTGGGTAGATACCTTGAAAGATGTCCTATATGCCCAAAGAGCAACAATCAAATGGAAATCCCAATCATTAGGCCGGTCCACAACCTACTTAGAAATGATCTTACATATCATTCCATTCACTTTTTCCACCAATCTATTGCATTGAGGATAGTAGGGTGTGGAATGCAAGTGTTTCACTTTTAACCTCCTCAAGAGATCATTCAGAAGGTCAGCCCTAAAATCCGGGCCTCGATCTGATAAGATTTCTAGGGGTGTTTCAAACCTAATACAAATGTGATCAAAAATAAACTTTGATACCTCTTCAGCAGTGATTCCGGTTGTGCTTGTTGCTTCCACCTATCGTGTCATGTAGTCAACAACCACGATGATGAAAACTTTCCCTATAGAAGTACGAGGTTGGGTACCTATTGCATCCACACCCCACTTTTCAAAAGGGCCATAAGATATTATTGGGACTCGAGGCTCATATGTTAGTCATCTATCCCCAGCAATTTGGCATTGCTTACATGCCTTACACCAATGTTGGACACCACGATGTAAGCTCGTCCAAATAAACCCTCCTTGTAAAATTTTACTACTTGTAATATCTTGAGAAAAGTGACCACCACAGACATCATCATGACATGAAAGAAGAATTTTCTCTATCTCCTGCACAGTTGGTACTCTCCTCAAGACCAAATCTTTCCCTTTGTGATATAAGTCATCCCGGATCAACTGGTAAGGTGTGGCCTTTTTAACTAGTCTATGTCTTTGCACCTTAATTAAGTGTTTGGGACACTCACCTGCTTGTAGGAAGAAATAAATGTCTTTTAGCTCCTCTTAACCTTGATATTTGGGTTCATAAAGTTTCACACCTCCTACCTCCATTTGAATCTTTTTATTTGCGAATAAGTCTGCTTCCTTGTTATGAGTTCTCACAATGTGTTGTACTTGTGTTGCTTTAAAACCCTTCATCAAAGCTCTTACTCTACTAAGCCACTCAAGCAATGTACGATTCTTGCACCTCCAAGTCCCTTGGATTTGCCTGACCACTAGCAAATAATCACCTTTATAATAAGTCTTTGTATGCCTAAGTCTTTGCATTCTTCTAACCCAATGGTTAGAGTAGCATACTCAGCCTCATTGTTAGAGTGGACATTGGGTAGAGTGATACCTTTTTTAACCATTACCTCCTTTTGTGGCTTCAAAATGATGACTCCCCCTGTTTCTTTGTTATGTAGGCATTGATAAGCTCCGTCAAAGCACAAAGTATGGGCATTATCAAAAATCCTTCTCTTTGAACTGTTTTGAGCCTTCCTCTCTTTGTAGTCATGATCCTTCCCTTTCTCTCACTTTGTAGGTGAGAATGTCTGCAAGTCCTACTCTTGTGCTATCTTCTACAAGGAAAGTGTATTCAAATTCTTGGAGTTCAAGCACCCACTTTGCTATTCTAGATGAGAGGCTCATGTTTTGTACTACATATGGTAGATTGTGCTCCAAGGTAAGAAAAACAAACGGCACAGGAAGAAGATACGATTGAAACTTCCTTACAGCAAAAAAGATTGCAAATACCACTTTCTCCATTTTAGTGTATCCCCTCTTTGCGGGAGTCATCACCTTGCTTGCAAAATAGATCGGCCTTATGTATGATGTTTTAGGATCTTTTTGCATCAAAACAACACCAATTGCTTCCAAACCTACACTTGGAGTGACATAGTAGGTCTCCTTTGGATTTGGTGGAATTAGGGCTGGGAGAGAGCTAAGAATGCCCTTCACTTCCTCAAAACATTTTGCATGTTCCCTCCCCCATTCAAATGTAGATTGGTTTGCCAACCTATGCAAACGGGCGATGGCTTCTGCTAGAAGATGGATGAAGCGAGACATGTACCTCACTTTGTGGTTGAAGGTCATTAGTTCCTTAGATTTTGTTGGTGGATATAATGGCAAAAGGGCCTCTACTTTAGAGGGATCCACTTGAATACCTTATGAAGAAACCACATGGCCTAGGAAAACCACTTGATATTCACCAATATGACACTTCTTTGGGTTGAGTTGTCCCCCAAATTGATGGAGCCTCTTAAGCCCCTCTTCAACCTTTTGGCAGTGAAGTGATCTACAACTATAAATACAAAAATCATCCATAAAGACTCTTATAGATTTTCCAAAGAATGGCTAAAATACAAATATTGTGAATCTCATGAAGGTGCTAGGAGCATTGGTGAGCCCAAAATGTAAGAACTAGGAACTAGACTCTAGGATCCTCCTCCCAACCTCCCTTTATATAGGCGGGCTCCTAGCCCCTTGCCCTAGACGGATCCCCTGTCCACACTGCCTAGCCCGGCCCTTGGTCGTCGGCCATGACTATCCTAGTTCTTAGGGTATAGGACCCTTGTCCTAACATTACTCCCCCCTTAAAGAAGAGTTTTTGTCCTCAAAAACAAAAGTGGGAAACTTCTTCTTAAGAACACTAATGTTTTCCCAAGTGGCACCTTCTTCAGGTCGGTCTTTCCACTTGATTAAGGCTTGTTGTCGTACATGATGGCGTGTACGCAACTCATGGTAATCCATAACATGTTCAGGTTCATGCGGTAATGTAGGAGGTTCAAGGTAATCGACCAAAACATGTTGGTCAATGACGTTGTCGTCCCCATGTAACCGCTTTCGTAGACGGCTTACATGAAACACTGGATGAATGCGAGAGTGTGATGGTAGTAGTAGTTTGTAGGCACGATCACCAACTCGCTTGAGTATTTTGAAAGGCCCACAATATCGGGGAGATAATTTAGGTGTCGGTCCAGTTTTCAGACTTTCTGAATGTTCTGGCACCCGTAAAAATACTTCCTCCCCTTCTTCGAAGGTAACTTGCCGATGTTTCTCATCAGCGTATTTCTTATACCGATTTTGTGCTTGTTGGACATTCTGACGAGCAAGTTTCAGCATATCCATGTGGTCTTGGAGAAAATCCTTAACCTGCTGGATTTTCTTGGTTGCCAACCCCACCGTAACTGGTGACCTAGGTTGAAAGCTGTACATAAGCATGAAAGGACTGAAGCCAGTTCTGAAATGCTTAGAACTATTGTAGGCAAACTCAAGAATAGGTAAGTATTCTTCCCAGTCTGTCTGTTTTTGGCTGACGTATGCTCTAAGCATATCCCCTAGCCCCTGGTTAACGCGTTCTGTTTGACCATCTGTTTCTGGATGGTCAGCTGTACTGAGGTTGAATTGTGTACCCAATCATTTAAATACAGCTCTCCAAAAGTGGCTGTTAAACTTTGGGTCACGGTCACTAACAATATTACTTGGCAACCCATACAATTTGTATAGATTGTCCACAAATAATCTTGCTAGTTCCGGTGTCTTAACCGTTGATTTGGTCAGAATAAACTTACAGTAGGTACCCATTGTCGATGGTGAAATGCTTCCATCGCTGTAGTTCATCACTTGATAAAGGAGAACTAGGTCTGGAGGTTAATTGTGCACTACCTGTATTGGAGTGAGAAGGATCCCTCTTTTGAACATGGCTCCACACTTTGGAATATGTTTCATCTTGCTCATATTTTCCCTTGAGAGATGCTAAAAATTTACTACGAAGTTTCGTGAACAAGAGCGAGTTGATCTTTGGCATTCGACTGAGAGCGTCTGCCACTACATTGTATCGGCCTTTGCGATACCTTAACTTGGCATCATATTCTTGAAGGATCTCGGCCCACCTGGTTGTTCGACCCTTTAAATCTGTTTGTTGTGTAAACCATTTGATGCTTTCATGGTCAAACACAATCTCGAACTGAGTACCATACAAATAGTGACGCCGTGTCTTTAAGGCAGACACTATTGCATAGAGTTCACGTTCGTAAGCATAATAATTCTGTTGAGCTGCATCCAGCTTCTTACTTTCAAATGAAATTGGCCGTTCGTCTTGTAAAACAGGACTGCTCCAATAGCACGGTCACTGGCATCCGTTTCCAAAATGAATGGTTTCAAAGGATCTGCCATAGCCAGTATAGAAGCTGTAGCTAATGCATCTTTGAGTGTTTCAAAACTCTGTTGTTGAGCGGAACCCCACTGAAAAGCCTTACCTTTGACTTTTAGTTGGTCCGTGTCATAGGTATAGCAAGGTGAGCATAGTTTTTAACGAACCTTCGGTAAAAACCTGCAAAGCCTAAAAAGATATGTAATTCTTCCAGATTTTCAGGAGGTGTCCATTTCCGGATGGTATCCACTTTGGATTGATCCATGTATAGGCCATTAGCTGAAATGACATGCCCTAAATAATGAATTTCTTCCTTGATAAAATCACATTTAGATTCCTTGGCATATAACTTGTTTGCACGTAACAACTCAAACACCTGCCTGAGATGTTGTAAGTGCTCTTCTTCAGAAGCACTATAAACTAGAATGTCATCGAGGAACACAATGACAAATTTGCCCAAATATGGTTTCAAGACACCATCCATAAGTGTCATGAATGACGTGGGCGCATTGGTTAACCCAAAGGGCATCACCAAAAACTCGTAATGTCCAAACCGTATTCGGAATGCAGTCTTAGGTATATTAGCAAGGCCGAATACAGACTTGGTGATATCTTGACCTCAAGTCAATTTTTGAAAAAATTCATTTATGAGTTAGCTTATCAAATAACTCATCGACCCTTGGCAATGGGTATTTGTTCTTAACTGCAACCGCATTTAAGCCCTGGTAGTCTACACACATGCACATATTGCCGTTCTTTTACATCACCAAAAGTATAGGCGAATCCCATGGTGAAGAACTGGGTTGTATAAACCCTCTGCTAAGGTAGTCAGCAAGCTGACATTCCACCTTAGCAGCCTCTGAGTAACTCATACGGTAAGGTGGTTTACTAACAGGTTTGCAGCCTGCAGCCACGTCAATGCCATGTTGCACTGAGCGTGTCGGTGGTAAACCTGATGGCAAATCATCAAGAAAAACATCTTGAATTTCCTTTAACGATTTTTGTAACTAATTAGCAACGTTTGCTTTTGTAGAATTAGAAATTGGTGGAATAGAGGAGAGATAAGCATGCGGCATTGAGGAATGTTCAACAGACTCAATGTTAGAAAGAAAATGAGACAGTGAGTAACACAAGAAAACCTGTTCTATTTCATTATCAGAAATGAGTTGCACAAGCTCGGTAGTACAAATCAGTGGTGATGATGGTATATCCTTTTCTCCTAACAACAACACATGTGTGCCATGGGAATCTAACATCAAACTCTTGTGCTCATAGCTACGCTTCAGTGATGGTCCTAGGCTATGCAACCACTCCCTACCAATAACCACATCAGCCCTTCCCATGTTCATAACTTGAAAATCCAAACAAGTAGAGTACCCTTGTACTTCCAATGGAACAGCTCGGCATTGAGTATCCCATACTTCACTATCATGTCCATTCATCATTGCTACCTTGTAGCGGTGGGTACTCGGAGTTTGAGGCAGTTTGAGATTTTTCACCAATCCATAATTGATGAAATTGTGCGTAGCACTGTCATCTACCAAGATGCGCACCTTGTGCCCTTGAAAATATCCGTGCATATGTACTAACTCATGTGGTCCAAAGGTCTGTTGCCAAATGAAAGCTGTGAGACAGCATTCATGCACCACCTCGGTGTGTGTTACTTCCACTGTAGAGAACTTGGAGGAAGACTCGAGAGGCAGTAGTTGCACCGTGTGCACTGCTTTCTCCTTCCCCTGGGCAGCAGATTTCCCCTTGGGACAATCCTTTTTGCCATGGCCTCTTCCTAAGCATTGAAAACATAGCTTCTCTTTCTTGGCCTTATCAAAATCCTCAGGGGAGAGAGGACCCCTGGACCCCTTGGGTTTTTTAGATGCATCTGAATTAGCAACTATAAATTTTCTTT
This sequence comes from Adiantum capillus-veneris, assembly GCF_014529385.1. NCBI lineage: Eukaryota > Viridiplantae > Streptophyta > Polypodiopsida > Polypodiales > Pteridaceae > Adiantum > Adiantum capillus-veneris. The sequence goes on from NC_140936.1 coordinate 66,963,737, forward strand.
TATTGTGCCCGTACTGAGTGCGTGTGTTACTATGTGTACTAGCAGGCACGTTATTGTTATGTGTTTTCTTATCATCAGGGTCATCATGAATATGTGCTTTCACTATGGCTTCCTCAAGTTTTTTAGGGTCCTGGGATTTGACATACTTCTTAAGTTCTAGAGTCAAACCTTGTATGAACCCTCGTACTTGTTGAAAAGTATCCAATCCTTCCAACTTGAGGATGACGTCCCTATAGTGAGAGATATATTCAAGGAGTGATGGAAATTGGCGCATGGAATACGTGTCCCAAACGGTCCAATTCCGATCAGCCTCGTTTGTAGGAAAAAATTCCTTGCTAAACATTGATTCAAAGGCTTTCCAACTCTGTGGTATGATTTTCTTCTCCTTGAGAGACATTCACCATTTGTAGGCCTTTCCTTCCAGAGTTAAGCTCGTTTGCAGAGCTCTTACTACATCCGAAGTTCGCCGTAAGGCGTGAATTCCATCCCATTTACTGAGAAAGATGTTCACTGCATCCTTATTTTTGCGATCCCGGTCTTCGCCTTTGAAAACTGGTGGTTTGAAATTCTTCAACAAATCATCTACCTCTTTGGCAGTGAGAGTATGCAGTGTTTCATTAATTGGGCCTTGCCCTTGTGTTGCAACATGCTCATGCATGTGGGTGTCAGCCGGACTCTTAGTCTGATGTTGCATCAATTGAATGACTAAAGTGGAACGTTTAGTAACATTTTCATTTAAAGCCTTAACATTTTCATCCATGACTATCATGTGTCTGAAGTGCACGAAATTCCTGAATGTCGAGCAATTCATAAGTATCTTCTCCTGCTGTAGCCTCGTGGGTACTCTCATTGAGAGTATCCGGCCGTGAGCTGTCATTGGCAAGATCGGGAGTACTTTTCTCAAAATCGAATGTCATGTTGTGTAAGAAGTACTCAAAAAAATACCTGATTTTGGTAGCTCGTGCAAAGTATAGCAAACTCTACGTCGTAGCAGTGAGTCATCGTAGCACTTAATCGAACTCCGCCCCGTATATTGTTGAAGCTTTACCTTTGAGTCGAAACTTAATTCAAATTGAACTACCCACCGTGTATGGTTGAAGCTTGACCTTTGAGTCGAAGCTTAATTGTTGGAAGCGTCGACGATTATATTGCTTGAATGACTCTTGAAGTCGTCGCTCAAAAACTCTGTAGGTGCTGTAATTTTCTGCAGGTACTGAGTGTAGTCCGACCTCGGGAGATTTGACTTGAAGCCGAGAGTTTTTCTTGCTTGAATTGCTCGGGCTTGCTTCACCGGTTCAACTTGCTAAATTTCCTGTGGGAAAGGCTACTTACAGTGGCCAAGGTTTAAGTTCAATGGCCAAAGGCCTCCTAAATGTAAAAATAGCGTGTTTTTTCTGAAGCCAAAGCTCACAGGAAGCGTGATGAGAACTGCAAGGTCGAAGATGATGAAGGAGAGGCTAGGTGAGGCCGTCTATGGCCGAGAGATGCTGGCGCAAGGTTCTAACTTCCCATGGTGCCCCTTCCAAGCCAGAGAGCTCACAAAATCACCCACCACACACCCATTTCTAAAAAAGGAAAGCCTGCCCGAATTGGCAAGGAAATCGGCTAAAAATAAAAAAGGCCCAAAAAAGCCACGGTTCTCACCCAAAGAGCCTGCTTTTAGGGACCTAAAGAGACCACTCCTAGAGAGAGAGTGGAAGACTCCTAGGCACTGATACCAGTGTAAGAACTAGGAACTAGACTCTAGGATCCTCCTCCCAACCTCCCTTTATATAGGCGGGCTCCTAGCCCGACCCTTGGCCGTAGTCCATGACTATCCTAGTTCTTAGGGTATAGGACCCTTGTCTTGACACAAAAGGCATTACTCTAAATGCAAAACATCCCCGAGGTGTGATGAAAGTGGTTTTTGGTTGGTCTTCTTCTGCTATTCTAATTTGAAAATATCTTGAATACCCATCACACACAGTGTAGCATTCATGACGTGCTACTTCATTCAAAATTTCATCTTGGAAAGAGAGAGGGAAGTGGTCCCTCTTTGTCACAGGATTGAGGGGTTTGTAATCCATGCAGACTCTCCACTTATCATTCTTCTTAGGAGTTACTATGATAGGTGATACCCATTCAGAGTTGGATACTAGATAGATGAAGCCAGCCTTCAAGAGTCAATTCACTTCTTGTAGGAGAGCCTTTTGTTGCACAGATCCTAGTCGCCTTAACTTTTGAGCCACGGGTTTGGTCCCTGGTTTCAATTCAATTCGATGCTCTATTACATCTACACCTTTTATTTGTGAGTAGTCAGTGATAAACAAATTGTGCTACCTTCTTAACATATTGATGTAGAACCTCTTCTCCTCACAAGTAAGATCTTTTGCAAGCATCTTCTCAAATCCTTCTTGGAGGTGGTGGTATCTTTCATCCCCTTGTGTGTGATTGTCTATTGGATTATCTTCTATGAAACATCTTGGGTGTTGGCGTTAAATACAATTCCCATTACATCCAAAGAAGACTCCTCTTCACTGGTTGATGCATTGGTTGACGCTTCCTCATCACTTGAGTAAGGACTCTCCTCGCTCTCTTCATCTGTTGTGGTTTCATAGTTGATATCTAGCTGCTTTCCTTCTCGCCAGTCATACACCACTAGTTGACCCTTCTTAACAATCAATCGATCACTTCCCCATTTTTATATGCATTCACAGCAATGAGTCAAGGCCTCCCTAGGATGATGGGGTAGCCCTCCCCCTTAGCTGCCATGACATACATATCCACTCGTGCATCTATGTTACATACAGAGACTTTTATATTTTAAGTGATCCCCAAGCACTTCACACTTGAGTTGTTGGCTAGCCTAGCTTGACAATTAGAGGACTTTGTAATTTCAAGCCTTAACATATTCATTGATTTTTACGTGATTCAACTTTGACAGCTTCCCAGTTTTTGGTTTTGATGGCGCATACTGAAATATATGGCTCTGACGGACCAGTCCAGAGCGATTTTTTTTTGCCTCGAGCGCACTTGGCTCTTGGCAGGTGTTTTTAATCAATGTGTTTACCAATTGATGAGGTAGTGTTTGTCAGTTTCCCATCGGTTTTGCTCATAGTTTGCATAGTATTTCCAGTGTGGATTATGCGGCACATATAGTGCTCATGTACAACTGTGTGGAGCATTACAAAGAGCTTGTTTGCATAGTTTTTTATTGCAGCTTCATGCTATGTATGCATTTGTAGATATACTTTGAGCTATCTATAGCTCACATGTTGCAAGTTTGGACAGGTATACATCCATAGAGCCACTCGGTCAAGTGAGCTGTTTTGCCAGGGTTTTGGCAGTTCCATGTATGCCATTTGTTGTTTTGGCTACTGAAACACTGAGTGTGTGTTCTTCATACGTATTTGGTGAGATTTTTGAGTTTTTGCTCAGTTTTTAGGGAAAGTTGTCGAATTTTTCCTAAATTATCGCCATGGTTTATGCGTATTCACAATTTACTCTCTGATGGTTTAGTGGTCAAGTTGACTCCCACTCTTGCACTTATCTACAGTTTTTTGGCTTGGAGTTTGCTTTGAGTTTTGACTCATTTTGCAAAGGAAATTCTAGTCGTTTTTCCCCGTCTTCTTGCCATAAAAGTTTGCAGTGTTATGCCATCTTGTGCACTGGTCAATATATTCCCACTGTGATAGTGATCGAGTGTTTACTCTGACAGGTTTTGCACGCTTGGACATAGGTTGGTGTTCTTGTAACCACTCTCACGAGAGTGAGAATTTGTGTATGCTTATGTGGCTACAATATAGGCAGTCAGAGGTTTCATAGGTTTTTTGTAGATTTTTGCAAGCATTTTCTCTTTGGGATGTGTTTTGAGCTAGTTTTCTCTCTACTTGCATATACAGTTATGTGCTTTATGCTCAGTTGAGCAATTTGTCCCAAGTTGTTTTGCTTGCAGAGTTTTCAGATTGTGGAGTTTCTTTTAGGCATATTTGAGCGTCAGTTTTGATGCATTTGATCATGCTTTTTATGATCCTGTAGCGGTAGAGTTACCTCCCACTTTGTTGCCAGTTTGGCATGGTATATGGTTGAGATCGTACTTGAGGTTTTTCTCAGTTTATAGAAGAGACTTTGCTAGATTTATCCTAGGTTTTCTCGCCATAGTTTCTTTACCATTCACTTATGGTTGCAGATTTGTGTCACAATTTAGAGTCGACAGCGATGACTCTTAAGAGACGGCGGTCTCGTTCTATCAATACTTACATTGTTGGCATTGTGGTCACACATGGCACTTTAGATGACGTTATTTCAGACATATGAGATAGCAACGGAGATATATGTGCTGTTCACATGAGGTTTTGACACGTGCTAGAGTAGTGGCTTCATATGCTAGAGACAATGATGTCACATTTGCCTTTAGCATTCCCCCTGATTACATGTCTTTGAGCAGTGACACTTCTCCACAATGGTTGCTAGATGAGGATGCAGTTTTCCATGTCACGTTGCATCGTTATTGGTTTAGCACCTTCTCTAGTGGGAGTTTTGGTTGTCTACACTTGGCCAATGGTTCAGCATTTGACATTGCAGGTGCAGGAGATGTTTTTTTGTCTTTGCCCAATGGTGCGTCATACACGCTACATCATGTGTGCTATGTTCCTCAGCTGAGACAGAGCTTTAGATCAGTCACACAGCTAGAAGACTTTGGTTGTTAGCTACTGCTTAGAGAGAAATATTTACATATGCATTTTAGTTCACTAGTGATTGTCAGAGAAACCCGTAGCGGCCTGGTATATCCTATGCATGTGTCTGACGTTTGAGATGGCATAGTCTCAATTTTGTTGCTGACATGCTTTGAGTGAGAGAGGAGATGTGTCGCTTTCATGGGTGAGCTCCACCATGCTCACAAGGAAGAGCATTTAGTTGTGCAAGATGTTTCAGTAGACTCTGTAGAGACAAAGATAGAGCGGCAGTGCTCTAGTGAGACACAGAAGGTGCTTTTAGATTTTGTACAGGCAGAGGTAGAGCAAGTCTGCTCCCTAGAGACACAGATAGACCTGACAGACATGGAGTTATTTGATATGCTCATGTTAGAGGCTGATGAGTTGGTACCAGGATGCACAGTTTTTCCTATGTGTGACAGGGACATAGGTTTCCCAGTGTTGATGTCGACACGTCCATACGCGATGGGTAGTCTTGATGATGCAGTGATTGCAAATAACGCACATTTTGTCAGTGGTTGGGTGTCTCATGTTCGACTTGTTAATGTTGAGGCCCAATCTAGAAGTTGTCATGGGAGAATTTGTAGGAGGGGTTGTCAGTCGTGTGATGGTTGATACTAGCATGATGCATAGTGGAATTTTATAGACCATGAAAAGTAGTCTGCAAGATTTACATGCAAGCTCTAGCGTGGGTATGCATGCTCGTCTATCCCTAGAGCCGATACGAATGCATGTAGATCGACAGAGTGAGCTAGTGGGCATAGGTTGAATCAGACTCTCACCTTGTTTCTTGTACATACTAGTAGTTTAGGTAGTAGTTATCACTTATTGATCCATCACCTTTAAGTGGGAGATTGTTGGGGTATCGGTGCTACGCCTTTGCCCGGGGCCGGACGTGTGGTGTTTGGCCACCTGCCCATGTGTGTGCATACCCTTATTCTTCATATAGAAAGAATAAGGAGCACCTCACTGCCTAGTTCTAAATGTTGCTCCACCTACACACTATGCACCATCTCGTGCTCCTCTCCTTCCCTGCACACATCCACACAGACGTGCACTCACACACAGCGCCAAGAGGGCCCAAGCCATAGCCCATGAGCTCCTTCTCTCTCTCTCTCTCTCTCTCTCTCTCTCTCTCTCTCTCTCTCTCTCTCTCTCTCTCTCTCCACGTTACCTAATGGGTGTTACCCATCCTATATTTATATATAGTGAGAATCAAGGAGGCCACCTCTCATGTGGGCCTAAGCAAACACCACATGGCGGTCTCCAGACGATTCACTCTCCAACGGTTGAAAAACCTATAAGATCCCCAATTTTTGGATCTCTTTTTGAAAATAAGAAAAATAGCTTTCAATATCTATTTTGTCAAATTTTGAATTAAGATGCTTGATTGACAGTATTGTGAGGTTCTAAAGTAAAAAGCAATGCTGTTTCCATGTTCTAGTAGGTTAGACAGACGTTTGGTTCAGTTTTGAAAAAATCCACTATTTTTAGCTTTTTCATGCTTTTTATGCTTTTAGGTGTTTTTCACAAAAAGCAAGGTTGGATCTTTAATCTACGTGTTCCAAGAAAGCTATGGTTCAATTATGTAAAAAGATGCTTTTCCAGTGCTTTTTACGCTATTTTTATCTTTTCGTAATTTTTAGTGAAGCAAGGTTGGATCTTTAATCTACGTGTTCCAAGAAAGCTATGGTTCAATTTTGTAAAAATATGCTTTTTGAGTGCTTTTTACGCTATTTTTATCATTTCATAATTTTTAGTGAAAAGCGAGTCCCCTTTCTTATTCTAATGGACAAGGGAACCTGTGCTTCAAAATTAGAAAAGTTTTCTTTTTTTTTAACATTATTTTTAGCTTTTCGTGCTTTTCAACGTTTTTGAAAAGCAATGTGCTTTTTAGGATGACCTAAACATAAATATATTAATTTTAGTCTTCATCGAATTTAAAAATGATCACACGGAGGAAAAACGGGACCAAACGAAAACTTTACAAGAATTATTTTTATAAAAAGCGGTACCATAAATACGTCGGGGCGGTACGAGAAAGTCATAATTATGTTAGGATATCACGGTGCAGCATAGTCTAACTAAGGTTCCAATAGTTGGCCGGATATTGTTCAATTGATCATTTTTACTGTAAAAAATAAATGGTAAGTGAGAGAGTTGACCACCAAAAAGCATGGATCTATTCCCAGCTGAGCAGGGGGCGCTAGTAGCTGGCTTGGGGCTCACTCCTTCTTTTTGCAGTGCCGATAAGATCACCTGCAAGCCTCAATTTTCAGTGCCGTTTGTTGCGTCTACGACCGCAAGGCTATACGTATCTATTATATGGATTGGTGCAAGCTCTTCATCACCATCTCCATAAGTTCTTTTCTCTCATATACGGGAAGAAGAAGAAGAAGAAAAAGGATATGCCCTCTCTTTTTGCTTACTATCTCCTCTCTCGTTTCACGGTGTACGCGCTCTCCGGAAGCTCTCGTGGTGAAAACCTCTACGTAGATCTCATCACCGCTCTCTTGCGGCAAATTAAGAAGCCTTTTGACAACCCCTAATCAATTTTAAAGCATGGTGGGAAGCTCTAAACTCCATAGCCATCATCATCTCTCTCTCTCTCTCTCTCTCTCTCTCTCTCTCTCTGTCGTTTTTCTGAGTAGTCAATCTCTCGATGATTGTTTTTCGTATATGAGTGCACGTATGGATTAATCGAGTACGTAAACAGTAGTCCCATGATTATTTCATCATGTTTAACACGTTGATTTATGCACACAATGTGTTTATGGTCACGTGTGTGCATAAAAGTGCTTTTCATTTCACGTCATAGAAGTGGTAGGAACGTTGCTTTTGTCAGAACTCACAAACCGTTATGAATCATTCCAAACCCTTTATACCAGATATTAAACACATCATTTAGAACATTTTTTCTCTTTGGTTTCATGTGAAAATCATGCACGAGCTAAGAGATATGGTCAAAAAACAGCTTGCTGCCCACTGTAGAGTCACATATTTTGACCCCAAGCTCCTTGGAGAACTACTAAATAGATTCACCGGATGGTCAAACCCACTTAACCAATGGAAAATATTGATGAAACTTGATGATTAATGTATTTATGTCTCTGTTATCACCTCGGGTATGCGAGTTATTAATCATTCCGTAACCGGTTTTACCTTCGCTTGTAGGGGTACTTCCTAGGGGGAGTACCATATGACGTCGTGAGTTAACCAAACTTCTTATGTATAATTTATGGTTTGTTTTGGTGAGTTGATTTCAGTTATTAGATGCCCATAAACTTATGTGAGGGTATATAGGCAGAAATGATTAAAGCGGCTTTCTTTTTGGGTTACCATTTGTTGTGTGAGTATCGTATGGGGAAAGTGATGTGATAGAGTACTAGTCTATATTATGGATCTGAGCTTGATGCATTGTTTTGAGGTCAAATAATTTCATTTGCATGTTATGCAGGCTCCCAAAAATGTCAAAATTTTGTTTTTTACATATGTGTGAAGTTATGGTTTATGGTTTGGAGCTGTTTTGCATTATATATATGGTGATGGAATGTTATCATATGATGTTTGGAACCTTATGGATTGATGTGGATGCCTCATGTGCATGGTTATGATTGCTTTCCACCTTTCTAGGTCAAAACTAGCTCTATGTGCTAGAGAGGTGAAGTACAGATGTGATGCATCAACTTTGCATGGTTGGAAATTGGATTTTTATATCATGTGTAATTGTTGGTCAGACTTCTTTTATGCATGAAAAGCTCATGTCCTAAGAGTCATATGTGTGTGTATTCCGATTGTCTACAGGGGATATGTCAAACTCCAAGTGTGGGAGTTGGTTCAGGGTGAATATGATTTGTGGCTAAGGGTTGAGATTCCCTCATGGATTGTGGTTGTGATTTTATGGTGGAAGCCAGTGTGGCTCTTGGTTTTTTTTCTAGACATGGTTATTTTTTCGAACATTTTGTATCCATGTCATATTCTAAAGTGGTTATGCAGGATTGGTTGTGCCTCACCCGAGTTTGGTGGAGTTTTTATCCGTGTGAAGTGATGGAATTATGATTTATGGATTTGAAATTAAATCATGAAGTGATCTCAATGGTTTATGGTAGACATGTAAGGGTAGAGACCATGTACAGTCTAACTGCTTCAAAAAGATTGTTTGTGCATATGGAAAGTGCTATTGTGATTGGAGTCACGTTTTATATTTCTAATGGCAGCATCGCTACAAGACTAGGATCACCTACATTGCTTAGCCTTAGACAAAAGGGTCGTTGACCTGGGGCTTTGCTGGATCGGGGGTGCTGCCTAGGTCTTCTTCTTTTTGTTAGGCTCATTTACGTAATTAGTGCGTGAAGGGTTGAATGACCTACACGATTAACGCGTCGGGGATTTTGCCTTGGCTTTGCCTAAACACCTGGTGTTGGGCATCGAAGAGGCGTGGTGCCTAAACTGGTATGGTTGGTGTTGATACCCTACCACATACTAGTACTTGAGATCCTTGCACAACTCCGGTTCATGGAGGGAGGTGAAGTGGCCTCAGCTTATGTCTAGCTCGAGAGGTTAGAGGTGTTCTGGCATGCTTCCAACGAAGTGAAATTCTCTATGTTCGTAGTAGAGCGGGAGTGGATGGGTGGACATGTCGATCCCTACACAGGGTCCGGTGCTCTGCTAGTTATTTTGTCATAAACTTTTTTATATTATGGTATACCCAAATTTTATCATTGCATTAATGTATGCTTGCATGTTTCATTTAGATGGGGCATTAAAATATTCTCTATTGCCATGCTCTCATGTCTCTGTGCACTCTATTTCACCCTCCACTATATTCTCTCTCTCTCTCTCTCTTCCCACAACACGGTGTACAGATATATTCACCCTCCTCAATGTTATATTTTCCATGAGTACGCTTTCATATATAGAACCCATTTAGAGGTAGCACTAGACGCTAGGTGCCTCTGGATGCAGTCCAACTCATGGCCTAAACTCCATTCTTGGTTGGGCGTTGAGAGATCCTTCCCTATGCAAACGCTTCTGCAACTCTGATGTATATTGAAAATTGTATAAAGGTGTAAATTGTATATTTTGTACAGACCCTCGGGGAGGGGTATCAGAGCCTATGGTTATGGTTATGGTTATGGGAGGAGACTAAATCTTGATACTAGTTGGGTTAGTTATGCATGCACGCATTCATGCATGCTGTTTGGGAAAGGATATTGTATTCATGATGCATCTATTATTGACATTGGTTGGTGGTACTTGTTTGAATTGTCTTCTTGAATGGAAGTGTTTGGTTTGAGTTATGATAAAGTGGTTGGAGTGCTCAACAACGTCATTATAATTTCTTTGAATGTTTGTTTTGTAGTAACAAATGGCTCCCAGAGTAACATTTGAATGCTTTAGCCAGGGGAATGAGGTTTTGGCCATAGTATTCAAAAATATGGCAACACGGTTGTCAAGAGATGCAAGGGAACTCTTTGACTTAGAAATCGGCACCAAAGTCTTTGGCATGCCAAGAAGCACAACTTGTTGGAAGAGCGTTGACCATAGTTACCTTACCCGTCACCAAGAACCCTTCCGTCAATTCTTTATCTACATTGACAACAGTCCAAGAGACTATTTTACCAACCTCACACCAAATGTTAAGGATTATTGAAGTTGCTAAGAAGTTTGAAGCTCTTGTAGCTATCATAGGGAAGAAAAAACTACAAGATAACTATAGAGCACGTTGGCTCGTGGAAGGTCTGAGAGAATACCCATGATTTTATAATGAAATCATAAAAATCAAATTTTGATGAATAAAAGAAGCATACACTCAGTTTTGGTTCGCATGTGTACTAAGTCTTCTCTCTCCTTCTCTTGTTTTTAGATGGATCTTCTTAATTTTCTAGATGAACTTCCAAGTGATTTTGCACAAAGGTCTTTTTTAATTATGTGGTTGGATTCATTATCATTGGGGAATTGAAGTGGTTCGAGCTTCAAAGGGGACTAAAGACTACCTTTTTACGAACACTTACGTAGCATGGGAGTTATATGTTGAAGCCCAACCTGAACATTGAACACGAGTGCCTGATAGGTTTATGACCAATCCATAGCTTTGGATCAAGGAAAAGATCCAAGAAGGTTCATAGGACCCTTCAGATTTTGGTTCATAGGACCCTTTCAATCATAATGCTAAGAAAAGATACATAATGCCTTTAGATTTTGGTTCATAGGACCCTTTTGTATTTATGTATCTCTCTAAAGGCATTATGTATCTTTTTGGTTTTCTATGGCTATAAACATTTGATTTTGATATGACTCATATTGTTTTCAAGACATAATATTTGAGTTGAATCGTGGTTTTATCATTCTAACTAACTTGAGTGATGGGGTGTGTGTGTCGATGATTGGCATCTTACCCCGAGGGATATGGGCGGATATACTCTCCCACCTTATGGTGGAGGAGCATCTTCAAACTCGAGTGGAAGTGCAAAGGCTTATCACTACCACGCATAATGGGGAAAGGAAAAAAAGGTTAATGTCCACAGATTATATTGTACCTAATACATTCCGAGCTTGGTATCAATTCGTTGCAGGGAACCCCGAGTTTAGACCACCTGAATATAAACCCTCGCTTGTTGGGAGTATCAAGTGGATACAATCCAAGTTGGGGAAGGAGATTGTTGCCACTAACCAAGTGTTGTACACAAATGCTTATGATCTTACCTTGAGACCGACAACGGAAACATGGATAGCTAGAAACATACTTCCCTTAGTAATGGCTATGGGATGTTTCACCATTGTTATGTTCAATGTATGGGGCTGTAAGATCAAAGGGGATTATTGGGATCACTCGTTTGATATACTCAAGGAATGGGATAGCTATGCTCTATTGGTGGAAGGATGTCACAATTTCTATTACCAAGTGCATAATGTCAGAGCCATTAGAATTTATTAGAAACTTTCAAGACACTTTGTAGACTTTTTTGGAACCCCAAAGTTTTGTGATATAAAAATTGGATTAATTTATTTGTTATTCTTTCTACTATTCTCTCTCTCTTATCTTATCTTCTTTGCTATGTATCTCTAGACCTTGAAGTTTTGAACACAAATCCACCATACACCACTTCCTACATGCATCTCCCTTTGAACACTCATCAACTGCACATGGGCAATCCTCCACTTCATGTTGTTGGGGTATAAAGCCCAATGTGGTCACCCAGGTAAGTGGGCGGGCCGCCAGGTATGTACACATATTCTTTTGTAAAAACCTAATAAGAACTCACTATGCTCTACACATTACAGTAGAGCAAGTTCACCATATCGTCGTGCTCTTCTTCTCGCAATCTCTCTCGCGTCGCACTTCCGCTCGTACTCCTTCAACTGGTATCAGAGCTCAGATTGAGGCTCGGGGCAGCATTGTAGGAGGCCAGAGTCACCAGCTCAGATTGGAGTGAAATTCGACAAGCGAAGACACGGCCCCAAATCTTGTGGGAAGACCCGAAGGGCTCGGTGTTGTCAGAATTTCATTCTGAGGTCATCTCGGCCACCTTTCGGCTTCGACAAAGATCTACGCAGGCCATTTTCGATTACATGGTCTCGACGGGTGCAGATCCGATTCTGCAAATTTGGGGTTTTCGGCCTACGACTACAGGTGCTGAGGATATCGACACTTCCAGAGTGTTGATTTGTGGCTGTCTACACATCGAAGGACGGCTCACAGTTCTTGGAGGCGTGTCACATACGACACGGGTGCATCTACACACAGACTGTAGGCGACATCCACTAGTTCATCAGGTTGATATTGGTTCAGAGGTCAGTTTACAGGGGAAACTCTGCCGAATTTTTCCGAGGAAAGTAAACTACTATGAAGCGTAGCTATGGCTGGATCACAGGACACTGCTCTTTACAATATCAAGAAGCTGGATGGAACCAATTTCCCATTGTGGAAGCAGCAGATTTGGCACGTGTTGGTACAAAAGAAGCAGATAAAACCTATAAAGCTCAAGGGGATAAAACCAGAAGATATGGACGAAGATGAATGGAGTGAAATGGATGAATTGGCACTTTCTACCATTATGCTGACTTTGGTAGAAAGCGTTTACTTCAATGTAGCAGACGAGATGTCGGCTTATCAAGCATGGTTAAAGCTGAGTGATCTTTATGAGAAGCAGAGTGCAGCTTCACAGGTATATTGGCTTAAGAAGCTTGTTGACTTGAAGATGAAAGAAGGGACACCTATGTCCAATCATCTGAATGAATTCAACACAATCTACAGTCAGTTGTCAGCTCAAGGTGTCAAGTTTGATGAAGCTGTTAGAGCTATGTTCCTGTTGATCAAATTGCCGGAAAGTTGGGACACTTTTCGCACAGCTTTGAGTAATTCTGCACCTCCTGATGGTTTGAACATAGCAGGTGTAGAAGGAAGTCTGCTTACTGAAGAAACCAATAGAAAGACAATGGACAAAGGCAAAGGAACAGCCTTAGTTGTCAGGGGAAGGACCAAAGAAAAGTACAAAGGTGGAAAGAGGAATCAGTCTCGTAGCAAGTCTCGCAGTGCTAAAGGCAAGAGTGACATAGAATGCTACCATTGTGGCAAGAAGGGTCACATGAAAAGAGACTGCAGAGAATGGAAAGCAGAAAAAGGCAAAGAGAAAGCTGAAGACCATGGTGAGAAGAACAAGTCCTCAGTGAAGATTCAAGAAATAAATGTGACAAACACTGTTGCAGAGGATGACAGTCTAGTGTCAGGAGACATCTACTTCTTGAAGAATACAATGGACTCAGCTCTTCTTACAGCATCTGATGGAAATGCATTGAGTGACTGGATTATAGACTCAGGGGCATCACTTCATGTGTCTCCAAACAAGGAGTGGTTTACCTCTTATGTGACCACTAAAGATCATGTTCGGCTAGGCAATGGGCAGACATGTGAGATCTTAGGTGTTGGAGATGTACAATTGAAGTTTCAGAATGGCTCTTCTTTCACGCTGAAGAATGTGAGACATGTTCCCGCAATTACAAAGAGCTTGATCAGCACAGGTTTACTTGATGATGCTGGCTACATCACCACTTTTGGACAGAACATGTGGAAGATATCCAAGGGTTCTATGACAGTAGCACATGGAGTAAAGTCTGGCGGACTTTACATGATTTATGTATCAAATGTCTCTAAAAATGTAATCAATGTAACCGAGCAGCCGAACGTTTCTTTGTGGCATAGCCGGTTAGGACATATGTCCAAGAAGGGAATGGAAATCTTGTCTCGTTCTGGTTATTTTCCTGGCTTTTCATTTAATGATTTTGAATTCTGTGAACATTGTCTGTATGGTAAGCAAACACAGCAGCCACATAAGCATAGAAGCAGTAGAAGAGATACACAGTTGGCACTTGTTCATAGTGATTTGTGTGGACCTATGCCTAACCTATCTCTAGGGGGAGCTTCTTACTTTATGACATTTATAGATGATTACTCGAGGAAAGTATGGGTTTACTTTCTCAAGCACAAGGATGAAGCGTTGAGTGTTTTCAAAACGTTTTTGACACTTGTGGAGAATCAGAGTGGCACGAAGCTTAAATGCTTACGCACTGACAATGGTGGAGAGTATGTTTCAAAGGCCTTTCAGGACTTTTGTGAGTCAAAAGGTATAAAACGTGAACTTACTGCTCCTTACAATCCTCCTCAAAATGGTGTTGTTGAGAGGATGAATAGGACCATACAAGAGAAGGTCAGAAGTATGTTGTCTAATGCACAACTGCCAAATGGGTTTTGGGCTGAAGCTATATCAACAGTTGTTCATCTTGTAAATAGATCTCCTAGCAAGGTTTTGCAGAAGCATTCAGTGCCAGAGATGGTATGGTCAGGCAAAATGCTCTCATACAAGCATCTCAGAGTCTTTGGCTGTGAGGCATATACTCACGTTCCAAAGGAATTTAGGAACAAACTTGAGCCAAAAAGTAGAAAGTGCATCTTTCTAGGCTATGGTAATTCTGGTGAGATGGGGTACAGACTTTGGGATCCCGAATCCAGAAAGGTTGTCTGCAGCAATGATGTTCACTTTAATGAATCCAAATATCATTCTAAACCAGAGAGGGTTGAGGAGATTAGAAGAGTTGTCTTCCAAGAAGATGGACCTACACGTGCAAGACAAAATGTGAGGGCTCAAGAGGAGCAAGGACAGGATAGATTGGAACCACAGGTTGTGGCTGAGCCTGAGCCACCTATTGTGCGTAGATCTGGACGTGTCACGCGACCTCCTGATAGGTTTGTTCCATCTATGAACTATGTCATGTTGATTGATTGCAATGAGCCTTCATGTTACAAGGAAGCAGTGCAAATGAAGGACTCCGGGAATTGGCAATTGGCCATGCAGTCAGAGATGACAGCTCTGCATAAAAACCAGACATGGAAGCTAGTTAAATTACCACGGGGCAAAAAGGCTCTACCCTGTAAATGGGTTTACAGGTATAAGATCACTCCTCATGATAGCCAGCCAAAGTACAAAGCAAGGCTTGTTGCCAAGGTCTTTAAGCAAGAACAAGGCATTGACTTTGAGGAAGTCTTCTCTCCGGTGGTCAAGATGACTACATTGAGATGCTTTCTTGCATTGGTTGCCATATTAGATTTGGTGTTGCACCAAATGGATGTCAAGACAGCGTTCTTGCATGGTGATTTAGATGTGGAAATTTACATGCAGCAGCCAGAATGGTTTGTTGAGAAAGGCAAGGAAGATTGGGTATGCCAGTTGTTAAAGAGTCTTTATGGCTTAAAACAATCACCGAGGGCATGGTACCATAAATTCCACAAGTTTATGCTTTCTCAAGGCTACAAACGTAGTGAGTTCGATCACTGTCTTTATACAAAGAAGGCTAAGGATGGTAGTTGGCTGATCCTTATTTTGTATGTGGATGACATGTTGATTGCTGGCAAGCACTTGGAAGAAATTTCAGCTTTAAAGTCAAAGATGGCAAAATCGTTTGACATGAAAGACATGGGTGAGGCAAGTCATATACTTTGTATGCGCATTGAGAGAGACAGATCAAAGAAGTTGATTTGGTTATCTCAAACAGAGTATATTGACAAGGTTTTGCAACGTTTCAATATGGAGAAGGGAAAGGCACTGAGTGTTCCATTGCCACCATATGTGAAACTTAGCAAACAAGATTTTCCTGTGTCTGAGGAAGAACAGGCTGAAATGGATAAGATTCCATATGCGTCTGCAGTGGGTAGTTTGATGTATGCAATTATTACTACTCGCCCAGAAATTGCATTTGCAGTGGGAGTAGTAAGTCGATACATGTCAAACCCAGGCAAGAAACATTGGGAGGCAGTGAAAGGAATATTGAGATACCTGAAAGCTACAAAGAGTATGCGTATATGCTATGAGAGTCAGGAGCTAAGTGTAAAGGGTTTTACAGACTCAGATTATGCAGGTGACTTAGACAACCGAAGGTCTACGTCAGGGTATGTCTTTACATTGGCTGGTGGAGCAGTATCATGGCGTTCTAGATTACAAGATTGTGTTACTCAGTCTACTACAGAGGCTGAATATGTTGCAGCATCAGAGGCATGCAAAGAATCAATTTGGCTTAATTGACTAGTAACAGATTTGGGAATCAAAGAAGAGATGCCTGTGTTATATTGTGATAATCAAAGTGCTATACAATTGGCTCGCAATCCAGTTTATCACTCAAAGACAAAGCATGTGGATGTGAAGTATCATTTCATCAGGGAAATGCTCGAGGATAAGCAACTTCATCTTGTCAAAGTTCACACCACAGAAAATCCTGCTGATCTACTTACAAAAGGACTCTCCTCAAAGAGCTTTGCGCATTTTCGCAAGCAGTTCGGTGTAGGGTAGTACATCTCTTGTATATTAGCTTGTATAGTAGCTTCTCTCACACTTAAAGTACCACATTGGACTTTAAGTGGGAGGTTGTTGGGGTATAAAGACCAATGTGGTCGCCCAAGTAAGTGGGCGGGCCGCCAGGTATGTACACATATTCTTTTGTAAAAACCTAATAAGAACTCACTATGCTCTACACATTACAGTAGAGCGAGTTCACCATATCGTCGTGCTCTTCTTCTCGCACTCTCTCTCGCGTCTCACTTCCGCTCGTACTCCTTCACATGCTTCTGGCTCATGCATACCTTGCATTTCTTTCCCTTCTTTTTTTGACTCCCCATGGCGCTTATCCGCTAGAATTTTGATTTGAAATTTGACGTCTTTCTGATTTCCACATTTGCAACAATTCTAATTCCAGATTCCGCAATTTGACTTCAAACTCTGCAACAGTCATTCTGATTTGAATTCTGATTCTGCAAAATTATATGATTTCTGATTTTGGTGGTACTCAAATTTTTGCACTTCCTCCTAGTGGAACTTGACTCCCATAATTCCCCCTGGTGGAACTGATCCCCCGGAATTTCTTCCTGATAACCCTCAAAATCTGTGATAATAAATTTGGTTCATCTTCCAATTCTTCCTTCTGTCTGTCTCTCTGATAATCCCATACAGACTTGCCCTATTTTGAACGTCTTCTCTTCATTCAGTAACTACTTCCGTCTCTTCAGCACTTGCTCCCACAAGAGAAATCTGAATCCGTCCATGCTACGTCAGACATACACCGTGATCGCCAAGTGTTTAAGGCACAGACATTCAGAATAGACAAAACACAGAAATCAGAATGGAAGTGGAACTTGAACAGAACACAGAAACTGACAACATACTAAATCCGCCATAACTTCTGCTTTCACATTCCCAAGAATATAGTGATCGACAGTTACATACTTTGATAAGACTAATGGGCAACACCCTTTCCCAAGAACACCCCTTGGAATCCCAAAAGTACAAAAGTTAACATTCCAACTTCCACTAAGGTAAAACATCCCAAAATTCCTAGGCTTAACATTACGTATGAAGGCCAAACCAGATCATTTGTGCTATACTTGTCTTGATCCTAGTTATTAGTTCATGGATTGTCCATTTTAAAGTCAAGCTTCACAAGATTGGTTGACAATTATGACGTAGAAACTTCAATCCAAATCGGAATTTCGGAAATTTTAGACCTAAATCATCGACAATTCAGGGGAACTTCAATCAGCAGAACTTTAATCAAAGTTAGAGACAACCTCAAAACCAAGGGAACTTTAGACCGGTCAATCCACCTTTTGTCCAAAATGGACCGCTTGCCAACAATAACAACAATGAAAATGTTGGTCGTCAACCTCGTGCAAGAGGAGGAAATAAAAGACCTCAAGGAAGACCTCAAGTTAATAGAGCTCAAGGGGCTAGAGGTGAAGGAAATCATGCAAACGTGTATGTTCATGTTGCAATTAAACATCAAGGAGTGAATAAACAATTCTCAGTAATTCAAACCCCAATGAATGTCAAGGTAACCATTTTACCTTATTGATTGATTCAAGGAGCACACATTCTTTCATATTCTCCTAAGTGCATCAGAAATCTCATTTTACCTGAACACCCTAATATAGACCTTACCGTACAATTAGCTACGAGTAGGAAAGTTAAATCTTTTACTTCAATGGGTGATTTGAATTTTGTGTTGGATGGTCACAATACTTTTGCAAACTTCAGAGTCTTACATGTAGGAATCTACGATGGAATCCTAGGAATGGATTGGTTTAAAGCCAATGACGCTCACAAACATTGTAAAGATGCTTCATTGACCTTTGAAAATGATCAAAACTCTAGGGTTACAGTTACTGGGAAATAAGAAAAGCCAAAACTCAGACCAGTGAACTTTACCAAACTTATGAAGAGTAATAGAAAAAATAAAAGGATTTACGAAGCAAAACTTAACCCTAAGGAGAAGAAGATAGATTCACCCGATCGCGAATGGATAACAGAATTTGATGATGTATTTTTTGAAGAACTTTCACAATTACCACCAAAGTGTGATGTTGATCATGCAATAGAGCTTACTCTAGGAGCTCAACCAGTTGCCCATAGACCATACAAAATGTTGATACCTGAATCTATGGAACTCAAGGAGCAACTAACTCAACTTCTTGGACAAGGCTTCATTTGACCTAGCATTTTTCCATGGAGTACTCCAGTTCTCTTTAATCAGAAGAAGGATGGTACTCTACGTCTTTGTATTGATTATCGTGGATTGAATCAGGTAACAGTCAAGAATAAGTATGCAATACCAAGAATTAATGAACTGCTTGACCAATTACATGGAGTGTTTATCTTCACAAAAAATGATCTTAAGTCAGGGTATTACCAAATCCGGATCAAGGAGGAGGATACACCAAAGATAGGATTTAATACTCGTTTTGGACATTATGAATTTATAGTTATGCCTTTTGGACTTACCAATGCTCCTGCAACTTTTAATCGTCTCATGACCGATGTGTTTCAAGAGAATCTTGATGATTTTATTCTTGTCTTCTTTGATGATATCCTGATTTACTGAAGAAAAAGAGAAGAACACAAACAACATGTGTGGCGAGTACTTGAACTTCTCCGTCAAAATCAACTCTATGATAAACGTAGCAAATGCACCTTCTTCACTGGTGACAAGGTGGAATATTTGGGATTTATTGTATCTAAGGATGGTGTTTCGACTGGTCTAAGTAAGATTGAAGTTGTTATAGGTTGGCCTACACCGAAATCAATACGAGACGTACGTGGCTTTCTTGGTTTAATAGGATGGTATCGTACATTTATTCAAGGCTAGCTAAGATTGCATCTTCATTGACTAATACACTTAAGAAGGCTAAAGTGTTTACTTGGAATGAATATGCTCAAGCTAGTGTTGAGAAACTCAAAGAAGATTTGGTGAATGCTCCAATACTACAACTTTCAGAAGTCTTAAAGACATTCGTTGTGCTGCAATTGTGGCATTCTATCTCAAGAAGAAAAACAATAGCTTATGAATCTCGTCATATACATGAGTTAAAGTATCCTACACGTGACTTGAAATTATTGGCCATTGTGCATGCTTTTGAAGTATGGTGACATTATCTTCTTGGAAGGAGATTTGAACTGCATACCGACAATAAAAGCCTGAAGTGGATCTACACCCAACCTGACCTTAATATGCGGCAACGAAGATGGATGGAGTTGTTATGTAAATATGATTTTGAAAATCAAATATAAACCTGAGAAGGAAAACCTTGTGGCCGATGCCTTAAGCAGAAAGAGTATTGTAGCGGCTATCACAACCTCTACTACCTCTTTAATTAACCTTATAACCTCAAGACCCGTATTACATAAAATCCAGTACTTGATGAACTTAAATAATTGCATGGAGAAGCAAGAGAAACAAATCAAAGGCTTCCATGTTGAAGGAGATGACCTGTAATAGTCCTACCAAATTTCAACCTTCCCAAGATCGCAAACCGAGGGCCCAAAATTTGGAAAAACCATATGACACCACCCCGCTTACAAATGCCCCCAGACTTTGATCGGGTATATCTTGCCAGCCACGACTCTAATTAATGAGCCATTAACTCCGACTGATTCCTCACAATCACCCAATCTTTAAGAACTTTGGAAAACCCAAAAATATCCCTACCACCAGCACTTCTATTCAGGCGGTCAAAGTGCCACACAACTGGCCCCCGGCAAAACTTCAACTTGCCATAACATGCCCATCTGAGCTTTAGAATCCAAAAAGACCAACATGCACCACAACTTGAGAACTTTGAATCTATCCATTGATGTTAGTTGTGACCATCAATTAGTCCTTGCCCATCTCATCGGGGATTGGCAAAGCATTCCAACTTTGAACAGTGACATCGTTCACCTTGTAGCTTCATTTGAGGAACTATCTACATCGGCTTGTAGAGCATCTCAAGCACCACATCTTGCCATACACTACCAATACTTTGGACACATGGAATTGTCAACCTAATTAGCCCTTTGTGAAGCATCCTTGGCCTAACAAACCCCCATAAGCATACATTCTAGCCACCACTTTCATGCCCATGTCCTTCATACCCAATCTAGCACTTTAGTTGGAGGAAGTAGAAGGTCAATATAGGTTCAAAAGATCATGTTGGGCAACAAGAAAATTAGCGAATGGCAATCTAGCAACCACGGATTGTTGGTTAAGATGGTGATCTCAGGTACCCACATTGGAGGAAAGACATTGAGGGGGTCTATCCAGCTATAATTGTTTTATTGGGTGATGAAAATAAGAATGTGATTTATGTTGGATACAGGTGCATGTGCATTGCCTGACCGCCCAAATGATGGGCGCCCGCCCACTGACACCACTTATTCTTGTACACATATCAAGAATAAGGAGCTCCTCATTTGTGAGGTTGACTCCACCCACACACTCTCTCCCTCTCCTTCTCCCCTTATTGTATGCACACCGCACCATGCACGCACGCATTGGCGCACATGCACTCTTCAACTAGTATCAGAGCTTTGGTGGTGGTGACGGCAGCGAATAGCACCCGTGACGGCTTCCCTGCGATCGACAAGGAAGCGATGGAGCTTGAACTTGAGCTTGATAGTGGCAGATGTAGTGCAGATCCGAGCCGCATCATAGTGGATCGTGAATCTTAGAGCCTCGGTGCACTCAACCCATCTTTGGCTTTGGGGAATCTTAGAGAGAACAAGGAATCTCTGTAAAAAAAAGAGAAAGTTGTAGAGAGAAGCAACTGAGATTGCAGAGCTTTGGAGAGATTTTGAGCTTGATTGCACAATCCAAGAACTTGGAGTGTGATGTTGTTACACATACACACCCAAAAAAATTGAATTAGAGGAGTCATGTTTAGGAGCTTGGCAGTATGGGGTACCCAATCGTTTTAAAGATTTTATTAAGGAGAATCGGCGAAGATCTCCTCTGGCAGACAGAAATGAAAGCGAAGGGGTGCCTCAGGGCGGAGCTCGCAGGAAGGCTATGAGACGTCAGGTGGCATCAACGGGTGATGGCGGCAAGAGGTAGATACTTTTCTTTAAATATTGGATCATCAGTTTTTGCAACATCTCGTGTGCGCTCGACTGGCTACGGGGCCATCTTCGGAGTCATTTTATGAGAGGCTGTGAGTTCAAATCTGGGGATGGCTTTTTAAAAGGATAGTACTGTCAAGGTGGTGGAAGGTGGGAGGTTAGGAATCGTTGCAGTAAGTGAGCTTGGTAATGCAAAGGAGAGTCAACAAGCAAGCAGGTCGCAGAGCTTTTGGAAATCTTGATGGAATCTAGCTTTGGAGAACCAAGAAATACAAGGGGACTCTGAGTAATAGAGCTTTGTAATGATAGAGCTTGTGAGCCCTCGGCTAAGCAAGCACCAGCCCAATTCTCGGGTAGCACATGAGGAGGAGAATGGAGTCAAAGGCTCGTAGAGCACAGCTATCAATAGCGATGGGGAGAGGCAAGTGAGCCTTGGAAGTTGGAAGCAATCAGCACCTCACAAAATTTGCAAGGCTCGGCAAATCAAGCGAGAGTCCAGTACAGATCCCGAGAGCTTGAGGGCAAGGTAATTGGGGGCAAGTTTTCGACTTGGTTGTGTGCCTTTGACATCTCCAGGTTTCAACAAAGAGCCAAAAGAGAGAGAAAAAACATTGAACTAATTTTTCTAAAGTGTGTGTGTAAGAGTGTGTTCCCACACACGCACACACACACACAAACTCATCAACAAGAGTTTTGAAATCCGGCATGGGTAGCAGAAAGAAAGAGAAAAAGAGCAAGCTTTGGAGCTCCTCTTGGTTGCAAAAATGAGAGCGGACGTGTACGCTCTCGTCACGGGTTCACACACACATACAAATAGGTGTGTGCGGACACAGGCGAGTAAGCTCGTTCATTTCCCCGAAATTGGCCCTACATCTTTTGATGGCAATTTTTGGCTTGATTTTGGTAGTTTTTCTATTCTCGGTTGAGAGCGCTTCTCCCAGAAAATTTTCTCGTGATTTTCCTCCACAGCTTTGAATTGACGGCTCGGTGCATCAATTTTCGACACCGATTTTGGCGGTTTTCTTGGTGTTTCGACGTTCTCCTCAACATCGATGACTCGGCGATTTGTGATGAGTCTGACCTTGACGATCACTTCCGTCCCACAGCAGAAGGCAGCATCGACCAGTTTCTCTCGTCTTTGACATAGGGAGAACGATTTGGCTCCACTCTAGCACAACTTTGACAGTGACTTTCCTCCCGCACCCATTCTGGAGCGGTTTGGCTCCGACAGTTTCCCTCGGATTTGCTTCGGCCATTTTGACTTTGATTATCTCCAGTTTCCACCTTTTTGGCAGCACATATCAACGCATAGCAGCTCCGACATTTCAGAGTAGTTTTTCTTGAGGGCGCGGCTCTCAAACGCCGATTTCAACCACAAGCAGTTAGTTGCTCTTTGTGTTTGGTTTTTGATTGATGTGTTTCCCAATCGATGAGGTAGTGTGTTAAATTCTTGACAATTTTTGCTTGCAATTTACACTTTCTTGCAGTGTAGACTATCTATGATTGTGTAGGGCATTCCAAAGAGCATTTTTTAGCATTTTTTTGCAGTTTCATTCTATGTATGTATTTGCGAATATAGTTTGAGCTAGTCATAGCTCACACGTAACAAGTTCACAGGTTTATAGCTTTTTTTAATAGATACAGGTCCATAGAGCCACTCGTTCAGGAGTGAGCCAGTTTGACAGGGTTTTGGTAGTGCATGTATTCCACTTGTTGGTCTGTTTATTGAGACACTGAGTGTCTATTCTAGTGTAGTTTTTGGTGAGATTTTTTAAGATTTTGCTCAAAAATACAAGGGGAACTCTGTCTGTTTGTTTCCAGATTATCGCCATGTTTTGCACGTATTTGTAGCTTACTCTCTGATGGTTTAATGGTCAAGTTTGACTCCCACTTTGACATTGATCGAGTGTTTACTCTCACTTTGATAGGCTTTGTCAATTTAGACACAGTGTAGTGTTCTTGTACCCACTCTCGCAGGAGTGAGGATTGCGTATGTTTGTGTGGCTACAGACACAATCACAGGTTTCACAGATTCTTTTGCATATTTTTGCAAGTAGATTCTTTTGAGGGATGCATTTTGAGCTAGTTTGCTCACTAGTTGTGTATATGGCTATGTGCTTAATGCTCAGTCAAGCAGTTTGTCCCAAATTGTGTGCTTGCAGAGTTTGAAAATTGTGGAGTTTGTTTTATGCATATGTGAGCATCGATTTTGATGTAGTTTGATCATGGTTTCATGATTGTATATTGGTCAATTTATTCCCACTTTGATAGTAATCAAGTGTTTACGCTCACTTTGATGCTTGGACACAGTTTTAGTTCTCTTGTACCCACTCTTGCAGGAGTGCATTTATGGTATGCTCGTAGTGGTTACAGGTTTCCTTTGATTTTGCCTCAGGTTCTCACATGGACGCATATTCCAAGCGTGAGACTAGTGGTCAAGTGATCTCCCACTTTTGACGTGTATGCATTGTCATGATGTGTGACATAGTTGAGTCTAGTGATGGTGATGTAACACTTACCTCTAACCTCCACCCACAATACATGTCTAAAAGAGATGGCACTTGCTCCCGACTAGATGAGATTGCAACATTTCATGTCACATCATTCTGTGACTAGTTCAGCACATTTGCTAGTAGGAGTTATGGTCATTTTCATCTAGATGATGGTTCAGTGTATGACATAGAGGGTGTAGGAGATATGTGTATGCTACTACCCGATTGTGCATCTTGTATGCTTACACATGTGCGTTATGTTCATGGGATTGTGTAGAGCTTGATCTCAGAGATGCCTGAGCCTAATAGTGGATGTCACGTAGTGCTTTGAGAGCAGTCTTTCCAGATGCAGTTGGGTTGCCTAGTCATTACGCGAGGTGCTAGGTCATACATTGTATAACCATTGCAGGTTTCTCACGTGTGAAATTCTATCGTCTCCATTTCTACCATGACATGCGAGGAGCAAGAGACCAAACAGGTCTCCTTCACGAGTGAGCTCCAATATGCTCAGGAAACAGATCATTTAGTTGTGCAAGACATGTCAAATGACTCTGTAGTGGCAAAGGTGGAGGAGGATTGCTCTAGTGAGACACAACAGGCATCATCCCAGTGTGTGCATACAGAGGTAGAGTGGGTCTTCTCCCCAGAGGCACATGCCAAGCGATAGATATGGAGTTTTTTTCAAATGCTCATGCTAGAGGCTGATGAAGTGATATTAGGACACACACATTGAGCCCCTATGGATGAGGGGGAGGTGGTCCTCCAAGAGTCAGAGTCACCACATCCATTTGTGACAGCTAATCGTGCTGATGTAGAGTATGCACATAGCACTCAGGTGGCTGGGATAGCCAGGATTATGCAGGTTTTGTCAGTGTTCGGGTGTCTCACATACAACCTGTTAATATCGAGGCCCAGACTAGCAACTACAGTGGGAGCATTTGTAGTAGGGATTTACATGCAGGCTCTAGCGTGGGTACACATGCTCGCCTACCACCAGAGCTGATATGGCTGCATGTAGATTGACTGAGCGATCCAATTGGTGTAGGATGAGAGAGTCTCTCACCTATTTTCTTGTGCATACTAGTAGTTTAGCTAGTAGCAGCCAGTTATCGGCACATTCACCTTTAAGTGGGAGGTTGTTGTGGTATAGATGCATGTGCCTCGCCCGACCGCCCAGACGATGGGCCCCTGCCCTCTGACACCACTTATTCTTGTACATGTATCAATAATAAGGATCTCCTCCTTTCTAAGGTTCTCTCCACCCACACACTTTCTCCCTCTCCTTCTCCCCTTCTTGCACGCACACTGCACCATGCACACACACATTCGCACACACGCACTCTTCACTTAAGGAATATTTTCTTATATTGTAGACACTAGATGATCATTATGAGGAAGTTGTCCCCCAAAAAAGCTTTTTTGAGTCACATCATGGATTGTGGCATGCCCAAGTGAAGTTTATGCACATAATATATGTTTGTACGATGTGATCATATTTGACATTGAGAATACACTACTTCAGTATGAAAAATTCATGGGTTACATAGAGGGTAAGTATCTTGGAAATGGTCCAAGAATAACCAAGATGAGAGATAGGGTACCATCACAATGCTTCCATACTCGTAGCTCAACGCAAAGTAGTCATATCATCAATGATGCAATACAAAGCACTAGTCTCCCAAGGATGCCTAATATCAGGGAAGATAATGTAACAGTGACCATACACCACAAGGGTGTTGGAAATGTGATGGAAGTGGAGGAAAAAGATTCCCATAGGCTTGAATATGTCATATCACAATGCCGTGATTAGAGAACAAATCCGAATTATCTTTTGGCGGACCATTACAACAAAAAGTTTTCAATCAACAAATGAGGAGAACTCTTCCGCATAGAGGTGGAAATAAATGATATTATGAGGGCCATACAAAGATGCAAGCCTTGCTCAAGGTTCACCTATCAAGGAATTCTTCCAAGGGTGAAATTGCAAGAAGAACTTCAACGGGCACTGAAAAGTAATGGTTGTGCCATGTTTTTTTGGAAAACATTGTTGGGATGGATGCAACCCAGATACATGGGCATGGTTTTGTAGTGGTGATGTGAAGCATGTGTGGAATGCTTGCCCACACCTTGTTATGAGGCCACCTAGGCCTCCACTTGAATGGCCAGTAGCACACAAAATGGCCTTGTCAACCCAAGAGATAGCTTGCGTTGTAGCTCATGGGTTTACATTTGATAATAGAGGTCATGGAGGCAGAAGGGCCTCAACTACCAAGTAGATATGAGCCAAGATTTTTTGAAGAGTCTTCAAAAAGAGACACTACCTAAGATAGTTATATTTATATTATATTATGTATATTATATTTATATATATATATATATATATATATATATATATATATATATATAGAGAGAGAGAGAGAGAGAGAGAGAGAGAGAGAGAGAGAGAGGGAGAGAGAGATGTCCATGCAACCATCATGAATAGTTTTGCATATGTAGTAAGCCATAAGGAAGTCCATGGTGTATGTGTTTTTGCATTATCAAAGTGAGTGAGTGTGTGTGTGTGTGTGTGTGTGTGTGTGTGTGTGTGTGTGTGTGTGTGTGTGAGAGAGAGAGAGAGAGAGAGAGAGAGAAATTTTATTCTCCTCTTAAGAGGTCAAATATGACCTATGGGACCAAAGTTACATGTGATGTAGTATGTGTGTGTCTGATGAGTGATTCTCGATGCTCCAAAATTTTTGGTGATGAGACTCACAATGGAGAGCCCACATTGTGGTTGGGAGAGGAAAGTGTGTAGGTTCAAGTCATGGCTAACAATGTGAGTGAAGCAAGTTTGGATGTGACCAAAAATTAAGCATTCTAATAGTGTGTGGTACTCATACTCTCAAACTTGTAGTGATCATAATATGCACAATTGATTTGACTCTTCTCCATTGTCCCACTACCCTGTCTTGCATCGAAGGGAATGGGAGGTAAGCCGAAAGGGCTACGATAGTGTTGCATACTGTGACAAGGGGATATGCTCATGCATGTGAGGGTGAGTATGTTGGTACATGCAAAGTTGGTTGAAGTTAGAAGTGGGGCCAAGCCATGCTCTAGGTGCATACAGGTGCTGGGAAAAGGGCTTAAGCAGGTATCGAGGACCTGGGCAAGAAACGGATGGTGGACATGTATGTTTAATGCGATTTTTTTAGGCCAAGAGGGCTCTAGAAAGGGCTGATTGGGATGGTGATTCAAAGTTTTTGAAGTGCGGGAATGTGCTCTAGAATGTAGTGTTCGAGATGCTTTAGAAGTTGTTCTAGATGGCTCCTCAAACAGGGCGATGGTGTGAAGACATACCTATCCAAAGTTGCAATGTATTTCAGATCCTCGATGGAGAGGGCAGACAAGGGCATGTGGCAGAGCTACAGGTAGTGAATAGGATTGAAGTGATAAACTTTTGGAGAATTTCGATCATTTTGGATTGTCAATCAGCAAATTATGGCCAGGTGAAGGTTTCCCAGGAGTCGGGTATGTGCCAGCTTACTTGCATTGGTAGTCGTATCGTCAGATGATTTTCTTGGACTCAACTAGGATCTAGAACGTAGAGTGCATCATGTGAAGTCAACGAGAACTAATGGAGCATCAATCGGATGCCTAGTTAGTAAGTTACGGTCCAATGAGAATTGGTACAGTGGACGGCAAGGAGTTGCCATATGACTTTTCTTATTTTATGCAGCCTCAGTTGGCGGGCTCGAGAGGATTGAAAAAGTGGCGGGGTTGTCATCGCTCGGAGAGAACTTGGTGGGGATCCAATGCAACTTTAAGGCTTAGTAATCGGGTTTATGAGCATCAAGTGGAAATTCGGAGAAAAGATAAACTTTTTTGGTAATTTTTTATAAGGTTCAAGGGGATTTGGAAGGCCAGTCACCCTACGACGGCCACATGGCGGGAAGTTAAGCCCACATATGGGTGCATGGGTTAGAGAGTGGGTGTATATAGCCCAATACAAGACACACTATGGGTACATGAGTTGGGAGAGTGATCTCTCACGTGGAGCTTAGCTATGAAGTGTATGGCCCGGGAGCTCGGTGCGCACACACAGGCGGGCGCTCTTGGCTGTTTTGGTTGAGGATGGTGGAACACGGTGACTCTGTGGCAACACTGTAGGTGGCAGGTGATCGAACGCCATGTTTGCAATGCTATGGTGATCTGCCAGGCACATGTAGAGGTCCCGGTTCACACGGGCCACTGGCCCCGAGCCAAACTTTTGAAGGAAAATCTTGGGAGCGGGAGCACTAGCACTAGCTCTAGTGCCCCCCTCCTTCAGCTCAGAGGTGGCAATGTGAGAGAGAGTGAAGAAGTTGATCCGAGGAGATTCAAACCTTGTGAAAATTGTCAAATGGAGTCTCCAAATTCCTTCTTCACTCTTTTCAATGTCTTCTTCTTGCATAAAGTTAAGTACCATTTGTTTCAATTGATCGATGTATAGATCAAGGAGTGTTGGTGACAACAGACGTCCTTGTTTAACCCTAGTAGCCTTCCAAAAAAATCTAAAATTTCTCTTCCCATGCACAATTGAAACATCACCTTCTTATGGATTTGAGAAACCGCAAGCATAAACTCACTTGGCACTTGAAGTTCTTCCATCCTTCTCCACATTTTTTTACATGGAATCATATCAAAGGCTTTCTAAAAGTCCACAAAGAAACAATACAAACGCCTGCCTATCATTTTCCTCCATGAGAACATGAAGAGTGACAAGATGATCAATGGTGCTATGGCATCATTAACCTGCTTGTCCTCTTGCATGCTTGCCATTGTCTTCTTCCTAATCACCCAATTTTATCCCCATTATGCACCCAAATAACTTTTCCATAAGAGATCCAATCATTATAGTCCGGTAGGTATTTACATTCTTTACATCCCCTCCTTTATGCAAAGGCTTGACCCAATTAGTACTCCAATCATAAGGCATACCATATTGAAGTGCACGGTTGAACATATCACATATCCACTCATGTGTAAAATCTCCCATCCATTTGACCATTTCCGGCTTGATACCTTAAAGATTTCCCACTTTGCGAGTGGCCAACTTTTTGAGCCCATTGCATACACCCTCAATAGTAAAGTACATATCCACAAGATTCAAATTACCAAAAGTCTCAACCCGCTTGCTCCTCAAAAGTTTCTCCAAAATCTTCCACATGCACGTGCCTTTTCTTGGACTTGAAAAATTTGATGTTTTACTTTCCATCTTCTTCTCTTCTTTTTATTCAATGCCTTGTATGTATGAAAATGACTTTGATAGTTGTCTTTGCCCATATTTGCATCAATCTTTATCAAGGACTTTCAAGCATATTGACATTCTTTATCAAACCACTTATCTATCTTTGTTGATACCATGGATATGCTTTATTGCAAAGAATTCTTCAGCACAAGAATAAATAACTTTCTTGAAATCTTCCTATTTAGTTTCCAATGGTGCTTCATTGACGCTTTTTCATCCATAACTCTCAACCGTTTCAATATACATAGGTCCCCGTTTCAAATCCATACATAGTGATAACTTCTCTTCCCTTTGGCTGAGATTATCATGCTTAGTTGCTTCTCCACATACAAGGTCGATACATAAGGTCCGATGATCTAATTCCGGGGTCCATTGGCCAAGTGTAAACCTTTTTATTTGATACATGATGGCTTCCAAGAGTAGCATATAGTCAATCACAATATCCCCATTATGTTTTCTACATGTAAATCCATCGGTTCCACTCCACAAAGATACACCATTGGCAATGAGCATACCCATGCGATTACACATGTGTAACCACAAGAACCCTTAGCATGTCATTCTCCATTGCAAGTGTCCATAAGTCTTCACCTTGTTTGTCTACGGTCTCGTACAATGATACCAAGTATGCCATGATCATGTTTTTTAAAGTCATTGGTTGAGTAGTTATGTTGCTATCTCCACACTTCTGAGATTTGGGATCATTTTCCAGAATGGTTGTGGACCTTGTTGAAGAAGAAAAACCCTTGTGAGTGCCAGAAGACATTGTATGTAAAATAAAAAATGAGAGTCAATTTTCCCACACCTGTTCACTTCAAAAAAATTGCTATAGAAAAGCCTTCCATAACTTTAATAAATTACTATTTTTTACATAAATCTGTAGAGCGCATATCATGCTCTTTGATTGAGGCTATAGATCACCCAAATCGGAGTTCGGATGAAGAAGTTATGATTAAAAGAGTGAACAAATGTCTACTAGGTCAAAAACGACTATGTGTGTGTGTGTGTGTGTGTGTGTGTGTGTGTGTGTGTGTGTGTGTGTGTGTGAGAGAGAGAGAGAGAGAGAGAGAGAGAGAGAGAGAGAGTGTGTATTATCGTCCACGGAGGTCAGATATGACCCATAGGGCCAAAAATAAACATTACAATAGTTGCATCTTAAGCAGACGACGACGATACATATTAGTTGAGGACTGAGGGTCCATAGGAAAGATGAGAAAAAAAGGGGAAAGACAAAAACCTAAGAGGGGTCAACTGTGGGGAGAGCTGGTTTGGGGTTTTGAAACTCCTGGATGATAGCTTTAACACCACAATAGACTACCCATTTACCTTGCTTGCGAGCTTCATGTACCTTTTTGAGCTCTTCACTTTTGCGTTTGAGTTGTAGCAGAGTAAGTTTTTCTATGATCCAAAACTTGGTGTCTTTGAGAAGACGTGATTGTTGGAGAAGCTTGAGCCGGCCTTCCCTACTTCCGAATTCAAGGATGACATGCCCATGTGGTATAGTTTTGTCAGGGCCTCTCAAGGTGATAAAATCTATTGTGTTGTAGTTGAGCTTGACCAGCTTTGAGAGTCTTGTTGAGGAAGTTGATGCGCTCCAAAAAATCATTCTTGGTCGTTTCCCATGCATAGAGAGAGAGAGAGAGAGAGAGAGAGAGAGAGAGAGATGAGAGTGAGAGAGAGAGAGAGAGAGAGGAGAGAGAGGGGGGGGGGGGGGGGGGGGGGGGGAGGGGATCAATATAAGGTGGGAGGGAGCACAGAGAGAGAGAGAGAGAGAGAGAGAGAGAGGAGAGAGAGAGAGAGAGAGAGAAGGGGGGGGGGGGGGGGGGGGGATGCAGGGGGACAAGGGCACTACATAAGACATGTGGGCAGAGAGAGGGGGGGGGGGGGGGGGGGGGGGGGGGGGGGGGACAAGGGCACTACATAAGACATGTGGGCACAAGAGAGAGAGAGAGAGAGAGAGAGAGAGAGAGAGAGAGAGAGAGAGAGAGAGAGAGAGAGAGAGAGAGAAGGGGGGGGGGACAAGGGCACTACATAAGACATGTGGGCACAGAGAGAGAGAGAGAGAGAGAGAGAGAGAGAGAGGAGAGAGAGAGAGAGAGAGAGAGAGAGAGAGAGAGAAGGAGAAATAGTAAAAGGGATGGAAAGGGTGATGGAATTCTAAGAGAGGATGGGGTATTGTGGTTGGTGGTGCTACGTGGAGGAGCAAGAGGGGTTGCATGATGGCTCAAAGAAAAGTGTACCTTTCACTAGTTGGCCGGGAGGCAGTAATGGGTGGTAATTAGTGACAATGGATGGCAATGGTGAAAAAACAAAAGGCTTCCTCTAGTAAGCTTCCATATCCATCCCGACCTCTAGAGGAGGGGAGAGCTAAGGGGAGTTATCCCACATACAATGTATTCAAGGTCAAAACCTATATAAGAGGTTCTATTCTCAATGAATCTCAATCAATCCAAGTGTATCTTTGTGTTCTTAGTTAGTCTTTTTGTGACTAGTGGGAGAGGCAACAATGGGTAGCAATAAGTGATAATAGACGGCAATGGTGGAAAAACAAAAAGCTTCCACCACTAAGCTTTCTCCATATCCATTCTCCCTGACTTCTAGAGGAGGGGAGAGCCAAGGGGATTTATCCCATATACAATGTATTCAAGGTCCAGGCCTATATAAGGGTTCCTATTCTCAATGAAGCTCAATCAATCAAAGTAAGTCTTTGTGTTCTTAGTTAGTCTTTACGTAAGAGTCATGTTTTTTCTAGGATTTTATGATCCATTTTAGTTTTGAAGTTGGTATCAAAGCCAAGGTAGATGTCTCAAAAATATCTGGAAAAAGAGGGGAAAAAAATGAAAAAACCCCAACCCTAGACACCTCTAGAAGGATGGTAAGGTATACAAGCAGAGAGGGAGAGAGAGATCCAAACCCCCTAGCAATAGGACCTATATGGCTGAAGTGTGCGACCAAATTTTTTTTTCCAAGGAATATGGTTGCATCATCTTTTATCAGACACCATGATTCACAACAAGCACACGAATACAAACACGCTCATGGTAATTATAATGTAATGATAAGACAAAAGAGATGACATTGAGGCAAAACACAGAGATAGTGCAAAATGTGATATTTGTATTGATAATTTTCATGCACGTTGGAGAGGGGGAATGGGGGAACAAACCCAACACACAACACAAGGCATCTCTATAGCTCAGGGCATTCACAACACCTCTTTCCTCTCAAAAACACCTTCAAAACTTCACTCTTCCATAAGCAGGCCACCACCAACGCACACACGCACCAATGCACCAACCGGCTTGCCATGAGCAAAGACACTACACACTCACACTTGCCGATATCAACTACCCACACAAATTTCATAGCTCATTTCAGACCACACACCACTACCACACACAACACCTCTCTCTCACTTCCATTCTGCACAGAAAAAGGCCTGGGGGCACACCTGCTCATACACATCGGCACCACGACACAAAAGCTGAAGAAGTAGAGACAGGGGCAGGGAGAAATGGCTATGAAAAGTGTATCACACTCAAACAACACCATACTTAATCTCACTTACAACAACGGCACACCCACTTGGTTGTCAGGCAAGAACACTCAAACTCACTGTACGAGCCCGAACTGCACATAGCTGCACAGGACCGTATTAATCACATTGGGAGTGTCCGGCATGTCTTTGTGTACCTTCATGGGAATAAGCCCTTAGAAGGAGGGGATCTCAAGAGGCATAATCAGGAAGGGCTACGAGGATATGAAAGGGTGCTCATTATTTCTACATAAGGAAGGGTTTTCTTTGTACGTTGTATCGGGTTTTTCTCATAATCAAAGGCTATGGCATCTGATGTATTCTTATTCTCTCTCTCTCTCTAATGCTGTGATGTGCTTCTCTCTCTCGCATTTCTGTGAGCACAGTCTCGTAATAGGCAGCCATGCCTATTACACTTGGCGACCACGCATGGAACGGACTCCCCTTTGTTGACGAAGGAGGTGTTTCCAACTACTGACACCAAAATTCTGAACCAAATGTTGGCTGCAAGCAGGAAGGCGTTGGGGGCAACCTGCCTTTTTCCTTGTCCTATGAAGCGGCAAAGGGTTGTCGGCCATGGCCATGAGCGCTGCTGTGCTGAAGCCCCATCACCATTGCCTACAAAGTATTGCCCTTTGCTGATGAAGGAGGTGTAGAAGGAGGTAGTGAGGGTGCCGTCGGCCCTGAGCAGCTTGGTATTATGGCGATTCATCATGCACTGGCGATGCATCACTATTGTGGCGGACAGCCTAAATGGGCACTATGCAATGGGGTCCAAAGGGATGCCTGGAGGAGCGCTGCTGAGGATGTGGCGTGCTGCTCAAAAAGCCTATAAGGTCAGCGGGAAAATATGACGCTTCATCCATGTGAGTACAGAGGAAGTTTATGGTGAAACAGCGGCGCGGCTGATGCGACCGTTGGCAATCATGAATCATCTCAGTTGTTGATGTCCACAAACCCATATTCTGCCACTAAAGCGGGTGCAGAGATGTTTGTCATGGCTTATGGGCGATCCTATGGTCTCCCCTTCATTATGACGAGGGGAAACGTGTATGGTCGTGGGTTGCGGATGTTGCGGAGGTATTCCAGCTTGTTCTGTGAGGATGTTGCGGAGGCATTCGAGCTTGTTCTGCACAAAGGTGATGAGGGTGGTGCGAGCGGACAACTTGGACGAAGGGCCTGCGGAAGACAATGGATTGGTATATGAAGCACCCTAGATGGTGGGGGATGTGTCAGGTGCTTTGCTTCCTCATCCTCGCATGCTGGCAAATACGCAACTGCAAGGCACCCTAGTTTGGCAAGCTGCCGGGAAGAGTACACCAGCAACACCAGTTCCCTAGCGCCATACTGAAGACCGGTTTTTGGGCAGTTGGAGTGATGTCTTTCCATCAGGGTGCTGCGGTTTCTACGCTCGTGTGCGGTGATGCGGCTCTTACAAAAATGTGGTGGCTACCTGCGTAGATCACAAAAAAGAAACCAATCAAGGGATGTGGTTCGCGCAATCCATTGTGTGTGCCAAGTGTATGAGCCCGGACCGCACATAGCTGCACAAGACCGCATTAATCACATTGGGAGTGTCCGGCATGTCTTTGTGTACCTTCATGTGGGAATAAGCCCTTAGAAGGAGGGGATCTCAAGAGGCATAATCAGGAAGGGCTACGGGGATATGAAAGGGTGCTCATTATTTCTACATAATGAAGGTTTTCCTTTGTACACTGTATCGGGCTTTTCTCATAATCAAAGGCTATGGCATCTGATGTATTCTTATTCTCTCTCTCTCTCTAATGTTGTGATGTTCTTCTCTCTCTTGCATTTATGTGAGCACAGTCTCATAATAGGCAGCCATGCCTATTACACTCACTCACCTTGGGCTCTACAGGCACATACCTTTGCACAAAGAAGCGCCACCAAAAACACCCTCTTGGCTTTCTGCAAATGGCATACCAAAATTCTGGCAAAAATCTTTGGAATTTTCTTTCCTATTGGTTCACTTGGACCCGAATTTGAAAGTTTTGGGGAGGGCGGTTCCCTTGACTTGATTTCTTGCTCATTTGCTCTCTTTCTCCTGACTGGGGGGAGCACTAACAAGGTTTCTAGTGCCCCTTGGCATGTCTGCATCACACCTCATCTCTCTCTCTCTCTCTCTCTCTCTCTCTCTCTCTCTCTCTCTCTCTCTCTCTCTCTCTCTCTCTCTCTCTCTC
This sequence comes from Adiantum capillus-veneris, assembly GCF_014529385.1. Taxonomy (NCBI): domain Eukaryota; kingdom Viridiplantae; phylum Streptophyta; class Polypodiopsida; order Polypodiales; family Pteridaceae; genus Adiantum; species Adiantum capillus-veneris. The sequence continues at coordinate 66,998,838 of NC_140936.1, forward strand.
TCTCTCTCTCTCTCTCTCTCTCTCTCTCTCTCTCTCTCTCTCTCTCTCTCTCTCTCTCTCCCTTGAACTTCTCAAACTTACTCTCTCCCTCCTTGGCACTAGCGAGGTTGTTAGTGGGGGAGGAGTATTTTCCTTTGCCTTCAAAAATCTGGTGCCCATTGGGTGCGGGAATGGACCCCTACATATTTTCCATGTCATCATCTACATAAGACCGTCTTTGCTAGCATTCAACACCACCAGAGCGTTGATGGCTCCACAAAATCACCCAAGGGCCAACCGAGAGCGCCGCGTGTAGTGCCCAAAGGACACAATTCTCTCTCTCTCTCTCTCTCTCTCTCTCTCTCTCTCTCTCTCTCTCTCTCTCTCTCTTCTCACGCCAATAAAGGGTCCATGCTCCAACTCTTGTGCACCTTGCCACCACCTATGGGTTCTTCTAGGGTGCCACATGGCAGCACCACAAAACACTACCCCATTGAAAGTTAACACTACCCCAAAAGAAAACATTTCAAAAACCCTTTTTCCCTACCACTTGAAGGCAATTCCACTTGTTGCTTTGGGTTTGAATCCCCTTGTTGTCAATCCCTACCAAACCTCCACCTTGCCAACTTTAAACTCCAATGCCTTTCGGAATTTTGAGGCTTCCAAGCCTATAAACCGACGCTCTAAAAATAGAGAAAATTCATTTGACACTGCCCTTCCAAAAATTGTGTCCAACTTTAATTGGTGGTAACTTGTAGCCACGACTCTAATCGATAAGCCATCAGTTCTTGGTGACTCACCACAATGCACACTACCTCTTAGAGCCTTGGCAAGTCCAAAAGAACTCTAGATCCCCCGATAAATCTTCAATTGGTCGTAACTTGCCCATCTAAGCTTCGATTGATGATTCAAAAATATGGCATGCACTACAACTAAAGGGGGATGGGAATAGAGCGAGCTTTTTGAGCAAGCGCAAGAGCAAGATTTTTCTAAGCCTTTCACTAAATGGGTATTTCCATGAAAAAAATTATCATGCCTTGGTCAGAGAGATTTTTTCTTGTTATTTTAGATTTTAATTGAACCTTCAAATCAATATGAACATTCTCAAAAAAAAAAAAAAGACACAAGCCACCATCATTAAGTGGATTTCTCAAAAAAGAAAAAAAAAGAAAAAAACTAGTTACATTTTGTGTGATACAATTACATGGTGGGACCAAGAGATTTGAGAGATACAACTCAATTACACTGTTGTTTTATGTGGTACAATGATAGTTGAACATACAAAGTAGATCCTCATTTGTTAGCATGCTCTAATGTATAAACATATTGTGGTTTAAATCTAAGCCAAAGTAGTGTAGAAAGATGAAGTAGATATGCTTGCAGGCCATAAACGGTTTACTTTGTGCCACTCATTCTGCAAAGTCCACACGTACACATTGGGATACTTGCAATATAAACTGCATTCCTCTCGCCGTGGACTTGTGAAGATGATTTTTCCACCATGAATTTCTCATGCATGTTCATCTTGAGAATAGTGTACTGCACAATGCAGGCATCCATGGTTTCTACCGATTCAATTCTCTTGAAGGCTTAAATTGATACTCTTGGATGACAAATGCACATTGTTGGTTTCCATAATTGCAATCTCATTTATTGTGAAGCCTCCTGTCTCCAATCCTTGGAACTTTCAAGCAATCATGTTTGTTCCCTTTTCCATTGGCCATGTAATGGGGACTCTAGCAGGGCATTGAGTGATTGTGTTACAGATTTGCCATGTGTGATCCACATTATCATTACACAACCACATGAATTGTCCCTTTGAACCATTTCCATGAGCACTATCAACCCCTCTTTCCTAGGTCTGAATACCCCAAAAGGATGGTGAAATAGCACTAGCACCAATGTTCTTTATATTCTTTTTGCATTTAGTGACTATAGAACCCAACCACCCTTGACATTGAACCCTACTTCCCTTTGGTATACGGCGGATTTCCCACATTGACTTATGAATGTTTGTCTCCTCAACCACCAGCCCAGTTCACTGACCGGCCACTCTGGTAGTTGCTTGGGGACCTCTACAATTTTGTGGGATGTTTTGTGTGAGATACTCTGGTCGATGTGAAGCATTTTTGTCCTCATAGCTTACTTTTGTAGCATGTTTCCTCTTTCTGGCTACTATGATATTATCCACTTCCATTATTGGTTGTTGATAGAGTGGTGTACCTCCAAGCTCATCCTCAATCTCTCTTGCAATAGCAGTTGGGCCCGATTGTGAGCCTTGTTATGCCAGACGAGTAAGTTTTTCAGCAAAAGGTCCAGCCCCATGATATCTACCCTCCACGAAAGCAAGCATCTTCACACTTTAAAGAAAATCATTTGACAGATCATACATGCATGCATCGTACAAACCCAACATTTCTTTGTTTCTATTGCTAGCAATCCAAGTCACGTGCTTTGTTTCAGCAACGTTTTTAGGAGGAATGTATGATAGATCATCCACTTCCTGCAGCACAATTGTATATAGAGATAGAACATCAACACTAAAAAAATAACCTCCCTCAAATATTGCTAGGTAATGTTTACCCCAACAAAGTGTTTTCTCCAATGCAGGTATCATACATGCCACCAACTTAGCCAAAAGTCCATTTGTGGCAAGTTACAATCAGACACTTTTCTAGAAGCCCACCAAGTGTGTATGTTTTTGTTCAAGGTGGTTGCCTCTTCCTCGCTCCTTGCACATTGCCATGTTTCACACATATGCTTGTGCTCATCTTGGAACTTCTTATGCACACATTCCATGGTGTGAATGTGCAAGGTCTACTCCAAATGAAACAATCATGAGCACTCTCTTCCTTCCATAACATTTTCAAGACCTCCATTGAAGACATTTTTATTAGCTTTCCAATTTTCTCCAACCTCATCTGCCATGAATCCCCTAAAATTAGCTGGATGGTTTTTATTGTCTAGCATCACCGCATTCATAATTTTCCAGAACATGATTTGTGCTTGCGTTTCTTCTTCTTTCATCTCACAAATGGAAATTGTTTGCATCTCTTGAATACTATATAGATAAATGTTTAATCAATGTCACAAAGGAATGAAGAGGGGTTTGTAGGATATTTACATAGGGAGCTTATGCAAGATCGTGGACATGTGCTACCATTGTTGTCCACCCCATCACACTATGCATGTGATCAAAGAAAACCCAACTCCTTCATAAGTTCCCATTCCCATCTTGTCGCATTCTATTTACCAGCTCCACTCTAGACTCAGGTCCGTTGATTGACATTTTGAATACGAGACATCCTTTATTAGTGTTTGTGGACAATCCTAGAAATATCATGCTGTGGAAAAACTTACACCCAAAAATTTTCTTTAGTCGAAGCATTCCAGACTCTACATCAACTCCAATCTGCACAATAGTTGCTTCTCTCATCAAGTGTCTAAACCTAGGATTAATAGCAGATATAGTGATGTTAGTCCAAAGATTGCAGAACATGTTTGGAGTTAAGAAGTTAAACTAACACCTTTGCGTATGGATCAATGGACGCATCTCCTCTAGTATAGAGAGTAACTCATTTCTATTCAATTGTTCTCCATTTTGTCGAACAATTTCTCCCACACCAACTGCTTTGCAAGATTCAATTGCAAATTCCTAGGACCAGTCATCGGTGATTCCGACACAACACAAGACACAAGTTCTCTTGTTCGCTATATTGCCAATCACAAAACTCCCTTTGTGATTGAGTGGTTATGGCATCTGATGTTGATTAACAAGACGGTCCAATTGTTCTCAATGAGCAAATAATAGATAGTAGAAGGAAACTCTCAAAGGAGAACTAGACTTTGACCACAATGGAGGCAGCTTAGAGTTTCGTTTCCACTACAGTCAATGTTATAGCCATATTCCATTACATTGGTATCAAAGCTAATGGTTTCTATTTTCTTGCTTAAGAAGAGAGGTCCTTAAATTGTCCATGAAAGGTTGGACATGTTCATTACAAGAAGATAAGTGGGACAAGGATCTATTATCTTGGTTGAAAAAGACTTTGTTCGAGGTATATTGTTAGGAGCTATAGACTTCAGGACAATGGAATCTGCTACAGTGTTCTCATGATGAGGCAAAAAGGTGAGGGTATAGGAGTTGAAGTGGATGAAGAGGTCTTGGCTATTTGTCTATAGTATTGCATCAAAGGGTGAAGGGTACGGGCTTGGCCAAGGCATTGGTGCACCACAAGTTGTGAATCTCCAAATACTCTAACATGTATAGCTCTCAACCCAATCAATAGTGGCTCACACTCTACAACATTTTTACTTAAATTCACCTAAAAGAATAGCACAACCATCAAGTGGATAATGACAATGCTGCAACTTCCCTTCTTCTCCATGCATGGTTAAGCGCCATCAAAGTAGAGAGACCACTGTTGAAAGGGCGTCCTTTCAATGTTAGCGGGTACGTCGCGACGGACGATGGAGCACAGCGAGAACACAGACCAACAAACTATCAATCCAAGGACATAGTTGACCCGACTAGGGCATGGAGGCAATCTCTGGGTTGTCAACCCTTAGCTAGACAAGAACAACACTCTACAGTCACTAATCCTACCACAACACTACCATAAAGCAAAGAAATAGAAAACGCATCCTACGAAACACTACAAGCTCGAAACAGTCTCAAATCATATCAGAATGACTCGAAATCGGAGGGCAAGACTCACAAGGACATATCCTATATGGCCAAACACCTAAACCCTGAAAACCATAACTGTAAGATCTCTAATCGCTGTCGCGATAGACTCAAAACAGCAATTTCCAAAGTGTCCGAAACTGATCTACAAAGACATCAACATGAAGAGCTTCTCGCCCTAATTCTAACGACTACTCGATCATTCAGAACGGATGTCGTTTGAGGTACTTACGACCAAATATAGCTCGTAGCAGGCGGGCTCGCGATTTGGTCCTCGGCTTGCATTGCTTGCATCAACGCGGAGAGCTCCTCGATGCTAACACGCTCCTACTCTCATATCTGCAATGTGATTATTGTGCGCGACGGTGTGTGTGCGTGAAGCTCACTACTCTGTGCTGCAGAACCCACGACTGTATATTAATTGAGATAACGTAATGTCTTTTTTATAAAGCCTTAGGTTTTAGCTTATACCAAGCCTTCAAACCTAATGTCCGGCCAAATGACCTGAATTGTCCCTAGGCTTCTATAGAGCTTAATTATAAGAAACTGAGTTGGCTTTACTCATTATACAAGCATCTGTGGCCAAAATACAAGTGCCGACTTAAAATGTGAGGTTCCCGTAAACATTACAAAAGTGGTCATAATGGCTCAGAATAATAATAACGGGATATTCAATGACGTCCATGAACTCGTATCTTCATGTTGCAGCATCCATCTTCATCTTCATTACTTCATCACCATCTTCATGTGGAATCTTTACAGAATCTTTGAGGAATCTTTAATGGAATATTTATGGAAAAGTTGTTGAAAGGGCGTCCTTTCAACACTCTCCCCCTCCTAATTCTTGTCGTCCCCAACAAGACCCTATGTCTTTGCTGGCCTTGACGAGTTCTTGATGTCTTGGTGTTGGTTGAAGTTGTTGTGGCAGCCTCTTCTGTAGTTGGTTGCTTTGCGTGATGTTAAAGCTGCCTTGAAGTTGTACCTGTAGTGTATCTGAAGCCTGGAACTCTCCCCCTCCGATTGGTTGTTGTATCTTGAATTGCATGAGGTTGTATCGACCTGTTGGTGCAGCAGGTCGTTGTCATTGTAGCTCTAGTTTGCTTTTCCTGTGGTTGTTATCTGGCAGTCGTACCTGTAAGTTGACTTGAAGCTTTTTCAAGCTGTTTTTTGGCCTCTCCCTTTTGACTTGTCAGTAGATTTGCAATTAGTAGTGTGGTGATAGCGTGGTTCTACTTGTTTTTGTTGTTATAAAAAATAAAAGAGTAAAAGTAAAATGTAGCATATATACAAAATGAAGGTCTTAGATACCTGGATAAGACTAAAGGGAAAAACCCAGTGGGAAAAAATGTCTTTAGTCATAATTAAATGCGAGGCTATATGTACTTAGGTTCTGATGTTATAGAGTTATGCTGAGTTAAAGTACATATGGCCATATGGCTACTAGTATGGGCTTGATAAGCATGGATAAGTGTTAGTAGCTTGAAGTCAGAGTCATTGGTGTTGAGCAAAGGCTCATAAAACCTGTTTTCGCTTGGTCATCGTCATTTGTTTGTGTAAGTACATGGGTGGAATAAAGAAGAGTCCCTAATGCATATGTCCAATGATGGGACATCTATATGCTTGCACAGAGTTATGCATGTTAAACAAGATGCGGTGTGAGAGAAGAGTATTGATGGGTTCTTCATGGAGTTAGTGTAGCGAGCAAAACATATAGCATGAGTGCTTCAAAAGCTTTCACTACTCACAAGAAGGGTTTTTGCTGTCAAGGTCTCTCCACTCTTTTGAGGTTTCTCCACTCTTCCTCACTGTGTCAGGTGCGTGAGTGTTTTTGTTTTGGACTACTCCGCCTTCTCCACCTTATATATTATATGGACTTTGACTCTTATGCTCACCTCTTCCAGCATGAGCGACATGACTTTATGTATGCTCAACTCTCCAGCTTGAGCTTATACCTATTAGCTAGACTCATAGACCACAGCAAAATATTAACTTGAAGCTTGGGTCTGACACTTTGCTCATTTAGTGGCTTAGCTGCCCGACTCTAGACTCTTATGCCATGTAAGTTTAATGGCGACTTACCTAATCGCGGCCTGAAATCCAATTCCATATGCTTTTGATGTTTAGGCCTTTCTCGTTAGTTTCTGTTTGAGATGCCATGTTGTCCAATACATTGGCATATATCTGCTCTTCATTCCTTGGTAGCAAATTGTGGTCGCTTGATGAGACAGGTATTGATGTTGAAGCAATGGTTGATGAAGTCTTCTTCTTCCAGATAGTGTTCTTCAAAACGGTGACCTCCGAATTTACCATTGCTTTCTTTTTTTTGTTAAGAGGCTGTAAATGAGTTGTGTATCTTTCTTGTTGTTGAGCCTCAATCGCGGATTTTGGAACCCACATTGTTCTTGGTCCTGGTGTGATCTCTTTTGCCACTTGCCTTGTTTCTTCTTTGACTTGATGGTACCTTGTCTTTAACTTCTAAATATGGCTGTTACTTTTGTAAAAGCCTTGCTCTTGTAGTAATTGACGAGGGATCCATCTATAGGTTGTAGTACTCTTGGGTGTAGCGGGTGGCTGCTCTTGATTTCTTGATGTTTCTTGTTGTTCTTGGGTGATTCCTTGATAAGCTACTACCTTAGGTAACCAGATTTGAAAGTTACCCTCATAGAATCCTTGTGCTTCGAGTAACTCGACTGGAATGAATCTTTGGACTTGCTTGGAGGTGATCTTCACTTGACTTTGTTGGGTAGTCTGGTAGAATTCTGATTTCATTACCAAGACTTGTCATATGGTTTGTCCAGTGGAAGACCTTCTCTTTTTCTTTTTGTACCTGTCCTTTCTCTTGGTTGAGTTATGTGATTGACGTTGACGGCTTTTTTGATTCCTGACTGAGTGGTTGTCATGGGATGGAAATCGCCAGGCTATTATCTTGGGCTTGTTGACCCAAACATATGAATTTCCTTTCTTGTAGCCTTGTGCAATAATTGACTCGCTTGATGTGATCCATCCTGTTACCTTTGCTTGTTGAGTTTGTTCCTGTGATTGTATCCAAATTGGATCATTAACTTTAATATGTGCCTTGGATAGTAGCACTTGGTTGACCTGTTTTGACTTCCTTTGGAGACTTTTGGGCGATGGAAACTTCGGTTGATAGAATTTTTGTTTGGGTTTCCATTGTTTTGTTGATGGTTTGGCTTTTGATGTAGAGGCTTTGTCTTGCACTTGCATTGGCTGGGCTAGAGACTGTGGGCTTACTTTAGCTTTGCCTTCTTCAATAGCCAAGAATCTTTGAATTGTGGTAGGCTTGACCTCTGTTTCCACTTGATAGCTTGTCGTGATGACCATTGTTGAAGATTCCGGCTCGTCTTCAAAGACTTGTGCCCATGGCTTGGACAAAATTAAGTGTGTTCCCATTTTTCGAGAATCTACCACCAAGAATTTTTCTTTGACATTCTGTGAGTGTAGTTGGAGAGTATCTTCTGCAATCCCCATACTTATAACATCTACTTCAGGTGAGAGATTTACCTTTATCTGAATATCATAAAGCTTTGGCTTACCTAGAAGTAACCACATGCCATATGACATGACATTAGTCATGGAATTGGTATCAACTTCTGCCATAAAGTTCATCTTGACTCCGTCTTGTGCACTTAGCAAAAAGTTGATCTTCTTTGGTACTAGATTGCCTGTGTTCTCTTGAGTGACTTGAGCAATCTTTGGCCTGGACTCCTTGTCGTCTTCTTCTTCATTGTTCACACTTCTGAGTTCATCTGTGTGTTCTAGCTCCTGCTTGACCACCATTTCCTCTGATATGTCTTTTGGAGAGACAAAATCATCATTTGGTTCCTGTCGAGTCATAGGCACTTCTTCCTCGACTTCAGCTGTTGAAATGTCACCAATAGTGTCTGAACTTCCTTTCACTTGCTGCACCTCTTCTTTGATTGATTCCAAGTCTTCATATTTCTTGTTTGTAGGCATTGAACCTGAAGCATCTTCTTTGGATCTTAGCCCTTCTTCCTACAACTTTGCTTCGTTGACTTGCGGCTCCTGCTTTGTACTATGCATTCGAGTTGGACAGTTTGTAATCAAGTGTGTTATCACACACTGATCGCAAAGAGCACCTATTTCTATATGACCAGTATTCGGGCTAGGTATCTGGTTTTGTGTTATCCCCATAGCTGATAACCCTGTTTCGAACTCATACTCAGATTCGTCATCTGTCTCACCCATAACCCTTAGCATGTAGTAGGGGACTATGTCATCCCCATTCTCATCGCAAAATTTTGTTGGTGTGGTCTCATTAACACAGACATCCAAAGTAGCCAATATCTGAGTCCACTCTAGTGGTTCTAACGCCTCTTCCAAAAAAGGTTCTCTTATGTAAGCATCATAACCCCAATCTTCTACCATCTTGTACCATCTTGAGTTGTCTCATGAATGGTCTTCCAAGGATGATTTCATAGTTATTTTTCTTGCCAAAGTCAACTATGGCAAAAGTATGCGCATACTCTATACCACAAGAAGACACCACTATCACTTCTAGCAATCCCATGGGTCTTTCTCTGTTGTTGTTGTCGTCTCTCCTTTTGTTGCGGCTCGTTCTTTCTCTGATTTGCTGGTAGAAGGAAAGGTAACATGTGGTTTCATTTTACCTTTCTTTCTTGGATTCTTAGGACAATCCAAAATCATATGTGTGATGGCACACTCATTACAATATACATTTATCATGATATCATGGTGTGGACAATCCTTAATCAAGTGATCACTACTACCACATCTGTCACATGGACGTATTCGTTGTTGTGGAAATACTTGAAATGACCTTGAAGTGGCCTCTGATCTACCACATTTCTTTCTATTTGAAGCTCATGACTCTCATATGCATTTCTAGTAGCTATGGGTGTTTCACTTAAGAACACTTGTTCCGCTACTACAGGATGATATCTAGGCGGTTGAGACATAACATGCTCAAACCCTAATGGAGTCTTAGGTCTATATTCAGGACAATGTTGCGTCGGATGGTCCCCTCCACATGTCATGCACCTTCGTCGTTGAGGAATTCTATAGGCTGGTACTCTGTCAGAGTGGTTGATGCGTTGCATCACATTCTCTATGATTTGCTGCTCAACATTTACTTGGTTTTGTCCTAGATTCCCTCTTTGATCCTCAAGATCAGCATTTTTCTTTTCCTCACTCGCAGCATTCATCTTCTTTTGACCATCGTCATAGAATTCAAAATTGTCAACTAGGTCAATTGCCGCTTTGGTCACCTCTTCTAAGGTTTGGTATCTTTTCATGTATAGGTCCTTTTGGAGATTCTCATTCCTAAGCCCTCTGATGAAGCATAGGATCTGAAGTTCTGGCATGGGTAACTCTTGGGTAGGACATCTAGCAACATATTGCTTGAAACGCAGTATTGCATGTCGCAATCTTAGGAAGGGTGTTATGTTCTATGCCCCTCTTGGTGAATTCTTGAACAAATTCATCCAACATTTTCTCAATGGTTGTGAACTCTCTCTGGTTCAATAGTTCAAACCATGCTTGTGCATTGTCCTCCAATGTAAGTCCAAAACCCTCATACTGCGTATGGAAGTCCTCTACTCGTTCTTCTCGTAGGACTTGCTTGAAATCCGAGACATGGGCGTATGGGTCTCCTATGCCATTGTACTTTCTATTTACCCATTTTCTTAGCTGAGATGGTCTTATACTTTGGGGTGCAAAGTATGGAACCATACCCCTCTCTGGTATCGTTTCATCTCTCGTTATCGCTCTAGGAGGAAATCCAGGTGGTGGTCCCCTCTTTGGAATTCTCTTAGAGGTTCCTGTGTTTGGTGGATGTATCTGAGGTCCTTCATTGACCAAATATCCCCTCATCTCTAATTTGGTTCGTGGATTTGTGCTTTCTACAGCTCTATATTCTCGTCTATACTTGTCAACAAATAAGGATGTCCATTGTCGGTCGACCTCGTATGTATAGACATATAAGAGCTTGTATTCTGTCATCTCATCTGGGTAAGGCTGTAAGCAACTGTAAAGGTTGAATTGATTTCCATTAATATACCTATATAGTCCTTCACTTTCATGGTTATACGTCCAAACTCTCTCCACAAAATTGTTCTTTATGTACTGTAGGTTTGGAAGATCTATTCTAGGCGGGTGCTCCTCTATCCCTGCAATCCATGTGCTTGTATAAGCTGAGTCTGAGTCTGATGTAGACATGACTTCTAGGCTTAACAGATCTAGCTTGCTGTCGGAATACCTCTCTCAGTGTGTTCAAGTGTTTTGGTTAGGGAAAATACAAAACTATGTCCAAAACCGTGAGCGTTCTCACAATTCTCTCAAATTGTCAGTTTTAGACACCCCTGACTTCCGGATGCATTTTGAGGCCTTAAACAGCGTTTTTTTCAAAACTGACCAAAATGATGTCGTTGGCAACCATTTTGGTCAATTTACTCTAAGATCTGTAGAGCTGCTCTCAAGCTACATTTTGATTAAAAAAACTTTTGGAATGGGAGTCCGTATGTGAAAGTTATGACCAAAACAGTGAGATGTAATTTGGAAAGTTGCTCTATCTGATGTTTTTGCAAGTGGTCAGTTTGAGCCCAAAATTGGTGTGTGCGCTCCTTAGGCAGTGATAAACCCAGTGGTATACTTGGTTTCAAAAATTTTCTCAAAATTTTTTCCTCAGTTGTCTATCGCGATAGACTCACCAAGTACCCCTTGCAGATGTCCAAATGCACTCAAACTTTGTGTACAAGGTATAATGGGCCTTCTGAACCCAAATATGAAGTCAGATTTGAAATTTGATTTTTCTACAGTGAATTCCTGAGTCTATCGTGATAGACTCACCAGAGTGTTATTGGGATACAGTTTTTCAATTGTTTTCACAGATTTGAGTTCCCCCTTCTCTTGAGATACTACTCACCAAGTTTCAACCAATTTGGAATACTTTTCCTTTGTAACTTGCATCAAACAAGAGTCTCTTTTCTGATCTTATGAAGTAATCCTCTTAGATGCACTTCCAATGCTCCAAATTTACTCAAAATTTAACCATAGGCTCACAACAACATGTAGAACAAGGCTTTAAGGTCAATTTTCAAAAATTTCATTTTTTGTGAAAAAGCCCCAGTCTATCGCGATAGACTCAGCAAGTTCTTCAGTTTTGAAAATTTTCCAGATTTCTCTTCACCATTGTGTTCCCTATGCTCTGTACATCTTGCTCATCAATTTTCACTTGTTTTGGACTTTTTCTTAGGTCTCTAACTCCAACTCTAGAATTCTTAGTCTATCTGATCACTAGAAAATAGACTTAGGATGACTTCCCAATGTCCAAAATCCACCAAATTTTGTGTTTAACCTCCTGAGAGGCTAAACAAGCTATGCTCCAGAGGGTTTTGAAAATTTCAATTTCTTTGCCCCTGCTTTGAGTCTATCGCAATAGACTCAGCAAGTACCCCTTTTATAGGTCAAACTTGAAGTTTGACTATACCACTATGTTCCAACACCTCTCCTTAGTCCTCCTACCGATTTTCAAGTGGTTTGGACTTTTACTTTGTTAGTTAGACCAGATCTGGTGTTTTCTACAAGCTGAATCCTCTCAAATGGTCTTAGACCCACTTTTTGATGTCCAAATGACTTCAAATTTTTTACATGTCCTTGATAGCATCTTTCCAAGCTATGCCACAGAGGTTTTTGAAAAATTCAGTTTCTATCACTGGATTCTTAGTCTATCCCGATAGACTCACCAAGTATGCTAAAATGACAGTTTTTTTAAATTTTCTCTTCACAGATGTGTTCCCTACCCTCTGTAGATCATGTATACCAAGTTTCACAAGGTTTGGAAATTTGGTCAAGTCCCTTTACCCAATTTGTCTCTGAAGTCTGACTCTAAACACCAGACTTGAGGTTTGGTGGTCAAGCAGGTGTCCAAATACACTCAATTTTTGGGAGCAGCCTTGTATTGATGTGTTTTACCTGTGGTATGAGAGGTTTTGCATGTTTGTGAGTCTATCTCCAATTCACTAGTCTATCACGATAGACTAAGCAGAGAGCCACTGGAATGTATTTTTTTCTCTGTTTTTGGACAGTTTGGGTCCCAATGCCCTTAGAAGCTTATCCCCAAAGTTTCATTCAATTTGGACTTCTTTTCCTTGCATTTCAAAGTTCACTTCCTTACACTCAGAAAAAGCAAACTCCCACTTAGATGCACAAGCACTGATGCAAATGCTTTGAAATTTCACATACAAGCTCTAGAGCATATGCAAAACAAGGTCTTGAGATCCAACTTTTTTGAAAATTGCAAATTTGGTTTTAGATTTTTGTTTTTTGGGTTTTTTAGGTTTTTTTTTTTTTTGGGATTGGACCAAATCTATGTTTTCCCCCCTACCTTAAGGTCTCCAATGCAAAAACAAGCACTCAAATCGGCTTGCAAACGACCATTTTAGAGCACTTTTACCATAATCAACACAATTCCGCCTTTTGTGTTTTCAAGCACATTTTCATGTCAAAATTGCTCTAGATCAACATCAGATGTCCTACACTACCTAAAGTCCTACTTTGGATGGTTGAATAGTTGTTTTTGCTTTCTGGCAAGCAAACAGCCTCCTGCTTACCTTTTGCGTTTTTCTTTGCGTTTTTTTTTTTCTCTTTCAAGTTCTTCACAACCATAAGTCACAACCAAACACACAAACCATAAAACCTAATCTAAACACACAACAAAATAATATAACCATACCTCAACCTCATGGTGGACCACCTCGGCGAGACGCAGGCTCCTTGGCTATCCCTCAGTCATCAAGAGATCCGCTCTCTGACTTCCCACTAAGAAGGCAAATGGTGACAACACTCTAGAAAACTCTAGAGAAACGCTATACTATCAAACATGAGTGATGCGGTCTACGCTAGTTTAGGCGCTTCGTCCCCGGCAATGGTGCCAATTTTAGTGGGTACGCCGTGACGGACGATGGAGCACAGCGAGAACACATGCCAACAAACTGTCAATCCGAGGAAGTAGCTGACCCGACTAGGGCATGGAGGCAATCTCTGGGTTGTCAACCCTGAGCTAAACACGAACAACACTCTACAGTCACTAATCCTACCACAACACTACCATAAAGCAAAGAAACAGACAACGTATCCTGCGAAACACTACAAGCTCGAAACAGTCTCAAATCATATCAGAATGACTCGAAATCGGAGGGCAAGACTCACAAGGACATATCCTATATGGCCAAACACCTAAACCCTGAAAACCATAACTGTAAGATCTCTAATCGTTGTCGCGATAGACTCAAAACAGCAATTTCCAAAGTGTCCGAAACTGGTCTACAAAGACATCAACACGAAGAGCTTCTCGCCCTGATTCTAACGACTACTCGATCATTCAGAACGGATGTCGTTTGAGGTACTTACGACCAAATATAGCTCGTAGCAAGCGGGCTCGCGATTTGGTCATCGGCTTGCATTGCTTGCGTCAACGCGAAGAGCTCCTCGATGCTAACACGCTCCTACTCTCATATCTGCAATGTGATTAGTGTGCGCGACGGTGTGTGTGCGTGAAGCTCACTACTCTGTGCTGCAGAACCCACGACTGTATATTAATTGAGATAACGTAATGTCTTTTTTATAAAGCCTTAGGTTTTAGCTTATATACCAAGCCTTCAAACCTAATGTCCAGCCAATGACCTGAATTGTCCCATATTAATATCTTTTTTATAAAGCCTTAGGTTTTAGCTTATATACCAAGCCTTCAAACCTAATGTCCAGCCAATGACCTGAATTGTCCCTAGGCTTCTACAGAGCTTAATCATAAGAAACTGAGTTGGCTTTACTCATTATACAAGCATCTGTGACCAAAATACAACTGCCGACTTAAAATGTGAGGTTCCCGTAAACATTACAAAAGTGGCCATAATGGCTCAGAATAATAATAACGGGATATTCAATGACGTCCATGAACTCGTATCTTCATGTTGCAGCATCCATCTTCATCTTCATTACTTCATCACCATTTTCATGTGGAATCTTTACAGAATCTTTGAGAAATCTTTATGGAAACGTTGTTGAAAGGGCGTCCTTTCAACAACCACATAGAAGAATAAGAATCACTAGCATTTGCAGTTAAATAGTAGAGTAGGATCAAGAAACATGTACCATATCACATCAAATATGGTTTATTTTTATCAAAGTTGGTTTTGGTAGAAACCCATTATTTTTTACAAGTTTGACTTTGTTACCAGAGAAGACCTTCACAATATGATACACAAGGCATTATATAATAAAACTAGTCGTCCATCAAAGTCATAGGTTTTAGCATTCTTTAGTCTTTGTTTTGTTTGACTCTTCTTTGCTACCTCTTGATGTAAATAGGCTCTCAATCTCCACTCATCTAGGTGCTCAATTTTCCCAAACTCTCGTTCAAACTCTGCTCCAAGGGCAAGGAATTGTCCTGCAAGAATCTCAAGGTAGCAAGCATTCTCTATAGGCAACACACCCACACTCTTGACCTTAGACCAAAGAGAAATGAGTGAAACCCTTGGCCTCTTTAAAAGTAGTGTTTTATGCCCAAACAGCTATTGACAATTTCTCCTCCCAATCCCTTTTAATCATGTTGGTGCAACCAAAGTTTGTCTGAGCTGGAAAATGGTCTATGCCAGGCAGAGGTTGCAGGCAGGTGCATTGCAAAAGGCTAGGGCAGGTACCAAGGTCCTGGGCAGACTAGTGGCAACGGGGAAAAGTATGCTCAATGCGGTTTTTAAGGCCGAGGAGGTTCAAAGAGGGATCAGTTGGGGTAGCAGGTGAAGGTGCCCAAAGTTCTCTATCAATGTCCTGAAATGTACTAATCAAGATGTTCTAGGATCTCATCCAGACAGCTCGTCAAACGGAACTATGAAAAGAGAGATATGCCAATTTGAAGGTGAAGGTGGTTGCAGATTCCAGACGGGATGGACATGTGCGGCTAGGCCAGAGAAGTGGATGTGAAGTGATAGGGCAAAAGTTCTCAATTTATGGATCTTGTTGGTCTTTTCAGATCGATGATCGGACTACTGGCGTGCAAGATATGAGTTGTTGAAGATTTTCCAGGGGTCGGGTCTGCGCACACTTGACCGCATCGGAGGATGCACCATTTGGCATTTTTTTGGTCCCGCCAAGGTTCTCGGAGATAGTGTGCATCATGTGGAGCTAAGAAAAATCGACGGCACTTCAATCAGATACTTGGTCAGCAAGATATGACAGGATCAAGTTGGGGGCATTTGGCGGTGAAAAGTTTGTAGATGATTTTTTCTGTTTTTTGTGGCCTCAGATAGCGGGCCCAAAAGGATAAAAAGGCGACGAGGTTGGCACGGCCCTGGCCCGACAGGGTGGGGACCCGGCACGATTTGGTGGCTTGAAGCTCCAACTACCAGATAAAGAATGGCAATGACAAAAAAGGGCACCTTGAGGAGTTTTTTGTAAATTGTTTTTGGAGCATTGGATGATATCCAAGAGGGGGATGCCTGCAGGATGCCACGTGGCCGTAGATGAACCCATATGCAAGGAATAGAGGGTGGAAAACAGGAAATTTGAGCCAAGCCGTGAGCCTCAGGAGATACACAAAGGGGGGGAGAGGGGAGCTCCATCAGCCCATGGCGATGGCGTGCGCCAGTGGGCGCTGTGGATGGCTGGGCTGCTTGCGCGGCGGCCTTACAGGGCGGGAATATGGCAGTTTTGGCCAACATGGGGCGGCACCAGTGACAACGCGCCAGCCTATGGTAGTTCAGCACCTTGCGACAGTGATGATGTGGCCTGCCAATAATGGAGATGGTTCCCGTGCCTAGCCCCTAGCCCCCCCCCCCTAGCAAGGTCGCTAATGCTCAAGGGCAGGGGGCAGGGGATGGTTCCCGCAGAGCCAAGAAGGGAGGGGAGATGCAATCGGGTTTGAGCCCAGTCAAAGGCCAAGGGAGGTGTCCCGTGGTAGCAAGGTGGGAGGCAGTCCCGAGAGGAAGAAGGAGAGAGAGCCAGAGTGTTTGGGAGATTAGGTGCCAAAGGGGCGGTCCAGCAGTGTGCGAGAGAGAGAGAGAGAGAGAGAGAGAGAGAGAGAGAGAGAGAGAGAGAGAGAGAGAGAGAGAGAGAGAGAGAGAGAACCCGAGGGTTTCCATGTGTACAAGGTGAAGGCAAGGCCAAGCAAGGACAAGCCAAGGCAAGGGGGGCAAGGTGGAAGCAAGACCAAAGGGTAGGAGGAAAGAGAAATAGAGAGAGAGAGAGAGAGAGAGAGAGAGAGAGAGAGAGAGAGAGAGAGAGAAAGCAGGTGTGAGCCAACAGAAGTGGCCAAAGGGGTAGTGTAAGATTTGGGTAGCCCAAAGGGGTAAAAAAATGAAGAGAAAAAGGAAAAACATAAAAAGAAACCTAGGGGGCAATAGCGACCTCGCTAATGCCCCCCCCCCTCCCCCCCAAAAGTGCAAAGAGAGGAAGAGAGAGCAGATGAAGCAAGGCGGTTACTTCCTTCCAAAGATGCCAAGTTGGGATGCATGATGGACCAATAAAGAGGTAATTTCCAAAATTGAAGACCCCCCTATAAAAGTCAAACTTTCATCATATTAGGGGCTTTTTTTCGGTGCTTTTTTGTGTCGTTTGAAGCCTGCAAAGTGGAACTCTCTGACAGAGGAGTGTGCCTATCAAAGCCCTTTGTATCTTTCTTGTGAAAATGGCCATGGTGATGGTGTTGCTAGCCTGTGTACATGCTTTGTGAAGTGCAATTGAGCCATTGTTGCCCGGCTTTGTTGTTGTTTCCCCTTCCCCCTTCTCTTTCTCCTGCTCTGGTATTTTCCCTTGGTGCTGCAGGTGTGGAAGTGTGTGCCCTCCCGGATCGACGGTGTTTTGTGTGTGAGAGAGAGATTGAGCAGCTGTGTGCGTTTGAAAGGGTGGAGACAGACCGTGGCAGTAGGTGTGCGTTGTGTGGTGGATTTGCGGAGTGTGTGGATAGTGGAAATTGGGCAGGCGGTGGTCTGCTAGTGTAAGGTATGTTTTTGAAGGTGTTTTTCGAGAGGATAGGGGTGTTGTGGATACCCTGAGCTATAGAGAGGCCCTTGTGTTTGTGCCAGCCGTGTTCCCCCATTCCCCCTCTCCATCTTCTGGTGCCCCCACTGAGGAGCGTGGTGATGCTCCTAGTTGATGTCAAAGTGGTGATTTTGGTGATGCCAAAGGTGTGGCCTTTGAAGAGCAGGTGCTGCTAGTGATGGCTTGGACGAGATTTCCCATTTTCATTGGGGTTGAAGATGCGAAAACCTAGCTTCAATACTATGGGTTGTTCACGTTGGAAAGTGGTTTATCGCGAGAAGACGGTGCGGTACAGGTGTTCCTGCTCCTTGTTCGTGGTAAAGCTAGGCTATGGTTTGATGGCCTATGCAATGAACAAAAGGCAGATTGTGAAGCTCTAGAGGCAGCTTTTTGAAGCAGATTTGTAGCGGATGCGCAGCTAGATGAAGTAAAGCGGAAGCTAGACGGGTTGAAGCAAAGCTTGGAGGGTGATTTTCAAGCGTTCGAGTGGGCGTTTGAAGCCCTTTGGGGGAAATTGATGAAGCTAACTGTTGTAGAAAATTCCATTTTTTTGAAGTTGAGTAAATTCATGGGTTGCCTACATGAGGAAGTGCGAGATAAGGTGGAGATAGATAGCCCGATGTCGTATGAGGAGGCGGTAGCTCTAGTGAAAGGGTGGACCAAAAAGATTTTGAAGAAGCACAAGGCTAGGCAGTGTTTGCAAGGTGCAGTGATGCCAAAACAATGTGATGTGATGGTAGTCGAGCCACAGGTGGTGCAAAGAGAAGTGCAAGTGCAAAGAGAGCCAGGGGTTCTTTGGCTACAGAGAGACAGGGTGGTTCCTATGCAAATATTCCGGGTAGAGCGGCTCCAATTGTGGAGGACGTGCAAGTGGTTCCATATTGGACAAAGGATGTGTTGTCAAGTTTGAGTGTAGTTGAAGCTCCGTTGAAGGGCGGTAAAGACCAAAGAGTGCGGTTTGCAGACGAGGTCGAATCGGTGAAGCTAGAGGAGGTTCCCAAGCTTGAAACAAAGGAAGAGATTGAATCGAGTGACAGTAACTCTATGGATGCAGACACAAGTTGGGAGACGGAGTCGTCTCAATCCAGGTATGATGAGTTTGACCTCTTACATGTGAGTGGAGAAGCAGTGAATGTGTGCAAGGAGCAGTATGAAGTGCAAGCCGAGGTGCCTAGTGAAGACCAAGTGGAGCAGTTTAGGCTTACAAGTGATGATGTGTAGGTAAGGGTGATGTGTAGTGCCATGCTAATGGCCATGTTGATGAAGGTAGCAGTGGAATGTGCCATAGTGGTGCAGCAGGTGCAAAGTTTTGCCAAAAGGTGTAAATCAGTCGTGCCAGTGGAAGAGGATGAGGGTGATGCGATAGAGAACGAGCTTCTCTCTTCCTTGGTAGAGCTTGATGATGCAGCAGTAGAAGGGCCGGTGATTGCAGTGGACAAGGAGATGGTGCTTATTGACCTTGAAGGGCCAATTGACAAAGAGGAGATCGACGATGCTGAAATTTAGTGCATGGCAGGTGAGAAAGGTAGTGCAGAGTCAAAGTTAGAGATGATTCCTACGCAGTCGGTGCACTCTATGACAGGTGATGCAGATTCCAAGGCGGTGTCCAAGCTTTCTAAGGAGGTCTGTGAATGGTGGTTGAAAGGAATGGTGATCAAAGCAGTTGTGCACTGTACTATTGAGCAGGTACAGGATCTGCTAGAGGAGGATCTAGATTTACATGGTTGGGAGGGTGGGTTAAGTATGCAAGTATGCCAGGTCTACTTGGTGCGAGCGATAGTGCAAGTATGTTTTTGGATGGTGAGCACAATGGTGATCCATTTGGTGTTCTTGGAGGTGCTTGGATGCGAGTGGGCAGTTTGCCGATGAGTGCTTGGAGTGGTGGAAGCATGATGCTAACAGTCTGGCTATGTAGTTGGTTGGGTGCCTTGGTGTGGCACTATGCAAGGTTGTTGCACGTGCATGGACGATACCAATGCAAGGTGTTCGACCCAGGCGGTTGATGACAGGTAAACCAGGGGGTTGGGCAACCCGCATGAACAAAGACAGCGGGTGACAGATTCCATTTAGGTACATATAGTAGGTTTTTTTGTGGTGTACAGAGAGTTTGCATTTGGTGTGCAGTTTTTTAGTGCAGTAAGCGTATGTGTGGTTGAACATAAATGTTCAACGAGGGGGTGGGCAGTGATGGTGCATCCAAAGTCGGTCCGAGCTGGAAAATGGTCTATGCCAAGCAGAGGTTGCAGGCAGGTCCAATGCAGAAGGCTAGGGCAGGTACCAAGGTCCTGGGCAGAGACTAGTGGCAACGGAAAAGTATGCTCAATGCGGCTTTTTAGGCCGGAGGTTCAAAGAGGGCTCAGTTGGGGTAGCAGGTGAAGGTGCCCAAAGTGCTCTATAAATGTCCTCAAATGTAGTAATCGAGATGCTCTAGGATCTCGTCCAGACGGCTCGTCAAACGGAGCTATTCAGAGAGAGATTTTTCAGTTTGAAGGTGAAGGCGGTTGCAGATTCCAGACGGGATGGTCATGTGCGGCTAGGCCAGAGAAGTGGGTGTGAAGTGATAGGGCAGAAGTGCTCAATTTATGGAGCCTGTTGGTCTTTTCAGATCGATGATCGGACTCTTGGTGTGCAAGATGTGAGTTGTTGAAGATTTTCCAGGGGCGGAGTCTGAGCTCACTTGACCGCATCGAAAGATGCACCATCTAGCATTTTTTTTGGCCCTACCAAGGTTCTCGGAGAGAGTGTGCATAATGTGGAGCTAACACAAATTCATGGCGCATCAATCGGATACTTGGTCAGCAAGATAGGGTAGGATCAAGTTGGGGGCATTTGGCAGTGAAAAGTTTGCAGATGATTTTTTCTGTTTTTTGTGGCCTCGGATAGCAGGCCCAAAGGGAGCAAAAGACGACAAGGTTGGCACGGTCTTGGCCCGCGACACGGTGGAGACCCGGCATGATTTGGTGGCTTGAAGCTCCAACTACCAGATAAAGAATGGCAATGCCAAAAAAGGGCACCTTGAGGATTTTTTTGTAAAGTTTTTTTGGAGCATTGGATGATATCCAAGGGGGGGGATGCTTGCGAGCTGCCACAAGGCCATAGATGAACCAGTATGCAAGGAATAGAGGGCGGACAACGGAATATTTGAGCCAGGCCATTAGCCTCAAGAGGTACACAAAGGGGGAGAGAGGGGAGCTCCCTCACCCCATGGCGATGGTGTGTGCCAATGGGCACTGTGGATGGCTGGCCTGCCTGCACGGCAGCCTTGCAGGGCAGGAATACAGTGGTTTTGGCCAGCATGGGGCGGCGCCCTTGGCACGCGTGCCCGCCCGTGGTATTCCGACACCTTGCAACAGTGATGACATGGCCTGCCAGTAATGGCGATGGTTCCCGCACCTAGCCCTTGAGGCCCCAATTTTTTGAGGATAAGCCCCCCCCCCCCCCCCCCCCCCCCCCCCCCCCCCCCCCCCATTCGCGAGGTCGCTAATGCTCAAGGGCAGGGGGTAGGGGATGGTTCCCGTAGAGCCAAGAAGGGAGGGAAATGCTACCGGCCAGTCAAAGGCCAAAGGGAGATGTCCCGTGGTAGCAAGGTGGGAGGTAGTCCCAAGAGGAAGAAGGAGAGAGGGCCAGAGTGGCCGGGAGATTAGGTGCCAAAGGGGCGGTCCAGCAGTGTGCAAGAGAGAGAGAGAGAGAGAGAGAGAGAGAGAGAGAGAGAGAGAGAGAGAGAGAGAGAGAGAGAGAGAGAGAGAGAGAGAGAGAGAGAGAGAGAGAGAGAACCCGAGGGCCTCCATGCGTACAAGTTGAAGGCAAGGCCGAGCAAGAACAAGCCAAGGCAAGGGCAAGGTGGAAGCCAGACGAAAGGGTAGGAGGAGAGAGAAATAGAGAGAGAGAAAGCAGGTGTGAGCCGGACAGAAGTGGCCAAAGGGGCAATGTAAGATTTGGGTAGCCCAAAGGGGCAAAAAAATGAAGGGAAAAAGGAAAAAAGAAGCCTAGGGGGCAATAGTAGCCTCGCTAATTCCCCCCGCCAAGTGCAAAGAGAGGAAGAGAGAGCAGATGAAGCAAGGCGGTTACCTCCTTCCAAAGATGCCAAGTTGGGATGCCTGATGGACCAATAAAGAGGTAGTTTCCAAAATTGAAGACCCCCCTATAAAAGTCAAACTTTCATCAAATCAGGGGCTTTTTTGTGTCGTTTGAAGCCTGCAAAGTGGAACTCTTTGACAGAGGAGTGTGCCTATCAAAGACCTTTGTATCTTTCTTGTGACAATGGCCATGGTGATGATGTTGCTAGCCTGTGTACATGCTTTGTGAAGTGCAATTGAGCCATTGTTGCCCAGCTTTGTTGTTGTTTCCCCTTCCCCCTTCTCTTTCTCCTGCTCTAGTGTTTTCCCTCGGTGCCGGGGCTGTGTGGAAGTGTGTGCCCCCCCGGACCGACAGTGTTCTGTGTGTGTGTGTGTGTGTGTGTGTGTGTGTGTGTGTGTGTGTGTGTGAGAGAGAGAGAGAGAGAGAGAGAGAGAGAGAGATTGAGTGGATATATGTGTGTGTGTGTGTGTGTGTGTGTGTGTGTGTGTGTGTGTGTGTGTGTGTGTGTGAGGGTGGAGACAGACCGTGGCAGTAGGTGTGCATTGTGTGGTGTATTTGCGAAGTGTGTGGACAGTGGAAATTGGGCAGGCGGTGGTCGGCTAATGTAAGGTGTGTTTTGGAAGATGTTTTCTAGGAGGATATGGGTGTTGTGGATACCCTTAGCTATAGAGAGGCCCTTGTGTTTGTGTCGGGCGTGTTCCCCCATTCCCCCTCTCCATCGTCAGCTATTTTCCTCAAAATGGTAGCTAAAGTCTTATTGGTGATCTCAACTTTCCCATTGGTAAAAGGTTTATAAGGGGTGGTTTTATCATGTCTAACATTAAAATAAGACGTGTGATCCTCAAGAACATCATTTAGAAAATGTGTCTCCCTATCGGATACAAGCTTTGTAGGTGCCCCAAAATGACAAATAAACATGATCAATCAAGAATGAATCAATAGTGTATGCATCATCACTTCTCAATGCTCTAGCTTCAGACCACTTTGTAAGGTAATCAATAGCAACAATAATGTAGGATTTCCCATGTTTAAAAGTAGGAATTATTGGCTCAACATAATCGAGGCCCCGTTTTCAAAAGGTAAGGTCACCATAATTGGATTATTAGGTCTCAAACAATTCTCATCAAGATGAGTAGCACGTTGACACACATCACACCATTGGAGAGGGGGAATGGAAAGAACACCCAAAACACAACTCATTATAGCTGAAGGAATCCACAACACCCCTATCCTCTCAAGATGTCACCTTCAAAACAACTAACTCACACTAGTAAACAGTCGTTTGTACACAAACCAGCAAACACACGCCCGACAAGATCACCTTACCGCACTCACACATCATCGATGCTCGTCTCAACCCTCTCAACACATAGACCAATGCTTTGTCTCACTCTCTCCACGCAAGCACGCACACACACACCACCAGTTTGGGTGGGCACACACTTCCACATTGGGTGGGCAAACACTTCCACATTGCCAACACCACAAAAAATAAAACGAGAGCAGGAGACAGAGAAGGGGGGAAGGAGAGAATAGGCACCAAACTTGGGCAATGCATAGCTTGATCTTGATTAAAAATTTATTTACAACATCTTGAGTACCACTCTATGGCCGGTTCGGCAAATAACACCTCCTCAAGGTTTTGCAGATACAAACTGACTCCAAACTCCAAAAATGATGAGAAAAGATTTTTTTATAGGGACCCTTCACCCATTTTTAGAAACTATTTGTTTTATAGCCCTTTTTGGTTCTCAACTTGGTAATTTTGATGAGCTTGAAGCCTTCTCAATGAACCTTCCACTCCTCTCTTTCTCATTTTGATGATCTCGAGGAGGGGGGCATTGGCGCTAATGCTAGTGCTCTCTTTTTTCCTACTTAAAAAGGGGTGTCCCCCAGGGGGACCCGGCATAGGATTGTGCCCTTACTTGCTCTACCACATCATCGCTATCGTTTGACATCCAACTATAGTCGTTGTTTGCCCTGCAATGCCACACACTACAAAATTGCCTCAAGGGGCCGCCGAGTGCCGCGTGTAGAGCCTACGAGTGCCCCTGCCATGTCCTAGCTTGACAACTCTCTCTCTCTCTCTCTCTCTCTCTCTCTCTCTCTCTCTCTCTCTCTCTCTCTCTCTCTCTCTCTCTCTCCACCTCCACCTCTCCACTTGCACACAATGACAATGTTGCATTGTAGTATATATAGTCTATGGTCATGGGCCTCCCCACCACATGTGGGTTCAACGGGCCTACCACATGGCATCTCGTGGTGGAGGCACCCTCTCTACCTTCAAAAACTTCAAGTTCCATAAAAAGAAAACCCCCTTGTTTACCCCATCATTCAGAACCATTCCATCTTCTGCTCTCAAATTTAATGCTTGTTTTGCAAATTCTAATTGAAATCTTGCCTTGTTAACTTCGGATCCCACCAATCCCTTCTTCACTTTGACTCTCCCAAGACTACAAGCCAACACCCTAAAAACGGGAAAAACTTATCTGGCATTGCCCCTCTGGAAAAACTGCACCCGGCTTCGACCTGGCATATCTCAGCCACCCAACTTCAATTGATTTGATAATCCATCAAATCTAGTTGACTCTACTCATTTCCCACTATCCTCTAGAACATCGGTGATTCCAAAAGAACTCCAGATAGTATTGCCTACCAAGGTGGTCAAATTGGCACACAACTAGCCCTCGACAAAATTTCATTGGCCATAACTTGCCCATACGAGCTATGATTGATAATCTGAAAAGAACGACATGCACCAAAGCATGAGCACTTCAAAAATATTCATTGAGATCAGCTCTAATCACCCAACTGTACATGCCCTATTTGTTGGGGATCTACAAAGCACTCCAACTTTGGATTGCCATATCTTTCACACTGTAGCTCCGTTTGAGGAGCTGTTCAGACTAGCTCGTAGAGCATCTGAAAACCACATTCCAAGGCATGATTTTAGAACTTTCAAGGCCTTCATCCTTGCTTCAACACTTTGCACTTGAAGACACCCATAGCATCGCATTTTCCACTTCACATCACATACCAACTTTGGATGGACCACCGTTTACACCATTCAAATGAATCTTTAAAAGCACACAGCCACCAATATCTCGCCCTCAAAAAGTTTAATGCATTCAATCCTCACAAAATGTCCCCCACAGCACTATCATGCCAATCCTTGAAAACAAAGGGGTCTCTTTCTTATGAACACAAAATCAATATAATCCATCAAACCCCTTTTGATAAAACTCCCCCTCAATGATAGAAACCCTTTGTGCATGGGTAACTCAATGTTCTCCCTCATCCTTGTTCAGTTTAGAAGAAATTCAAGTTTGGAGAGATAGCTTGCAATTTGGTCATACCACCCCCTAGAAATCTCAATGCAAAACAAGTCAAGATCTAGACATTCATGTTCATTATGACATGTAAAAACATCAACCAAGACCAATTTTTGTAATGCAGGGGGTTTTTATTTAAGCTCATAATAAAAAATTTGAAGCTCAACAATCCACCTCATAATGCATTCAAAAGTCTCAAGCTTATTCATCATCAAACGTAATGAATCCTTGGATACATAGATATTAGTATGCTATGTGGTTAAATATGTACATAATGTTTTAGCTTCTTCTACAGTGGCTAGGCATGCTCTTTCTACCCATGTATAATGAGTCTCTGTATCTTTTAACTATGCAACTTTTTTTCATAAAGTTGTGCAACACAAGCTGAAATAACATGATGGGGGCAAGCATAAAACAAATGAAATGGCTTGGATGCATCAGGCAGCATAAGAATTGGTGTCGTAGTAAATAATTTCTTAAGGGAGGAGAAGGCGATAATTTGAGGTTCACCCCAAATAAAAAATTTCCCAACCCTTAAGGAGTATTAAGGAGGTATTAAATGGAAAAATAATACATGCCATATCCTTAATGAAGCTTTATAATGCTTTGCCACTCCAAGAAATCCCCTAAGGTGTCTAACATTGGTAGGTGTTGGATATGCAAGAAGAGCCTCTAGCTTCTATGGATCCATTGCAATGCCATGGTTACTAATAATATGTGCCATATCCTTAATGAAACACTATAATGCTTTGCCGTTCCAAGAAATCCCCTAAGTTGTCTAACATTGGTAGGTGCTCGATATGCAAGAAGAGCCTCTAGCTTCTATGGATCCATTGCAATGCCATGATTATTAATAAACTGCCCAAGCAAAATGCCATAAGCTACCCCAAAAACACACTTTTTTGCATTCAATGATATAGATTTTTCACAGAATTTTTTAACACATACTTTAATGTAGCTAGAAGATTCTCTTTAGAAGTCCTCACTCCAAGTCATCAATGAGGATTTTGAGGAAAGCCACAAGGTGATTCTAGATGCATTCATCCTTATAAGATTCATCCTTATACCATTAATAAGACCCAAGTGCATTACACAACCCAAAAGGCATGACATGATACGCATAAGTCCCAAAAATAGTGGTGAAAGTGGTTTTAAGCTTGTCCTCCTTAGCTATGGGCATTTGATTATATCCCAAAAAATAGTTTATGAACGCATATATCTCCCTTCCTTCAAATGAATCCAAAATATGATCAATGAAGGGAAAAGGGTTGTAGTCTTTCACTATATATGCATTCAATTGTTTATAATCGACACAAATACGAAGTTGCTTTTTTTTTTGGCACGACTACAATTAGAGAAACACATTCAGTGTTATCAATGGGAAAAATGGACCCATTCTCTAAAAGTGGTTTTATCTCTAGGTAAACCCCTCATGATAATGCTTAGGCAATCTACATTGGCATTGACAAATAGGGATGGCTCCCGTTGTACATACACTTCAAGGTCTTCAAATCTCCAGCCATATGCCACTCCACTGTGTAGGATCCCATGCCATAAACATCAAGTATCTTTTCATTTCTCTGCTCACTTATTACTTCAGGGATGCTTATTTGATGAAAAACCCAATTCTGTATATCAAAGTTCTTTGCAGGCACCTACAATAGAGATAATTAGTGAGTTCAACTGCAAATGCAAAAATGAGATATCTAAGATAATCATTCAATCAACACACCTTCATTGTGGAAAGAAGGAATATATTATTTTCAAATTGGACGCTAAAGTTTCTAGGATCGTTAATTGCAATGCTTCCATCCAGTGCTCTGTTCATCAGTGTTATTGTGACTCGCTCAACCTTAGTCTCCTTCACAAGCTCACACTCATCTAGTTTAATCATAAACTTAAGAACACCATTGCATTCTTGGGGAGTAGCTTCAAACAGCTATACAATGTATGTCTGCAGAGCAATCAAATCATAAAAAATAGTGTTGTACTTGTCATAAACCACTTCCTCCGCT
Organism: Adiantum capillus-veneris; assembly: GCF_014529385.1. Lineage (NCBI taxonomy): Eukaryota > Viridiplantae > Streptophyta > Polypodiopsida > Polypodiales > Pteridaceae > Adiantum > Adiantum capillus-veneris. The sequence goes on from NC_140936.1 coordinate 67,025,960, forward strand.
GATGGCTATCTATACGTTGGTTGAATGTGGAAAGGGCTCCCAGTGTTTGCAACACCTCCTAGTTGACTAGTTGTCTTGTCTTCTAAATGGAGAAAGGGTTTGGAAGCACTGTGTGCTTCAAGTGAAACTTCTTACCTTGTTTTTGCATGGACGTAAAAAGGATAGAGTTCAGTAAGTTGAGTCCCCTTATAGTGTGAGAGCACTGAACATAACAATACATACTTGAAAGTTGCAGAATATTCTTTATTTGAAGTACCAACTTCATCCAAAATAGATTGAGCATCCCGTGCAAGAAGATGATTCTCTTTCAAAATATTGGCAAGCTGTTTGGTGACAATCTTGCCATAACACTTGTTGTCCAACAAGTAGCAACATTTTTTGGATTCAGTATGCGGTTGTATGGAGCATACAAAGTGGATGTGTTACGCTTGACATCTTGCTCAGGGTGAAGCTACGATCTAGTCAAGCAAGTCAAGAGTAAGATACAAGACAAAGAGCCTATGGAGTTAGATGAACTTCCTTGATGGCTCAAACTCTTTTCTTAATTCTCGTAGGGCCAACCTTTAGGTGCTCGATGTACTGTAGTCTTCTTTCTCTTTGTCGTGGACCCAATGCAGTTTCTTTTTCTCTAAGCTTTTGTGTAAGATTTGTGATAATGTCGTTGTTGCCTTTGAGTTGTTGACCACACTACTCTATAGTTTCATTCAAGCAAAAATTTTCTTTGTATGCAATGTCTCTCTCAAGCTGCAATATATCATTCCGTGTAGCCAAGTGCCTGGTCGAGCCATATAGACCGTTATGGACATCTCCCACAAATCTCACCAATGAAGTTATGTCCTTGAAAGGTGGATTTGAGTGTGCGATGGGATGCTTAGGATACATTCTACCATCTATCCAAAGGTCCACACTTTTCTTGCCTTGTCCTAAAATTCTCCTCTGAAGCTTCAAAAATGGTGTGTTGCTTGTTTTTCTTGTTGAGGGACTCATACTCTCATGGGAGCTCTATATGCAGATGATACACGTCTCTCTAATTCTTGGAAAAACTTCTATGTGGAGACTATGGCAGCATCAAAACGATTGGCAGAACGAGGAGAGGCCAAAGTAGGAAAGAGTGCAAAGGAGGGAAACTTGAAAGGAGACATTTGATGCAGGATGTTCAATGGAAGGTCCTAGTTTTGAAAAAGAAAAAGATTGAGATACTTAGCATTCAATTTCGAACCATCATAGGTAATCATTACCTGAACACCTTTTGAGTTTTTAATTATACGTACCCTGCAGTATGGTGGTTTTAGGATATTTGAAAAACAAATATGGAAAATGAAAATAAAGACTTTCTATTATCTCTCTCTATGCTGGCATTTATTACAAGGCCCAAAATTGAATCCAAACTTTTCCTGATGAGTGTTATCCAACAACTCTCTTATTGATCCTCTAATTCTTAACAAGATAGGGAGTAGCTATCTCCAATAATGCACACATTCTAAGGATCCTATATATCCAGAACATGGCCTAGCTATATGGTTGGTTGGGTGGAGCTTTAGTGGGTAGATCCCACCTTATGTAGAAGCTTGAGAGTTGAGGGCTGAAGGCATTGAGTTCATGCCTTCCCTTTGTTCTCACATTGATATCAAATCAAGTTAAGAATGTTTTGCATCCCCATGTGGGATTGCAAGTTTCTAATAGTTTTCACCACAAGAGACCATGGAAGCATGTTCATCATTTGCAATTAACACCTGATAAAGTAGGATTATCCTATGTTTGAAGGAAATATAGGCTCACCCTCACTTCTAAACCTAATGTTTCAATGAGATGTTGTAAAAGAAATCCTATGTATGGTGGCATGGGTGATATTTTGTAGTTTTACCTCCCTTTTGGAATTGTTCATGGCCTCCAAATCTCATTCTAAGTTGTATAAAGTGCTCTAAGAGATGCTTTTTTGGATTCACCAAGTAAGTTTTGAGCCAAAATCTCATTCATGGTCTAAAGTGCTCTTAGAGATGCTTTTGGATTCACCAAGTAAGTTTTTCTTAATTTTTCCTACTACAAATAAATATGTCTCTCAAAGGTCTACATTTGATGGGTAGTTGGACTTGCATGTTCTCCTATGTTCTAACAGACTCTCTACGATAGCTTTGTTGCTTGTTACCTCATCAAATATTGAGACTAACCTATATTTTAGTACTTAGTGTGTTAAGGACACATTGAATGGCTTCTTTATCATCCCACCATAAGATGGTGCGAGAATAATCTTTGTGAGATATAGTTTCATGAACTAGTGGAATATAGATTAAAATTTTATATGCTTCATGATATGTCTAGGTGAGTATGACTCACAAGAAGGAAGCTAACTTTTATGAAAAGGTTTGGTATGGTTGAGGTGTGCTTCTTAGCCAAGGTGTGCATCCTACTGCATACTCTTGGGTAGGCATATATGATACAGCATATTCTTTTTGCAAAGGGCATTTAGAACATTGTGCAAGGTCATGACATATGACTAGGTTATGTGGCTACATGGTCTGTGGATTGATGGTGCTTGAGTTGTTTTCCCTACTTTTGGGTAGGTCTCATGGGATAGTAGAGATACATAAGCTCATGCATTGATTGTACTCTCATTTAAAGGCTCCACACAAGCATGAGATAGCCATCTTCTCTTAGGAAGATAATGGGCCTTTTCATTCGGTAGTTTAAGGAATTAAGTCGTTTAATATTAGGAAAGTGACCAAAGGGAAAATTATGTATGATGTATTTTTTTCTAAAGGTATAGGTGGTGATCAATCACATGTAGTATTACAGGGTGAGAAATCACCCTATGTAGGTATATAATGATGCCACAAATGAGCCAATTATTGATGTGCATGTATGCCTTGATCAAGAAAGGGATGAAAATACAAAAACAAGACTAAGCAAGGGCATGCTATGAGGAGGATCTTTCACTACTTGAGTGGCACCATACATCTAGGGTTCTTTGAACCGAAAGGGCGATCATCACGACCAAATACATATGCCTTTTTGCATTGGTTGTTACGACACATGTATTTGCAAGTGGTTTTTTCTTTATTCTTAACAACTCATGCGTGCCATGGTTGAATAAGATGTAGCCTACTATGGTTGCTTCTAACTACACAACAACTTTCACAACTATGGCTAGGTGCATTTGGCTCGAACAACTTCTAGTTGCTTGAATCTAGGATTACACTCTATCCATCACCACTAGCTTCATTAAGATATGCAACTATGAGGAACCCAACATTTCATGTTCACTCAAGCATGGTGAGGTGCATTATTTCATTATATCAAGAAAAGACTCTATGAGGTAGGAGAGATTCTCCTAGCTTATGCACCTACATAGGACGAACCTACAGACCTTTTCACAAAGTTTCAAGCTCATGAGAAATTTGAAGCTTTTCAAAATACTATGGTATTACTCCTCTTTATGGACTGTTCATATCATGGTCTTGTGATTCCATATACGAGTGCTAGGTTACATTCATTGCATTACTCCCTAGGGGGATTTGCTCCCATGATATGGTAGTGATATATGTGAATACACTTAAAATTCCCAAGTTATAAACCAAGGGTTATCGTATAGTATCATGTGTAGACTATGTTTTTAATTAAGTGTTATCATATGGTATCATGAGACCTTTTCACAAAGATTCAAGCTTATGAGAATTTTAAAGCTTTGGGCAATACTATGGTATTACTTCTCTTTATGGATTAGTCATATCATGGTCTAGCAATTCCATATACGAGTGCTAGGTTACATTTCATTGCATTACTCCCTAGGGGGATTTGTTCACATGATATCGTAGTGATATATGTGAATACACATAAAATCCCCAAGTTATTAAATACGGGTTATCGATAAGTATTGTGTCATGTGAGTGTACAATAAGTGATTTTAAAGGTTAAAATTCTAGATTTGTCCTACGAGGTACACTCTTCATAGAAAATGGCATGCAACCTACAAGCCGAGTCTTAGAAAATACCCACGTTATTAACTAAGGGTTATTGTATGGTATCATGTGAGTGTACAATAAGTGCTTTACAAAGCAAAAAATCTAGATTTGACGTAGGGGGTCCACTCTTTATAGAAAAGGAAATGCCACCTACTATTTACAACTACTATAAGGTAATTATGACCCTCCTTCTTATGCTTATAAGATTTGAAGAGAAAAAAACATAGTATATCCCTATCTTACATCTAAGGTTTTGTTTGGTTTAGAAGCTATGGCTAAATCTCATGTGGTAGAACTCTTTTTCTTGATTTTAAGCACTAGTTTATGTCAAAATACATGCATGGGATTCTCCTTATTCCTAACCGTCAAATAGCCCTAACACCATAATAAATAAGAAAACTCAAGAAGTACTCATCATGTAATTCTCGATGGTAGCGTGTGAGTACAAATAAACTTGAGGTGATTTTTATGAAAAGGGTTTAGGTCTTGTAATATCAAAGCCTTTTTCAAGTGAAATGTGGTAGATTTTATAGAGAGAAGACATGTTTCTCTCCTTTCAATACATCTTCTGTCTCCTATACCCCCCTCTGGGAAATTATCAAGGGACCACCCCTAATTTCTTGGAGTGGTCACTTAATAATTATGTGACTATCATGTGAATGCAGCAAAAGTATTTATTAAATTTCAATTTTTCTCACATTTTCACATATAGAAGGGTACCATCAAATAGAATTGGAAAAAAAAATTATAGATTGAATAGGAAAAGGATGTATATTATTTGTGAAAATTTCATAGATAAGGAGTTCTAAAAATAGTCCTTGAATACACATGATATACACAATTTATACATAGTGAGCACCCCGGGCCCCTGAGCCTAATTTAAGTGCTTATCTAACTTAAAAATCCCCCCCCCCCCCCCCCCCCCTCCTAGTTGATCCCCCGAGAGATTTGACAAAGGAGGGTCCCTTATATAGGGGTCAAAAAGGTAGCTCTGATGGACAAATATGATTTTGACAAAGGAGGGTCCCTTATATAGGGGTCAAAAAGGTAGCTCTGATGGACAAAGATGATGTCTCCCTAGTACTACTAGTCAATCCCCCAGGTTAAAACCATCAAAATAGCTTAGTAGACTCATCTCATCAACACACATTCCATTGGTAGTAGCATTCGTTTTTACCCTTAGTTCCCCCACTTGTTGCATCTCATAGGGATTCTCAAGTGTCAAGAGCCACTCCATCAGCTATGCTTAAAGCAAGGAGGACCTTGAGTCCTCCTCCTCCTTATATGATAGCTATAGCCCAACCTCACCAAAGTGCCCACTAGGATGTTTCCTCTTCTCTTGCTAGGGATACTAACTTCCCCGCTCTACCATCCACTTCCATGCCTTGTTCCTCTAAATCAAATTCTCCCCTTACCTCCACTTTGGTTGAGCATGCATATATGTCTACTTCTCCTCTTGTGTGTGTTTCCACCTCCAATTCTATACGTCAACTTTATGCACTATCCCTACTGTTAGGGCAAGGGTCCTATGGCTAAAATCTAGGAGCTAAGAACTCTAGCCTAAGCTCTACAGCTAAGAGAAAAAGTCTTAGGTCTATGACATCACCATGTGGAAAGGGGTTCCTATGTATAACAATGCTAGGGCAAGGCTATAGGATATATAAGGATATAGTAGGGTGGAGTTTCAGTGGCACATTTTCCCTATGCCTCACAATGATATCGAAGCAATGACAGGTACTCTTGGAAAAGGTTAGGTCATGGATTTTTTTGCATGATTTTGCATGGGCGTGCACCCATGTGCCTTCCTCACACAAGGCTATGGAGGTTTTGAGGGGAGGGAAACACACAAGAAACACCTCCTACACACATCAGTCAAAGAACTCGACCTGCATGAAATAAGGTGGCACCATCACCAAACTTGGTTTTCTTGACGTTGTGAAGGTTTTTTGACATAGGACTCAGCTCAAATGGGGACCACAGCACCCACTTGGCTCTTCTTTACCCATGGCTCAATGAGCTTGGGTTCATACCCAATGAAGCAAAACTCATTCAAAAGGGGTGCCCTATTTTTGGCACCTTGTTTTTCTAGGAATAGAGTCCCACGGTGTGGCTAGGCTTTAGCTTGGGCAAGAGACATTCGGCTTGGATTCCCATGTAATTCTTACAGACAAGCCCTCTGCAAAGGAAATTTATGCAAGTAACGAGCTCGGCAGCATGCATTTATCAAGGGCTAAGGGAGGAACCGGAATTCTAGGAGTACAAGTTTTACAACAGACAAGGTCAAATTGTACTTGAATGTCTTCTCAATAGTGCAAGGCTACACTTAAGTATATTGGCTTATTAAGAAATTGTGAGTAGCATGCAAGGCGTAACTTTAGTTCCACACAAGCAATTCTTCCGCTTCCACTATGACGCACGCTACGCTACCAAGGACTTTGTTTACCACCTGCTTCTTTCTTTCTTGCTTGATAATCAACAAGGTGGATTTATATTTAGGTGGTATAATCATGCAATGGAGTCACAAGATTACTTTAGAATAGGTAAGATCTTGTTTGTTTCAAGTGTTTATTTATTAATGATTTTCTTGTTGAAGATGTTGCAAGAATTACTCATAGCTTACACCTTCTACTGAATAGAAATTTAGGCTCGTATATTGCCTTGTTCTTGGTGCATATGATTGCAAAATTGGGCACTATATATATGATTAGCTCTCTGCACAAGGTGCATGCACTACCAAGCTGATTTTTCTTCTATAGCAAGCAAGCATGGCATGGCTATCAAGCAACTAGTTCTTCTGATAACAATATATTACTCTTCTAAGAGCGCCTCAAGGTGGGCAATCTCTTGTTTTCCAAAACCAAAGCATACTAGTATGATTACTTTCCTTGGAGTTTTGAGCATCTTTCTCTTCTTTCAAAGGGGAGATATGGTGGCTATAATGATCGAGTTGTGAATAAGATTCCACCTTAAGAGGATCTTCTTCTTAATTTGTAGGCCATATTGTGTCTATATGAACATTTTTTGGGTGTGACCTAATTACCAAGCTGATTTTTTCTTCTATTGCAAACAAACATGGCCTAGCTATCAAGCAACTAGTTCATGTGATAACAATCTATGAATCTTCTAAGAGCGCCTTAAGGCGGAAAATCTCTTGTTTTCCAAAACTAAAGCATACCTAGTATGATTACTTTCTTTGGGGTTTTGAGCATCTTTCTCTTCTCTCAAAGGGGAGATATGATGGCTTTAATGATCTAGTTGTGAATAAGATTCCACCTTAAGAGGATCTTCTGCTTAATCTGTAGGCCATATTGTGTCTATATAATTTGGGTATGACCCAAATTATGAATGGCAATTCAATCAATGAGTTTGAATAGTCATTTATTGGCCTCTTCACATTTTGTGCTTTCACAAAAAGTAGCTCTCAACTACCAAGGGATAGTACTCCATGGTATAGACACAATATGCTACCATCATATGCTACCATGAAGTACTATCCCTTGATGGCATATGATGGTATCCTCTACTTCATGGTTTAAGTAGTATACTTTTGGAATCTGACCAAGGGTTTCAAGTTACCAAGGCAAGACTAGTGGTTCTTGTCCAAAATAAAAGCAACGGTTTTTTTAGGTTGCACAACAGTGTTTCACAACTTTTTTTGCTATAAGTAACCTAGTCGTGCTTAGCTACACGTAGCAGTTGCGTGAAGGATTTGAGGGTAGTGTGCCAGGTATCTCCTCTTCTAATTTTTTCTTATTCGTGTTTCGTTTCCCTGCAATGGAATTGAGAATTCGCCTTTTCATGGTCACCTCTATTATGACGGTTATCGGCCTACAAGGTAGCGATCGTTTTTGGCACATGTTGTTCTTTACAAGGTGTCCAACATGCTCTAAGAACTCATGGAGTTCGGAGCAAGGTTTATGAGGGTCCTTCTCACTAGTGTTTTCAATTATCTCTTCACACAAGCCGCTTAGATCGTCGGTTGCGGTCTACCTGACAAGTTAGAAACTTAACCATGTGAAGGAGTTTTGTTTTAGCTTCCTATATGGACATGCTAAAGCCGACTCATCAAAATGTTTGACAAGCACGAGATCGGTATAAGCAATATGCCGATGTGAGAAGACAGTATGGCCTTTCAAGGAAGGTGACTTTGTTTTATTAAGTTTTTCTTTGAAAACCTCAAAAAGAAAGGTACTTTTACGTATCAATTGAACTTCCACCTCTGTCAAAGGTTCATCCGGTATTTCTTGTAAGCCATTTAAAACAATGCTTACTATAGGAATACAATGTCCTCTGACTTGGTTAAGGGGTATTAAGGATAAGTTTAGCAAATATGGTAAGTCTTTTGTGAAACTTTAGGAACTTGAGATGAGCCTTTCCATGCTTCTTGGTAGGAGACTAGCCATTCCTTCATACATTGATCTATTATGCTAGTAGTGAGCCCTCATGGATGGTTCAACACCCACTCATCCACGAGGCAAAGCAACTTATCCCTACTGTGTCGAGATGACCAAGTGGTCATTCTTGAATCGCCTCTCCATTATATATGTTATAGATTATAGGTAGATATCGATGAAGCACCTTGTATGGTCCCCTCCCAAGTTGGGCTTCAGTTTTCTTTGAAGGTTGGATTCAAAGTGCTCTCATGTGTGTGTGTTTTTTTTTTTTTGGGGGGGGGGGGGGGGGGGGGGGGGGGGGGGGGGGGGGGAGGACTGTTAGGACCATGGATTGACTTTATGTGGTAAATTGGATCCTCTTTGAATGGAGGTCCTAATTGTCTTAAGGTGGAGCTCATGGGAGGTAGCACATGGGCTTGTAGATGAACTCAGAGAGCTTTAATAAAAAAGAGGGCGTCTACCTTTGGGGCATCTCAGTGGGGAGCTCCGCCCCACTGCGTCTCAGCTCAAGTGTTTAGTGGCTACACACGTTGTAACCGTTGACGATACCCAGTAGCCAAAGCCTAGAATCGCAATGTGAACTGAAACAACAAATACTTGGAAGAGACAGATAGGATTAGATTATATTAGTAAACGACAGACCCTTGTCAACCAGGTCGTTGTAGTATAGTGGTGAGTATTCCCGCCTGTCACGCGGGTGACCCGGGTTCGATCCCCGGCAGCGGCGTCTTTTCTTTTTACAGATTTCCAGTGTGGCCTTCTACCATTCAGTACTTGTTGTAAGGTTGTATCCAGCAAGTCATATCTATACCAAGTTAGTGATTGTGAGTGGCATTTCCAAGTTGTACCCATCCAGTAAGTCATATCTACACCAAGTTGGTGATTGTGATTGGCATTTCCCAACTGAATGACAATGTGACTCAGAGTGTTTTTCAACTCTCTCTGAGTATAGTGTTCAGAGATTCAACATTTCTCACCTCCTCCAACACCTAGACTTCCTTCGGTTTCTTCACCCTGCAAGTGCGAGTGCAGCTGCTCATCATCGTAGCCCAGCTCGGATTCCTTTGCCGCTGTATTAATGTAATCCTCATTTTCGGTAAACGCTATGGTAGCCCTCCTTTCGTGTTGAGCAACGTACAAGCATTGTTAATGGTTGATTGACTCTGAGTTCTACCCGGGAGACTGGTTCTTGTAAAGAGCTGCAGCTCACCACTGTAGTCGCCAAAATGGACATCGTGATCACCGAAATGGAATGAACTGAATCACTTGGGAGCAGTGTTCGGGAAAAATGTGTCTCAGCTTAATATCATGCCCTTTTCAATTTCAAAAATGCCGGTTGAGGGCAAGGGGAAAAGGAGAAATTCTGCCCCAAAATAGAGAAAAATAGTGTAAAAACCTTAAAAACTAACCTAATTTTCTAAAATTTCCTCTTGGGAAATTCAAGGAAAGGAATTTTGTATGTTTGGAAAAATGATTTTTCCCGAACACTGCTTGGGAGCTATTTCAAAGTTAGTATCACAATCAGATGTCAGATATCAAATCAGATCAGGTTAGCAAAATCAGACTTCAAATGACGTAGTGCCAAACTTCAAACAAACAACTGAATTGAAATGAGAGACTTCAGATTACAGAATGAAATGGAACAACTGAGAACCATAGTTTTTCAATACGTCAGACTTGGACGGGTACGTAAAGTACGAGATAAGTACAGATCAGACCCCCGCGAATTCCATACGTCGGATGCCTTACGATACACTAAAATCAGCCTCTATATGACACTTCAAAGAATACGCACAAAACCATACAATGGAGTGAAACACTATCTACATTTTTAGAATCTAGGCAAAGAACAAAGTAAGAGGCCAAAAAAGGGAGCCTCAAGGCAAAAAACGGAGCCCTAAGACAGTAAGTCCAAAAAACCCAATCGTACGTCAATCAAACTCGGACATGTCCGGGAGTATGGTTGCCCAATCGAACGCGTCCGGAAAGAACCATGCTGAGAAAAATATTCAGATGTAGACAATGGTTCAGATTACGATGGTTCAGACTCAAAGTATATTCAGATGTAGACAATGGTTCAGATTATGATGGTTCAGACTCAAAACTTCGGAATAATTGACTGGAAGATACAACTCATACAAAGATGGCGTTGAGTACTCCTGAGCTCTCAAGTACAAGATACAAATGAGTAGAGTAGCATAGTGTCTCCCAAAATGAGATAATGGGTCCTATTTATAGGTGTTGGTAATGGATTCTCACTCGTGCAGGTGACTCCAATAGCTCTCTAAGGGCTGGTTTCCACCTTCGACAGACCTAAACAGCAAAGAAGATATTCCTAGATGGATCCGGGAAGAGCTCATAGAAGTCATCCACAAGACTTTTGAATGATGGAAGAGCTTCAGCATTACAAGGAGCAGTGGCAGAAACTTCCTTCTTTGAGAGTTCCCAGAACGAGAGCCTCTCTTGTGGTGATGGAGGTTGCCTCAATGAGTTGTTGAACCTTTGATTGCAGAAAATAGGGTGATGGAGATGCCAACCTTATAGAGGAGTCATGTTTAAGCACAGAATTATTTAATGCTATTTGAATGTAGGCGCAGAGGTATTTTGAACCTCATTTGCCTCTAGAGTAGGGACAGAGCTGAGCCCAATTTGATTACAGGTGCTGGGATATTTTGACCCTCAATTGTGCCAAGCCCTTTTTCTAACGCAAGGAAGGCTTCAAAGTTGTCACATCGAAGCAACTTATCTGAGAAGCAATCGAAGATAACTGCACATGACCTTTCAGCAGCATCAAGTACGATTAAAAAAAGGCTAATAATTTGCAGGAGAATGCTTGTTCTTGAGCTGCATCAACATGTCACTTTGACAAGTTACATGAGCTTCGCAAAAAAACGGTCTTTGTGATCACGGTCAGGTTGTCAAAAGCTCACAAAATTCATCACAGTCCAAAAAAGCTTTCTCAAGTCCTTGTCTTTGCCTGAGAAGATCAATCTGGTCTGCACAATCCTGCATCCCTGCACCAGCAAATATGTTCCACATCAATACATAAGCAGAAGCTTCCTTGGGCCTCAGATGCACGATGTGATCAAAAGCCCACTTTCCAATCTCTACATTGCCATGTAAACGGCAGACCCCGAGCAAGCTAAACCAAATGCCTATAGTGGGTTGGATTGTTGCTAATAGTTTTTGCAACCTGCTAAAACTTCCTGCTCTTCCCAGCAAGTCCAGCATGATGGCATAGTGCCTGAATTCTGGAAAAATGGAGCAATGTTTAATCATGACGTCAAAACACTCAACACCTACATCTAAAATACCAGCATGGCTACAGCCAGAAAGCAACGAGTAGTACGTGATTTTATCCGGTTCCAAGCCTGCCCATTGCATGAATAAGAACACTTCCAAGCATGCCTTTAATTTACCATTCTGCACAAGAGCATCAAGGTAGGCACTGCATGAGACGACATCATACTGAGAAATCTGTCTAAAAACAGCTTGTGCGTCTGCTATCAAAGCACAAGCGCCATAGGCATGTATTAAAGTTGTAATTAACAAAGAATATACATCATAACCCTCTGTTACCAGAATAAAATGCACCTTCTTACACAGCTCTGCCCAACCCGTCATGCCAGAGGCTTGTAAAGCGCTGATGAGAGTGCTCTCATTCATCAATATGCCCTTTTCCTGCATCTGCCAGAACAGATGCGAAGTTTTATCACCCAGCCCTTGTTCCACAAAAGCTGACAACATGGCATTCCATGAAACAACGTTGCGCTGAGACAACCCTGCAAAGACTTCCTCCCCGTCATAGATAACACCACATTTACCATACATATGTATAAGAGTGTTTGCCACCAACTCATTGGTATGGAGACCATCCCTCTGCGCATCAGTATGTAGACCTTTACCTATTTCAAGGCTTATTAAGCAAGATGAGTCCCCAGCAATCTCTCTTCCTGCAACGAGGCAACATGCTTGGATGGCGACGACGAGTGTCACAGCATCTTGAATTACATCTTTCTTTTGCATTGCACTGTACAAATGTAAAGCCTTTTCTCCTTCACCCTGCTCAACATATGCTGAGAGCATGGCATTCCAAGAAGCAGCCCTTCTCTTATCTATCTGTTGGAATACAATTTCCGCCTTTGCCATGACCCCACATTTTCCATAAAGGGAGATGAGAGAAGTATTTAAAAATGCATTTGAAGCATACCCTCGTTTCCAGGCATCAATGTGTAGCGCCTCACCAATTTCCAGTGCCATTGATTTTGTAGACGCAAACTCTTTGACGAGAATCCACTTTTCTTCTGCTAAAGCACAACATGCTTGAAGAGCAATCACATAAGTGTGTTGATCAGGGGTTATCCCTTCCTTATTCAAATGCACAGATATTTGCAAAACTTTAATCACTTGGCCAACTTCAGAATATGCTGTAAGCATAGCATTCCACTGCACAATATCTGGGTATTGAATAGAACAAAACACATTTTCAGCCCTTGGGATGCTTTTACATCTACCATACATGCTTACTAAAGTGCTAATAAAGAAGTCGTTGGAAGCAAAGCCAAGTTTCTTTCCATCAGCATGTAATGACTCGCCTACTTCAGCAGAAAATACCCTATTGGCTTCTTCTTTGAGAACTTCCGATTGTTCCTTGTTATGGTTGCATGCCAAAAGAGCCATAATAAATGTTCGTCCATCTGGGCTTATGCCTTCCTCTTGCATTTGCCTAAGAAGTTGTAAAGCACTATAACCTTTTTCTAGCTCAACATACGCTGAGAGCATTGCATTCCATGAAACAAGATCCAGCTGAGCACCCCCATTCTTGAATACATTTTCTGCTTCGAATATGCTACCACACTTGCCATACATGCTCACGAGGGTGTTAAGAACATGAATGTTAGATAAAAGCCCCATCTTCCTGACTTCTTCATGCAATTTCCTGCCTTTGTTGATGTCTAATGTGCTACCACATGCTTTCAAAAGAGCCACAAAAGTGTAGTGATTGGGCTCCACATTATCATCTTCCATGCATTTGAAGAAACGAAAAGCTTCTTGAGATCTTCCCAAGTCTACCAAGCCAGAGATTACAGCTGTCCAGGACAAGACAGTACGACGAGCGCATGCATGCAAGATGTCACAAGCATCCTCAAGCGCCCCACATTTGGCAAAAGTCACAACCAATTGTTCCTGAAGCCAGCTGCAGAAGCTAGGTCTGTGATAGGATAGATGAGCATGGACTTGCTTTGCCTTTGGCAAAGACTTCTTTTTCAGGCACGCCTGTAGGAGGACTTTATAAGTACCATCTGTTAAAGGAGTGGGCACATTAGAAAGGAGAAGAAGAGCAGTATCTAGCTCTCCATTTCTGCAAAGAAAGCAGATCCGTCTCTCCAAGGACCTTAGCTGTTCTTGCATACTGCGAAAAGAAAGTCGGCTTTGGAGCTCCATATGACCAAGGATTCATGGCGGCATGAAGCTTTGATAAGCCACCAGTGGAAAGTGTCGTTATAGAGCGCTCATCAAAGCGATCTGGTTTCCATTCATTTACCTGCCACATTATCTACTATCATGATTCAGTAAATGTAGCCTCAATGTCAAGTCCAACAAAAGGCTTTCTGTATCTAACCCGAAAATGGTTCTCGAGAAAATGGTTCTCGAGAATACCATAACGCCTCCAGCAGAGAAGCTGTAGTCGGGTGTAGAGCCACCAGCTGACTCCATGGAAAAGACGTTTATATAACCACTCATCAAAGCAGAAAAGAAAACTTGACAAATAGTTTCTGATGATAGGAGCATCCACAGCCGCAGTGACATCTCTGGCGAGAGCTCTGACGGTGCTAACCAAGAAGACGGAAACCAATACCTGCGTAAAATCCACGCTTCCCATTCTCTAAATCCCATAATACCGATCCTGCCGTCCAACAACAGGTGGAGTGAGCAGGGAATGCTGTGGACCTGCTGGAGTGATGGTAGCTAGCCCTTTATCTGAAATTGAGATAGCCGTTGTTGGCAAGCATAGCAGGAGCTACGAAGCATGCAGACGGCTCCTCTCGAATGGGCCATAAGGTACGGGCACAGACGGCTCCGGCGCCATAGAGACCTCAACAAAGACCTATCCAACGAGTCTTGAACTCGAGACGTGATACCCCACGGAAATAGAGAAGTTTCCTCTTCTTAGGGTGGGTTCAGACTAGGCGACGGCAGAGAAATGCAAAGGGGCGTCGATGTTCCATGGCGAAATCTGATTGGTTGGAGTTGAAGCACTCTTCTGCCGGGCCCTCCATTTTTCTTCCGACCCCCCCCCCCCCGGCAGAGTTGATGGCCTCTCTCAGCCCCCTTCACTTTTTCACTTTTCCTCCTCCACATTGTTCACACTAGGCGGCGGCAGATTTGGGAAGACTAGGTTCTTCCGCCAGTTCAGTATGAACCCATCCTTATTCACACTTCCCTCCGGTGGCCTCTCTCTCTCTCTCTCTCTCTCTCTCTCTCTCTCTCTCTCTCTCTCTCTCCTCTCCCCCCCCCCCCCCCCCCCCCCCCCCCTTTAACGTCGTATGACAATCCCAAGAGACCTCAAAGAACTATTTCGACGAGTCTTGAACTCAAGTCCTCGTCTCTAAAGGGAATTGGGATAACTAATCTACCACGATTGGATGATAGCTTATTCCACTTTCCTGTTTTTATTCACACGCCCACATACCCATGAGAAGAAAGAAATCCTACACTTAGGTCTCAAAACAAGATGTCTAAAGTGCCTCTAATATACGTGCATGTGCCTAGTGCACCATGTCAATCCTCAAAAACCGACGAGTAGACCTGATACTCCACACAAGCCATCAAAAAGATCAGATACAAAGGGCAGAACACAAAAGTGTTTCGCAAAGTGAAGGCTATAAAAGCAAACATAGAAGAGTTGTAGGATATCCAGGGATATGTCCCCAAGATCAAGGGCAGAATGTAAGAATTGCCTAAGTGAAATCTTGAATGAATGAAAGGGATCTGGATCATGCTGATGGAACATTTAAAAATTATGTTGATGCCACAGAGACCATAGAGCCCAAAATTTTATCCATGTAAAGAAGACCGCAAATCGTTGAAGGGAAGATGGGAGAATGCCAAAAGCCCAGAACCATTTGTGGAAGACTGCCGAGGGAAAGCGGGGGCGCATACATGCTGATGTGCAATCAAGGAAGGCCTTGGTGAAACGAGAATCCCAAAGAAAGTGTTTGCCTAGTGTCATCACATGTTGAACATCTGACACAACAAGAAGAGTTGATATGGTGCGCATTGAGGAGAGTTCCAACAAGGAGAACTCCCCTCAAGCAGTACCACAGAAACAGACGTTCCTTCATAGGCAAATTGCTCTTCCAAATTCCAGTAAGAGCCTTTCCATATTGCATTACAATGGTCAGCCAGCCAAGACTCGCGTAGGAGAGAAGCATAAATGTTGTTGGCAGAAATGGCAACAAAAAGTGTGTCCCATATAGTCCAATCCAACGTACAACATCCATTGGCCAACAACGAAATGGGCAGGAAAATAGCTTGGGGGGTCACTATAATAAGAAAATGCTTATCACGTGTGTTTAATAGTAGGGGTTATTTTATTCTATATTTTCTCCCAAATTTACATACAGAATGGTGTTGAAAAAATGATCTTGAAAAAAAAATTGAATAGGAAAGGGTTCCTTTTATTGGTGAAAATTTCACAGTTAAGGGGTTTTATAAATAGTGCCTTGTACGCATGTGATATATATGTTTTTCATATAGTGAACCCCCTGAGGAAAATAGCCAGCATGTGCTCAAGAGCGCTCCAAATCTGACGATAATGCATGCCCAAACCAAAGCATGCAGTTGTATGAGAGAAACTAAGCATATTCCCATATGTGGCAACCACTAGAGGCAACCGAGGAACCAATAATGTGACCGACCATCTTGCCAAACACAATCTCCCAGAGCAATATCTACCATTGACCAAAAGCAAAAGTGGTAACATGATGACATAATGACGCAATCATGATTGTCCATGGTTGAGACTGTTGCGCAAGAGTAGATAATAACATGGACTTCCTCGCAAGAGCGTGGGAAATGTCCAAAAAATTTAGCCCCCCAAAACACTTCAGAGTGCATAGTTTTTCCTATTGATAACAAACGGAGCCCTTTCTTATTCTTATGAGCGTGCCACAAATGAGATAATACATTAGACATAAGCGATGTGAAGTGAGGAGAACAAGGCCAATGCAACATTGGCAAATAGAATCGATACCATTTGGACAGTTTTGAATATTGCAATTTAACATTTAGACATTGCATAACCCAATCCACTTGTTGAGTATTTCCAGCCAATAGGACACCCCAAGTGTCTGACAATCACATGCGGATCAAGAATATTTATGTGCCACAAAAGATGATGCGAGTCACATGCATTAAGAGGTAGGAGTTTGGATTTTTGGAAATTGACCTTAAGGCCTTCCGCAAGCCCAAACGTGTTGGGGTATAGGCGTCTGTGCCTTGCCCGACCACCCAGAGTCTGGGCGCCCACTGACTTGTATACCTTATACATAGCATAAGTGTATAGGGGGCTGCTCACTCTTTGAGTCTCCCCACCCACATCATATGTGTGTCTCCTTCTCTCTCGCTCACTCTCCGTCTGTGGTGCTCCCCGATCCCCTTCAATTGGTATCAGAGCTATGGTGACCGCGGAGAGCACGACGGCTTTGAGAGCTTCGAGACGATAGCTCGCTCGCTCTCGACGGTGGAGTTCGATCACGGAGTTTCACGGAGAGCGATTTTAGCTTGAGGAGCATTGTCTTTGGAGCTTAGGAGCTTGGTGTGGTCAAGCTTGGTCGAGGAGGCGGTTGCGGCTTCCTTGGTGAGAGGAGCTTTTGAGCTCAGTGGAGCTCGTTAGAGAAGTGCTCGGCGGAGGAGATCTTGACATTCGAGTGCTTGGATGCTGTTGTGGCAGAGCTCTTGCGTTGGAGCTTGCATTGAGAGGACATTGCATCACGCAGAGTGGAGCAGGAGCAGGTTCAAGACTGTGTGCAACTCGTTTTTGCCATTTTCGGGCTCTAAAACGCAGTTTTTTGCGTAGCTCCGTCATATAGAGTCAGATCTACATGATCCAGGAGTCTAGGTCAGGGTTTTGGCATGCTCCAGCCGCGATGGTGATGTCTATTTGCTGAAATTATGCTTTGAATTACAGCAGGTACAGCAGCATGTTTATTTGTGCACTTTCGGGTCCCAAAAACACTGTTTTTGGTATATCTCACACACACGGAGTATTTTTTGCAGCAACCAACAAATTCATAGGTGTACACAGATTTTTGGATATGCATTTGTTCAGAGAGCCACTCATGCGAGAGTGAGCTATGTTGCCATGGTCTTGGCGGTTTATGTATGCCATATATGGATTTGTGTATTTGTTTATGGCTGAGATTATTTGAGATTTGGCTCAATTTATAGAAGAAACTCTGTTGGATTTTATCCAGGTTCTCGCCATGGCTTCTACGTATCCGTAGGTTGCTCTTTGACAGTTTAGTGGTTGAGTTTACTTCCACTTTGACAGGTGATTTTCAGTCATCATTTGGTTGGAGTTTGGAGTCACTTGTGTATGCCCTTGTGTGCCGTATTTCGCATTGCGCATAGCGACAGATCTTGCAAGGTTTTGCGAAATGTTGCTATAGTTATCTGGCAGACATTTGGTCATCGATTGAAAGGTATTTTGGCAGCAATCATCACTCACATGTATGTCATTTGAGGTGCCGTTGAGTGGTAAAGAGCGGGTATGCTCATATGTATGACTTTGTGAGGTGATTCCGGTCGAGTTTATTCCCGGATTGGCCATCGTGACATATATTATTGTCTCTTTGAGGTTTACTGTTGAGATTTTGCTCCAGTTACAAAGGAGACTCTGCCAAAATTTTGTCAGATATTTATGCGCGATTAAGTCATATTGACTTGTGATTTTGTGCAAGGTTTTGCACGGTTATTGGTGCAATTTTGCATCAGGTTTTGAGCCAGTTTAGGGCTGATTTGGTTGACATTTGCTACTCATTGTTGGTTGCTCTTTTGCGAGCATTATGGCTAATTTTTCATTTGACTTCCAGCGTTATGGTCTGACACAGTTTGATGGTGTAGATTTTGTTGCTTGGAAGGAACATATGCTTGTTGCATTGACAGATTTGGGGCAGGATAAACCCTTGCGTGGTTTATCGGCAAAGCCCAAGTCTATGAGTGATGATGATTGGCAGGATCTTGATGAGTTAGCCATGTCTACGATTCATTTGCATCTGGTTGAGTCTGTTGACTGGCAGGTCTCGAGGGAGACTACAACTCATGCTTTATGGCAGAGTTTACATGCTATGTACGCGACATCCATGTCTACAGGGGAGTCTAGTCCCACTTCTATGTCCATGGGAGAGATTGTTCCCACACGCAAGTCTCGACGGCATAGAGACTTGACATGTTGGCATTGTGGACATAGAGGGCACATTAGGCGTCGATGTTTCAGGCGTTTGAGACAACGGAGGCGACAGATGTGTGATGCAGATTTGGGCATGACAGATGCTAGTGAGATTAGTATGGTGGTTACTGAGTATGCTTGTGATGGCGATGTCACATTTACATCTAGCTTGTCTTTAGACGATCTTATGTTTACGGATTGCATATCGGGTTGCACATTGTCTTCACATTGGTTACTAGATTCAGATGCTACTTTCCATGTCACGTCGCATCGTGAGTGGTTTAGCACGTTTTCTAGTGGGAGACTTGGTTGTGTGCACATGGCTGATGGTGTTGTGTATGACATTGAGGGTGCAGGAGACGTATGTTTGTCCTTGCCCAGTGGTATGAGATTTACCCTGCGTCATGTGCGTTATGTGCCAGATCTGAGACGGGATTTGATCTCAGTCAGACAGTTACGGGATAGTGGATGTCAGATTTCGCTACAAGAGCGAGATTTTGTGATGCATTTGGGTTCGCTAGTGATTGCGAGAGGTGCCAGGAGTGGTACAGGTTACCCATTGCATGTGGATCATGGGAGAGACGGTGTTGTCTCTGTGATCACGCAGCCAGGTAGACAGCGAGAGAGCAGGCGAGTCTCTTTTGCTTGTGGGTTGCAGGGTACTTTGCATGGAGTGCAGAGTAGTGAGCTCGTTGTGCAAACAGTTGGGGCACGACTTGAGCAGTCACACAGAGAGGTGACAGAGTCAGACATGCATGCTTTGCTAGTGACTAAGCAAAGCAGAGAGTCAGTTGTGCGAGATACTTCTATGCAGGATAGACAGGTAGAGCTGTCTTGCTCTAGTGAGTCACGACAGGAGGACGTTGTGCAAGAGTCTATGCATACGGAGTTAGAGCATGAGAGCTCTAGTGAGTCACAACAGATTGAGTGGTCATGTTTGCAGTGGATGATTGCAGAGGAGACTGAGATGTCAGCGATTATGCAATCATTCCTTTCTATGCTCGACAGTGACCATGGGGATATAGTTGTGCAGGATATGTCTTCCAGCAGACACCTAGAGCAGCTGGTTTGCTCTGAGGTTGCATGACAGGTTGATGCGTCTTTTGCGGACAGTCAGGAGATGCATGTGGCTGACACGCCTTGTCAGTCAGAGATGCCTATTTCCAGGGATATATATGTTGATGCATGCTCCATAGAGCTAGCAGGGCCCGCTAGCATTGCATCGGCATTCGGTGGTCTCATGTATGAGATGCTGATCTTGAGACCGAATATCGTAGCTGCAGTGGGAGCATTTGCAGTTGGGGTTGTCAGTCATTTGTTGACTGATGATGGCATAGTGCACGAGGGAGATATGCAGGTATTGCGTACATACTTGCAGTACGTGTGCGGTACGTGTGGTGGTGTATGGACTTACACGGGAGCAGGACAGCCGGATGCACACGATCATAGCCAGCCAGTGAATATCGGTTGAGAGCGGTTTTCTCTCACCTTTTGTAGTCTTTAGACTAGGTTCTCTTGCTTAAAGGCACAGTCGCCTTTAAGTGGGAGGTTGTTGGGGTGTAGGCGTCTGTGCCTTGCCCGGCCGCCCAGAGTCTGGGCGCCCACTGACTTGTATACCTTATACATAGCATAAGTGTATAGGGGGCTGCTCACTCTTTGAGTCTCCCCACCCACATCGTATGTGTGTCTCCTTCTCTCTCGCTCACTCTCCGTCTGTGGTGCTCCCCGATCCCCTTCAAAACGTACATAGTGCCTACATAATCTCTCGCATGTCATCCTGGTTATTACAAGGCAAAAACAACGAGTCATCGGCATAAGCTTGCCCAATAAATTCATCTCTAGAGGTTATAAGGGGTGAGTGGCAATGTCATACAATAAGGCACTAAGGGGTCAACCTTGCTAGACAGAGCATCCGAGTGGTCAAGTGTCAATCAATTCACCACCAAGAAGGCCAGAAGAGGTACTATGGGCATACAGGAAATATACAACAATGGCCGACCACATTGTGTCAGCTATGAAATCCCATTGTATCGTATCAAAGGCCTTCTCAATGTCTACTTGCATCACGAGTACATCTTGTTGGGTATATTTGGCATACTCCATTCCAATTAAGACATTAGCCAAATTATCCATGATTTGGTGACGAGAGATGAAGCCACACTAAGTTGGATGGATACCCACAAGAAGAGGCTCCTTGATGTGATGTGCAATCATCTTAGCGAATATTTTGTATATGACCAACATAAGAATGATCGGTCGCCAACTTATTAGGAAAATTTTGGACTTTCAATGGGGTTCTATAAGGACTTTGACTTTCTCTCTCTTGTCCAAAACGGATGCACGGTAAAAGTTTAACAAATGAATTCAAAATTTATCGGACCTTTTGAATTTAAAATGTACTCATTGATATCTCTATATTGATATATAGCATGCCATTAGATTTCTTATAGATTCTATTTTTTGATGTGACAACTCCGTCTTATAAATGGAATCTTTCCCCCATTTCAATTCCAACGGGAAGCCATGACTTCTACAAATCAACTCCAATTTGGTTGAGTTTAAAGATTTAGAACCTACTCTTTAAGATCTTTCCAATGATATGTTGGTTGATAGGGTTTTGACAAAATGTTCATGGACTTCATCGGGTTGCCCATTTTGGACAAGAGAGACAAAGTCAAATATCATTATAGGGCCTCTTCGAGACTCCAAATTTTTCTTAATGAAAAAACTGCTCACAAAGTGCTTGTTTAAGTAATAATTTTAGCAAGCTTTCTTTCCAAGATAATGGCAAATTATGCTAAGTCCATGTTGGGGTAAAGACATTGCGTCGTTGCCCGGGACCGTACGTCCAATGTCCGACTATCCTTCCAATGTGTGTACACTTCCTTATTCTTTGTATACATAAGAATAAAGAGCTCTTCAGTCACACTTCTTGAAGTTGCTCCACCCACTCCATCTTATGCTTCTCCCTTTCCTGCACGCATCGCACTGCACCGCACCGTGTAAACGTGCACTCACAAGTGGTATCAGAGCTCCCGACAACCAATTCGAAAGCTTCGGAGCTCTCGGGCTATGGTGGAGCTCGGAGCTGAAGCTTGAGCTCGAGTATGGAAGATCTGGCACAGATCGGATCGGATCGCTACATTTTGGGTGAGAATCGGCCCTACGGTGGAGATATTAGGCTTCCTGCACCCGCAGCGTGTGCAGCCCCTCTCAGAGAAGAGAGCATCTTGAGAGAGAAACAGTGAAACGGGCAGTAGAGTTGAGGAGCTGAAGAGATCAGCTTGTGTGTACAGACACACACACACACACTTTGAGCTTGCAGACAACAAGAGAATCAAGCAAAGAAAGCTTGAGAAGAAGCATTGCGAGGTCTGCAATCGAGGAGCATACAGAGTGCAGTAAACTCAAAGGGGGAAATTGAAGCTTGTGAGCATGTGCAGAGGCACAACTGAAATCAAGCAAATGCTTGGAGGATAAGGAGCACCTGCAAGGTGAAGACGAGCTGGGCACAGTCGGGCTGTAAATTTAGGGGAATTTGCAAGAGGCGGCGGGTTTCAGAGAATCGAGGACGAAGAAAGGCTTGCATTGAGGCCAAGCATCCAGCAGGTAGGAGATTTGCACCCATCGTCTGACAGCCTGCAAACCTCGACAGCAATAAAAAAATCAAAAAAATTTAGAATTTTGACTTGTTTGCAAGGGCCCGACACCCTCCCCTTTAAGTGCCACGGGGTTTAGTTTAGTTTTTGTGGACCCCACCATAAAAACTAAACTCGAGATCCCGAGTTTAGTTTTTACCCGTCGACGGTTGAGATTTGCGCGCGCCTTTGATTTTGCACAAGAGCCATTGATCCCATGCTTTGGGACCCCGTGGCACTTAAAGATGAGGGCCCGCCACCTCGACTTCGCTCCTACTAAGCCCCGTTCACACACACACACACACACACACCCCGCTCTATTGTAGCCCTCGGCAATCTCGGGGAAATAGCTGAGCTTGAGCGAGCCGTGAGAGAAAGAGATTTTCTCAAAAAGAAAGCGAGCTAGAGAGCTTGAAAGAGAGTGAGCAAGGCCAAGCACCGAGCAGGTAGCAGATTCGGGCAGTAATGTCTGCTAGTCATGTGAGTAGAGTGTCATGAGCAAGTCGATGAGCTCGGAGAGCTCACACCCCGTCATCTAACAATAGATAGAGCCTGCAGACCTCGATAGCAACAAAAAATCTTTTTTTTTTAAATTATGACTTGTGTGCAAGAGCCCGCTCCCACGGAGCCCTCGACTCCGCTCCTACTAAGCCTCGATCACACACACACACCTATCCCCCCCTTCCCCGCTCCATCATTGTAGCCCTCGGCAATCCCGGGGAAGTAGCTTGAGCTTGAGCGAGCTGTGTGTGTGTGTGTGTGTGTGTGTGTGTGTGTGTGTGTGTGTGTGTGTGAGAGAGAGAGAGAGAGCAGGGCTTTGCGACTTCGACACCTCGTCTCGGCATGGGAAACTCTCGTTCGGCAGTGTGACACGGCCTAGACATCAACGATTAGCCGTTTGAACACATCAATTTTGACACCGAGTCCTGCGACTAGGTAGCGGCTACGACTTTGGTGTTTTTCCTCTACGACTCGACATCAACGGCTCAACATCGGCTTTTGAGCATTAACACTAGCTCGGCGCATCAGTTTCAACACCGATTAGGCGGCTATTTGGCTAGCGTACTTCCGCCAGGCGGCGGAAGATGGCATCGACGATCGTTTTCCTAACCTCGACACAGCAAGAGATGATAGAGCGAGAGTGGTATCAGCTCTCCTCTAGCCCCCATCCGAAGCGGTCCGACTCCGATGTAGTCTCCACAAAGTTTTAGCTACGATGATTTTCTCCAATTTTTGGCTTCGATGATCCAACATACGACACATTCGGCTCCGACGGCCCATTTCGGAGCGGGTTTTTGCATCGAGCACGCTCAAGTCTTGGACGGTGTTTTTGATTGACGAGTTTACCGACCGATGAGGTAGTGTGTGCTAGTTTCCCAACGGTTTTGCTCATAGGTTGCATAGTCTTTGCAGTACAACTTATGTAGCACATACAGTGCTCATATACGATTGTGTGGAGCATTTCAGAGATCTTTTTTGCACGATTTGGTGTAGTTTCATGCTATATATACATTATGCAGATACACTTTGAGCTAGCTATAGCTTGCTGGTAAGCAGGTTCGCAGGTTTACAGGTGTTTTTGGACTGGTATAGCTCCATAGAGCCACTCGGTCAGGAGTGAGCTATTTCGCCAAGGTTTTGGTAGTGCTATGTATGTCATTTGTGGATTTTGCTACTAAGACACTGAGTGTCTATTTTCATGCGTATTTGGTGACATTTTTGATTTTTTGCTCAATATTCAAGGAAAACTCTGTCGGATTTTTTCCAGATTCTCTCCATGGTTTATGTGTATTCGCAGTTTACTCTCTGATGGTTTAGTGGTTGAGTTGACTCCCACTCTGGCAGTTATTTGCAGTTTTTTTGGCTTGCAGCTTGCGTTGAGTTTTTGCTCATTTTGCAAAGGAAACTCTATTCGTTTTTCTCCGTCTTCTCATCATAGAAGTTTGCAATGTTATGCCATCTTGTACAGTGGTCGATATATTCCCACTTTGACAGTGATTAAGTGTTCACTCTCACTTTTGACAGGCTTTGTCAGCTTGGACACAGTTTGGTGTTCTTGTACCCACTCTCGTATGAGTGAGGTTAGGGAATGCTTGTGTGGCTACAAATAGATAGTCACACGTTTCACAAGTTTTTGCATATTTTTACAGGCAATTTCTCTTGTGGGATGCATTTTGAGCTAGTTTGCTCTCTACTTGCGTATATGGTTATGCGCTTTACGCTCGGTTGACTAGTTTGTCCTAGTTTATGCTTGCAGATAGAAGATTGTGGACCTGTTTTGTGCACATGCGAGCATTAGTTTTGATGTGATAGGTCATGGTTTTCATGATTGTGTAGTGGTCAATTGATCTCTCACTTTGTTGCCATTTTTGCATTCCATATGACAGCAAACATGTGTGATAGTGAGAGACAGTGGTCTCATTCTTGCCAATACATACGATGTTGGCATTGTGGTCACACAGGGCACATTAGCATCGTTGTTTCATACGTATGAGATAACAACGAAGATGTATGCAAGATGCAGATACGGCTTTGACACATGATAGAGAGGCAGTTCTAGTGGTAGTCTATGCCAGTGACGGTGATGTCATGCTTGCCTCAAGTGTACCTCTTGCAGATATGTTTATAGATAGCACACTTTGTCCACAATGGTTACTAGATAGCAATGCTGTTTTCCATGTCACACCATGTCGTGAGTGGTTCAACGCATTTTCTAGTGAGAGACTTGGCTGTGTACACTTGGCCAATGGTTCGACGTCATACATAGAGGGTGCAGGAGACGTTTCTTTGTCTTTGCCCAATGGTGCATCATACACACTACAACATGTGTGCTATGTTCCTTAGCTGAGATAGAACTTGATATCAGTGAGACAGTTAGCAAACTTTGGTTGTTAGATACTACATAGAGAGCATTCTTTCCAGATGCATTGCGGTTCAGTAGTGATTTCCAGAGGAGCCTGTAGGCCGCCTGTAATATCCTATGCATGTGTATGAGGTTCGATACGGCATAGTCTCGGTTTTGTTACTCGCATGCTTTGAGCGAGAGACAAGATGTGTCTCCTTTGTATGTGAACTCCACCATTCTCATGAGCAGAACATTTAGTTGTGCAGGACGTGCCAGTGGAATTTGTAGAGACAAAGATAGAGCGGCAGTGCTATAGTGAGACACATCATGTGTTGTCAGTGTTTGTGCAGGTAGAGGTAGAGCAGGTCTTCTCCCTAGAGACACATGCAAAGATGATAAACATGGAGTTCTTTGATATGCTCATGCTAGAGGCTGATGAGTTGGTGCTAGGATACACAGTTGCGCCTATGGGTGAGAGGGACGTAGCTATCCCAATGTCGATTTTGACACATCCATACGCAATGGGTAGTCCTGCTGATGCAGCGATTGCACATAGCGTAGGGGAGGTGAGTACTACCAGGTTTGTGCAGCTTTCATCAGCGTTTGGGCGTCTCATGTTTGGCTTGTTATTGTCAAGGCCCGACCTAGCAGCTGCAGTGGGAGCATTTGCAACAGGGGTTGTCAGTGTCGTGCGGTGAGTGACACTAGCACGATTCTTCATGGAGCTTTGTAGACCATACAGAGTTGTCTATGAGATTTACATGCAGGCTCTAGCGTGGGTATGCATGCTCGCCTACCCCCAGAGTCGATACGACTTCGTGTATATTGACTAAGTGAGCCAATGGGCATAGGTTGCGAGATTTTCTCACCTAGTTTCTTATACATACTAGTATTTTAGCTAGTAGGTCTCACTTATCAACGCATCACCTTTAAGTGAGAGTTTTTTGGGGTAAAGGTGGTGCACGTACGCTCGCCTACCACCAGAGTCGATACGACTGCGTGTAGATCGACTAAGTGATCCAATGGGCATAGCTTGAGAGATTTTCTCACCTAGTTTCTTATACATACTAGTAGTTTAGCTAGTAGGTCTCATTTATCGATGCATCGCCTTCAAGTGAGAGTTTGTTGGGGTAAAGGTGGTGCACGTTTGCCCAGGGCCAAACGTTCGGTGTCTGATCGCCTGCCCATCGTGTGTACACTTCCTTATTCTTTACATACTGTGCATGTATGTCGCACGTGTCAATGCAAGGAACTTGCCGATACACTGTGTGCGAGCCACAAATGGCTCCAAGCACACAACAAGCCGAAACTAGTAAGCTCAAAGATGGCGTTGGTGTGTCACTCACCGCTCTACGCTTCCCATCGGGGAGGATTCCTCGCCGCGAAGAAGAGGGAGACGCCGCTACGCCGCCCTCAACCGCCTCGTCGCCTTCGTGCCGTCGCAGTGCTCGATCGCACACACACACACTCTCTCTCTCTCTCTCTCTCTCTCTCTCACGCATACACACACACACACACACACACACAAGGAGATGAAGAAAAAGAAGATGGAGATGGAGCAAGAGCACTCTTCAATTGCACAAAGGAGAGAATGAGTGAATTTTAGGTTTAGTTGACTTTTATATGAGCTCGC
The DNA here is from genome assembly GCF_014529385.1 of Adiantum capillus-veneris. NCBI lineage: Eukaryota > Viridiplantae > Streptophyta > Polypodiopsida > Polypodiales > Pteridaceae > Adiantum > Adiantum capillus-veneris. Next base: position 67,052,882 of record NC_140936.1, read on the forward strand.
CCCATTCACACTTGGGCGCCCATGCTTAGCCAACTAATCCCTTGAATGTTCCAGTTAGAGTGCGCCTCTCATCGGCGATCACTCTTACCCTTTTCCTATTGGATCGACAAGCCCGATACCTGACTCTACCAAATAAATAATACAATGTCCATCGTAGGTGATAGGAATGTGCATGAGGGTTAACATGGCCCCCTTCTTGATGTAGATTCCGTCCTCGGAAGCTATTGAGTTGAAGCTCGTTCGTCGAGGTGGAAGAGCTTTTGAGATGAATGTCCTTAGCCTCCTTCAGTTTTACTGCAAAATCAAACAACATTGGCACAGTAATTGCATTCTCATAAGCAATTAAAAAAAAGCATATGCAGTTGTAGGTAGACAATTTGATTGGTAACAAAATTTTAAACCATTTGTCAGCAATAAACATTAAATTGCAATATGATCAAACACATAAACAGTTGTAAAGATAAAAAATTAAACAAGTCCGGGGTCGCTAATTTAACGGTCGAAAGGCACTAAAGATCGACTATTAATACCATGGGTAAGCTTCTTAATTTTCTCTGATCAATTAAGTTGTTTAATCGTGAGAGCCAAGTATTTCATGTTCGAGGGCTGACTAGAGGCTATACCTAGAAGACCTTGTAGTTAAGCTACGATAAAAGGAATTTCTCATGAAATCATCGCCTGACTGATTACCTTTTCTTTGACCCCCCAAAGTCTTTTCACAGTGATTCAATTTTGATGTGTGTGCTTATTTTGTATGCCTTGGGTTTTTTGCTTTTCAAGGAAAAGCGCCCACACTGGGAACCTCTGGGGCTATAGTACCATAGGCGATACATGTGAGTGAAGTACCAAATCAAGCTGAGATTTCTCTTCCAGCTTAAGATTTTACATTGTGGCACTTTGATTTGTTTTTGTTTGTTCGTTTTCAGCATTTTAATTTTGGGGGGTCATATAGCACTGTTACACCTCCGCAGGCTCATCACACTAGTAAACTCCCTTTATAATACTTAAGCTAAAGGTCAATAGGGACTAAGCCCACTAGAAAGCCCTAGTACATTTCACACAATGCTGCCTAAATTGGATTAAGAACCTAAGTAACCATTGATAATTAGGAAGGCATTCCTCATGGTATTAAGAGAAGATCTCTAACACCTAGCTTGGTCAAACTAGCTTAGTCGGACTGCTTGATTTTTAAACCTAGACAAGTGATTATGACAAAAAATTACATTGAATTTAATGTTTGGTACTAAACAAAGGTACTAAATATTATGCTACCAATCACAATCAAAGCAGACAAACATAGATGCAAAAAAGATAAGGGGCAATGCTAATGGAAAAGAAACACCTGTTTGTGTTGATGGTCGCGCTTGATTTGAAGAGTGAGTCGAGATAAAGATTCCATGAAGGTCCAAATCCTAACAACAGCAACATGCTCCTGTACACACTAGGAAACACAAGGAATACCTCTAGGAGGCACATCAGTGGGGAAAGGTACCAACACTTATTGAACACAACAAAAAAAACATAAGGAACCCTAACCTAATTATTTGCACTCCCCCTAGAGAGTCAAGGGAATAGGATATTGTAGAGATTGGGGGGAAACCCTAAGGCTAAACCTCTATCCTCGTCGTCGAGATAAACAAAGTCATCATCCATGAGACCATATGTGCCATCCGTGTAGTCATGTAAATCTTCTTCTTCATCATAGGTACCCATGTTTATTAAGAAGGTCACTAGACGCCTATAGTCATCTTGGTCAAAAGGGTAGGCTTGTGCAATAGGAGAAACGCTCTCTACTAAGTATGGGTCAGTCGTGGTCAAGAAACGTATCAGCCATTCTAACTCTTTGAAATTCCTCTCACATGCTAGCGTACCTACCAAATCCCATTCACATGCAAGCACCGGAAAGACCATGTGAAACATTTGTGAAAAGTAACGAGGGTACCTCTCAACCAAGGTAGGAGTGGATGACTCTAACGTACTAGCCATATCTGTACACGCAAATAGATGATGGTTAGAGTGCAAATATTACAAGGGTCGCGTTCTTGTGCATAATGTGCTTTTATGATTTTGTGTTATGGCTCTTGCTCTTTTACTTTTTTATCTTGTTTTTGTGAGTATAAGGCTTTATATATACATTCCCTAAGACTCGAGATTGAGAGGTCAGGGAGGAAGGTTGAGAGGGAAGCAAGTGAATGATGGATGTAAGCAAACACTCCCCCTTTCCTTGGGTAGATCATACCTTTTGGAATGATGTTGTCACCCTTTGAAACCAGTTGTTCCAAGTTGTTATAGGTAAAGGCTTTAACCAATAGTTTTAGACCATCCTATGCGTTTCATCTAGTTGCAAGGGTGGTAAGGTACTCTCCCATGATTTTATTTGCAACATTGTTGTAGGTGGTGAACTTACAACGGGAGGTGCAAAATCTTTCTTGCTTGTATGGATATGTACAATGGTAGGTGGCGGTTGTGTTGAAGCTTCTATTTCCGTATAGGAACTAATTGAAGAGCTAGCTGGAACAAATCGTTCTTTCTTTGGTAAACAAACTAGCTCTGGAGTAGGTGTGTAGCGTTCCGTGATTTTTTCCTTTCCATGATCTTGAATTTGTTTTGGAGCGACAGGATTGAGCTCACATGGGCCTGGTGACAAGTAAGAGCACAATTTACGTTTTGGCACCCATATTTGATCATTTCCTAATTTATAGTAGCCTTGGGCTTCCAATATTTTTTTAGGAATCCAACACAACGTTTATTTACATTTCTTGGGGCGAATGGGACGTCTCTTACCAGGCTCCTGTCTTTTAGCACTGGCTATGGTCGCTAAAGAAGCTTTAGGGGCCCACTTGTATGTTTTCTTTGTTATATTGGGATGGGTCTTGTGTGTCTCAAGCTTTATTTCAACTACATCAGTTGAAGCTCTAGAGAGTTGGCCTATGGGGAGATATGGTTCAACCTCTTGGACATGCAATGTTTTGGGTTTTATTTCCTTAAAAGGCAATATCTCAGGGACTATGGCTTGAGTGGCAGGGCTAAGAGTTGGTTTGTGTGTTGTGACACCCTCTGTCCCCCAATCAATAGTGCATTTGGTGGCTATCATCCACGTGCGTCCTAGATTTATATTACCCTCCATAGTTCCAACAGGCATGAACAAAAAGTTTTGAGCTACAATCCCATTGTCATAACTGACAGAAGTGTGCCAGATTCCAAAAACCGAAGTTTTTTTCTTGTTGACACCCTTGACTTGGATAATACTCTCAGATAGAGGTGGCTTCCCTAATTGACACCACACCCCATATGATAGCAGATTATATTTAGCACCCGTGTCCAATAAGGCGTTATATAGCACTTTTCCATGGGTGCTGTTTAGCTCAATAGGGTATCATAGAGGTGTGTCAGAGTCCAACCAATCCTCATCAATTTCAATGTGGAATGCATGTGTGACTCCAAGGTTAGCCTCTTGTTTTCGTCTTATGCGTTGTTGTCGCTCCTTAGTCTCAGCTTGAGCTTGTATCTTCTTCAATTCTATTTGTGCCTTGGCTGCCTTTTTTGTATGGATGGCACGTAGCTCCTCTTGGCTTAAAGGATCATAGTATCTTTTAAATTTGCTCCCATTGAGGAATCCAATGGTTTCAACTCCATCAAGAGTCTCCACACGAATGGTTCCTTGTGGGGTGATCTCACATACTCTATATGGTCCTTTTCCCGCATATTTCAACTTTTTCTTTTCGTTACGCACTCCATACATAAGGACTTTATCACCAACATTGATATCTTTGTTCTTTAGATGACGGTCAAACCATTTCTTCCTCCTATCTTTCTCCACAAGTGCATTTTGCACAGCTAATTGCCTCTCTTCATCTAGCCTTTCAACTTTCAAGGATATATAATCGCTCAACTAAGGGGTTACCATCCCAACCTTCTTGAGAAGCTACTCGAAGGCTAGGAACGACAAACTCCCATGGCATAACCGCTTCTTGGCCATACACCATCTTGAATGGTGTGCAGTTAATGGCAACTTTGTACGCAGTATGATAAGCCCATAGAGCTGATGTAAGCTTTAAATCCCAATCTGTGCCAATGAGCTTCCACCGTTTTGGTTAAGATAGAGATTAAGGTCTTATTGGTGCTCTCAGCTTGGCCATTTGCTTGTGGATAATAAGGTGTGGACTTATGGTGAGCTATCATAAAGTTGGTAGTGAGTTCTTTTATTATTCCATTTATAAAATGAGTACCATTTTTACTCACAATCTCAAAGGGACAACCAAATCTTGTAATAATGTTCTCAAAGAGAAACTTGGCAGTTGACCTCGCATCGGCCTTACGTGTCGCCCTGGCTTCTGCCCACTTTGTCACATAGTCAGTGGCAATGATAATATATCGAGATTGAGTGCTACGAGCTGCCGGACTAATTGGGCCTACAAAGTCCAAACCCCATTTTTCAAATGGTTGAGTCACTTTAACAGGATGTAAGGGCATCCTATCATTTCGTTGTGTAATCTTGTAACGTTGGCATTCATCACATCCTTCTGCAAAAAGTGATGCATCCTTAAATAAGGTTGGCTACCAATAACCTGATTGCAACACCTTTCGAGTTGTTAGTTCCCCTGAGAAATGTCATGTGGGCCTGTAGAGAGTTCCTCCAATGAGAGAGTAAGGTTCACATTCTTTTAACAGTTTTTGAGCTATGTCTTTACGAAGCTCTTTGGGTGGAAAACCATTAACTAGAAAGTTCACAATCTTCTCACTCCATTCAGGTATGGTTTCGACTAGGAATAGAGAAGTATCGGGCAACTCATCATCAACTCCAGTAGGGGCTTCACCATTGGGTATGCGAGACAAGTGATCAGCCATGACATGTCTTTTACCAGGTCTCACCACAACGGTAAAATCAAACTCAAGGAGAATTAACAACCATCGTGTAATTCTTCCCGTGGAACAAGGTTTATTTACTAGATACAACAAGGCTTGATGATCAACATAGAACACAAACTTGTTGGCCAGAAGGTAGTAGCAAAATTTCTTCACTGTGTAAATCATACCTGAACCTTCTCGCTCTGTAGTGGTGTAGTTTCTCTCGGCATCATTCAATTGACGACTTGCAAAGCTAATGGGATAGTCTAGTTTATGTTCTCCTGGTTGAGCTAGAACACACCCAATAGCAAAGTTTGATGCATCAATATGCACATGAAAAATTACATTCCAATCGGGCACTCGTAGAATAGGAGCGCTAGTCAAGGTTTTTTTCAATGACTCATAAGCATGGTCACACTCCGCAGTCCATTGGAACTCAATAAGAAGCTTGTACAAAGGACGAGCTATCTCGGTAAAGTTTAAAATAAACCGTCGGTAATAACCAACATGGCCCATGAACCTTTGAACTCCTTTATAGTTTGTACGTGGTGGAAATTCTGCAATGGCTTTAATTTTTCTCTCATCTGTGGAAATCCCATTTTTGGACACTATATGCTCTAAAATGACTCCATGTTTAACCCAAAATTGGCATTTGAAAGGGTTTAAGGAGATGCGATACAATCTACACTTCTCAAACACTTTTCGTAAGCATCATAGATGTTATTTCCAAGAGGAATAAACACAAAGGTCATCTAAGAAAGCTTCACAAAACTCCCTCAAATATTCTCTAAAAGCAGTGTTTATTAATCTTTGAAAGGTAGCAGGGGCATTGGTTAAGCCAAAAGCCATAACACGAAATGCGAACACTCCAAATTCGGTTATAAAGGCTATTTTAGCTTGGTCCTCCAACGCAATTGTGTTTTGATTGTATCCAGAGTACCCATCTAAAAAGCTATAAGCTTCCTTCCCTGCAACTCTTTCAAGCACATGTTCTGAATATGGCAAGGGATAATGGTCCCTCCTAGTGGCGGCATTAACCTTCTTAAGATCCACGCACACTCTGAGTTTCCCATTCTTTTTTGGCACAATAACTATTGGAGACACCTATTCTGAGTGCTCAATAGGGTATATGAATCCGCATTCCACAAGTTTTTCAATCTCTTCTTGAACGATTTTTGCATATTTAGGATTCATTGGGTAGGGTCGTTGCTGAACTGGTTTAGCCATGCTATTCATGGGGATTGTGTGTTGCACTAGGGAAGGTGGAACACCTTTCATATCATGATATGTCCAGGCAAATATATCCCTGAATTCCTTGAGAAGTTCTTTAAGTACACACTCAGTCTCGGTCAGATCTTGGGCACTGAAAACAGGTTTAGACTCTTCTCCTGGGTCTGCTAACTCTATTTCCTTAACTATTGTTGGACCATCATAGACTCCATTGCTCCCATTGATAGGTTTTCTTTGAGCCTTTGTATACACAACCTTACGTTCCTCTGAGGTATAGGATTTGAAATGTTCACGTGCAGGGTGTAAGTCTATGGAGTCCTGTTGTTATGTGGACTGTGATTTCACTTTCGATTCCTTTTGTTGTTGAGCTAACTCTCGATTTTGTCGTCTCCTTATAGTACGGCTCAACTTTGGCTTCTCTGTAGCCTCTAGTTGTGCGATGTCAATGGGTTGTGGACTACACCACATAACGCTTTGAAGGTATTCACCCCAGTTATCTACCAACTTCTGATGAGCATCACATGCCCCCATATAATTAAGCCATTCTACGGTAGATTTCTTTTCATTTATTCTAGCATGCACATTTGCTCGATATCGTTGCCTCTTATATCTCTTACTCTTCTTGATTACGGCCGATCTATAGTGAAGAGACACTAGATGAATCACTACTTGTGTCTTCTGTTCCCTTGGATAGATTATCATCTACGTTACCACTAGGCCCTGAATGGTTTGTCCCCACATTTTCACTAAGATTTAACTCATATTCTTCGTCCTCACAGTCAATTTCAATTGATGATTCTGACCCTAAATCGTGTGGGCTATAGTCTTGTGAGGCGCTACTGGTTCTAATGCCAGTCAAACCTTCATCTTGTAGGTTATCAAAAGCTATATGTATTGCTTCTAGCATGTTTAAGGGTACAAGTGGTGGCATTTCATCCCCCTCAGGTGTTACCAAGGTCGTCCCACTATTTCCCCAAGTGTCTATGGTTGCTGCTAGGTGGACCTAATCCACATTGTCCGACTCAGTCATCCCATGTAGTACATCCATATATGGAGAATCTTCCCCAACATCAGTGTCCGCTTTACACGTGTAACAATACTGCAATGGGGACAAGTGAATTGTGGTGTTAGATCTATGATCAATTATAAACGTGTTTCCTAGAGAATATGCTCGACCTGTCACAAGATCCACTCGAATGACAGAATCTTGGAACTGCAGGTAGACATGGTTTTTAGACCAGTCATGCACCATTTTTGCTTCCCTCATGAAAGGACGTCCTAAGATCATCTTCGATGCCAAAGTGTGTTTGGAGAAATCCATAACAATGAAGGTAATCCTTATTTTATGTCCAAAGACCTTGATCTTGAGATCTTCTAGCATCCCAATAGGTTTAACAATAGACCCATTGGCCATCTTCACTACTATGGTTGTGGTCGCAAGTTGAGGTCTTCCCATAGTTTCCCAGTAATTTTTAGTCACAATGCTAACCCCAGCGCCACCATCAAGGATTCCCTTCATAGTTAATCCCTTAGTAGTGATTGGTATGGTTGCATTGGATTCATCACCCTCAAAGTATTGTCCCAACTTGTTAGCAGGTATTTCTATAACAAGGTTCTCATCTAGGTTGGGTTGTGGATCTAAGTGTTCCTCCTCTATTGGCATCTCCCCAGCTCCATCCATCTGGGCAAATTGTGGTAGCCCAAACTTTAGTTCTCCATTGAGTAAGGTTCGAAGAGCTGAGACTAGCTCATGATCTTTATATAGTTTGGACATGATGGTGGTTCTAACTTCTGAAGACATGAAGTCCATCAATTTGACAATGTTTAACGGCACCTTTTGGACTTCAGTCCCTTGACGTGGGGAAGATGGGATCTCCATTTCTTCGATAGGATCAAGTAGTCCCTCTGTAAACATTCTTTCCATCAAGAAGTGAGTACGCCCACTTTCCCATGACTTTAAGTCACTTTCTTCTTGGATGACACTAGGTATGGCTAAGGGTCTATGGACTTGGTGAGGTTGTTGTTGCGTAGGGAACACGGTGTCTATAATCTAGATCTGCCTAGGTGCTGGTTCTAGATCCCGTTGGGTATCTTCTACCAAACTCCTTAATTGCTTGACTCGCTCAATCTCCTCTGTAGGGTTTGGATAAGTTCCTATCTTCTTCTTGGATCCTGGCCATTGTGGCTCATGAAGATCTTCCTTGTTGGTTTCTATCTTAGTGGTCGTTTTGGTCTCCATGGTTTCACCTGAATCAGAATCCTCTTCAGTGTCGTTCATATATATGGGGTCGTCACCAGTCCCTATTGTTGGTCTTTGAACTGGGGTCTGACTTCGCTGCTTTTTGAGATCTCTTCCTTCGTGTTTTCTTCTTTTTCTGAGATTGGGCAATTGATGCCGTGTCTCTTTCCTCAAGAATATAATTTTGTTTTTGGAGCATCGATCGTGTGAGTACGTTTATTGGTACCACAGGTGTACTTTGTGATGGATCCTCGGTAACTTCAATCAAGTTTAATGGCATGATCTTCGGTGCATTTGGATTATTTGGACATTGGGCAATCAAATGATCTATGCCACATCGATTACACATGAGTATTGGCATTGTAGATGTGCTTGCTTGACTGGTTTTCATTAGTGTGGCATTCTTTTGTGGCCTAATAGGACACTCGGCTACACTATGTGGACCTCCACACTCATAGCATTGAAGAGGTTGTCTCTTAGCAGTGTAATTGATATTTTGGCCTCTTGCCACAAGAGCAGCTACTTGATATACATGTTTGAATTGTCCCCAATAGTCCTCCATGTAGTATTGTGGACTTTCTTCAAGCACATCCATCCCATAGGCAATATTAGGATCTATATCTTCCTCATAGCCTTCCAAACCAGAAATAGATGACTCACAACCCACTTGATTCACAGAAGTGATTCTCGGATGTGGTGGTTGCGGTCCTAGCACTGGAGGTGGTAAAGGTGTTGTTTGAACAACATTTTGGGCCCTAGGGACCATGTGTTGTGCTGTTTGTTCAAGAGGTGGGGCCGGCATCAATGCAGGCACTCGAGGTGTGTCTGTCCATGCTAAGGTTGGTCTATTGGCCATCGCACTCTTAAATACTATGCAATCCTTAGCTTGATGACCATACCTCCCACAGGCATTGCAGTTCCCATTGAATTTTACTCTAAAAGTAGGGCATTCACTGGTACTATGCGGTCCATAGCATACTGACCACCATTGTTGCTCCCTTCTTGGATACATATGATTGTTTTGCAGAGCACGATTGTCTCTAATAATCTCTTGAATAGCCTTGGTGAGATCTGCTAAAGTCATCTCAGATATCTTTGGCTCTTTAGCAATAGGCTTTAGGGTCATTGGTTGATGCCCTGATGCTTGTGAGCTAATAGATTTAGGCTCAACAGACACTCTTTCTCCTTGAATCATTAAATTATCCTCCAATTGGATCGCATTGGTGGTGACTGCTTCCCAAGTGGTGATACCTCTAATGACTAGGCCATTGTAGATATCCTCATGTCGTAATCCCCTAATGAATCTATCAAGAAATTGATTATTATTGAAGCGCTCATTTTGATTACAACGAGAATTCAAATGCTTCAAGAGACTAATAAAGTCTCTCACCGACTCTCCTGTGTGTGTGTGTGTGTGTGTGTGTGTGTGTGAGAGAGAGAGAGAGAGAGAGAGAGAGAGAGAGAGAGAGAGAGAGTATACATCATAAAAGATAGATCATTGTGAGTTTCTATAGACACCACATTTACCCTTGGCCATTGTGAAAGTGCATCGACCACTTGGTTGTGCTTGCCAGCAATGTGAGCAATATGAAATTTAAATTGAGAAAGAAAATTTGCCCACCTCATTTGTTTATCAAAAACCTGGTTTGCATCATGATTTTCTTGTGGATTTATGACCCATTCGTAGTATGAATGGAGCCCCCAAGAGATAGTGCTTCCATGTGTCTAGGGCGTGTAGAATAGCTAAAAGCTTTTTTTTTGTATATGCCCAAGACCCGTTTATTGGCATTGAGTCTTCGGCTCTTAAATACTATGGCATGCCCTTCTTGAAGCAAGACTGTTCCAAGGCAATCACCACAAGCATCACATTGGACCTCAAATGGCTTTGAGAGATCCGGAAGCATGAGGACTGGTTGAGAGCTAAGCTTCTCTTTGAGCTTTTCAAAAGCATTTTGCTCCTTAGCAATCCATGAATACTTAACATTCTTCTTTGTTAAGTCATGTAATGGTCCTGCTATTTGAGAAAATTTTTCTATGAAGCATCTATAGTATGCACACATCCTAATAAAGCTTCTTGGCTCATGTAGATTCCTTGGATTAGGCCATGCTTTTATTACCTCCAACTTTGACGGATCCATATGGATACCATCTTGAGAGATAATGTGATCTGAATATTGTATCTCTTGTAGAAAAAAATCACTTTTCTTTTGATTAATGAAAAACTTATTCTCTCTCACAACTTGAAAGATTACTTGGAGGTGTCGCTTGTACTCCTCAAGAGAGTTTGAGTGGCTTGAAGATTTTTGTCTATCGTGAGTTTAAATGCGGCTAGAGCATTTGTCAGGCGAAAATTTATAACTTATCAAATAGATCTTCTACCCGCGGCACAGGAAATCTTTTTTTTATAGTGATCCTATTTAGTGCTCTATAGTCTACACACATGTGATATATGCCATCTTTCTTTCGCATTAAAAGTACTGGTGAACAGAATGGAGAGGATCTAGGCCTCACCATCCCTTTTCCACCTATTCATGCACTTGCCTCATTATCTCCTCTTGTTGAGCTTGTAAAACTCAATAGGGAGGTTTATTAGGTGGTGAGCATCCTAGTAGAAGCTCTATTGCATGATCATTATCCCCTCGTTTTGGAGGTAGCTCACTAGAGATGTCATCAATGAAAAAATCTTGGAATCCATTTAGGAAATTAGACGACTCTAATTCCTCTTGATTCCCTTTATTGTTACTTGTGAAAACATTAGAATCATTTACAGATTCTCTAACAAAAATCATATACGCAAAAGTAGAACTTTTCATTGACTTATCAAAAGCAAACGTATTTACCAAGGATATGGTGTTTTCCGAATCATTAGCATCTATATACATGCTCTTTTTCCTAGGTGAAGTAGATTCTCCTTTAAGGGAACTTTATGTTGGCAACCATAAAGTTCCTTGAACCTGGTGCCTCTAGGATAACACCCTCATGTTGGAGAGGAGAGATAAAAAAGTCTTCTTTGTCGACGTAGCTTTAGAAATGAAGCGTCAACTTCCCAAACAAGGGAGTAATGGAGGCTTGTTGTCCCTTGAAAGCCGTGTCAGCAGTTACAATATCTCCCATCTCAAAAGCTTAAATGCCCAGCTTGGTGGCCAACTCCATTGATATGAAGTTGTGAGTAGATCCAGGATCAAACAAAATGAAGTCATCATGCTCCCTTACTTTTCCCCAAGCATAGGAGAGGGATGAGCCTTTGCAATGAGTATCCTCTTTTGGAGCTTCAACCATTGGAGCTCTAGGAGTATCATTGTGTACATTTCTTTTGGGGCAAGAACAATAATCATGTCCTTGCTCCCCACACTTAAATAATTTATGGTCTTTACGAAAAGCCTCTAATTCTTTGGGAGAGAGCTTATTTTCACCTTTGTAAGCTCCTTTCTTCTTGGCCTTGTTGTTGTTCGTGTTGGTGTTGCCTTGGGAAGAGTTTTGAGCATTGCTCTTCCCTTTAGCTTCATTTCGATCCTTGTTTTCCATGGGCTTGAAATTTCTTCTTGCCCCTTGTTGGAAATTGATCCTTGAAGCAACCATACTGTGGTGGATGACTTCAGTGATAGTGCTAGGTTATTGTGAGTTGACATACTCGGCCATTTCATCAAAGACCATATAAGGTAAAGTGGGAAAATCCCAATTCCTAGGTTGGACAACTTTCAATATATCATGTACAAAATATAGAGATTTTGTCAAAAATTTGAGTTTTCTTAAGGTCTCATTCCACTTTATGCACATACAATACACAATGAAAACAACTAAAGTACCATGGTTTCAATCAATTGGATTATTAGGAGACGAGTATATTGCATCCATTATCGTTGTCTATGTCCTACTGTCCTACCTACAACTTATCTCAACATGGAGAGCTTGGTTTCTAGGTCCACCACTTGTCCAAGTTAATGTAAAAGTGACTCAAGGTTCACAACTTGTGAAAGCAAGGATCCATTGAGGAATACAATCCACTTGGCTATTTTTTCTTAATTTATTGCATGTGACATTCAAGCAAGGTCCACTTCTAATCTATAACTTCTTAATTTGAGGCATGGGGCATACATAAAATATGTAGCATATGCTTTATTGCCTCATAGGAAGGTTGGTTTCAAGGTGCACTTATCCATGCTAGCCTATCTTGGAGAAATGATGGAGCTTGCTTCTCTCCTTGTTTCAATGGAGACTAGCTTGGACAAGTGGTGGACCTTTGCTTCTCTCTATGTTTCAATAGAGTTAGCTTGGACAAGTGGTGATCTTGGAACAAAACCCCCATGTAAAACATATCATGGGTATTCCAAGTGATTAGAAAGATTACCATTTAAGATATAACCTTATAGGTTGGAAAAATGGAGCTTGGCTTGGAGAAATGGTGGACCTTTGATTCTCTCCATGTTTCAATGGAGCCTATCTTGGATAAATGGTGGAGCTTGCTTCTGTCCATGTTTCGATGGAGCCTAGCTTGAACAGTTGGTGGACCTTTGCTTCTCTCTATGTTTCAATAGAGTTAGCTTAGACACGTGGTGGATCTTCAAACTAAGCCAACTACTATCAATGTTTCCTAGCTTGGACAAGTGGTGGAGTGTTTCTCTACTCCATGTTTCAATGGATCTTAGCTTGGACAAGTGTTGGACCTTAAAACAAAAACCCCATGTACAACATAGAATGGATTTTTTAGATTTCAATGGAGTCTAGATTTAACAAATGGTGGAGCATGTCTTCATCCATGTTTCAATGAAACTAGCTTGGACAAGTGGTGGACCTTGTAACAAACCCCCCCATGTACAACATATCATTGGTTTTCTAAGTGATGGGAAGGAATACCATTCAAGATATAGACTTATAGCTTGGATAAGTAGTTGACTTTAAAACCAAATTCATCATAATCCAATGAAATACAGGTTAGCCAATTCCTAAATCTTGAGACCAAACCTCCCATGCTATTAGAGATAATATATTGGATAAGTGGTGGACCTTCTATTATTTTCCCATGCCTAGTTTAGACTACCGGTACACTTTGCAGCTATAAAGGTTGGACGAGTTGTGGAGCCTTGTTTCTATCCATGTTTTAATGGATCCTAGCTTGGACAAGTGGTGGACCTTGGAAAAAAGCTTCCATGTACAACATATATGAGGTTTTCCATGTTTTAATGGAACCTATCTTGGACAAATGGTGAATCTTGCTTCTCTCCATGTTGATTTTGGAACTACCTTAGACAAGTGGTGAAGCTTTGCTTTTCTACTCTTCATAATACAATGAAGTATACGTTGGTTACATGGTGAATCTTAAGGCCAAACCTCCCATTTTACTAGAGATGATAGGTTGGACAAGTGGATCAACCTTCTATCATTTCTCCATGACTATATTGGACAATTAGTAGACCTAACATCTCTCTATGTTGTCTAGAGATAAGCTTGGACAAGTGATGGACCCTGCTTCTCTCTTCCCTTGGTTTACTAGTTTGAAGACTCAGTATATATACTTTCTTAGATCTAGCTTGAACAAGTGGTGGACCTTGTATCCACAATCTTAATTCATTACAAAAAAGTATATGAAAAAATAACATAGGAATCTTGGTTTGAAGGTCAAGCAATTAGGTTCCAAATGCACATAATAATATATTTTCCACCCATAATAAAAGAAAGTTAAATATGTTATTACCAAATTGACAAAGGTAACGTCCAAGAATTCTAGCTTTGCATCTTGTCAGATCTAAATCTTCATCAAGGCGACATGCATGTATACATCAACTTTCAAGCCATTCAAGAATACATGCACTTAGATTCCATAGTTTTGTTTTCAAAGTCTTTTAGGTTCTAAAACTCTTTCACGTAAATTATGTAATGACAAAATTCTTGAAGCAAACATTTGTGCCCAAGAAAAAGATCCCTCTCACATATTTAAAGTCCATGAATTCTCTGATCCATACTTACAAGTTTTATTTTGACATCAAACATCAATTCTCTCATAGTTACAAATAAATGCAACCTTGATATGAATTGACAAAAAATGAATTTCTTTTACTATATGACCCAACATAGGCCCCAATCAAATAAAAAATGAGTCTCCAAAAATTTGGGTGCACTCTAGCAATACATCAGAGTCCCTTTACAATAGGATGCACTCCAATAGTACATTGAAGTCCCCTTAGAGTAGGGTGCACTCCATTCAAGTGTTCATAAAATTGACACACCTTTGTTTTTTTATAAAAAAGACTATATCAAATTATACAAATGTTGAAAGATACACACTAGAATAAAAAAAGCATCTTATGGCCATATTTATTCAATTCTTTCATGTTGACAAGTACACACCAAGGACATAATTTGTCTTAGAATCACTATACTGATTTACAATTGTGTTGTATGTATAGACTCTCTTATCTCTTGCATACAACCATCCTACCAACCATGGAATTATGGTTCTCTGCAAGAAGTTTTGAAGTTGCTCGGAAGTTTGCCTCCACATCTTTGGAAATATAAGATATGTCCCTGGCATGTTCCACATCACCCTATATGGAGTGTCATCAAAAATTAAGGTATTGTTTGCATCCAAATCCTCAAATATCTTCCAAATATCACTCAAATTTTTGTGATAAACCCTTGTAAATCCTAACATAATATTTGGATTTTGGCAATTTTTGTTACTCATAAACACCTTGAACTTGGTATACTGCTCAGGAAAACATTTTTGTGTGATGCGTTGCACCCTTGTTAAGTTATAGCAACTCCATATCCATAGCTCAAAGTATTCAGCACAAAAATCCAAAAAACTTTGTGCGTCTGGTCGCACCACATGATAAACTTCATCTTTATCCTCCACAAGTCGCATGTGTTGAGCCCAAGATGGCATAGAATCTCCATGTTTCATTTCAATTGTCTTGAGAAGTAACCCCTCTAGATCCAAGATAAGTACTCTTTTGATGTCCTTGAAAGAAAGTGGTAGGTGATAAGGAGGTGATTCATTCCTTGGACAAGGTCTTGGAAGAGGTTGGATGGGTAATTCAATAGTTTTCTTCAATTTATACCAGCATATAGCCAATCCATTTTTCTGTAATGGTTCTGAAATTAAAGAACAAGAACACTTAATGCAAACACAACAATAGACATGAGTTTTACATTGTCTACCCTAAGGTTTTATTAGATACCAAAATCCATCTATGATCTACTCATTAATAGAAAGAAAGTCAATTAAAATCCAAACTCTTTTTTATGCTACACTCTCTCTTAGTCTCAATACCATGGAGGTCAACTAGACTTAAGTCAACTAATAACTACTACTTGTTGTTAAAGGTATGCTTGAAGTGCATAAGCTTAACCAATGCTCTAGTGTAGAATGGGTATTTAGGTCTCAAGGTCTACCACTTATCCAAGCAAAGATCCATTTAGATATGGAAACCCAATTTTTCTTAATATAATGATATAGAGTGGACAAGTGGTGAATCCTGAGACCAAACCACTCATGCTACTAGGGATAATAGGTTGGAAAAGTGGTGGACCTTGAATGTAAACCCCCCATGTACAAAGTATCAGGGGTTTTGGGTATTTCAATCGACTCTAGCATCTTCGAGACATGGTGGAGCTTACTTCTCTCCATGTTTCAATGGAGTCTATCTTGGATAAATGGTGGAGCATCATTCTCTCCATGTTTCAATGGAGCCTAGCTTGGACAAGTGGTGGACGTTTGTTTCTCTCTATGTTTGAACAGATTTAGCTTGGACAAGTGGTGGACCTTGGAACAAAATCCCCATGTAAAACATATCATGGACATTACAAGTGGTGAGAAAAAATACCATTAATATATAACCTTATAGGTTGGACAAGTGGTGGACCTTAACACCCAATTATTATTAATATAATGACATAGAGTGGACAAGTGGTGAATCTTGCGACCAAACCTACTAGGAAAAGTAGGTTGGACAAGTGGTGGACCTTGAATGCAAACCCCCCATGTACAAAATATCACTCATGCTACTAGGAATAATTTGGTATTAAGGTCCATGTTTCAATGGAGCCTAGCTTGGAAAAGTGGTGGACCTTTGTTTCTCTCTATGTTTCAATAGAATTAGCTTGGACAAGTGGTGAACCTTGGAACAAAACCCCCATGTAAAGCATGTCATGGGCATTACAAGTGGTGAGAAAAAATACCATTCAAGGTATAACCTTATAGGCTGGACAAGTGGTGGACCTTAGCACCCAATTCCTCTTATTATAATGACATAGAGTGGAAAAGTGGTGAATTGTGAGACCAAACCTACTAGGGATAATAGGGTGGACAAATGGTTGACCTTGAATGTAAATCACCCATGTACAAAATATCATGGGTTTTGCGTATTTCAATGGAGCCTAGCATCTAGGAGACATGGTGGAACTTACTTATGTCCATGTTTTAATGGAGCCTATCTAGGAGAAATGGTGGAGGTTCCTTCTCTCCATGTTTCAATGGAGCCTAGCTTGGACAAGTCGTGGACCTTTGTTTCTCTCTATGTTTAAATATGGTTAGCTTGGACAAGTGGTGGATCTTGGAATGAAACTCCCATGTAAAACATATCATGGGCATTTCAAGTGGCGAGAAAGGATACCATTTAAGATATAACCTTATAGGTTGGACAAGTGGTGGACCTTAACACAATATAATGACATAGAGTGTACAAGTGGTGAATCTTGAAACCAAACCACTCATGCTACTAGGGATAATAGGTTAAACAAGTGGTGGGCCTTGAAATAAAACCCCCTAGAGTGTTTCAATGGAGCCTAGCTTGGAAACATGGTAAAGCTTGCTTCTCTCCATGTTTCAATGCAGCCTATCTTGGATAAATGGTGGAGCATCATTCTCTCCATGTTTCAATGGAGCCTAGCTTGGACAAGTGGTGGACCTTTATTTCTCTCTATGTTTGAATAGAGTTATCTTGGAAAAGTGGTGGACCTTGGAACAAAACCCCCATGTAAAACATATCATGGGCATTACAAGTGGTGAGAAAAATACCATTTAATATATAACCTTATAGGTTGGACAAGTGGTGGACCTTAACACCCAATTATTCTTAATATAATGACATAGAGTGGATAAGTGGTGAACTTGGGACCAAACCTACTAGGAAAATAGGTTCGACAAGTGGTGGACCTTGAATGTAAACCCCCCATGTACAAAATATCACTCATGCTACTAGAAATAATTTGGTATTAAGGTCCATGTTTCAATGCAGCCTAGCTTGGAAAAGTGGTGGACCTTTGTTTCTCTCTATGTTTCAATAGATTTAGCTTGGACAAGTGGTGGACCTTGGAACAAAACCCCCATGTAAATCATGTCATGGGCATTACAAGTGGTGAGAAAAAATACCATTCAAGCTATAACATTATAGGTTGGACAAGTGGTGGACCTTAACACCCAATTCCTCTTAATATAATGACATAGAGTGGACAAGTGGTGAATCATGAGACCAAACCTACTAGGGATAATAGGTTGGACAAGTGGTGAACCTTGAATGTAAACCCCCCATGTACAAAATATTATGGGTATTGGGTATTTCAATGGAGCCTAGCAACTTGGAGACATGGTGGAGCTTATTTCTCTCCATGTTTCAATGGAGCCTATCTAGGAGAAACAGTGGAGGTTCCTTCTCTCCATGTTTCAATGAGCCTAGCTTGGACAAGTGGTGGACCTTTCTTTCTCTATATGTTTTAATAGAGTTAGCTTGGACAAGTGGTGGACCTTGGAATGAAACCCCCATGTAAAACATATCATGGGCATTTCAAGTGGTGAGAAAGGATACCATTTAAAATATAACCTTATAGGTTGGACAAGTGGTGGACCTTAACACATAGTTCTTCTTAATATAATGACATAGAGTGTACAAGTGGTGAATCTTGAGACCAAACCACTCGTGCTACTAGGGATAATAGGTTGGACAAGTGGTGGACCTTGAATGTAAACCCCTCATGTACAAAATTATGGGTTTAGGGTATTTCAATGGAGCCTAGCTTGGAGACATGGTGGAGATTGCTTCTCTCAATGTTCAATGGAACCTATCTTGGAGAAATGGTGGATCATCCTTCTCTCCATGTTTCAATGGAGCCTACCTTGGACAAGTGGTGGACCTTTGCTTCTCTCTATGTTTCAATAGAGTTAGCTTGGACAAGTGGTGGGTCTTGGAACAAAACCCCTTTGTAAAACATAGCATGGACATTACAAGTGATAAGGAAAAATATCATTCAAGATATAACCTTACAGGTTGGAAAAGTGGTGATGGACCTTGACAAGTGGTGAAGGATACCATTTAAGATATACCCTTATAGGTTGGACAAGTGGTGGACCTTAACACCCAGTTATTCTTAATATAATGACATAGAGTGGATAAGTGGTGAATCTTAAGACCAAACCACTCATGCTACTAGGTATAATACGTTAGAGAAGTGGTAGACCTTGAATGTAAACACCCCATGTACAAAATATCATGGTTTTAGGGTGTTTCAATGGAGCCTAGAATCTTGGAGACATGGTAGATCTTGATTCTTTCCATGTTTGAATGGCACCTATCTTGGAAAAATGATGGAGGTTACTTCTCTCCATGCTTCAATGGAGCCTAGCTTTGACAAGTGGTGAACCTTTGCTTCTCTCTATGTTTGAATAGAGTTAGCTTGGACAAGTGGTGGACCTTGGAATGAAACCCCCATGTAAAACATATCATGGGCATTTCAAGTGGTGAGAAAGGATACCATTTAAGATATAACCTTATAGGTTGGACAAGTGGTGGACCTTAATACATAGTTCTTCCTAATATAATGACATAGAGTGTACAAGTGGTGTATCTTGAGACCAAACCACTCGTGCTACTAGGGATAATAGGTTAGACAAGTGGTGGGCCTTGAAATAAAACCCCCATGTACAAAATAAAATGGGTTTAGGGCATTTAAATGGATCCTAGCTTGGAGACATGGTGGAGCTTTCTTCTCTCCATGTTTCAATGAAGCCTATCTTGGAGAAATGGTGGAGCATCCTTCTCTCCATGTTTCAATATAGCTTAGCTTGGACAAGTGGTGGATCTTTGGTTCTCTCTATGTTTCAATAGAGTTAGCTTGGACAAGTGGTGGACATTGAAACAAAACTCCCATGTAAAACATATCATGGGTAGTTCAAGTTGTGAGAAAAAAAACCATTTAAAAATATAACCTTATAGGTTGGACAAGTGGTGGACCTTAACACCCAATCCTTTTTAATACAATGACATAGAGTGGACAAGTGGTTGAATCTTGAGACCAAAAGCTATCAAGCTACTAGGATACTTGGTTGGACAAGTGGTGGATCTTGAAATGTCATCCCCTATGTACAAAATATCATGGGTTTAGGGTGTTTCAATGGAGTCTAGCATATTGGAGAATGGTGGAGCTTGCTTCGCTCCATGTTTTCAAGTGGTGGGACCTTCAATTATTTTCCCATACCTAGTTTAGCAACCCATACCACTTTGCAACTCTAAGGTTGGACGAGTGGTGGAGCTTTGTTTATTTCCATGTTTTAATGGATCTAGCTTGGACAAGTGGTGGACCTTGGAAAAAAGTCCCCCTGTACAACATAGCTGAGTTTTTTCATGTTTTAATGGAAGAGAGATTTGACAAATGGTGGAGCTTGCTTATCTCCATGTGGATTTTAGAACTAGCTTGGACAAGTGGTGAGCTTTGCTTTTCTACTCTTCATAATACAATGATGTATAGGTTGGTTACATGGTGAATCTTAAGGCCAAACCTCCCATCTTACTAGAGATGATAGGTTGGACAAGTGTTCAACCTTCTATCATTTCTCCATGCCTATAATTAGACAATTAGTAGAACTAGCATCTTTCTATGTTGTCTAGAGCTGAGCTTGGACAAGTAGTGGACCTTGCTACTCTCTTCCCTTGGTTTATTAGTTTGAAGACTCATTATATATACTTGCTTAGATCTATATAATTACTCATTAGTTAGGTTACAAGTAGGTATGTAATTTGTTAGCCTCAAGGGACTTTGAATATTGAATAGTAAGAAAGTCAAGTGCTGGTTTGAAGATCTTTTGCTTATCTAAACTAGACTCTAACTCAATAATAAGTCTCTTAAGTTCACGAATTGTCCTATCTAGGCTCAAAAGAGTCTTAATTGGTTTGTGCTAGATTCTAACTTCCTTGATGGGGTAGAATCCTAGAAAAATGAGGCACTATAAGTTTTACCTTAGCTCAAATGGATTTTCACTTAAACTAGACTGCAATTTGGCACTCTAGTATCTTTGTCTTGATGGAGTTTAACACTAGATACATAGTAGTGATATTTAAGCTTCATGTCTCTTCACTTGATCGAGATATGAGACCATACTTCAAGGTACCACTTGTCTTACCTAAAGACCAATGTGAGACATGGGAGCAAGAAAGCCATCCGATATTGTTTTAAGGACTATTACATAGACAATCAATAACTTAAGTAAAGCAAAAAGACTTGGATCTTTCACAATTAATAACTTAAGTAAAGCAAAAAGACTTGGATCTTTGACAGTTTTTTTCAAAACTAAAAAAGCACAATCTCATGCTAACAAAACTATAAATCACAATTGAAAGTTTTGAACGAGAAAAAGATCAGCAATCTTATAAGAAGGATTTTTTCATTTCATTTGATGATTACAAACTAAAGAAAAGTCTTCAAGAAATTGATAAACAAAAAATGTAGGTGATGCTTCATTATTTTGAGCAAACATATCAAAATCTCTATTGATTGAGCTCATCTAGTAGTATCCTTTGTAAGATCCTGCAGGAAGGAATAAAAAGAAAGATTTGTTAGATACCATGCACATGAGTGTTCAAGTATGTGTATCAAGAATATATGACATGTCACTAGTACCTTAGGGTTGCTTTCTATCCAGCCTTAGAAGATTGTTCTCAGCTTTCACCTTATTTATATAAGCCTTTGCTGTGGTTGCCTTCAAAACTCTTTTGTGTTACAACCCAATTGCCTAGCTAAAGTGGTCAATTGTGACGCCTTCATGCTTTCAATGGGTGTACGCTCCTTTGCTAAGATCTCTTGTATTTGGGCTCTTCTCATTTCATTGCGGTGGCTTGTGTCACTTGCATTTTCAATGATAGTTTCATCCTGTCACCTTTTGCAGGTGGTATTCTTCTTGTAAAGAACACCTTAGCTGACAAACATCATTTTTCTGCTTCCAATACTCCATGATTTTGTTTGTATTCACTATCATTTGTCACTTTAGGTTGTCCATAACGATTAGAAGCAATTAAAATCACGCACATCCCTTCTCTCATCAAGCTGAATCAAGTATGGCAGTAGCTCCTCCAAGAGCATATTGTCAACCATCTTCTCAGCATCAAATTGTGGTGGAAAAAATGCAATTGTTTGCTGGTGAAATACATCCCTTGTAAGGAGAGTCATCAATAAGCACTGTTCTTTGTGGATCACATTCAAACCCCATGGCAATTTTGGCTAGAGGCTTGAACATTGCCTCAACGTTTGGATTGTCGGGTCTAAACAATTTTTGAGTTTGAGCGGTGTAGCAAACATCTTGCGACCAAATTGCAAAGAAAGGCAATGTATCCTCAGCTAAGTTGTTTAGTGCTGCAAGGATTTGATACACATTATTCCTAGTAGCTGTCGACCAAATTGCAACATTAAACCTCTGTAAAATAGTCTTCAAGAATTGGATGCAACCTGGCCTGAGTATAATATATCTTTTTGAATCCATTTGCACTGAGTTGTGGTGTGAGGATGGTTGAGGGGAACGTTTCAACAATAGACCATTTAAATCCAATATAATTGTAAGCATGGATTTCTCAACATCTACGCTACATGACGTAGTACCAATTGGCAATAGCTCGTGAGTGGACTTTTCAGTCTCTTTTGATGTATGTTGCATTTTTGAAGCATCGATTTCTTGGTTCTCATTATTGGAAGCTTGCTCAAGTTGCACAACACTAGACTCTTAGTATAGAAATATCATCCATCTTGGGACTTTAGAAACCATAGAATCTATGGATTCTATAGTTGTTGACTGAACCATAGGAGCATTATCCATCCCAGTTTGTGAATCTAAAAAAACACACACACAAATGGTATCTCAAAACCACTAGAATTTTATTCACCATTTTTTATGTAGAACTCCTAGTAAGAAATTTATTTAAGGTAAAGTCGTTGTTAGAATCCTTGCAACCATTTTCAGCATTCGTACACCAAACACCACTTGTCTAAAATACAATCTACTAACTCAACATTTTCCATCCTACACTTTATTAAAGATGAGTACTTAAAGTGAAAACTAAAAGCCACCCTTGTTGAGGAAACATGGATACAAGGTCCACCAAATGTCCAACCTAGACTACAAGCAAAAACAATTAGAGATTTGGCTTAGATTTGGATTCAAAGGCCACCACTTATTCAAGTAAGTAACTCCACTTGTTTAAGACAGTAATGTTTGAAGCCCCACCACTTGTCCAACCTAGACATTGATTAAATTTTGTAAGATTTATCACAAATCTAGAGTAGAATCAAGATTCTATGGCCAAGGTAGTCAAATAAGTTAGACAACACACAAAGCATAAGAGCACTTAGATTCTCGTTGAGCATAAACTAAACAATAATCAAATGTTATATTCACTTGAGATTTCATCCATGAAAAATGAAATGATGCATGTACTTGAGATTTCCATCCATGTACAATACTTTACAATGTCAAGTAAAGTTATAGTCAGCAAACAACTCTTCTCCTGCTTCAACTTGACAAATAGTCTCAATGCATACATGGCCATATTCTTCTGACTTGATGTGTGAAGAGGTGCATTATGCCAGGTGGAAATTTGGATCAAATGTATAGCGTACGTTGGGACAGAAATTGTACTGTGAGAACTATTTATATAGCCCGACACGTTCCTTCTTCTACACAACCAATAATGTATGATTGATCTTCCTCTTCTTCTATGTTTGGATCCTCTAGAAGAGAATAATTTATAAGCTCTTGGAATAATTTTGCATATCTTTTTCAATCTTGAAATCTATACTTATGCCCTCCATAGTTTAGAATAGTCAAACCACTTTCCAGGGTAGTATGCACAATAGCCCATAACCAGCTCCTTCAATACAAGAAAGTCGCACTTCAAAATCCACAACGTTAATATGGAAAATTACATCTTGGGAATAGGAAAATTGGTGTCCCAAAAGGATCTTCATGCCAATCATAGTGTGAAATACATCTAGTTTTTATATCACTTAACTCCTTTGTGTCTGCAAAAGAAGAAAATATTATGCATTAAAATAATGACAATATCAAAGAAAGATATCATTATTTTATAGTCCAATAGGTCTATTGTATGGAAGACTTAGAGTGCCTCTTACATGGTGCCTCCAAGGTTTCCAAAAAATAAAATCATTGGAAAAAAAGAGCCACTGTGTCTCCAATCTATTGCCCATTTGAAGCATAGAGAGAACCAAGGTCCACCACTTGTCCAAGCTAGACATGGAGCATTGACACAAGATCCAACACTTATCCAAGAACCCTATAGTATATGTGGTAACATGGGATGCATTGATGCCAACAAAAGTAGTCTAGCCTCCTCATCCATCTCTTTTTTCTTGTAGCCTAGAGGGATTAGTTTCAAGGTCTATCACTAGTCAAAAACTACACATAGAACATTGATACAAGGTTCCACCACATGTGAAACCTATCATCTCTAGTAGCATGGATGGTTTGATATCAAGGTTCATTGCGTGTCCTACCTATACTCTATTGTAGCATAGAGATTCTGGTTTGGTGGTACTACACTTGTCCAAACTTGGCTTGTTGTTGATATCTGGAGGTAATCAAGGGTCCTCCACTTGTCCAAGTTAGGCATATAAAACAATTGCAAGGTCCACCATGTGTACAACATATGATTGATTATAGCATGCATGGTCTTATTTCATGGGCAACCATCTTCTCTCCAACATGTGTCCAACCTCGGCTCCATTGAAGCATGGAGAGAAGCAAGGTCCACCACTTATCAAAGCTATTATTTTCTCCAGTGCTTTCAAAACCCATAATACGTTGTACATGGGGGGGGGGGGGGGGGATTCTTGTTCAAGGTTCACCACTTGGCTAAGATTGGATCCATTGAAACATAAAGAGAAGCAAGCTCTACCATTTTTCCAAGCTAGGTGCCATTGAAACATGAAAACCCCATAATATGTTGTATACGGGGGGTTTTTCAGGTCTACACTTGTCTAAGCTATGTCCATTGGAACATGGAGAGAATCAAAGCTCCACCACTTTTCTAAGCTAGGATCCTTGAAACATGGAAGAAGCAAGCTCCATTGTTTTGTCTAAGCTAGGCTCCATTGGAACATGGAGAAAACAAGCTCCCCACTTGCCTATTATTGCATAGAGATTCTGGTTGAAGGTCCACCACTTGTCCAACCTTGCCTTCATGTATGGAGATAATAAAGAGTGCAATGCTTCTCTAAGCTAGGGACATAAAAGAGTTTCAAGGTCCACTACATATACGATCTATGATGGGTTGTAGCATGGAGGTTTCATTTTAAGGTTGACCACTTCTCCAGCTCCGCTTGTCCAACCTCAGATCCATTGAAGAATGGAGAATAAAAGGTGTACCAACTCTCCAAAATAGGCAGAAAATCTCTATAAAACCCATGAATTGTTAATATATGCTATGCTGTGGAGTTTTGTTTGAAGGTCCACTCCTTATCCAAGCTACAATCCATTGAAGCATGGAAATAAGTAAGATATATCTATAGTCCAAGATAGGATCCATTGAAACATAGAGAGAATCAAGGTCCACCACTTGTCCAAGCTATGCATGGGTAATTGATATAAGGACCACTACGTTTTCACCTATACTATGCTCTATCATGGATGGTTTCATATACCACCAATTTTCCAACCTATTTAGTAGGTTGTATTATGGGGGTTTGGTTTCAGGTACTTCACTTGTCTAAGGTGGGTTCCATTGAACCATGGAGAGAAACAATGTCTACCACTTGTCCGAAATATGCTCCTTTAAAACATAAAAGCAAGGTCCACCACTTGTCCAAGCTAATGTTTCTCTCCATTGAAGCATGGAGAGAAACAAGGTCTACCACCTGTCCAAAATATGCTCCATTGAAACATAAAAGCAAGGTCCACCACTTGTCCAAGCTAATATAACAAATGGGTGTTGGTTACAAGGTGTACCACACTTGTCTAAACTAGTCTTGCAAGGTCCACCACATGTCCAAGCTATATGATCTTGGTTTGAAGGTCTACCACACCTCTTGAAATTAGGATCCATGTAAGGTCCACCTTTTGTCAAGCTATGCCTTTAGTGAGTACTTAAACTAAGTAAATTGCAGTACTTAAATACCTTTCCAAGCTCATTAAGATTTTGGTCTCTAAGGCCACCACCACATGTCTTAATCTATGCTCTAATTGATTACTTATGCTAGTTCTCAAAGTCCAAACATAAGCTCCCTTCTAGCAAGGTTAGTTTAAATTTAGGCTCCAACACCTGTCTAAGCTAGGTTCAATTTATGAAGCATCACCATTTAACCATGCTACGATCTAATGTATCATATCAAGGGGGTATTGATAAAAGGTCCAAAACTTATTGAGTTCAAGCTCTTAAGTAATTAAGTCTTTGTGAGTATTAAATGTTATAGTTTTAGTCTAAAGATCCACCATTCAAAAACTCAAGTAATTTATTATTTACATTCAAACCTTGAATGCTTGAGATAAAAATACAAACTCAATCAATACTATATAAAGCAAAATCTAACATTAAGAGTATCAAATCAGTAACAAGAAACACTAACATGCACAAGAAACTCAAAACATACGTGTCTCCATTTCCAAAAAGTCCTCCATTGACAGAGGATGTTGTTGTTGTTGTTCTTCTTCTCTTTGTGGAGAGCTTCCTCTGTAACAGGCACATTGTCATCTGATTGCGAAGTGGATTGTTGAAGTCCAGCCATTTTTCTATATCTTCATGAGACTTAGCAAAGTCTAGCAGCATGGTCTCCACGTTTTTTGCCTCCTCCACACTATCAATTAAGCATATAACTCTTTTTCTGTTGTATTCCTTCTTGTGCAACCAAGGAGCCATCACCAAAACATCAACAAGCTTGCGGTCTTCAAAACAATATGTACGAATGTAGTGCTTGACCAAAGCTCTTTTTTTGGCCTCCAAATATTGCAAATCTGACATATCGTTATCTGCTACTTGAAGAAGAGAACAATCAATTGGCATGGGATGTTCCTCTGATCTTCTTCTCAGGTCTTCAAATGCATTGCCTTGTCCCAAGAAGGCAATAACTATTAGGAATTGAATTGCTCCTTTGCAAAGAGCTGATGGAAAGTGATGCAATGCACCACAACAATGGTAGCTCAGATTATCTCCCATGGCGTGAAAGGCACATTGCAATTTTGTGAAGTTAGTGAAATCCACAAATGCAAGAAAGACAAATCCAGGATCTGTTGACCCTCCAGCAATAGCCAAGATCCCATCCAAACCATTGTTAAATGTCTCCTCACTCCACTTCAAATTGCCTCCAACGTTTTTTGTCATATCTAAAACACATAAGCCAATAGGCACTTTATTATTGAAGTGGCGCATCAAGTAGAGATTGCCTTCCATTTGTAGGCTCACCACATAGATTGACCATGGCAAATCTCTAGGCTCAGTTTTCTCTTTTTGAAGGTGAATTGCCCATTGCATGTATTTTATTGCTCCATCTGGAAAAGCCATTTTCTTTGTTCCACGCGTCAAACTAGATTTGATCCATTCCTCGCATAGCATTAAAATTGTTTTATAAACAACATCATTGATGTTATACATTTTGACCACCTCCTCCCAGTCTTTACATGGTGAAGACTCATTCAAATTGTTGAAGCCTTCAAGAAGTGCATCTTGAATCAATTTTTCTTGCTTCAACTGCTTGATTCGATCATACATGTCAGTTGCATCACCATCCTTTGCACTCTTTGACAGTAAAATCTTCTCATCTCTAATCTCTTCTTGAATAGTCTTTACCTCTGATTCCTCAAGGCCACAAAGGTATCTAAATACAGTTGTTGGGGGTTTCTTATTCTCCTCTTCTAGCTTTTCAATGATTTCTATCCAGCAATCATAAACTAAATCAGAGTACGTGACCATGTGTGCCTGTTTAGCAATCCAACTTGCTGCTGCACTCATTCTTGCCAATCGAAGAAAAGCCTAAAAAGAAATAGAGAAATAATTAAACTATTGAGCAAGATTTGTTAATTAAACACTATCAAAAAGACAAAGAAAATAACTTACATCCCATCCGGCACGAGATGCATGTCCCTCTGCAATTCCACTTGCTGCCTTTGGTGGTCGTCCTGAGAAGATCCATTGACTCCGTAAATGTCTCAATATTTGGCTGTAAGGTTGCTTGACATACAATGCCTGAGCCTCCTCATTTGCAATGGCAGATATAGCAGTTGCAACAAATGGAGGAGCAATTCACAACAATGCGAGCCTTTCTAAATTTATACACGCTAATCAGTCTTTCAAATATCTCTTTGTTGTTTTGTTCATTGTGAAGCAAAACTTTTGCAGCATAGATTGAATGCTGCCCATCAAGAATCCAATAATGATAATCTTTAATTTTTTGCTCCTCTACCTCTTCTACTGCCAAAGGAGTCCCCTTCTTTGATTTTGCATTTCGAACAGGCATCAAATATGCACATGCTGCAGGCTTGGTCGTACTCCGTCAAAATCCAAATAACACACTTTCAGCGTGTTTTTTATCCATAATACGTGCATTATAGTGATCAGGAGCAAGCCAACAATTTTGAATAGGGATATCAAATTCCTTATATTGGAAAGGAAAATAATTTATGTACTTATTCATTCCACCTGTATCTTTTTCTTGTCCTTTCATGGCCTCAGCTTCTAAAAAATCTGGATCCACAATTCTCATCTTTGACATTGAACCCTCTGTTGATGAGGATGCCAAAGATGCCTTGTCTACATCCAAAATGGAACTAGTTCGCGTAGCTGCTACTTTTTACACTTTTGCTTGCTTCTTTTTGGATGGAGGTCGTGAAGCTTTCACCTTTTTTCGTTGTAGTGTGGCAACGATGGAGCTTTGAAGTTGATCTGCTGTGATGTTTGGATTTGATTCTGCAAACTTTCATCCTCGAGAAAACATTGTCTCTTCTTTGTTTCTAGACATGCGCTCCAATGCATATGCTCCTGGAGATAGTTGAAATTCTAGATTCATTGGAACTAGAATGTCAATGCATTCCACCTCCGGATGACTATCAACTACAGAGACAGATGCTTCCACAACTTGTCCAACATCTTCAAACAAGCTATCATTCTCCTTTTTGGCAATAAATAGATGCACCTTATGAAATTGTGCACCCTCTATACCATGTATGTCCAAATACCATTTCCTAACATCATTGCAAGTATACTCAACTGAAACAGCAACCCTTGCAACTTGTTTTTTTGGAGCCATCTTTCCTGAAACAAAAAAAGCCAAATGTTATTTTAGCATATACTTTTTTGTAATGAATTAAGTTTGTGTGAATACAAGGTCCACCACTTGTTCAAGTTAGATCTAAGCAAGTATACATAGTAATCTTTTAAGCTAGTAAACTAAGGGAAGGGAGAATTAAGGTCCACCCCTTGTCCAAGCTCAGCTCTAGACAACATGGAGAGATTCGGATCTACTAATTGTCTAATATAGGCTAACTATATTGAAACATAGAGAGAAGAAAAGGTCCACCACTTGTCCAATCTAGGGTCCATTGAAACAAGGAGAGAAGGATGCTCCACCATTTGTCCAAAATAGGCTCCATTGAAACATGAAGAGAAGCAATATGCACCATGTCTTCGAGATGCTAAGCTCCATTGAAATACCTTAAACCCACGATATTTTGTATATGTGGGGTTTAAATTCAAGGTCCACCACTTGTCCAACCTATTCTCCCTAGTAGCATGAGTGGGTTGGTCTCAAGATTCACCACTTTTCCACTCTATGTCATTATATTAAGAAGATCTGGGTGTTAAGGTCCACCACTTGTCCAACCTATAAGGCTATATCTAAAATGGTATTATTTACCACCACTTGGAATGCACATGATAGGTTTTACATAGGGGTCTGGTTCCAAGGTCCACCACTTTTCCAAGCTAACTCTATTGAAACATAGAGAGAATCAAAGGTCCACCACTTGTCCAAGCTAAGCTCCATTGAAACATGGAGAGAAGGATGCTCCACCATTTGTCCAAGCCAGGTTCGATTGAAACATGAAGAGAAGCAAGCTGCACCATGTCTCCAAAATGCTAGGCTCCATTGAAATATCTTAAACCCATGATATTTCGTACATGGGGGTTTACATTCAAGGTCCACCACTTGTCCAACCTATTATCACTAGTAGCATGAGTGGTTTGGTCTCAAGATTCACCACTTTTCCACTCTATGTCATTATATTAAGAAGATCTGGGTGTTAAGGTCCACCACTTGTCCAACCTATAAGGCTATATCTTAAAGGGTATTATTTCTGACCACTTGGAATGACCATGATAGGTTTTACATGGGGGTTTGGTTCCAAGGTCCACCACTTGTCCAAGATAACTCTATTGAAACATAGAGAGAAGCAAAGGTCCACCACTTGTCCAAGCTAGGGTCCATTGAAACATGGAGAGAAGGATGCTCCACCATTTGTCCAAGATAGGCTCCATTGAAACATGAAGAGAAGCAAGCTGCACCATGTCTCCAAGATGCTAAGATCCATTGAAATACCTTACACCCACGATATTTTGTACATGGGGAGTTTACATTCAAGGTCCACCACTTGTCCAACCTATTATCTCTAGTAGCATGAGTGGTTTGGTCTCAAGATTCACCACTTTTCCACTCTATGTCATTACGTTAAGAAGATCTGTGTGTTAAGGTCGACCACTTGTCCAACCTATAAGGGTATATCTTAAAGGGTATTATTTCTCACCACTTGAAATGTCCATGATATGTTTTACATGGGGGTTTGGTTCCAAGGTCCACCACTTGTCCAAGATAACTCTATTGAAACATAGAGAGAAGCAAAGGTCCACCACTTGTCCAAGCTAGGGTCCATTGAAACATGGAGAGAAGGATGCTCCACCATTTGTCCAAGATAGGCTCCATTGAAACATGAAGAGAAGCAAGCTACACCATGTCTCCAAGATGCTAAGATCCATTGAAATACCTTACACCCACGATATTTTTTACATGGGGAGTTTACATTCAAGGTCCACCACTTGTCCAACCTATTATCTCTAGTAGCATGAGTGGTTTGGTCTCAAGACTCATCACTTTTCCACTCTATGTCATTACGTTAAGAAGATCTGTGTGTTAAGGTCGACCACTTGTCCAACCTATAAGGGTATATCTTAAAGGGTATTATTTCTCACCACTTGAAATGTCCATGATATGTTTTACATGGGGGTTTGGTTCCAAGGTCCACCACTTGTCCAAGCTAGCTCTATTGAAACATAGAGAGAAACAAAGGTCCACCACTTGTCCAAGCTAGGCTCCATTGAAATATGGAGAGAAGGATGCTCTATCATTTGTCGAAGCTAACTCTATTGAAACATGGGGGGTTTACATTCAAGGTCCACCACTTGTCCAACCTATTAACGCTAGTAGCATGAGTGGTTTGGTCTCAAGATTCACCACTTTTTGCTTCTATGTCATTATATTAAGAATATTTGGGTGTTAAGGTCCACCACTTGTCCAACCTATAAGGCTATATTTTAAAGGTTATTCTTTCTCACCACTTGGAGTGACCATGATAGGTTTTACATGGGGGTTTGAGTTCCAAGGTCCACCACTTGTCCAAGCAAACTCTATTGAAACATAGAGAGAAGCAAAGGTCCACCACTTGTCCAAGCTAGGGTCCATTGAAACATGGAGAGAAGGATGCTCCACCATTTGTCCAAGATACGCTCCATTGAAACATGAAGAGAAGCAAGCTACACCATGTCTCCAAGATGCTAATCTCCATTGAAATACGTTAAACCCATGATATTTCGTACATGGGGGGTTTACATTAAAGGTCCACCACTTGTACAACCTATTATCTCTAGTAGCATGAGTGGTTTGGTCTCAAGATTCACCACTTTTCCACTCTATGTCATTATATTAAGAATATCTGGGTGCTAAGGTCCACCACTTGTCCAACCTATAAGGCTATATCTTAAACTTTATTCTTTCTTACCACTTGGAGTTACCATGATAGGTTTTACATGGGAGTTTGGTTACAAAGCCCACCACTTGTCCAAGCTAAATCTATTGAAACATAGAGAGAAGCAAAGGTCCACCACTTGTCCAAGCTAGGCTCCATTGAAACATGGAGAGAAGGATGCTCTACCATTTGTCAAAGATAGGCTCCATTGAAACATGAAGAGAAGCAAGCTGCACGATGTCTCCAAGATGCTAGGCTCCATTGAAATACCTTAAACCCATGATATTTCGTACATGGGGGGTATACATTCAAGGTCCACCACTTGTCCAACCTATTATCCTTAGTAGCATGAGTGGTTTGGTCTCAAGATTCACCACTTTTCCACTCTATGTCGTTATATTAAGAAGATCTAGGTTTTAAGGTCGACCACTTGTCCAACCTATAAGGCTAGATCTTAAAGGGTATTATTTATCACCACTTGGAATGACCATGATATGTTTTACATGGGGGTTTGGTTCCAAGGGCCACCACTTGTCCAAGCTAACTCTATGGAAACATAGAGAGAATCAAAGGTCCACCACTTGTCCAAGCTAGGCTCCATTGAGACATTTAGAGAAGGATGATCCCCCATTGGTGGAAGATAGGCTCCATCGAAACATGAAGAGAAGCAAGCTGCACCATGTCTCCAAGATGCTAGGGTTCATCGAAATACCTTAAACCCAGGATATTTTGTACATGGGGGGTTTACATTCAAGGGCCACCTTTTGTCCAAGCTATTATCGCTAGTACCATGAGTGGTTTTGTCTCAAGATTCACCACTTTTCCACTCTATGTCATTATATTAAGAATATGTGGGTGTTAAGGTCCACCACTTGTCCAACCTATAAGTTTATATCTTAAAGGTTATTCTTTCTTACCACTTGGAGTGACCATGATAGGTTTTATATGGGGGTTTGGTTCCAAGCTCCACCACTTGTCCAAGCTAACTCTATTGAAACAGAGAGAGGATCAAAGGTCCACCACTTGTCCAAACTAAGCTCCATTGAAACATGGAGAGAAGGATGCTCCACCATTTCTCCAAGATAGGCTCCATTGAAACATGACGAGAAGCAAGCTGCACCATGTCTCCAAGATGCTAGGCTCCAGCGAAAAACATTAAACCCATGATATGTCGTAGATGAGGGGTTTACATTCAAGGTCCAAAACTTGTCCAAGCTATTATTGGTAGTAGCCTGAGTGGTTTGGTCTCAAGATTCACCACTTTTCCACTCTATGTCATTATATTAAGAATATGTGGGTGTTAAGGTCCACCACTTGTCCAACCTATAAGGCTACATCTTAAAGGTTATTCTTTCGTACCACTTGGAGTGACCATGATAGGTTTTACATGGGGGTTTGGTTCCAAGGTCCACCACTTGTCCAAGCTAACTCTATTGAATTTAAGAGAGAAGCAAAGGTCCACCACTTGTCCAAGCTAGGCTCCATTGAAACATGGAGAGAAGGATGCTCCACCATTTGTCGAAGCTAACTCTATTGAAACATGGGGGGTTTACATTCAAGGTCCACCACTTTTCCAAGCTATTACCGCTAGTAGCATGAGTGGTTTTGTCCCACGATTCACCACTTTTTCACTCTATGTCATTATGTTAAGAATATTTGGGTGTTAAGGTCTACCACTTGTCCAACCTATAAGACTATATCTTAAAGGTTATTCTTTCTCACGACTTGGAGTGACCATGATAGGTTTTACATTGGGGTTTGGTTCCAAGGTCCACCACTTGTCCAAGCTAACTGTATTGAAACATAGAGAGAAGCAAAGGTCCACCACTTGTCCAAGCTAGGGTTCATTGAAACATGGAGAGAAGGATGCTCCACCATTTGTCCAAGATAGGCTCCATTGAAACATGAAGAGAGGCAAGGTGCACCATGTCTCCAAGATGGTAGGCTCTATCTAAATACCTTAAACCCACCATATTTCGTAGATGGGGGGTTTACATTCAAGGTCCACCACTTGTCCAACCTATAAGTCTATATCTTAAAGGTTATTCTTTCTTACCAGTTGGAGTGACCATGATAGGTTTTATATGGGGGTTTGGTTCCAAGCTCCACCACTTGTCCAAGCTAACTCTATTGAAACAGAGAGAGAAGCAAAGGTCCACCACTTGTCCAAGCTAGGCTCCATTGAAACATGGAGAGAAGGATGCTCCACCATTTGTCCAAGATAGGCTCCATTGAAACATGACGAGAAGCAAGCTGCACCATGTCTCCAAGATGCTAGGCTCCATCGAAAAACATTAAACCCATGATATGTCGTAGATGAGGGGTTTACATTCAAGGTCCAACACTTGTCCAAGCTATTATTGGTAGTAGCCTGAGTGGTTTGGTCTCAAGATTTACCATTTTGCCACTCTATGTCATTATATTAAGAATATGTTGGTGTTAAGGTCCACCACTTGTACAACCTATAAGGCTACATCTTAAAGGTTATTCTTTCTTACCACTTGGAGTGACCATGATAGGTTTTACATGGCGGTTTGGTTTCAAGTTCCACCACTTGTCCAAGCTAACTCTATTGAATTATAGAGAGAAGCAAAGGTCCACCACTTGTCTAAGCTAGGCTCCATTGAAACATGGAGAGAAGGATGCTCCATCATTTCTCGAAGCTAACTCTATTGAAACATGGGGGGTTTACGTTCAAGGTCCACCACTTGTCCAAGCTATTACCACTAGTAGCATGAGTGGTTTTGTCTCAAGATTCACCACTTTATCACTCTATGTCATTATATTAAGGATATCTGGGTGTTAAGTTCCACCACTTGTCGAACCTATAAGGCTATATCTTAAAGGTTATTCTTTCTCACAACTTGGAGTGACCATGATAGGTTTTACATTGGGGTTTGGTTCCAATGTCCACCACTTGTCCAAGCTAACTCTATTGAAACATAGAGAGAAGCAAAGGTCCACCACTTGTGCAAGCTAGGGTCCATTAAAACACGGAGAGAAGGATGCTCCACCATTTGTCCAAGATAGGCTCCATTGAAACATGAAGAGAAACAAGGTGCACCATGTGTCCAAGATGCTAGGCTCCATCTAAATACCTTAAACCCACGATATTTCGTAGATGGGAGGTTTACATTCAAGGTCCACCACTTGTCCTACCTATTATCGCTAGTAGCATGAGTAGTTTGCTCTCAAGATTCATCACTTTTCCACTCTATGCCATTATATTAAGAATATCTGGGTGTTAACGTCCACCACTTGTCCAACCTATAAGGATATATCATTAAGGTTATTTTTTCTCACCACTTGGAGTGAACATGATAGGTTTTACATGGGGGTTTGGTTCCAAGGTCCACCACTTGTCCAAGCTAACTCTATTGAAACATAGAGAGAAACAAAGGTCCACCACTTGTCCAAGCTAGGCTCCATTGAAAGATGGAGAGAAAGATGCTCCACCATTTGTCGAAGCTAAGTTTATTGAAACATGGGGGGTTTACGTTCAAGTTCCACCACTTGTCCAAGCTATTATCGCTAGTAGCATGAGTGGTTTTGTCTAAAAATTCACCACTTTTTCACTCTATGTAATTATATTAAGAATATTTGGGTGTTAAGGTCCACCACTTGTCCAACCTATAAGGCTATATTTTAAAGGTTATTCTTTCTCACCACTTGGAGTGACCATGATAGGTTTTACATGGGGGTTTGATTTCCAAGGTCCACCACTTGTCCAAGCAAACTCTATTGAATCATAGAGAGAAGCAAAGGTCCACCACTTGTCCAAGCTAGGGTTTATTGAAACATGGAGAGAAGGATGCTACACCATTTGTCCAAGATAGGCTCCATCGAAAAATGAAGAGAAGCAAGCTGCACCATGTCTCCAAGATGCTAGGCTTCATCGAAATACCTTAAACCCAGGATATTTTGTACATGGGGGGTTTACATTCAAGGGCCGATACTTGTCCAAGCTATTATCGCTAGTAGCATGAGTGGCTTTGTCTCAAGATTCACCACTTTTCCACTCTATTGCATTATATTAAGAATATGTGGGTGTTAAGGTCCACCACTTGTCCAACCTGTAAGTCTATATCTTAAAGGTTATTCTTTCTTACCACTTGGAGTGACCATGATAGGTTTTACATGGGGGTTTGGTTCCAAGCTCCACCACTTGTCCAAGCTAACTCTATTGAAACAGAGAGAGAAGCAAAGGTCTACCACTTGTCCAAGCTAGGCTCCATTGAAACATGGAGAGAAGGATGCTCCACCATTTGTCCAAGATAGGCTGCATTGAAACATGACAAGAAGCAAGCTGCACCATGTCTCCAAGATGCTAGGCTCCATCGAAAAACATTAAACTCACGATATGTCGTAGATGAGGGGTTTACATTCAAGGTCCAACACTTGTCCAAGCTATTATTGGTAGTAGCCTGAGTGGTTTGGTCTCAAGATTCACCACTTTTCCACTCTATGTCATTATATTAAGAATATGTGGGTGTTAAGGTCCACCACTTGTCCAACCTATAAGGCTACATCTTAAAAGTTATTCTTTCTTACCACTTGGAGTGACCATGATAGGTTTTACATGGGGGTTTGGTTCCAAGGTCCACCACTTGTCCAAGCTAGGCTCCATTGAAACATGGAGAGAAGGATGGTCCACCATTTGTTCAAGATAGGCTCCATTGAAACATGACGAGAAGCAAGCTGCACCATGTCTCCAAGATGCTAGGCTCCATCGACATACATTAAACCCACGATATTTCGTAGATGAGGGGTTTACATTCAAGGTCCACCACTTGTCCAAGCTATTATTGCTAGTAGCCTCAGTGGTTTGGTCTCAAGATTCACCACTTTTATTAAGAATATGTGGGTGCTAAGGTCCACCACTTGTCCAACCTATAAGGCTACATCTTAAAGGTTATTCTTTCTTACCACTTGGAGTGACCATGATAGGTTTTACATGGGGGTTTGGTTCCAAGGTCCACCACTTGTCCAAGCTAACTCTATTGAAACATAGAGAGAAACAAAGGTCCACCACTTGTCCAAGCTAGGGTCCATTGAAACATGGAGAGAAGGATGCTCCACCATTTGTCCAAGATAGGCTCCATTGAAACATGACGAGAAGCAAGCTGCACCATGTCTCCAAGATGGTACGCTCCATCGAAATACATTAAACCCACGATATTTCGTAGATGAGGGGTTTTGATTCAAGGTCCACCACTTGTCTAAGCTATTATTGCTAGTAGCCTGAGTGGTTTGGTCTCAAGATTCACCACTTTTATTAAGAATATGTTGGTGTTAAGGGCCACCACTTGTCCAACCTATAAGGCTACATCTTAAAGGTTATTCTTTCCTCCCACTTGGAGTGACCATGATAGGTTTTACATGGGGGTTTGGTTCCAAGTTCCACCACTTGTCCAAGCTAACTCTATTGAAACATAGAGAGAAACAAAGGTCGACCACTTGTCCAAGCTAGGCTCCATTGAAACATGGAGAGAACGATTCTCCACTATTTGTCGAAGCTAAGTCTATTGAAACATGGGGGGTTTATGTTCAAGGTCCACCACTTGTCCAAGCTATTATTGCTAGTAGCATGAGTGGTTTTATCTCAAGATTCACCACTTTTTCACTCTATGTCATTATATTAAGAATATTTGGGTATTAAGGTCCACCACTTGTCCAACCTATAAGGCTATATCTTAAAGGTTATTCTTTCTCACCACTTGGAGTGACCATGATAGGTTTTACATGGGGGTTTGGTTCCAAGGTCCACCACTTGTCCAAGCTAACTCTATTGAATCATAGAGATCAGCAAAGGTCCACCACTTGTCCAAGCTAGGGTCCATTGAAACATGGAAAGAAGGATGCTCCACTATTTGTCCAAGATAGACTCCATTAAAACATGAAGAGAAGCAAGCTGCACCATGTCTCCAAGATACTAGGCTTCATCGAAATACCTTAAATCCACGATATTTTGTACATGGGGGGTTTACATTCAAGTACCACCACTTGTCCAAGCTATTATCACTAGTAGCATGAGTGGTTTTGTCTCAAGATTCACCACTTTTCCACTCTATGTCATTACATTAAGAATATGTGGGTGTTAAGGTCCACCACTTGTCCAACCTATAAGTCTATATCTTAAAGGTTATTCTCTCTTACCACTTGGAGTGACCATGATAGGTTTTACATGGGGATTTGGTTCCAAGGTCCACCACTTGTCCAAGTTAACTCTATTGAAACAGAGAGAGAAGCAAAGGTCCACCACTTGTCCAAGCTAGGATCCATTGAAACATGGAGAGAAGGATGCTCCACCATTTGTCCAAGATAGGCTCCATTGAAACATGACGAGAAGCAAGCTGCACCATGTCTCCAAGATGCTAGGCTCCATCGAAAAAAATTAAACCCACGATATGTCGTAGATGAGGGGTTTACATTCAAGGTCCAACACTTGTCCAAGCTATTATTGGTAGTAGCCTGAGTGGTTTGGTCTCAAGATTCACCACTTTTCCACTCTATGTCATTATATTAAGAATATGTGGGTGTTAAGGTCCACCACTTGTACAACCTATAAGGCTACATCTTAAAGGTTATTCTTTCTTACCACTTGGAGTGACCATGATAGGTTTTACATGGGGGTTTGGTTCCAAGGTCCACCACTTGTCCAAGCTAACTCTATTGAAACATAGAGAGAAACAAACGTCCACCACTTGTCGAAGCTAGGCTCCATTGAAACATGGAGAGACCAATGCTCCACCATTTGTCGAAGCTAAGTCTATTGAAACATGGGGGGTTTACATTCAAGGTCCACCAGTTATCCAAGCTATTATCGCTAGTAGCATGAGTGGTTTTGTCTCAAGATTCACCACTTTTTCACTCTATATCATTATATTAAGAATATTTGGGTGTTAAGGTCCACCACTTGTCCAACGTATAAGGCTATATCTTAAAGGTTATTCTTTCTCACCACTTGGAGTGACCATGATAGGTTTTACATGGGGGTTTGGTTCCAAGGTCCACCACTTGAATCATAGAGAGAAGCAAAGGTCCACCACTTGTCCAAGCTAGGGTCCATTGAATCATGGAGAGAAGGATGCTCCACCATTTGTCCAAGATAGGCTCAATTGAAACATGAAGAGAAGCAAGCTGCACCATGTCTCCAAGATGCTAGGCTCCATCAAAATACCTTAAACCCACGATATTTCGTAGATGGGGGGATTACTTACAAGGTCCACCACTTGTCCAAGCTATTATTGCTAGTAGCATGGTTTGGTCTCAAGATTCACCAGTTTTCCACTCTATGTAATTACATTAAGAATATCTTGGTGTTAAGGTCCACCACTTTTCCAACCTATAAGGTTATATCTTAAATGATATTTTTTCTCACCACTTGGAATGTGCATGATATGTTTTACATGGGGTTTTGCTCCAAGGTCCACCACTTGTCCAAGCTAGATCTATTACATATATATTATACATACAATATTCAACTAGATTCCCTACCTATCATGTCCAGTAGCATGGATGTTGTAGCTTTAAGGTCCACCACCTGTCCAACCTATACTCTCTTATGTAAGGGAGATCTCGCTATAAATTCAAAACCTTTCCGCCTAAATTTAAAATTCAAAATCTGATTGCCTAAATTTAAAATATTCCTCCCAAATTTTAAATATCCCGCCTAAATTTTAAAATATCCCGCCCAAATTTTAAAATTCAAACTTTTTTATAAAAATTTAAATTTTACCACTTAAATTTAAAATCTTCCACGCGAAATTGATTTTAAATTCAAGTTTACCACAAAAAGATATCATTATACCACCTAAATTCAAATATGCAAACCTCAAATCATTATATTGTACATAAATTCAAACAAATTCAAATTAACAAGCCTAAATTGATATTAGTTTGCATAGATATGAATTTATCACACCTAAATTATGTCACCATGTTAGAGAGAGTGGTTAGAGAATTTGAACAAGGTCCACCACTTGTCCAACCTAGATACCAAGAAGGATTGAGTGTACAAGGTATTGTTTGGACGTCCTTATAGTCCACTGGTCTCAAGGTCCACCACTTGTGGTAAGGGTCACCAAAAAGTGTATATATTCATCCAAAGAAATACACGTATTTTTGGTCTACATGTCCTAGTTTCAACCATTTATGTCCATTAGGTGTATCACTAAACAACACTACTATTTTTGAGAAATAGAAGTTACAATCATATCTACAAATGGATTAGAGGAAAATCAGCTCAGCATACATCCAGAACTCGCTACAAGAATCGACTTTAACAAATCACGCAAGTAAGTCTTCCATTCAAGTTTACTAGTATTACAATGTGTTAGTTATTTGTGATATTTATGTATGTATATATACTATGTGTGCATATCGTAATTAAGTGTAATTGTGTATCTGCATTATGTATGAGTATTACAATGAAATAACACAAATATACATACATACACATAGATAACACAGACGCACACATACATGAGCATGTATTTTCAAGAGAGAGATAGCAAGATACAGAGATAGATAGATAGAGAGAGAGAGAGAGAGAAATACCTATTTTTTAGAGAGAGGAGAGAGAGAGAAAGATAACAGATTTCACTGTGTTTATGTATGTGGAAGAGAGGAAGACGATGTATCGGAATATGTGCACGTATTTTCAAGAGAGAGACAACAAGATAACAGATTTCACTGTGGTTATGTATGTGGAAGTGAGGAAGACGATGTGTGGGAATATGTGCATGTATTTTCAAGAGAGAGACAACAAGATAACAGATTTCACTGTGGTTATGTATGTGGAAGAGAGGAAGACGATGTGTAGGAATATGTGTATGTGTACGGGGATATTTTTAAACTACGTATCTCTGTCTTTTGACGAGAGAGTGTGTGTGCAAGAAGAGTTACAGAGAACCATCTTCTCTATATGGAGAAAGACAGAGAGTGAGAGAGAGAGAAATACCTGTTTTTTCTCTATTCGTGAGGTGTGCAATGTCTCCTGAGAAGAAGCTATGCCCGATCCTGCCAATCTGGAAAGCGTTGCGTACGCTGCTATTTCTTTATCTTGTGCGCGAACTTTCAATCCTGTGCGCTCCACCTGTTTGTTGTGTACGATGCCAATCTTGCTCCTCTACGTGCGCGTATACTCCAACTGTGTGCGATCCGTGTGCGCTTTCTGTGTGTTTGTTGCTCGCCTGCTTTCTCTGTGTGCGTTGCTTGTGCGCTCTCTCTGTGCCTAATCTTGATAGGGTTTATTAGAATGCCGCGTATGCTACAAGTCCATGTTTTATCATAGGATTAAAAAAAACAAAAGCAATATAAAACATTAACCAATTCACACAGCCAAAATTAAAGAAATCATGGTTGAAAATATGCAAAACATGCGTAACTCTATACTATGAATTCACTTTTATAAAAAAAAATCTTTGGGCGCTGCCCCGGACCCCGCGTCGCCTCCCCTTGTTGCCCCGGGAGGCGACAAGGGGCTGCCGCCCCTTGACCCCGCCCGGAACAATATCCCAAAATCAGCCTCCCAAGCCCTGCCATCGAGAGCGCTATATTTCACATCCCCATCAAGAGCGCTACCCCCAAACCTCACGTGGAAGCGCTGCCTTGTCACCCCATTGTGGCATTGCCCTAAGACCCCGCATCTGGAGTGCTAAATGGGAACATTCTTCATTAGTGAAATTTTGAACATAAATTATATTTAGCATATACTTAAATATAATACAAATATTAACATATTAACTATACTACTAATTTACTATAGCAGTTCTAGATTATGTCCCATACTATATTTAAGGTGCCAAAGGTTTGGCCTTATGGTCCTAGATTTAGCCAAGTGGTCAACACATATAGGACCAAGTGCACTCTGTGCCACAAAACTTGGCCACCACTTCACTTGCCAAAGTTTAGGCCACATGGTCAATCCTAAGTTTCCAATGTTCTTATTATGTCACCTTTTGCCTCGTGGAAAACCTAGGCTTGTTTTCACATACTCAGGCACTTCAAGCCATAATAAATTTTTATTACTCTTCGGCAACCCTTTTGTTCAAGTCTTTGAAAAAACGTTGCTTAAGGCCACCCTAAACCATTTTCATTTAGGGGTGTCTAAAACTAGCTTTTTGGCAATTCGAGAAGAAAATGGTCAAAGTTTTATACTTAGTTTTAACCACTTGACCAATTCAAATATTGGAAAGCAAGGTCTTGTAATAATTTTCTTTGGACATCACACATTAAAACTAGGTCCCTCACTTTTCCAAGCTATGCTCTAATACAATAAAGGGATTTTGGTTTCAAGATGCACCACTTTCCCAACCTTGATTCCATTAAAGAAGCTAGCTCTACTTAGACATTTAATAGCAAGGTCCTGTAGCAGTTCACATTGAACATTTTCCATGGTAGCTAGGTCCACCACTTATCTAAGCTATGCGCTAATATAGTAAGGGGGTTTTGGTTTCAAGATCCACCACTTGTCCAAACTTGATTTGGGAAGCAAGGTCCTATAATAGTTTGCTTTGGACATTCACCATTACAACTAAGTCCACGACTTCTCCAAGCTATGTTCTAATACACTAAGGACGTTTTGGTTTGAAGGAGAACCACTTGTACGACTTTGTTTTTGGAAGTAAGGTCTTTACATAGTTCACCTTGGACCTTGGACATTGGATACTACAACTAAGCCCACCACTTGTCCAAGCTATCCTCTATATATAGCCAAAGGGTTTGGGTTTCAAGATTCACCACTTTTCCAACCTTTCTTCCATTAAAGAAAGGAGGGGCATTATAACTAGGTCCACCAATTGTCCAAGATATGCTCTGATATAGAAAGGGGATTTTGGTTTCAATAATCCACCACGTGTTCAACCTTGCAAGACTCAAGGGATACTTGGACATTGGAAAGCATAGTCCTATAGTAGTTGATAGGTGGCAGTGGGTATAACAACTAGGTCCAACCTATGCTCTGATATAGAAAAGAGGCTTTGGTTTCAAGGTCCACCACTTGTCCAACCTTGCTTCCATTAAAGAAATGAGGGGCTACGTAAACATTGGCAAGCAAGGTAGAAAGGTCCTAAGGTATTTCACCTTGGATATTGGGCATTATAACTAGGTCCACCACTTGTCCAAGCTATGCTCTGATATAGAAAGGGGATTTTCGTTTCAAGGTCCACCACGTGTTTAACCTTGCAAGACTCAAGGGATACTTGGACATTGGAAAGCATAGTCCTATAGTAGTTGATAGGTGGCAGTGGGTATTACAACTAGGTCCAACCTATGCTCTCATATAGAAAAGAGGCTTTAGTTTCAAGGTCCACCACTTGTCCAACCTTGCTTCCATTAAAGAAATGAGGGGCTACGTAAACATTGGCAAGCAAGGTAGCAAGGTCCTAAGGTGTTTCACCTTGGATATTGGGCATTATAACTAGGTCCACCACTTGTCCAAGCTATGGTCTGATATAGAAAGGGGATTTTCGTTTCAAGGTCCACCACGTGTTCAACCTTGAAAGACTCAAGGGATACTTGGACATTGGAAAGCATAGTCCTATAGTAGTTGATAGGTGGCAGTGGGTATTACAACTAGGTCCAACCTATGCTCTCATATAGCAAAGAGGCTTTGGTTTCAAGGTCCACCACTTGTCCAACCTTACTTCCATTAAATAAATGAGGGGCTACGTAAACATTGGCAAGCAAGGTAGCAAGGTCCTAAGGTGTTTCACCTTGGATATTGGGCATTATAACTAGGTCCACCACTTGTCCAAGCTATGGTCTGATATAGAAAGGGGATTTTCATTTCAAGGTCCACCACGTGTTCAACCTTGAAAGACTCAAGGGATACTTGGACATCGGAAAGCATAGTCCTATAGTAGTTGATAGGTGGCAGTGGGTATTACAACTAGGTCCAACCTATGCTCTCATATAGCAAAGAGGCTTTGGTTTCAAGGTCCACCACTTGTCCAACCTTACTTCCATTAAATAAATGAGGGGCTACGTAAACATTGGCAAGCAAGGTAGCAAGGTCCTAAGGTATTTCACCTTGGATATTGGGCATTATAACTAGGTCCACTACTTGTCCAAGCTATGCTCTGATATAGAAAGGGGATTTTCATTTCAAGGTCCACCACGTGTTCAACCTTGAAAGCCTCAAGGGATACTTGGGCATTGGAAAGCATAGTCCTATAGTAGTTGATAGGTGGCAGTGGGTATTAAAACTAGGTCCACCACTTGTCCAACCTATGCTCTAATATAGCAAGGATGCTTTGGTTTCAAGATCCACCATAATTTCCAACCTTGCTTCCATTAATATAGCAAGGAGGATTTGGTCTCAAGGTTCACCACTTGTCCAACCTATGCAAACCTTTTCCATGTTGTAGCATGATTTTTTGTTTGAAGAGTATTTTTCTATAACTATGGATTTAACAATGTAATCTTTTTCACTTACAGGATGGACTTTGAATCTGGGGAGAAAGTACATATGATACTTGACAATGAAATTGTTGGTATTGGCTGTGTGTGTAGAATAGATCCAGATTCCACTTGTGGTGGTACAAAGATAGGGCAAGGAAATGTCTCCATACTAGTGGAGGAATGCTTGAAGGATGTGGTCCTACCTTTTTCTACAATGGATACTTCATCTCTCCAAGGCTCATTATGGAGTGTTGTTCGATGGTCAAAGCTTCTTTTGCAATCTTTTGTATTAAATGGGAACTTAATTGATCCACAGGAAAGCTACAATGGTGATGAAGAACATGATCATTCTGATCCTCTAGTTACATATGCAATACCTATGACAAGCCCAGAATTTGAAGCAATGATTCGAGAGTCTTGGAGAAATCATAGGGTCCTTTTAAAAGATGACACAATGATGCAAACCATGAATGAAGGGACCATCTTATATGTATTTCCACATGATTATGTCAACTTTCAGGAACTTGGTCCTGATTGTGTGGGTGTGGGTATTGATATAGAAAATGCAAGCATTGATGATGTGGTTGAAGTGGGTAGCATCACTTTGCTAAAGTGGCCCATCAAGCAGACAACAATGTTGAGTGGGAGCCCATTACAACGATTTGTTCCTGTTGATGGAATGCATGCTACATATGAGGATGTATCCAACGATGACAATGTTGGAAAAAAACTTGATGGGAGTAATGTTGTCCAGTTGTCAAGGAAGAGACGATACACTTTCATGAACAGGACTCAAAAATCAAAAGCAGCACCAGCTTTGACTTTTTACCTTTCAAACAAATCAATTCAAAGGGTATCATGCATTGATTGTTGTGCACAAAAATGTTGCCAGGTTACGA
Source organism: Adiantum capillus-veneris (assembly GCF_014529385.1). NCBI lineage: Eukaryota > Viridiplantae > Streptophyta > Polypodiopsida > Polypodiales > Pteridaceae > Adiantum > Adiantum capillus-veneris. The sequence continues at coordinate 67,097,718 of NC_140936.1, forward strand.
CAACAGTTTTGGGGAGAGTCTCAAAAATCACACACTAATTATGTTTATGATGTTCTTTCTATATGTTATCAGAAAGATGAGAAGTCACGATACCAATTCAGGCTAAATGGCTCTATTGTTTGTTGTAGAGCATGGTATGAGCTACATGGAATACCAAAGACATCATTTTATCGATACAAGGAGAACTTTGAAAATGGTGTGCGCCAATATGTACATGGGAACACATGTACATTGAGAAGGGGACTGCAACATACTAGTTTAGCAAGAGCACTACTAAATGAGTTTGTGGAAAACAACTCTGAGAAGATTCCACATAGAAGTAGAACACTGCTAGATGGCTCAAGAGAGACTCAATTGGTGATTCCATCAACATACAAACAAGTGGATATTTTATGTGAAATCAACACGACACTTGACAAATGGGCTATGAGAAGAAGCTATCCCAATCTTCTTTTGGTAGAATTTGGAACAAAGAGTACCCACATGTCACTTTAACAAAGACGAGTGAGTTCTCTAAGTGCAATATTTGTAGCTCAATCAAGGCAAGGTTAGAAGCTAAACCTTCTCTTGAAGAGAGAGCTCTTCTCTTGAGGGAGAGAGAAGTTCACATGGCACAACAAAAGAGTTGCTGAAGCCTATATTATGCATGGCGCACGTATTCAGAAACTCAACCACAAAAATATGTATGCATAATCCATGATAAGATGGATCAAAAGAAGACTGCCATTCCTAGATTACGCATTGTTCCCAAGGGTGTGGATTCAGGATATAATCTGCAGGTGGCACTGATTGGCATGATCACTCATGGACATGGAGAAGGTCATTACGGACACTTTGTCTTGAATGGTTTGTGGCCAGCTGATCCAAATCTTACAATTGGCTCAATTGCTAATTGTTTACATAACCTAGAGAGGATAGATAAGCATCCTCTTGGTGATCTAGTAACAAATGGACTTCCAAGGAGCAATATTTCACTACTACATGCTTTGAACTCAAGGGATGCTTTGGACTACCATAACTTGAGTGATGGAAAAGAGCCCATTGTGCAGTCGTCACAAATTGCAGAAGAGGAATTGGGGTCAACATCTCGCAGATTGCCAGAGAACTTGTTGCTACAATTGGATAATTGTGCAGGGGAAAACAAAAATCGATACTTATTTGCCTATTTGTCAATGCTTGTTGCAAGGGGTGTTTTCAAAACCATCCAGCTGGGATTTTTAATGGTTGGGCATACACATGAGGACATAGATGCCATGTTTAGTAGGTTTTCAAAGAAGCTGAGAGTTACACAAACCTATACTTTGCCACATTTGATGGATACATTACGAAACAGCTCATCTTCATCTCCAGCTCCATTTTTTCTCACAAAGATCACCGATTTCAAGCAATATTGTGATGGCTATCTTTGTGATGGACAAGACATACTTGTTGGACATTCCAAACCGCTTCAGTTTAGGTTCTTTATGCAGGTTAGACACCAATGATGCAATATAAGGCACATGTAGGTGTATCAAGTTGGAGTGGAAGTATTCGCCTTTGGAAAACAGATACAGAAGGCAAGCCAATGTTACCACATGGAGATCCACCTCTAGTACAAATGGCGGAGTATGTCAAGGCCCACGAAGAAGTCATTTTGGGTCTAAAGAACTATATAAAATTTTGGAAAAATTTAGGGAATGGTTCAAGTATTCCACGATATTATAGACCCGTGATAGATTATTGGAGTAAGGTAATTGAAGAGATTGGAAAAGCAATCATATCAGAGGGAGTCTTGTATGAAATGTTTTGGCCAAAAACTCAAGAATATTCTCACCTACAAAGCACTACAATGAATTTGTAACAAGGAGCAGAAAGATTCCTAGGCCTTGAAGAGTTGAACGATCATTTTTGTGGGCCTCAATGAGATAGGCCAAGGGAAGAGTTTGACCCTATGTCTGATGTGCACCAAGGTGACTTTCTTATGCTTGTTCCGAGTGACACAGAAATCTATCCAGTGTGGCTTGCAATGGATTTATCTGACATTGATAATGAGCCTACATCACCAAACTACAGAAAACTCTTGATTCAATATTGGGCACCTTGCGCGAGAAAAAGTGGGATGACAGATACTCAAGCTTACAGCAATTGTTGGAAGGGTTATTGGGCTGTCAACTATAAGGACCCACAAGTGTGGGAAACTGTAGATGCAATTGTTTGGTCTTGGAGACCCAACAAAGAAGGACCATTTTCTAGAATAAAGATTCCAGAAAGGCATGCTCTAAAAGCCAAAGAAGGCCTCACTCGTGCACATCAACCACACTTGGATCAAAGTTCAGATATGGTATCAAATGTGGAGTAGAATTATGTGGAGCTTCTATTGTGACTATACTAGTCAGTTTGTAAACAAAATCTTTTTTGTATCTTCCTTTGTTTTATGTAATTTATAGTTATTATTCAAATCCATGTGTTGTACATCCTCTTGACTTTTGGTGTTTATCAACACCACAATCCTATGAGATTTTCACTTTATTTACTAACCACACACCTCAATTTTTCCCACTTTAAGTGGAAAATTCCCAAATTACATGAATTTAGTCGATTTGGAGATTCCCATAATGTGAGATTTTTACCAAAATACCTAATATGGTCTTATCAAGTAATCCCACACAAAATTGTTGCTTTTGTTCAGCAAAGTCTATCCTTTGAAAGACTTTAGCTTTGAGATGTAAATCCCAAAACTTGTCTACATATTTGTGGATAGACTCATTGAAGATTAGTTTCAAACTTCACCATTCGGTGAGCACTTTGTCCTTGGCATCGCTTGCAAGGAATTGCTTCATTATGGAAACTCGTAGAGTTTTCCATGTCTTTGGGGCTTCACCGTTGCCACAAAGGTTAGCCCACCATTGACGAGCAGATTTTTGGAAGTGCATAGCTACATGGTGTAGCTTGGAGAACTCCATCAAGCCCTCGTCTTCAAAGGCCACATCAAATTGTTGGATGAAGGCCAATACTTTGTCGGTGGCACCAAAGGTGCCGTCATAGGTGAGAAAAGAGATACTCTTTTCTCCCTCTTTGAATTTCTTGAGTTTTTGGGACCTTCGCCATGCAGGGTAAGTTTTGCGATGTCCTCTCCTCTTGTAATCTCTAGGAGATTAACTATTTCTTTCGTCGAAAGAGGAGTAAGGTGAAGAAGAAGGAGAAGAGGGTGACCTCTTTCTTGCCTTTTTCTTCCTTTGTTTCCTCTCTTTCCTTTTGGAGTGACGAGGAGAAGGACTATGGGTTGACTGTTTCCTCTTGGGAGGAGTTGGCGATAGTCTACACCGCCATCTTCATGGAGCCACATCTTTAGAGGAACTTAGGGATTCACTTCTTTCTTGTTCTTTGAATTCATCCTCTCTTAAGGGAGAGAGTCTTCTTTTGGGAGTCTCATCAAGAGGCCTCCTAAACTCTCTCCTCTTGGAAAGGAAGGGAAATCCCATAAGAATGAAGTTGTTGGGTAACTTGGGCTTGCAAAGTAGGGTTGCCCATATCTTGATGCAACCTAGTAACAAGATAATTGATAAACATGGGTGCATCATCATTAGCACCTTCATGTGTAAAATCAAAGTTATCAACGTTCATTCTACTCTCTTGGTTATTATCAACCATGCTAATTATACTTATGTGTTTACTTAGTGTATTCTTTGGAAATTCAAAGCCTTAGTTGCTACTCTTCTTAGCCTTTGAAAATAAGCACTTAAGTAGCTACACCCACGGCTCGATTTGGTTAATTATAGAGAGTAGTGGGGTGGGTCTAACATAGCAAAATTACCGAAGGATGGGTCCTGTTGGACTTCTTATGGATCAATAATGGTAAAGACGTAGGCAAGTATAAAAAGATCCCATTACTAAGACCAAAGCTCCTGAGGTATGCACCATATCCCACATAGTGGGCTCAACAAAACCGATAATAAATCCCAATCCCACTTACCCTAATATAATTAACAAAATCAACCATTAATAGGCTACCTAAGGACCTCTTCTCTTTAGCAAGGAAAGAGAAACCAAATGCTCTGATACCAATATAATGTGAATGGCCTATGAACTTTGAGAATAGAGAGAATTAGAGTGAGAATTTTTGTGAGATTACTTTGAGAACATAGAGGGTGAACTTAATTGAAGGTAGCAACATGAACATATTACTTAATTAACTTGGCATGAACAATACTTTTGCAAGAGAGAGAGAGTATCAGCAAACATGACAATAGTGGAGGACCGGATTTACTTGGAGCCGGTCTCCCTCCAAAAGGCATTTGTATTATAGATTGTCCCATCAGGAGAAACTTGGTACAATACAATCTTTGTGTTCCTTGTGACCGTGAGAACATAGGGGGTGAAATTAATTGATGGTAGCAACATGAACATATTACTTAATTAACTTGGCATGAACAATACTTTTGCAAGAGAGAGAGAGTATTAGAGAACATGACAATAGTGTAGGACCGGATTTATTTGGAGCCGGTCCCCCTCCAAAAGGCATTTGTATTATAGATTGTCCCATCAAGAGAGACTTGGTACAATACAATCTTTGTGTTCCTTGTGACCTTGGTGATGCTATGAAGATGGAAAGCTTCATGCATCACGAGTGTAACATAAACTTTGCAAAAAGCATTAACTATCCCAAGCCTTATTCCCAAGCCTTATTCCCAAGGCCTCAAACACCTTCGAAGGTGGAGAGAGCTAGCGGGGAATGAGGGTAGGAAAGAGGAAGAAGAATCATTCATAGGAGAAAGAAATAGTTTCTCACTTATCATCACTCTTATTGCTTAGCATAGCATAATATCATAGTGTTAGAAGCTGGACACACCCTACTAAAAATGACTGCTCGGAGGATTATTATTTTTTGTAATAATTCATTTATTGAGAAAACCCTACATTTCACCTTTGTAAATATTGGGGCTTATAGAAGTTTCCAGAGTGTATCCCAGTTTTAGATTGAGTAGATGGTTAAATTGGAACATTAGGGTTTGAGATTTGTGAGGTATTTATACCACTTTTTGACCTTAATGAAAAAACCTTTTGTCATTTTAAAAAGTTTTGAAGTTTGTGAGTGAGCGTAATGTGTACGAGAGAAAGTGAGAGCTTCATCTTGACGCTACATGCGCACCGGTGGTCGGAATCGAGTGCGGAAAATTGCAGCGTGTTGCCCCCGATGAGAGCTACACACTAATACCTACATTGCATGCGTACAGTCCAATTTTGTGAGCTCCATCTATGAGCTTCATTTGGTGATTCGGTGGGCATACGTTATCTGTTCACATTTTAGTATATCCACGCGTTCTCATTGAGTAGAGCTACACATTAGGCACTTTAGTTTTCGAAAACGACAACCTGTAAATTTCGGCCAGATATCCTATGTGATTTTACACCAAGTGTTTTGGGTTGGGATTTTGGTTCATAGACCTTAGAGAGAGCGGCCTATTGGTGTTAATAGGGTCTCCTTCAAGTTCTATGGTGTTTCGAGATCGTTTGATGGGTATTCGGCTCTAGAAAGCATTGTAGGAAGTTTCTTCTTATGCACTCTTGAAGGCTGTAGCTTAGACATTCGGTAGAGACCTCTGTAGGAATTAGTTAGGAGTCGGTCGAGTGTAGGTTGACACCCTATGCTTGCTTCCACGTGCCTGCGGGTCGAGCTTCGTCTTTAGCTGACAAATCTTGTTAGGTGAGTTCTCGTTGTGCTGACGTCTGTCGCAGCGTAACCGTCTAACATTGGCGCCGTTGCCGGGGACGAAAACCCTAGGTAGGTGATCGAGACTAGTCCTTGAGGATAGGGATTCTTTGGCTTGCCAAGAGTCTCTTTTTACATTTAGATAAGATCAGAGGGTGGAGGACTCTTTAGGTCTTAGAGGGAGTCTAGCAAGCGTGTGTTTGGCCTAGATCCTTCGACATAGGTAGAATTAGGTAGTTTTTAGTTAAGTGGTGTAAAGAGTAGGAATTGGAGTGGTAGAAGCAGTGAGAGGAGAGCTTGAGAGTCCGGAGAGACCAGGAAGCAACCAAAACACCATTTCACATGAGGAGTAGGAGTAGAGTAAGTAGGACATCATGATTTAGGATCTAGAGCACTTCATGCATGTATACTTGCTTGTTAGATTCATCACAAGGTTGTAGAAGATGCAAAAGTGTGTTTGAAAGATAAAGTGAAGTCGAAAAGTTACTGTGAGTGTTTCTGATAGAGCTACAGAGCATCATGAGCATTTTTTTCAGGAAAAATTTTAATTTTAAGCCAGGAGACATCCTACGCGTAGGATGTCTACAGGCTAATCTGGTGGGAATTTTGGAATTTTGAGTTGACCAGTGTGTTTAAAAGGTAGGTTTTACCCTATTTTCACCTGGAAAGTGGAAATTCGACCATATCTTGACAAGATAAGGCCAGATAAACAGAAATTGCCAGACATCCTACCCAAATTGTGCCAAGGAATTATTTTAAGACCAAAACCATAGGATGGCTGCATGAGCATGATCTGCATAATATATTAAGTGATTGAGAGAGGTTTCATCTCATTTGGGTGAGAAAATTGGGTTCTAAGCAGACTTTAGCACTTTTGACTGAAAAAAGGCTAGAACAGCTAAAATTGGGGACTTTTGAAATCCAAACCAAAATCTAAGCATACCACTGGGTTGCTGACATCAAGGGGAAGCTGTGGGTCAAGTCTGGGGTCAAACAGACCAAAAAGACATCCTACGTGTAGGATGTCATCTGTGTGATTTTGCACTCCAAACTCAGTTTTGAGCATACCAAAGTGATCAGCACCCCAAGAGGAGTCTCTGCTTTGCATTTGAATCCATTTTGAGCAAAACAGACATCCTACGCGTAGAGTGTCTAAAGCAAGAAATTGAAGCCATATACTGACTGTAGGCACAGCAGGGTGTTATATAGCCTGAGGCAAGCCTCCTAGTCAATTTTGGTCCAAATTGGAGTTGATTAGACTGACCAAGACCAACAACAGGCTGTCGGAACAGATTTCCGATCCATTGACCAGCTTATAGGTGTCCAAATCCAAAAGTAAAAACTGTTGTGGACTCAGCACATTAAGGGGAATCCATAGTGCAAAAATTCAGGCAAAATAGAACAGGAGACATCCTACGCGTAGGATGTCTACTGGGGCTTAGTGAAGAGAAAATTTGACTGAGCTTATACAGTGAGGTTTTATTTGACTTAAGGGTTCCAGAACTTCTTTCAGACGTGAATTTGGACCTTGTTTGACCTTTTGACGGAGCAAAGACTGAATTCAGACTTTTCATGTAAATTGACCAACATCCGAGGGAAGTACAGTTCCAGATTAGCAAACCTAATCCAGAACATTAGCAGTGTATAAAATACAGTAGTGGTTGAGGTTAACTCTCCAGTTAAACCAATCATTACTAAAATCACCTCTAGCGGTTAGATACTTTGATTCGATTGCCGAAATTAAACACTTGAGTACAGGTATATTCAGTGGCAAAGTAAGAAGTTGTACGGAGACTGATCCTTTGCCAAGTGAGTGGTTGGATTTGTATAATTGCATTGCTAAGCTTGATGAATTTAAGATCAGGAAGACACATTTTTAGAGACCAAAAGGTGCTCAGGGTTACTAACTATCAGATAATGGTTCCCCTTCTCGTCTCGGAATCTATCTCCATCATCATAGACTTGAATTATCTCCAGTCTTTGAGCCGGCCTTTCTTCAATACAAATATACTTGCGTCCTCGATATTCAGAATAAACTAGGGCTCCCCTCGAGTTTGTTCCTTCAAAGAAGATCACAGTGAACTTGGAATCGTTCAAATGATTTAAAGAGGTGCTTCCTCCTGGCATTGGTTCATCATAGGTGAAACCTCCTGGCTATTGACTACCCATCATGAAGAAGGATTTGTCTGATGAAGTGTCAGTATCACTACCCTCCTCAATAATCGGTGCTAGTGGATCTAGCCTTGCCTGAGTTACACTCTCCTCAGTGGACACTAAGCTACCATGATCACCTGACAATAGATAAGGAGATAATGTGGCGAAGGGGAAAATGGTTTCAGAAACTCAAGAACCACCTCCAAATATTGATCGACCTGGAGCGATTTTTATGTATGATAAGAAAACAACCAGGGTTTCAACTTATAATGAGAATGTGGGAATTTACAAGCATGAGAGCGACTTTCATTGCAAAGAACCATACCCAAACGAGTTAAGCAAAGATAAAGTTCTTTACTCATTCTCTTATGAAATTGCTATGGGGAAGAATATCGTTTTTTTTTATAGGTACGGGCGAGAGTACCAACGTATTCTCCTAGAGGAGGTAGAAAAGGCAACAGTTCTAGGAGCATCAACATATGCCCTCGATGAAGTGCCAAGAGCCACCTACACCCCTAAAAAGTCGACAAATCCCTTTTCAGAGGAGTATGACGCGACCTCACATTCTACCCGACCGCAGGTATTCAACAACCAAAACCAACCAGCAACCCAGCCATCATTGTAGGCATGGCTTCGATAGATTGCAACATTGGAACAGGACCAAAATCGAGATGGTTATCAAGCCGCACGAGGGCTAAGGGATTTACAAGAACCACTACTCTATTCACGGTATCAAGGAGAGAGTAAGCCAAAGACTCAAGGGTCAATAGAGCCTAGAAGACCACCCATAGAACAAGTTCGGAGAGATGAACCATCTCTGGCAAGAAATGTTAGAAATTATGGCTTAGGAGCACCACTGGGAGAGGAACCCGGCCACTACAGAAGACCAAAGGAGGTATATCAACTAGGACGTGGAGATCCAATGATGAGATTTGTAGACCATCGTAGAATTAGACCTTCTCAAGTGCAAAAATGGGTAAACAAGAAATACACGAGAAACAAGGATCTGAGAGATCATGTAGCAGCCTTTGTGCATGTAATTAGAGCTGAAGAGGTGTTAGACTTCCTTACCCAATTTGCAGGGTTTGGACTAACCCTAGAGGATGACGTTGCTACTTGGTTTGACTCTGTGGAGCGTAGAGACTTTGAGTCTATGGAGGAGGTGTTTGACGAGTTTATCGAGGAATTCTCACAAAGGGGGATAGCTCATAATACAGTCTCACAAATCCATAAGTTCAAACAGAAAGACGCGGAATCTGTGCGAAAGGCAGCCCTACGACTAAAAAGATATGTTAAGTTCTGCCCTGTGGAAGAACTGCCAACTCAGTCCAGACTTATGATTATATTTATCCAAGGACTAAGGAATGTAGATCTCCAGAAGGACTTACATATGAAGAGGAGCACGACGTTAAATGAGTTAACTAAGGAGGCTCTTTACCTTGTAGACAATTGTGCGGTCTACAAAGAGGTTGAGTTCAAGGATCTTGATGACGATTCATCCTCACAACAAAGTGGAAGCAAGTCTTCTAAGACAACACCGAAAGGATAAGTAGCTGTAAGCCAAGAGCAGCTTGTAGAGGAAGTGCTAAAAAAGATTAACTTGTACGCCAAACCCCAGGCTAAATAGCCCAAGTGGTGTGCTATTGAACAAAAATGGACAAACCATGGGACGGAGGAATGTTATTAAAACAAGGGGTATGTGAGAGAGAGACCTTATGCTCCCCAAGCTCAGGTAGCATCTCCTCAAATTCCATCGATGCCTAGGTATCAAGCAGGCAACCTACCAGGACCTGTAGGTGTAGAAAGACCACAACCAGTGTTGGGACAACAACCACCCCTACCAGGATTACGACCAATCAGCATAAGGTACACACCAACCATAACCGAATCAGAAGAGAAGGCTTTGGTGCCTATGCATGCATATTATGAAGATCCCAATGGATATGTTGCAAATCCTGTCTATTATCCACCGGAAGAACCCTCAACACCAGAACCATGGAGCATGATAGGAGGTGCAAGACCACCAACAGCTGCGCAGACAACATGAGAAGGAAGATATATCTTGGATGAACGAACATTGTTGTTCATAGCCAACGGAGGCATGGACGGACAGAGACATGCATACCAACAAAGAGGAGCTCAAGGAGCACCTCAACAGACTAAGGGACCGTGCTACAAGTGTGGTGGAGACCATTGGTTAAGAGACTGTCCTCATGATGAAATCATTAGAGTTAACGCATATTGCATCGAGTGTGGAATTACTCATTTAATTCTGGATTTCCCTAAGAACTCGAGCAAAGGAGCAAAAACCACCTTGAACATACTGGAAGCAGTGCCTTCCAGTGGAGGATCAAAAAACGAAACAATCATACCTATTCAGGCAGTGACGCGAGCCCAAGCTCAAAGAATGACAAACGAACCCATAATTGAAGAGCCAAAAACCGATGCCCCAAGTTCAGAAACAAAAAATCAGAGAAGCACTTAGAAAGCTAGAAAGGCGCTTATGAAAGCCAGGAGAGAACGAGAGCAAACAGCTCTATCCGAGGAGTTAAGACACACAAAGGATAGATTAGAGCGGTTAGAGGATCTAGCTAGCCTAAGCTCACACACTGCGGCAACCATAGCACCCAAGGAAATAGCAGAATCCAAAAGTGCAGGACCAGGAGGATCAGTACTGGAAGACAAGGTAAATGAGCAGTTAGATGCAATTTTAAAAGCTTACGAAGCCAGACTAAAAAAGAATCAAATCCAAGAGCAAAGATGGATGACTTATCCATATGCTGAAATATAAAAATAGAGGTTGGAAATGTGTAGAAAGATGATTGAAACAACTCAATCTTTGATAGAAAATCCGGTTGGTAAACCTGCAAATTGGCATGAAGTACCAGCTCCAACCCCTATCAAATCAACTTTAGAGGAACAAGTAGAAACGAAGTAAAGACTCGTGAATGCTTATGAGTTTAGGGGAGAGCCTATCATAGTGCCAAATACAACAGATGAGGCAAGTGACGGGTTCCAGCTTAAAACATTGGTAGAAATGGGTAAGGATTGTAACGGTTTAGATGATCTATGGAAGCAAATCCGTGAGGCCAATGAAGCTAACAGGGTGAGTTACCACGTGAATAGCACGAGAAAAGAGAAAAATGAGATCTTACCTCCTATTGAAGAATTTGAGGCAAGATCGCAAATGAACTTTGATATACATTCACAAGGGGGAGACCAGGGATCAATTAGTTCGGGGCACAGCCAACCAGACTCGCTGAAAACTCTACCCTCTTACCTAGGAGAGTATGAAGCCAAGTCTGAGATGAGAGCAATCCCATCTCAAAGAATGACTTCTAACAGAGTGATGGATTCACAAGGATTGATTGAGTTATTGTCCACACCGGTGGCATGCACAATCACATTAGCGGAACTCCTAAGGTTACGACCAAACATGTGGACCACAGTAGGCAAATTCCTAGAAAAATTTGGAGTGAAAGACCCCACCTCGAAGCTTCAGGAAGGGATCTGAGAATTGGATAGGCCTCAACTAAACACTAGGCTAGTACCTTTAAACAAGGTTGGAAAGTATTGTGAGGGAGAAGATGGAAACACCACGCTACGAGTAGAATTTTAAGGAGTAGTTTCCAAAGCTATTCTTGACAGTGGAGCAGGAGTCACTATCGTCACCAAGGAAATCTGGAAAAAATGGGGAAAACTAGCTTTGAGAGCTACCAAAATGAAATTGCAATTGGCAGATGGGTTCATGAAGAAGCCTCTAGGACTCTTAGAAAAAGTGATTGTCACCTCATGCGGAATCGAGTATGAGCATACATTTGCAATATCGATTTCGACAAAAGAACAATTACGAGATCATCTTGGGAAGACCATTCATGCGACAATTAAAGATGGTCTAGGATTGGGGTTACGACCACATATACCTCAGACATGGCGAGACAAAAACCAAAATACACCTAAAAGACCATAGTTACAAGGATGTGAATAAGACACCAGTGGAAGAGTTTGATTCAGCTACATTAGTAGGGTCTGAACTCCCAGCATGGTTAGGGCAACAAAAAGAGCTATGGATGTGTGGAGCTTCACATTGTGGGAGCTTAAAAAGAGAGGAATGCGTCTTAGAAAGAGAGATTGAGGACCAGTGGAAGAGTTTGATTCAGCTACATTAGTAGGGTCTGAACTCCCAGCATGGTTAGGGCAATAAAAAGAGCTATGGATGTGCGGAGCTTCACATTGTGGGAGCTTAAAAAGAGAGTAATGCGTCTTAGAAAGAGAGATTATATTCCGGAACCTTTTCCTGAAGATGCTTGGAACCTCTGGAATGGGAACACATACTAGCAACATTGGATGTCTGTACCATTACAAATAGTCCAACAACAAAATTTTGTGATAAGGATGGCTATGATGTGCTACACTATTACATGGTAAGCCTTATACCAGGAGGAGAACCACCAAAACTTCTCTGAGCATCTGGAGGTAAATAAAGATGCAGATAATGAGTGTTCAGACAGCTCAAGCGAGCGTGGGGAGAAAATAGAGAATATCAGGTTTTATGATTTTGTCAATCAACACCCTACACGCCAGGAATGCTATAGGAAAAAACGAGCAGGAAACAAAGCGAGAGAGAACCTGATGCCCAGTATAAAAGATAAAACTCACTATCTAATGCTTGTCAAAGCAGAGGATTATGTAAAAGATCAAATATTAGGCAGATTCTCAAAAGTTCAAAGGGAAGGAACGCGAGAGGAAATAAGACAAGTACGGAAAGCTAAAAGAGAAACAAAATCACAAAAATATCAAAAATAAAAAAAAGAAACAACAAAAGACCCAGAGTGGACCAAACTGGAGCATAAAAAGAAATACCACGAACTAAAACGGTCTTTGCGAGAGGTATGGACTACTGAGAGAGAAAGTGATGGTAAGGAGGAGTCAGAGAAAGGAAATATGAATTTACCATCACACTATCGGAAATTCACCATCCAGGATAGAAAAATCATCATGACACCACCTGTCAGGAAAAAAACAAACCAGGAATCTTACAATGGGCCGAAAAATGCAAAAAGGATAGACCTCACTGAACCAGGTGAAGAGCCTCAGTTAGTCTATATCGCAACCAATTTAGAGCCTGAAGAAGAAGAACTGCTAACACAACTTCTCAAGAAGTATAAAGATGTGTTTGCATGGTCCTACAAAGACCTCAAAGGAGTTGATCCATCGATATGTCAACATACAATTCCTTTGAAATCATATGCCAAACCTAGCAAACAACGTCCTTATACATATAATGACACATTTGCTAAATGAATCAAAGAGGAGATTACAAGCTGATGGATGCTGAATTCATCTATGAAATTGAGCATACAAATTGGGTGTCACCCATTGTGTTAGTCCCCAAGAAGAACGGAAATCTGCGAGTATGTGTGAACCTCAAAAAGGTAAATGTAGCCACAATAAGGGACAATTATCCCTTGCCGATCATAGAATATGTACTTGAGAGGGTGGCCGGGAAACGAGCTTATTTCTTTTTAGATGGGTTTTCAAGGTATAACCAATCAATTGGCAATTGCAATAGAGGATCAACACAAAACAGCGTTTGCCACAGAATGGGGAATATATGTGTATCGAGTTATGCCTTTTGGCTTAACGAATACCCCAACTACCTTTCAAAGGTTAATGACACACGCGTTCAAAGAATACCTGAGAATATTCTTAGAAATATACATGGATGATCTTTGTATACACTCTCTTCTACGAGAGAAACATATTGACCATTTACAAAAGGTATTTGAGAAATACAGAACATATCGAATGTGTCTTAACCCGAAAAAGTGCATTTTTATGGTTAGGCAGGGTCGCATCTTAGGACACATTGTCTCAAGAAATGGCATAACCACAGACCTATACAAAATCAAAGTCATAGTAGACCTACCCAGGCCTACTAATGCGAAACAAGTGCAATCCTTCATGGGACACTGCGGATATTATCAAAGATTCATATATATATATGTATGCACTCATCGCACAACCTCTGTATCGTTTGTTAGTCAGTTTCGACTGGACTGAGGATTGTGAAACTTCATTCCAAAAGCTAAAGGAAAACCTTGTATCAACACCTGTACTTAAAGCACCGGATTGGAAAAAGATATTCCATGTTCACATTGATGCATCTGCATATGCAATCGGGAGTATTCTGGCTCAACCTGGAGACGGAACAATGGATTTTCTAGTTTGTTATGCAAGCCGATAGTCAAATAGTGCGGAAAAGAACTACACAACCACCGAAAGAGAGGGGTTAGGAATGATTTATGCTGTAAAGAAATTTCGGCATTATTTGCTCGCAAACAAATTTGTGTTCTTCACAGATCATCAAGCTCTTTTGTATCTGGTAAATAAACCATGCAATACTGGGAGGATTGTACGCTGGTTTATTATATTGCTAGAGTTTGATTTCACAGTGGTAGTCAAAAAGGGTAAAACTCATCTACAGGCGGATCATCTTTCAAGGGTACAAAATGGGGAAGCTCCTGAAGGAATAGATGATGACATACCAGATGCTATCTCTTCAATATTGAAATGATACCCAAATGGTCTCAGGAAATTGTTAGCATTCTTTCCTTTGGAGGTAGGTAACACAAAAGACAGATCCAAATAACAAACAATTTGACAAACAAAAAACTTCCAGTTGATTGCAGGACAACTGTATCATCTTGGATCAGACCAGATTCTATGATTGTGTATAAATCCGGAGGAATTCGAGTGTTATCTTGACGAAGCACATGTCCAGGATTGTGCATTTCATTGTTCAACAATGAAAACATACCAGAGACTGAAACAATTGGGGGTTTATTGGCCAACTATGTACGCAGACACACATAATTATGTTAATAATTGTACTATATGTAGTACCAAACGACAAGTAGATCACGCGACATTGTTTCAGGTAAACATTGCACCTGCATGGAGTCAATATATCATTGATTTCTTAACCACAAGGATGTTTCCTAAAAATATAACAAGAGCACGGAAAAGGGCTATAGAGTTGGAGGCTCGCGACTATAGCTTAATTGGGAACCAACTCTATAGGCGAGGAAAGGACAATCAACTTAGAATCTGTGCAAGTGAAAGTGAATACCTGCTGATTCTAGAACATGTACATGGAGGCATAAGTGGAGTCCATTTTTCAAGCGATAAGACAGCAAAAATTGTATTAACCGCAGGAATATGATGGCCTACATTGCATATGGATGCTGACGAGTTCGTAAAGCGTTGTGACGCATGTCAGCGCACCAAAGTGCCGATAAAGAGAGATGAGATGCCACTACGGCCAATGATGGGAGCAAGGGCATTTGCAAAATGGGGCATTGATTTTGTGGGACCTATTTCACCCCCTGCATATTGCACACATACCCAATATATCATTGTGGCTACGGACTATCTCACAAAATGGGCGGAAGCCAAGGCAACACAAAAAGCAGATGCAAAAACCACTGCACAATTTTTGCATGAGAATGTCTTTGTAAGATACGGATTACCAATAGAAATTGTCAGTGATCGAGGGACACATTTTCTTAATGAATTCATTGAATATCTGCTAGAGGAATTCATGGTCATACATAGAAAATCTGCTTCATATCATCCACAGGCAAATGGACAAGCTAAGGCCAAAAATAAAGCACTATGCACGGTTCTCACAAAAATTGTATCAGAATCAAGGACAGACTGGGATCAACAGCTACACTCAACACTATGGGCATACAGGGTAGCTTACAAAACATCAATAGGAACGACACCGTACAACATGGTGTTTGGCCTAAATGCTATATTACCCATAGAGTTTTTAATCCCAACTCTACGAGTATCAAAACGCTTAGAATGGAAAGAGCATGAGCTCTCTTCAAGAATAGATGATCTTGAAAAGCTAGATGAACTTCGCTTGAGAGCTGTAGCTTCGATCTATGCTAAAAAGAGAAGACAAAAGGAGTTTTTTGACAAGCATGTGCGCACAAAAGAGTTCAAAATAGGTGATTATGTACTTGTTTATACCTTGAAGCAACATGCCAAGAAACTTGAAAATCAAGGGATGGGACCCTTTTTGATTAGTGACCTATCACAAAGTGGACCTGTCAAGCTTGCTACATTAGCAGGTGAAGAAATGCCAAATTGGATTAGTGTGTGTAGATTAAAGAAATATCATTTACCACTAACACAGGATATGCTTCAACAAATCCATCAAGAAAAACAACGGATGAAGGAGAAACAAAGGGTACGAGAAGAAGCCCAAGCAAAAGCAAAAGAATGCATTGCAAAAAGAAGGCTTCTACGACAACAACCACAATGTGGATCACTGTTGTGAATCAATGCCATTCGACTAACGAATTTTGGTGAAGACACAGTGGAGCCAATAATTGCAGTCAAAGTGGGTAGCAATCAAGTTGAATCAATGGCATTGCTTGATTCTGGAGCTCAAGCCAATTTGATCTCTTACAGATTATACAAACAGCTCAAGCCCACATGTCAACTTCGTCCTACTCCACAAGTGCTGGAAAGTAGTACATCACATTCATTGAAAACATTGGGCTAGACTATATTGCATGTACAAGTACATCAATATATTTACCCACACAAGTTTTATGTGGTTGAGGATGAAAGCACACAACACCCCATGGGACAACCCTGGGAAAAAGAGTATAATGTGCAGATAGATTGGAATGCGAATGCAATCAAAATTCAGCATGAACAAGAAGAACAGGTGGTAGCCTTTGCTCAACAACCCCAGAAGAATCAGCTGCCAGCAATGCAATCACTGGATAAAAGGCCAAAAGGAAGGGTGCTACTAAAGCAAAAACAGGGAACTGCCAACCATGCTCACTACATACATAAACAGTCACCGACCACAGTGAAAAGATCAAGGTTACCAACACAAGAAAAACAAGTATCGATGCGGAAGGATAGAAATGACATGGAAGACAAACAACGATACAACAAAAGAATTCAACAGAAACAGATAGTTCAACCAAAAACCAAGGGAATAAAACAGATATGGATCCCAAAGAAAATGCTCAACAACAACTCAAATACGACTCGCTTATGGATCCCGAAACCGAAGCAAAAGGAACTCCTTTCAGTACAAGCAACATCGGAAGGCAGACAACTGCATATGAAACCGGCAAACCGATTTATGTGGGTGCCAATCAGCAGCAAAACACTGACAACCGAGGCAGTAGCAATAAACCTACAAAAACCGGCAAGGCAAATCTACACATGGAAAGAAAAAGAGACAAGGTCTACGACCAATTCAGCCAAGCCAATTCTCTCCAAGGAGACGACTACGACCATATTGACAGTAGCGGCAACACTCGCGACTGTTTCAAGAAAAACGATCAAACAAAGAGCAGTAGAGTTACAGATTTTACTTGCAAAGAAAACAGGAAACCTCGACGACGAATGCCAATAAGCATCTTGCTTATACCCTTCTCTTGCACAACATTAATTTTTCCATGCATTGACAGAGTATGCATTATATAGGGTCACATTACACGGCCAAGAATTAGCACAAATTTTTCAATCCATGCACGGCACATACTCCGAGACGATACTTTGTCGTCCGAGAGGACTCCGGCTAGGAGGGGGGGAGGCATCAAAGGCGGACCCAATGGCAAAAAGAGAAAAAAAGGGCATATTTTTAAACTATTTTTAAGGGTTGTTGTTTGATTGCAAAATTTTTTGGACTAACACAAGTACATATGCCCTTATACAGCATGAATAGACAAGTATATGGGGCCAAACACCAAATCAAGCCCTTAGGTGTGTGTATATAAGTAAAAATAGCCATTTTTCGGGCAAAATATTGGTAAAACAAAGAAATCCGGCCATAAAAATTGCATGTGAGTGTATATAATGTTTTGCAGTGATGTTTTTGATTTATTATGATTTTTGGAGATTTTTTGGGTTTAATTTGCTATTTTCCTTTTAATTTTACTAATTTTCGGCAGAAAAACTTAGAAAATACAAAAAGCAGGTGAAAAACGGTCGTAATGAAAAACAACAAATATGGGGATGATCAGTGACTATAGGACAACCTATGGTACAGTGGGGGTGCAATTATGAGACGGGAGCGAAAAGCGTGATTTGGCCAGATTTTGACCGAAACGTCAAATTTCTCGGAAACTGGGCAAAGCGAGTCCAAATCAAGAAATTTTTGAGCCTAAACCGCATCTCGCAAGAAGTTGGGATCACATGTCATATTTCATGACAAGTGGTTCGGGGACCCCCATTATAAGAAATTTTCACTTCATTTTAAGCTCATTTCCACTATTGACTTTTGACAGAGAGCTTCTGCCACCTAGAGCAAACAGAACTTCCAGCAGCTTCTACGATGTACACGACTACCCGATAGGCTCTAGACATGAGAGGTAGGCTCACCACCTTGAGCTTTTCGCGCATGTTTGTCGTTTTGTCGCGAAAACTAGCGTAGGGTTCACACAGAAAGCAGGCAGTAGAGACCTACAAGTAGAAGTGGCCACCTAACGGCTAACCCAAAATCAATGAGGCTTCATCGACAGCTTACCCTAGTGTAGGAGACCAGTCTTGGATGACCAAAGGCAGTAGAAAACCATCGGGAAAAACCCTAATTCCTAAAGCCCCGCCCCGCCCCGCAAGCGGCCACCAAATGGGAAATCGGTGGAAATGCACCCAAATGCTACCAAAATTCATGGGTATGAGCATCTCGACATGCTCGACAATTCTATGTAGCCCACATGGCCAAAAGGTGACCCGAAGCGGCACTAAACTTCAGAGACGGCATCAGACACACAAAGCGTCAAATAGCTCTCGCGACCAAACCGCATGTCCGTTTGCCACCAAACTTCACGAGCGGCTTTCCTAAACCATCAACAACCAAGTCCTATGGTGGTAGACCACCAAAAGTCATTGATGACATGTAAACGCAACCACGGGTGCTTCTAGAGTGACAAATTGCCAAACGGAGCTCTGGTGAAGCCAAAGTCGGCAAAAACCATACGGCAAGGATCCCCAAGGGATCGGGAAGCTATGCACACCAACATCAAGAAATTTCATCGCCGAAAAGTACTCCAAAAGTCAGAAAACGGCTCGAAGGCTCTGAAACCCACAGAGGGAGTTACTTTCTATCTATTTGACTTTTTTTTTGAAATAAGGCTTAAAAGGGACTCAGGGGGACTAAGGGCAGGCACCAGTAGCACCTTCAGTAAAAATTTCATCAGGAGACATCCTACACGTAGGATGTCTCAAGGCCATTTCTAGGCACCAAATCTAACAACTCTCATCACACACATTTTCTGAATAGCCTTTACATGCTAGCCACCATGTTTCATCACATTTGGACAAAAAGTGACCTCATATGTATGAAAAAATGCAAAGTCAGGGCATAGAGACAATAATGGGCCATAGACCTACCAAAACTTGTCCAAATCACATGAAACTTGCACAATACATTCATGGGCACATTGCCAACCAATCTGTGTGGTCACATGCAAAAAATGTTGAACGCGTAGGATGTCTAAATGACATTTTTGGCCTACAGAGGGTGTTTTTCAATTCTAGATCTATTCATATCACCTTCAAGAGCACATATATCAAGTTTCAAGCCATTCTAATCATTTTTGACCCCCAACACCTCTAAGATACACTTTTTGAGCCCAAAAACACTACACATGGTCTTACCAACATCAATTCTTGTCCAAATCAAAATCCAAGAGCAGGGCCATATTCCACAGGCCAAGAGTTACCCACAGAACAAATCTCAAGCTATTTTGATGAAATAGACATCCTACGTGTAGGATGTCTCCAGCATGATTTTGACCTTTTGTGCAAGAAATGACATCATGGGAGCCATTACCATGGTGCAAGGAGCCCATATATCAAATTTCAACCCATTTGAAGATCATTTGCCACCTATTGTGGATATCCGACCCAATTTGTGATCCTAAAGCCTGAATCTGCCCAAAAATGCACTTTTTATGCCCAAACCCAATTCCAATCACATAGCCATGTTCAACAGGTCAAGGACCACCAGCATGCCAAGTTTCACCAAAAACTGATGAAAAAGACATCCTACACGTAGGATGTCTAAATGATAAATTTTGGCCAGAATTATACTATGAGCACATGCAGGGTTTCCCAAGTTCCTTTTAAGTTTTATTTTCAATTTTCAAGTCATTTGGATAGTTAAAACTCAGTTTCTCAGCTGATATGGAAAAAATGCTAACTTCGGACTACTGAGTGCAACAGGATCTATGGCAGTCACAAAATCACTGGCCAAGAAGAAAAGGATGACAATAAAAGACTATTTAGAAGAAGTGGAGCCATTTGTCATCCCAGAAGGAACTCTAAAGCCAACCAGCATGTGGATTCAAGAGGACTTGCTAGAGTCTAATGATCTGAAGATCTACCAAGGCGTGTTCAAAGACACTGAAGGAAATGTAATAGAGCTACCCATGCTACCGCGGGAGCTCAATGAGTTTGTCAGAAGCAAGATGGCAGAGTACCTGGAGAAGATAGATCTCCATAACTATTTTGAAGCTGTGCCAGCTAGAATTGACATAAAAAGAGTATGGGAATTTGTGACTACAATCAAAGAAGATAGAGTGGCCAGAGTTACGGATCTGCATGGCAAGCCGGACACTGTGATTGTAATCACAGAGAAAGTAGTGGCAGCTGCACTAGACCTCTCCAACAAAGGGGATAGTGTAACCAAAAGAAGAGATGAAGTCAAGGTGTACTCTGAAAAGAAAAGCAACTACACCTTTGAAGACATTGCAAACCCTAAAGTGGCAATAATGAGCCAGCTTTACAACCAGTATTTTCACATGTGTACAAAGCGGCCACAGAAGTACAGAATTCCGCCTAGAGCAATTGCCACAACCTTCACCTGGGCAATGCAGAAGAGCAAGCCGAAGGTGATCAACTATGCTGCTTATATCCATGATAATCTGGTGAAGATGGGCAACAAAAAACCCACCTACATTGTGCCGGGTGAGCTGATCACAAAAGTGGTTTATGGGGCATTGCACGCCAAGGGAAGATGGCTTGACCCTCCATCACAAAATGACTGGCTAAGGCTCAAAGAAGATAAAGAGGATGAACAACCCAAAGCACCCGAGTTGCCACATGGTTGAAGTGCCGGTTAGAGACCGTGCAAGAGGAGCAGCCAGAGTTGAAGAAGGGAAAGAAGGAATCCGTACAAGTGTCGATCAAAGAGACAAAATCACAAAAAGCGGCACGGCTAGAGCGGCTAATGGAAAGCTTCAAAGCCGAAAGAGCCCTCAAAGAAGATTTGAGCGAGCTATGGAAGCCGTCACTAGAAGCAATGTCGGGATCATCCCGAAGGGTGCACAGAGATAGGTTTGAAGATTATATCAAAAAATTTGAGATCCGGGATGCTACGGCAGAAAACATCCCTAACATCCCATTTACAGAAGAAGAAGTGGATGAAGTACGATGGCAACTGCTAGAAGAGCAGGAAGGTCAGGAAAGAGAGCGGAAGACAAGGGTGGACTGGGACTTCAAGAATAAGCCACCAACTCCACCGTCCAGCCCGGAGTCCCAGCTCGGAGTCCAGCCCACCGCCATCACCACCTCCTTGTAGCCCTCCACAAACTCAACAAAAGGAGGAGCTAGACAAATCTAAAGATCAAGAAGATTCAAGGCAAGAACAGATCCAAGAGCAAGAGCAAAAAGAAGAAGCTAAGCCCAAAGATGAGCATCCAGAGCCAGATGAAGCAACGTTTAACACGTTTCTTGATCTACTAGCTGTGGGATATTCAAGAGAAGAGGCAGCTACAGTCGCATTTGACTTGGCAAGCACAGGGCCCAAGAACATATGTAGAGCGTGCGGTTAGTGGAGCTAAAAGAGATGGCCACTGATACAGTGGACCTGCAGCCACCCACCAATGATTGGGATGTGGTGATGAACAAGCTAATCGGGTTCATGGCACAATCAATGGCCACGGAAAGTGAGATGGCTAATCTCAAAGCCAATGAAGTTTTTATCAAATCCAAAGTAGACACGCTACAAAGACAGAACCAAGGGCATATAGAGAAATAAGCAGAGCTGCAAGCTAGTATGGCAAAGGCATTCATTGCAAAGATGTCGGGAGATGGAAAGAGAAAATCAGGCAGCATCTCAAAGACTGCAAGGAGCTGAGGACGAATACAGAAAACTCAGCAAGTCATGGACAGATGTAGAAAGGGAAAGGGACAACCTAACCCTTCAACTTACTTGTGAATATGGGAGAACAAGATGAAGCAGAAAAGAAGACATTTCAGAGGCAAATAGACGAGCTGAGAGGCCATCAGCAAACAGAAGAGCAGTTAAGCACAGGGCCATCAGCCATGGAAGGAATAGACTTAGAGAATGTGGAAGATCATGTGCACACCCATGCAAGAGGAAATCCTTGTAGGACCCTCTCAAGAGCCACAAGATCTAACACAAGAAGAAGAAGAGAAGCTGCGAAAGGCCATAGAAGCGGAAATCAGAGACACGGACAAAGAAGCCTTGGAATGGGAGCAGAGGGTCTTTAAATCAATGACTATTCAGAAGATAGACGCCAGCAACCTTCGGTGTGAATGGCTACAACCCTCTCTCCTATATCCTCTGCTAAAGTACGAAGCCGCTACAATCAACAAGCAAATCAGAGAAGATCCAACAGTACCACTGTACAAAGCACACATCTCCAAGCCTGAAGGGGTAAAGTTGATAGTCGACTCTCAGCACACGTGGAGAAAGGCATGGCTGACAAAGTATCCACAATATCTAATCCATCTGGTAGAGGCACCAAAAGTCATCAGAGATAACCTAAGTTTCTGATCTCTACCAAGGATGCGGACGTGGAAGGCCCATGAGCTATTGCAAAGAAGCCAACCTACTTGGCTAAACTACCCGAAGCTGCCAGGCTTGAAGGCATGCGAGAGAATAAGTGTTCAATACATGGTGAAAACCCTAACAGGCGCCATCAAATTGTTCACTGGCTCGCCTGACCTATCTTGCATTATGATGAGAAAGATTTGCAAAACACTTTTGGCAGTCTTCGAGACATTCAAACCAGGCTAGGCGACTGACAGTATCTTCTTCTTTCAAGATACATACAGATGTGCATACGATCTGTTTAGTCAGCCATCCCATGAGGTGATACATGCATTATATCAAAGGATCA
This sequence comes from Adiantum capillus-veneris, assembly GCF_014529385.1. Lineage (NCBI taxonomy): Eukaryota > Viridiplantae > Streptophyta > Polypodiopsida > Polypodiales > Pteridaceae > Adiantum > Adiantum capillus-veneris. The sequence goes on from NC_140936.1 coordinate 67,120,752, forward strand.
TGTTTTTGCCATCCTATCACCTCCAGGCCTTTGAAGAAGCCTTCTACACCGGCTTCTTCACAATCAACACTAACATATTTGGCCCGACGCTACTAGCTCAACATGCAAGATTTGAGTCACTGCTCAAGATGAGAGAAAGCCTAAGATGAAGAAGCAGCTCAATAGCCATGTCGGGGACAACATGGGCAAGGAGGGGGGGAGTGTTAGAAGCTAGACACACCCTACTGAAAATGACTGCTCAGAGGATTATTATTTTTTGTAATAATTCATTTATTGAGAAAACCCTATATTTCACCTTTGTATATATTGGGGCTTATAGAAGTTTCCAGAGTGTATCCCAGTTTTGACACTTAGATTGAGTAGATGGTTAAATTGGAACATTAGGGTTTGAGATTTGTAAGGTATTTATACCACTTTTTCACCTTAATGAAAAAACCTTTTGTCATTTTAAAAAGTTTTGAAGTCTGTGAGTGAGCGTATTGTGTACGAGAGAGAGTGAGAGCTTCATCTTGACGCTACACGCGCACCGGTGGTCGAAATTGAGTGCGGAGAATTGCAGCGTCTTGCCCGCGATGAGAGCTACGCACCAATACCTACATTGTGCGCGTACGGTCCGATTTTGCGAGCTCCATCTACGAGATTCATCTGGTGATTCGGTGAACATACGTTATTTGTTTTTGCATTTCAGCATATCCACGCGTTCGCATTGAGTAGAGCTACACATTAGGCACTTTAGTTTTTGAAAATGACGACCTGCAAATTTCGGCCAGACATCCTACGTGATTTTGCACCAGGTGTTTTGGGTTGGGATTTTGGTTCATAGACCTTAGGGAGAACGACCTATTGGTGTTAGTAGGGTCTCCTTCAAGTTCTGTGGTGTTTCGAAATCATTTCATGGGTATTCGGCTCTAGAAAGCATTGTAGGAAGTTTCTTCTTATGCACTCTTGAAGGCTGTAGCTTAGACATTGGGTAGAGACCTCTGTAGGAATTAGTTAGGAGTCGGTCGAGTGTAAGTTGACACCTTATGTAAGTTGACACCTTATGCTTGCTTCCACGCGCTTGCGGGTCGAGCTTCGTCCTTAGCTGACAAATCTTGTTAGGTGAGTTCTCGCTGTGCTGACGTCCGTCGCGGCGTAACCGTCCAACACATAGTAATGAAGATGAAGAATATGGCAAGCGTAAGCATTGAAGCATGGCTCTTGGTTGGATTTACATTCCATAGCTAAGATTGTTGGTGTAGGCTCTCAACTTCTCAACAAGCTTAGAGAAGGAGATGGAGCTCTTGCACTTTGCACTCTACACAATGAGAGAATGTGTGTGTGTGTGTGTGTGTGTGTGTGTGTGAGAGAGAGAGAGAGAGAGAGAGAGAGAGAGAGAGAATACCCCCCTCTCATGCTTGGTTCACCTCGCTCTCTCTCTCTCTCTCTCTCTCTCTCTCTCTCTAGTGTGTGTGTGTGTGTGTATGTGTGTGTGTGTGTGTGTGAGAGAGAGAGAGAGAGAGAGAGAGAGAGAATACCCCCTCTCATGCTTGGTCCACCTCGGTCTCTAATGTGTGTGTGTGTGTGTGTGTGTGTGTGTGTGTGTGTGTGTGTGTGTGTGTGTGTGTGTGTGAGAGAGAGAGAGAGAGAGAATACCTCCCTCTCATGCTTGGTCCACCTCGCTCTCTCTCTCTCTCTAGTAATATTTAATTATATCATTTGGGACATGTGTCCTCTTTTTTTTCTTTGAGAGAAAGAACTTATTTATTTATGTTTATGCATCTAAATTCTCATTGGACCCCTTTCAAGCCTATCCAATAGGATTCAAGCACATCAGGAGGGGCCACATGTGGAGAATTTTTTGAACATGTCTTTTATGCTTCTTAAGTCATTTGGTTTGATTTGAATACTTTAAGCACTTAGTCAATCGGGCATGTGTCTTTTATGCTTCTTAAGTCATTTGGTTTGAATTGAATACTTCAAGCCTTAGTCAATCGAGCATGAAAACGTTCATGCCTATTGAGAATTTATCTTTGAATTTAACATTTCAAAAACCTTAGTCATTTAAACATAAAAATCACCTCAAGCTTTGGACAAGGTTCCCACAACCACTTTAAACATCCTAGCACCTCATGCTTGGGTAGGATTCCCACCTCGAGGTTAGCCCTAACTTGTGTAAGGTCAAAGGACTTTTTAACACTAACTTTTGGAGGTCTTTAATGAAGCTAACCCTAAGGTCTTTTAAGCTCCATTAAAAGCACATTGCTCTTTGATAGACTACCTCCTTTTGGACCCCTATTGAGATGTGACTATCTCTCCTCTTGATCCCTTGCTAAGGTAAATCTAGAAGCACTTATTACACATTGCTCTTTGGTAGACTGTCTCCTTTTGGACCCCTATTGAGATGCAACCATTTCTCCTTTTGGTCCCCTATTGAGATAGGTCTAGAAGCACATATCTATATCCTAACTCTTGTTCCCCTTTTATCTTCTCATATCAAATGATCAGTTTAATATGAGAAAATCATTTGGTAAAGTTAGATATTATATTTTATGACAACATTACTCCTTCAAGGGGTTGTGGGTTCAAGCCAACCTATTTTTAGGTTGAGAGGGTTAGGCGGACGCAAGGCGGTGCTCAAATCTGGCTAATCAAGCAAGGTGGGATCCGCTAGGAGCAATGCATATGCGCATGCATTCTTGGACAAGAGTCAAATGTTGGCTAATTAAGCAAGGTGTGGGTCCGCTAGGGGCAATGCACATGTGCATTCATTCTTGGATAAGAGTCGAATGTCGTTGATTCCTTTAAAACAGTCTTTTAAATTTTTAGATCTGTAGCAAGTACCCTATGTCGTACGGAGCCCCGCCAGGAGCTCAAGTCTTTAACCCCTAGACTTAGGGCTCATTTCCATGGCTTGTCTCCTTTCGCCACGCCCCAAGCACCTACCAGGGTAGCTTCACACCTATTTTTGGTGTTGTTCTCAGTTAAGCAGAGCTTCCCACAAGTAACAAGCCTCATTTCTAAGCCATCAAACTATTCTTAGAGAGGCTTCAAAGTCCACCAAAGAAGCTTTAAGGAAGTGAGTAGTTCCCTAGAGATCTTGAAATTAAAAGCAAAACCCCTCAACTCTCTCTCTCTCTCTCTCTCTCTCTCTCTCTCTCTCTCACACACACACACACACACACACACACACACACACACACATCCTAAACAATTAAATCGTTTTTTTTTTTTTTGCAAACAAGAACTTCATAACAATGCCCATTATCATATGCAACTTTGGGGATGATATAGTCTTAGTCGTGCTTTTGTAAAGAGCATAGACTTTGATCATAGGAGAAATTCCTAGATTGAGACCCCTCTGTAGCACAATGGGAGAGAAGGGCACAAAGCAGTTTAATGGGGATGGGTTTCACACGTGGAAAACAGTTAAAATATTACCTAATGAAGAAGGGGTTATGGAGAATACTCAAGCCAAACATTAGTGATCCCTCCTCAAGTGATGGGAACAAGTGCAAACACGGGCTATGAATGCACAAAACCAAGCAATAGGATAAGAAAGCATTAGGATCATAATCACATTAGTGCATGAAAATTATGTACACTTCACAGATGATTGTGAAACTTCATCAGCTACATGGGAAGCCTTAGAAAATAACTTTAGGGCTAGAAGAAAGAAGAGTAGGTTAAGCTTGAAGAAGGACATTTACAAACTAAAAAACGAGCCCAATGATGGTATAACAAGCCTTGTCAACTGCTTCAAAAGCATCATAGCACAACTCATCTATGTGAATTGTGGTGTACCTAAGGAGGAAAAAATTTCATCCTATTAGGAGCCTTTCCTTCTAGCTTTGACCATATAGTTACTATCATTGAGGAGAAGGACCCAATCCTTGACTTGTAGGATGTGATCAACTCTTTACAGTTTGAGGAGAAGATGTAAAGAACGAAATCAACTTCTAGGGAAGGATCATTTGTAGTTAGTTCTAGCAATAAAACTTGTTTCAAGTTTGGCAAAGAAGTCATCTAGGTAAAGAGTTCGTAATATCAAAAGCTTGTAGCATTCATGGAAAGAAGGGCCATCCTCCTTCCAAGTGATTCAAGAAAAACAAAGGCAATACCAATAGCATTCAGAAGCCAAAAAGATCAATTTGTATGGTAGAAGAAGACGAAGAAAAAGAAGAGGAAGAAGGCGGCAACAAGCTTCTTGTTTCTTGTGACTACGACTATGATGACACTCTCTAGCTTTGCTTTTGCCTTTATCTCTTAGTGCATTTTGTGGGAATAGCTTGGTATCGGTCTTTATACGTATGCTTGAGGGAAGATGTGCTACGTCTCTTGGACTAGAAATGTTGTGTCTCTTGGATTAAAGATGAAACATTTATATATCTGATTGAGGGGAGTTGTGATGTTTTGTCTCCTTGATTGGATATGGTCTCTTGGATTGGATATGTTCTTGTGCTTGTGGATTGGAGTGTGTCAGGGTTGTTAAATATCATAGTCTAAACCCCAACGGGAGGGTTTTTAGGTCTATGGGCTTCATTCTATGCATCAGTATGTATCACCCCTTGTTGAATGGATGCCTAGGTGTCAGGAATCATGTGGTAGCATGTGGAAAAAGCACCTTAAGTGTGTCGGTATCCATGAGGGATATATCTAAAGGGTGTGGACTCACCTAAACTTAGTAAAAGAGTGCATTAAAGGGACTTAAAGAGTACACATGAGTTGTCTAATGGATTTAAGCTGATTTGGAGCATCTTATGATGTCATGTATGATGCTAGATGAGATACTTATTCTAGCTCTATAGAATGAGTCTCTTTGTACTCATGTTTAGTCAATTTAGTTATCACTTTGTGTCTACTCAAATCTTTATTATGTGATCAACTAGTGATTACCATGTTAATACCATGAATGTTTCTCTATTTTATCATCCCTAATCTCTACATACATTACAACAAAACGTTCTATTTATGCTTACACAAACATAGTTTTCAATAAGATTGGCATTTTGCATGAAAATTGATAAGTTTCAAGGCCAATGATTTTCATTTTTGGACGTATACTTGGTGACTATGCTATTTACATATGAGTAATTTTATTTTGCATTGTTGTAGGCATGCCTAGCTTTTGGTAAAGATTGCTACCATGATATGAAACCATTGTTTGTGAACACATCACTATTGTATCATGGTAGTTAGTACACTTAGGAGCACCAAGACATTTTTTCTCTCTTGTTAGGAGGTTTTTTGACTCTCATTAGGATATCCCTAGGGCACCTTTGTATTTGCAAAGTAAGTGATACTACTTCTTGTGTCAAATTGGATAGGGATAACTACTCATTGTGGGTTTATATGATGCAATATGTTCTTGTTGCAAGGGTCATATGGAATATTCTATTTGCATGTCTAATGAGAACAAATTGGATAGGGATAACTACTCATTGTGGAATTATATGATGCCACAAGTTCTTGTTACAAAGTTCTTTCTCCTTATGGTGTGGTTCCACCTAGAGCCTCTCCTATTTGTTTCTCCTCTCCTCTCTCTGCATGCATGCGTCCACACATGCACGACTCAACATGCCGTTACAAGATTATGGGTCCTAGAGACAGTATCCCATTTCTCCATCTGCACCATAATCAAAGAAAATACACGTGTGACATCGACAGAAGCTTCTTTCAAAGCTCCTTTGGCACATATGCCTCACATCCAAAAACATGCAATTGATCATAGTGTGGCTTTTTTTTGGACCACAACTCCTTTGGGATCTGCTAATTTAATGGCATAGTAAGTGATCAATTAATGATGTGCACTGCTATTGAAATAGATTCTGCCAAAAACTTTTGGTCAAATTTGCCATAAAAAGCATTGTTGTAACTCTCTTCAATTGCGCGATTCATCCTCTTGGAAAATCCATTTTGAGCACGTGTGTAAGGTGTGGTAAGTTGCACCTCTTGGTCAAAATTGTTGGAATTAGGGTTGCAGAGAAATGCACACTGCTTGGAGAAGACAAAGCAAGCTCAAGGCACACAATACAGAGTGTGTTACTTAGTGTGCAATGGAAAGATAGATAGCCCTAGATTGATGGGCGTATATACAATGCTCGGAGGGAAAAACCTCCTAAAGAGGGAAAAAATGCCCTGGCGGTCCTATTGTGTTCACACACATCACTACCACATGTATATGGTAACAAATCCCCCTTCGAGTGATGCGGTGAACGAGAGCTGGCACATGAGTAAAGGGAAGTGCCATGCCCTGAGGACATGATCAGTCCACAAAGGGGAGTAATCCCAAAGCTTTTCGGAAAGCTTCAAGCTTCTCACGTGATAATGCCTTTGTGAAAAGATCTACAAGGTTGTCCTATGTTGGAACATAAGCCAAGCTGATCTCTCCTGCTGAGAGCCTCTCCCTGACATAGTGGTAATGCACCTCAATGTGCTTTGTGCAAGCATGAAAAACTGGGTTCCTTGCAACTGCCAATGGGCTTTGACTGTCAGTGTAGATAGTGTTGGCAGTGTCCTCTCCAACACCCAAATCAGCCATAAGGCATCTGAGCCATACACACTTAACCGTAGTTGTGAAGACTGCCCTATACTCAGCCTCACAACTCGAAGTGTCCACAGTAGGTTTCTTCTTGCTCAACCATGATATACATGAAGTGCCAAGCATGAAACAAAAACCACTTGTGGACATTCGCGTGTCAAAACAACCAGCCCAATCTGAGTCCGAAAAAGCATGTAAGTCTGGTGACAATGATCCCCCTTGGGATAAAACAAGCCAAGATGTAAAGTGCCACTAAGGTAGCGGAAAATCCTCTTGACAGCCTGCCAATGCTTAGACCCTGGGCTATGCATAAATCTGCTGACCTGTGAGACTGCAAATTGAATATCCGACCTCGTGTTGCATACAAAATTGAGGCAGCCAACAACAGTTTGGTAAAGATTGACATCAACAGGATCGTCAGCATCATGTAGACTCAACTTTAAACATGTTTTCATGGGAGTCGCAATAGGTTTGCAATCCTCAAAACCAAACTTACATAGCAATGTCTCTATGTAACTTTTCTGACACAAGTCAATACCACCATCACACTGCTTAAACTGTATACCCAAGTAATGATGCAACAACCCCAAATCTTTCATCTTGAAAGTAGCATTCAAATCAGCCTTAAATTCATCAATATGTCTCTCATTTGGTCCAATGATCAGCAAATCATCGACATAAAGAACCACAATAAGAGGTACATCACCCTCATGCTTTACATACAATGTGCTTTCTGTTGGACTGTTTACAAAAGCCTCGTTTGACCAAATGAGTGTGAGCTTTCTCATACCAAGCATGAGGAGATTGCTTCAACCCATACAAAGCCTTCTTACATATGCACACTTTGTCCTCTTGTCCTTTTATGACAAAACCACGAGGCTGAGTTACATAAACTTCCTCAAATATGTCACCATTCAAGAAAGCAGTAACAATGTCCGATTGATGTACATCCCAACCAAAATGAGCTGCCAATGCACATAGAAAACGCACAGTAGTCATACGACAAGTGGGAGCAAAATTTTATTCATAATCTATGCCTTTTTGCTGTGCAAACCCTTTGCAACAAGTCGAGCCTTATGGCAATCGATCTCACCATTCGGCTTGCGTTTCAACTTGTAAACCCACTTTGTACCAATGGCCTTTTTGCCAGGAGGCAAATCACATAAAGTCCATTTGTCATTTTCTATAAGTGCATCATATTCTGATTGCATGGCAGCCATCCAATTTTCTGAACTCTGTGCTTCATCAAAAGACAGAGGCTCCTCATGTAAGCTAGACACAGCCAAAGCATAACAATCCGATGCATAAGATGCATGGTGAAATCTTGAACGAGTACAACTAGACAAAGGTGCATCCAATTTACTGTCACGCAAACTGTGCACTAGCCATTTTGGCATACCTCTAGCCTGATCATTTTCCTCATCAAGTATATCACGTACATCTGCATCAGAAATAGGTTGATCTGTAACATTTTCAGAAACCCCCATAGGATGTACATTTGCCTCATTGAAACTTGCATTCGTATTTCCACCACTAAAAAGAGGCAACAAAGTGTCATAAATGTCATGTGAGCTTACATTACTGTCTCTAGTACATGACAGTAAGGGCTGAACAGAATCTTCCACAAACACTACATCCTGTGAAACCAGAATATGTGTTGTTTGCGGATGATACAATCTGTAACCTTTGTTTTCAGCACTATAACCAACAAAAATACATTTGACAGCCTTATCATCCAATTTTCTGTGTTGTGTCTGTGACATCAAAGCATATTCCAAACAACCAAAAACACACATGTGCTCAATAGAAGGCTTTCTATCATGCCATGCTTTATATGGAGTAATAGACTGCAAAGCTTTTGTAGGACACCTGTTTAGTACATAAGTGGCACACATAATGGCCTTAAGCCAAAGAGAATGCGGCAAAGCTTGACTTTTGACCATATGTTGAGCCATTTCCGTAAGTGACCTGTTTTTCCTCTCAGAAACACCATTTGGGTGAGGTGTATAAGGCACTGTACATTGGTGTTTTATCCCACGACTACCCAAAAATGCATTGAATTCAGGAGACATATACTCCCCCCCTCGATTGGAACGGAGGGTGCCCATAGTACATTTGGAGACATTTTCAGCCATAGCCAAAAATTGTTTGAAGCACATAAAAACTTCGGACTTTTCTTTAAGCGGAAATACCCATGCATGCCTGGAGTAATCATCAATGATAGTCACAAAGTAAAGGTAATTGCCCAAGGACGGAGTTTGAATGGGCCCACAAACATCATTATGCACAAGCTGCAACCTGCATGTGGCCCGAACTGAACCATCCTTTGGAAACTTAGAACGTTGCATCTTACCCAAAATACAGCCTTCACAAACATGTTTGACAAGTGCTTCAAGAGGCCGCAAAGAAGCAACCATATCAGATTTCTACAAACGCAGCAAACTGGCAAAATTCAGATGACCAAAACGTGCATGCCAAAGTTTTGCATCTGAAATAGCCCTTGAATCTGCAACAACATTTGCAAAATTTTGTCCACACTTGTCATTCAATGTGAGCTTATAGATCCCACGGCACAAAAGTCCAGATGCAACAATTTCATCACCAAAACTGAGATCATGAAGTGTACATCTGTCATCCACAAATTTGACTACAAGTCCAAGTCTAGCAAGTGCGGATATAGACAAGAGATTCTTCTTGATCCCAGGTACATAAAGTGCATCAACAAGTGTGAAGGAACTGCCATTAGCAGCAGTAAGCACAATCTTTCCAACTCCCTAAACTGGATAAGAGGCATTGCTGACACAAGTGACAAAATTCCCATGAGGGACAGACTCGGGAGAGGTGAACAATTCGGTAATGTGCTTTGTAGCACCACTATCAAAATACCACACATGTGAATCTTCAACAATTGACAAGCATGCATCATGGATAACAGGATTGTACTCTCCACTAAAATCCCATTCTACATTGACATCAACATCACAGTCTCCTTTCACAGAAGACTCAACAATGGTTGCATTTGTAGTGGAACCAGCATTTGTAGTGGAACCACCCTCTTTCTTCTTAGCCTCTTTGGCCTTCAACTTAGGACACTGCTTGATCAAGTGATCATTAGCTTTACAATAATGGAAATGCATCTTCTTTTTGCCCTTATCACCAGAATTGCCAGACAAATTGGTGCCAACAGAAGCATTAGGAACATAAGTTTTGCCACTCGTAGTAGAACCATAAGAAGTGGATGCATTGCTGTTTACCACCCTTTCTTTGAGAAGCAATAAAAGCCTATTCAATTGCACGTTGTCTAGTCCTGTTTTTTTCGGAAAGTGACTCTTGCAAGAGCAATGTGCATAATCCATCAAACTTGAGAACTTCTGGATTTCCTTGGGTCATAAGTCTCCAAGTACTAGCAAAAGTCTGGTAAGAATCTGGTAAGGCATCAAGAACAATCTGCACAAGGGAAATTTCTGAAATGACTTCACCTGTAGAAATAAGTTGATCATTGATATCCTTAACAATAGCAAGGAAAGTGTCCATATCATCTTCCTCATGCATAATCTTCGACTCTAGCTCTTTACACAGCAAAGCAATTTTAGCCTCATTGCGGCTTCCATAAAGACCTGCTAGAATATCCCAAGTCTGTTTTGTAGATTTTGTTGAACGAATGTGAGGAAAAATGGTGCACTTCACAGACAACACAATCAATGCATGAGCCTATGCATCCTTTATATCCCAACGAGATTGTTCTACCATAGGCAAAACAACTCCAATAGCAGCAATCCTTGCAGCAAGACCTGCAACATCCTCAACATCACCTGCATCCTCAGAACCAGGACGTACATCAATGCCCTGCACAATATTCCAGACGCCCTTTGACACAAGAACATGTTGCATCATGTAAGCCCACATAGGGTAATTGTCCCCATCCAACCTGTCTTCAGTAGCAAACATCTTGAACACATCTGTGTTGTTGTTAGCCATGGTAAATGTTGCACCTGATGTGAAAACTGCCCAAAAAGAGGAGAAACAAAGTGGGAACAACACGTGCTATATAGCACAAACTGTAGAAGAATGTAAGGCACCTGTTATGCAGAAAATGGAACTGACTAAATTTTGCACAAAATTACAAAATAGCGTGTGCAAACCTGCCTGTAGTGGAAACGGAGGCCGAAATGAGCCCGAATCAAAAATCTGAGAAGACTGAGCTCTACGAGGTATCCCAAAATTTTTGTCGACCTGCGAACGCTTGCCAAACCTCACTGTAATCAGAGAAAGTGAGGAGGCGTGTGCTGGAGCAGCTGGCGACTAAGCCTGGGAGGACGTAACCTGCTCTGATACCAATTGTTGGAATTAGGGTTGCAGAGAAACGCACACAGCTTGGAGAAGATGAGGAATCTCAAGGCACACAATAGAGATTGTGTTACTTAGTGTGCAATGGAAATATAGATAGCCCTAGAGTGATGGGCGTATATACAATGCTCGGGGAAAAAACCTCCTAAAGAGGGAAAAAATGACCCGGCGGTCCTAGTGTGTTCACACACAACACTACCACATGTATATGGTAATAAAAGTTGAGTCCCTATGACATTAGTGTAGTGAAGAGTATGTTGAACACATTTAAGTGTTTAAAAATTGTGTCTCCTTCTTTCATGCAAAGCTCAAATAGCTTTTCCATCAAGTAAACCTTATTACTTGTGCTCTTTCTCTCGTATGTAGTGCACAGTATTTGCCATAAAAAGCATTGTTGTAACTCTCTTTAATCATTCGATTCATCCTCTTGGCAAATCCATTTTGAGCGTGTGTGTAAGGTGTGGTAAGTTTCACCTCTTTGTCAAAATCGAGTCCCTATGACATTAGTATAGTGAAGAGTATGTTGAACACATTTGAGTGTTCAAAAATTGTGTCTCCTTCTTTCATGCAAAGCTCAAATAGCTTCTCCATCAAGTAAACCTTATTACTTGTGCTCTTTCTCTCGTATGTAGTGCACACTATTTTCCATAAGGCTTTAAAAGTAGCTTCATCAATGATAGTGAAGTACATAAAATCTGCAAGGTGTAGAGGAATAGTGGACCTAGCTTTGGCATCAAACATTTTTCAATGTGCATCCATAAAGCCATCGCCCTCCTAGTGCTCAAAGAGTGGCCAAAACAAAAAAACATGAACCCTCTAGGGGCCCTTTGGGATTAAAGTTAATTAGAGGCCATCTAATAGGAAGAGGGTGGTGGACACACTCTATGCCCTCAAAAAATAGTAGGGGGACAAAGTAGTTTTACATTTCTTAATGGCCTCTTACCTAGTGAGAAGGTGCACTTGGAACCTCCAAGTTTTCCTCCTTTTTGACCCAGTTTTGAAAAACTCCCAGAAAGTTGAAAATTTGAAAATTTTGAAAAAACGAAATCTTATTTTATTAAAATCCCCCTAAACTTATTTAATGGTCAAAAAAGCATTTTTAACCTCCAAAAGTCAAAACGTGCACCAAAAAACCCTAAAATTCAAAAAAGTGTAATTTTTTTGGAAACATCATTTTCTATTGTGCGAAGTCCCCCCCAAAACTATTCCATACCTAAAAATTAATTCTCTCTCTAGAATCCCTTTTCCAAGCCCTCCTTGGTTGCAACCATCACACTCACCCTCTACTCCAACACTATCTCTCTACTTCCATCTCCGTTGTAGCAACAAGAAAGCTCCTCTTTCTACCCCTCCCACCTTCCATTGCCACACCAAGCAAGGGTCATCCACCTTCTCCTATCTCCATTGCGGCACCAACCACACTCCTCTCCCTCTATGCCACTACTATCTCTTATTGGCACACTAAGCAAACTCATTCTCTTTCTTTTACCTGCATTGTAGCAACAAGAAAAGTTCTCCTTCTTCCTTTACTCACCCATGGCAAGCTCTACTCTACAAAGGATGAGGTTACGTCACTTGCATGCCACAACACAAGAGGTATACATGGTGAGTGTGCCACAAGAGTTCACCAAGGTGCTTGGATATACATGCAACCATTTGCTATTGGACCTCACCGTGTTCAAAACCCTGCAAACTTGGATTATCATTGGAAAGGAAAGCTCCTTGACTTCAAGAATTGCAAGGACAAGGGGACCGTATCCATTGTGCAACATGTTTTCTCAATGTCAAGCATGCATTTGCAACAACCAGCTCAATTCCTAGCACATTGTAAGTGCATGTTTTGAGAATACAAAGCTGGTTGTGAAGTCACAGTGGAATATTTTTATGGCTTTTGTAGTCATATTTCCATCTACATTGGTGGAGTAGCAGCCACTTCATGGCCTCTCCTGCACATTCAATGTTATACATACAGATATTGAATCAACAATTTTTACACACCTTTGCTAGCCAAACTAGTTCAAAGAAGAAATTTCTTCTATTCTCACTCCTATATTGTACCTACTTCTACACAAGGTTATGGGAAGCTTTAACACATCAAGGTCTCTTCCTTATTAGGTATGGAGTGGTCACAACCAAATTTATGATCTGTAGCATCTTTCAAGCAAAAGATGGTAATAGATGTCCAAAACTCCTTGAAATATTCTAAAGCTTCAAGGTCTATGGTCTTGAGTTGGTGTTTTCCTATTCATTGTTTTGTGCATATCTTTAAAGAGTTTGCATTTGCAGTGACAACCATAATGCTTGTATTTAAAGATGTGTATTATGAGGATTTAGGGAGGCTTTTATAAGGGATCTTGGGTTTTGTGGAGGGCATGTACAATAGAGATATGTACCGTTGTAAGTTTGGAGCATCATGTATTGGGATGTGCTTTTAAAATCCTACACCTCCTTGTACATACAATTTTACTATGATTGTTGGATGTGCAAGCTTGGAGTGTGGACTTCCTTATAGTGTGTAGATGGAGCTATTGCAAGATTTGACGTTATAGTGAGGATGCCTAATGATGGTTTATAATCTGTCCAAGTGAGCAAGCATTGGAGTCTCAGCAACGTGCGAGAACATTTGGTCATTATGAGTTTTGAGGACCTTCAACAAGCCCAATTTCATCTCCAATGTCATAGACTACCATTATAAAAGGGGGGGGGGGGGGGGGGGGGTTGACAACTCATTCTCACTTTTTACTTTCACAAGCCTTGAGCTCTTCCACTTTTTGTTGACACTCCAAACTAGATATGGATGCCTCCACAGCCTCTGCTGCTGCACCCACATCCACCCTTTGTCATGCTTCACCCTCTTCCTTGAGGACACCAACTACAAGGTACAGCTGGAACTTCACACCTTTTTTACTCGCTCCCCGACCTGATGCCACAGCTTCCCTCCACATGATCGCATTTGCCAAGATTTCAGCATTCATGGAGGCGCACATCATAAAATATGCCATAGTACTTTGTCATTTGCATCGCTTGCAAGGAATTGCTTCATTATCAAAACTCATAGAGTTTTCCATGTCTTTGGGGCTTCACCTTTGCCACGAAGGCTAGCCCGCCATTGAAGAGCCGATTTTTGGAATTGCATAGCTACATGGCGTAGCTTGGAGGACTCCATGAAGCCCTCGTCTTCAAAGGCCGCATCAAATTGCTGGATGAAAGCCAATACTTTGTCGATGTCACCAAAGGTGCCATCATATGTGAGAAAAGAGATAATCTTTCCTCCATCTTTGAACTTCTTAAGCTTTTGTGATCTTTGCCATGCAGGGTATGATTTTCGATGTCCTCCCCTCTTGTATTCTCTAAGAGAATAGCCATAGCTTTCTTCGGAAGAGGAGGAAGGTGAAGAAGAAGGAGAAGAGGGTGACATCTTTCTTGACCTTTTCTTCCTTTGTTTCCTCTCTTCCCTTTTGGAGTAACGAGGAGAATTACTGTGTGTAGATCGTTTCCTCATGGGAGGAGTTAGCAATCGTCTAGACTGCCGTCTTTGTGGAGCCACATCTTCAGAGGAACTTAGGGATTTATTACTTTTTTGCTCTTTGGATTCCTCCTCGCATATGGGAGAGAGTCTTAATTTGGGGGCTCATCAAGAGGCCTCATAAGCTCTCTCTCCTCTTGGGGAGAGAGTCTTAATGTGGGGGTCTCATCAAGAGGCCTCCTAAGCTCTCTCTCCTCTTGGAGAGGAAGGGAAATCCCATAAGCACAAAGTTGTTAACATCGGCTTGCCAAATAGGGTTGCCCATAGCTTGATGCAACCTAGCAACCTAGTAATAGGGTTGCCCATAGCTTGATGCAACCTAGTAACAAGATAATTGATAACCATGGGGGAATCATCATAGCACCTTCATGTGCAAAATCAAAGTTATCAATGTTCATTCTACTCTCTTGGTTATTGTCAGCCATGCTAATTATACTTATGTGTTTACTTAGTGTATTCTTTGGCAATTCAAAACCTTATTTGCTACTCCTCTTAGCCTTTGAAACTAAGAACTTAAGTATCTACACCCACGGCTCAAATTGGATAATTATAGAGAGTGGTAGGGTGGGTCTAACATAGCAGAATTGCCGAGGGATAGCTCCTTTTGGACTTCTTATGGCTCATTAATGGTAAATCCATAGGCAAGCCTAAAAGACCCCATTATTAAGACCAAAGCTCCCGAGGTGTGCACCATATCCCACATAGTGGGCTCAACAAAATCGATAATAGATCCCAGTCCCACTTACCTTAATAAAATTAGCAAAATCAACCATTTATAGGCTACTTAAGGACCTATCTTCTTAAGCAAGAAAAAAGAAACCAAATGCTCTAATACCAATGTAATGGAAATGGCCTATGAACTTTGAGAATAACGGAATTAAGAGAATTAGAGTGAGCATTTTTGTGAGATTACTTTGAGAACATAGAGGGTGAACTTAAT
The DNA here is from genome assembly GCF_014529385.1 of Adiantum capillus-veneris. Lineage (NCBI taxonomy): Eukaryota > Viridiplantae > Streptophyta > Polypodiopsida > Polypodiales > Pteridaceae > Adiantum > Adiantum capillus-veneris. The sequence goes on from NC_140936.1 coordinate 67,136,085, forward strand.
TCATGGTAGCAACAACAAACATAGTACTTAATTAGCTTGGCATGAACAATACTTTTGCAAGAGAGAGAGTATTAGAGAACATGACAATAGCTGAGGATTGGATTTACTTGGAGTCGGTCCCCCCTCCATAAGGTGTTTGTATTATAGATTCTCCCATCAAGAGAGACTTGATACGATACAATTTTTGTGTTCTTGTGACCTAGCTGATGCAATGAAGATGGAAAGCTTCATGCATCACAAGCATAACATAAACTTTGCAAAAAGCATTAACTATCCCAACCTCAGCCCCAAGGCCTCAAACACCTTTGAAGGTGGAGAGAGCTAGCGGGGAATGAGGGTAGGGAAGAGGAATAAGAATCATCCATAGGAGAAAGAAATAGTTCCTCACTTATCATCACTCTTATTGCTTAGCATAGCATAATAGCATAGTTATGAAGATGAAGAAGATGACAAGCTTAAGCATTGAAGCATGGCTCTTGGTTTTCATTCCATAGCCAAGAGTGTTGGTGTAGGCTCTCCAATTCTCAACAATATTGGAGAAGGAGATAGAGGTCTTGCACTTTGCACTTCACTCTCTCTCTCTCTCTCTCTCTCTCTCTCTCTCTCTCTCTCTCTCTCTCTCTCTCTCGTATTATTTACTTATATCATATGGACATATGTCCTCTTTTTCCTATTTGAGAGAAAGAGCTTAATTATTTATTTTTATGCATCTAAATTCTCATTGGACCTTTTTAAAGCCTATCCAAAAGGATTCAAGCACATCAAGAGGGCCAAATGTGGAGGATCTTGACATGTGTCTTTTATGCTTCTTAAGATACCATGTTTGAATTGAACACTTCAAGCACCTAGTCATTTAAGCATGAAAACTGTTATGCCTCCTGAGAGATTATGTTTGAATTGAACACTTCAAGAACCTTAGTCATTTAAGCATGAGAAGCACCTCAAGCTTAGGCAAGGTTCCCACAAACACCTTAAGCACCTTAGTTAGCAAGCCGACAAACACCTCATGCTTGGGTGGGATTCCCACCTCAAGGTCAGCCCTAGCTTGCCTAAGGTCAAAGGACTTTTTAACACTAACTTTTGGAGGTCTTTAATGAATCTAACCCTAAGGTCTTATTAGGTAGCATTTCTCTTGAAGATATCATCTCTCATTTGGACCCCTTTAACCTTGGCCCCGTGTTGAGACATATCCATAAGCACATGTCTATATTCTAACCCTTGTTCTTGTTTATTCTCCCACATTAAATGATCAATTTAATATGAGAAAATCATTTGGGTTGGTTAGATATTAGAATTTATGACATGTTTCATGCTCAGCAACTCATGCATATCATGGTTGAGCAAGAAGCAATGCTACCTTATAAAAAGAAGCAATGCTTGAGGTACGTCAAAAGTTTGCCAAAATGATAGTACATACTTTATGTGATAGCAAATTCAATGGATCTTTTTGTAGTCATGTTTATTTGGGCAATCAAGCATGCCTCTTATGCATCAAATTTTCTTTATCTATTTTGACCGGTGTGATGAGGGAGAGCCTATTTCGTAGTGAGGCACAAAACTAAGAAACTTTGTTGGATTCTATGCAAACTAAGTAAGATGCTATTGTGAATCTCAAGGTTATGCTCATGAGAAAGGCATTGATTTTAAAGACTTTTGTTCCCACTTGTTGCATGACTACCATTCTTAGCAAGTTAGCATTTGTTCTCCTTCATGGCAATTTGATGTTTGTGTTTTGTTTATTGGAAGTCACCTTTGTAGCTCAATTCCCAATAGCCCAACACAAATGATGACCTCATTGTTATTCATATATTTCTCTCCTCTCTTATCTTCTTCTTCTTCTTCTTCTTCTTCTCTCTCTCTCTCTCTCTCTCTCTCTCTCTCTCTCTCACATAAATCTATGAGGTCTCTTTTATCTTCTTCTCTTCTCTTCTTCTTCTTCTTCTTCTTCTTCTTATTCCTCCTCCTCTCTTCTCTTCTTCTTATTCTTCTTCTTCTTCTATTCTCTTCTCTTCATATATTTCTCTCCTCTCTTATCTTCTTCTTATTCTTCTTCTTCTCTCTCTCTCTCTCTCTCTCTCTCTCTCTCTCTCTCTCTCTCTCTCTCTCTCTCTCTCTCTCTCATAAATCTATGAGGTCTCTTTTATCTTCTTCTCTTCTCTTCTTCTTCTTCTTCTTATTCCTCATCCTCTCTTCTCTTTTCTTCTTCTTCTTCTTCTTCTCCTCTCTCTCTCTCTCTCTCCCCATGCCCATCCTCATCATTGGATGTTCTCTTTGTCTAGTTCTTCTTTCTCTAGCAATTGTTCCTATTGTGTGTGTGTGTGTGTGTGTGTGTGTGTGTGTGTGTGTGTGTGTGTGTGTGTGTGTGTGTGTGTGTGTGTGTGTGTGTGCGCGCGCGCGCGTGTGTGTGTGTGTGTGTGTGTGTGTGTGCGTGTGTGTTCATATTTTTGTATTATCTGTAGCCTTATTATGTAATTTTTTATTGTCAATTTTAAGATAGTTTTCATCACCACGGCTTTGCTCTGTAAATTCTTTGTTTTTTGCTAGTGTGTTGTCTTTGTGTGTGTCTGTGTGTGTGTGTGTGTGTGTGTGTACACATCTAGAACTTTAGAAAATCAGTATGCTTAGTTTTCAAAACATCTCACTTAAGTGTTTGATGGATTTTGCCATGCCTTCCATTTGCTATTACAAACACAGGAAACAAAGTCTTTGGAAATGGGTGAAATATGAGCTGGCTTATTGGAGGATTTTGAGGATGTGCAAAATGCCTTGAAGGGTCAAGAATCCACCAGTGAGGTGTTTATTCTAGTTCAAGCTCTCATGGACCCAGTGGCACATTATGCTCTTAATGAGCTTATTTTGTTCTCTCTAGGTAAGATGCCTACTGTGCAGGATGTGGGCGAGTGGATAGATTTCGTTCTTAAACATTAGGTAGCTAGAGGGGACTACTTTACCATGAGAGGATCTTATGAAGTCTTGTTGGAAGACATTGATGCACACAATATGTTGCTTGAATTGTTTTCTGGTACTCAAATGACACATGTATTGCCCCGAGCCCTTACCAAAGACTACCTAAGCCTCATCAACCACAAGTGCCCAGTATGGGTGGAAATAGTTGACTTTTGTGCACCTAGTGAAACTTCTTCCTATGCTTGCTTCTCACTTGAAAAAATGATATGTCCTCCCAAACTTGATCCCAGTAAAAATCGGTTTTGTGTGCTTTGAAACATGGATGTTCTTACCCCTGAAGTCATTACAGTTAACTTGAGGGACCCTCTTATTGGAAAACGCCCCTTCAAGCTCAAATGGGGGAACTTGCAAATTCATGCTTTTGTTGTGGTAAATTTAGACACGTGCAATCTGAGTGTCCTGAACATAATTTGCAACCTCCTTCTTCAGATGTTCCTCAACTTGCTGTTTCCAATGCGAAAGAGGTCTCTAACCGTAGATCAACATCTATTGGGGCCTCTATCGTGCCTGATAGTCCAGCTCTAAGTAAAGGCAAAGCCAAATCTACTAGCTCCCCAAACATTTTGAGCAAGGGAAATCTTGCAACTACACATGAAACCAGGAATAAAGGAAAGAATGTGGATTTGAGGAAAGGATCTCCTTGGGTTAACCCCAAAAAGACCATTTAAATACACTCTCAAATTTCTTCCCTTGATTATGTACCCCTTCTTGTGAAATTCGCAGTGCAAAACCCTCTTCCTTATAATGATAATCGCACACTTGAAAATGCATGGAACAAGGTTGGTACATTCTTATAGAGATGCAGTGATTCATGTGGCTTACTCATCACTTGCAGGATTTACTTTCATTGGTACGGGCATGCATGATGTTTTAGCCAACAAGCCACGGTCTATTGATGTTGATGTGCACATGAGCACGTCATCTTAGTCCCCTCCTTCCTTTGCCTTTGTACATATCTCTCGAATGCATAGTTGTCATAAATGCATTTCATATAATGTGCACGAGTTATATAACCCTGATAAGTGGAGACCAACCTGGCATTATGTACATACAAGTAAGGCATACATCGTTATTTTGTAAGAGCACAATCAACATGAATTTGTTGGGAAATGCTCATATTTTGTAGGTTATTGGATATCATATCCTAGTGTAACGGGCTTTCAAGTGTTTTGATGATGGTTTCTAGTTAGGCATGAGCTGCAACTAGTTCTAGCATATAATGGTCCAATAGGTCATTGGAGGGTGGTTCAATGTACAATCAATGGCCAACTTTATGCATTTGGTGGGGCCTATGCGTCTACAACCTTGGGGCAATGGGTTTCTTTATGACATGCTATGTCTTCCTATCCATGTCTCTCCAATGCTTTGCTTTGTGGTGATTTTAATGGTGCGCTTGCTTTGTTTGATAACATCACATATGTTGGGTGTGGAATTCTAGGCTTGTATGGATCTTATTGCATGCACACGGATGTTGGATTTGTGCATCCTTTTGCATCCGAATGTTTTTGGGTATACTTTTCAACATTATCTTCACTCCTTGTATCATTGTTAACCACCGGCGTCCACTTCTAGTAGTCATGGGCCGGGTTTGTCGGTCCAATAGGAAAAGGGTAAGAGTGATCGTCGATGAGGGGTGCACTCTAACTGGAACATTCAAGGGTTAGTTGGCTAAGCATTGGCGCCCAAGTGTGAATGGGCAAGCTCATATAAAAGTCACCTAAACCTAAAAATCACTCATTCTCTCATTTGTGCAATTGAAGAGTGCTCTTGCTCCATCTCCATCTTCTTCTTCATCTCCTTGTGTGTGTGTGTGTGTGTGTGTGTGTGTGTGTGTGTGTGTGTGTGTGTGTGTGTGTGTTCATGAGAGAGAGAGAGAGAGTGTGTGTGATTGAGCATTGCGACGGCACGGCGGCGGTGAGGTGGTTGAGCACGGCACAGCGGTAGCTCCTTCTTCTTTGCGGCAAGGAATCCTCCACGAAGGCGAGCGTAGGGAGGTGAGTGAGACACCCTTTCTCTCTTGAGCTTGATAGATTAGTTTGGTTGTGTGCTTGCAGCCATTTGTGGCTCGCACACAATGTAGGGAAAGTCTCTTGCTTTGACACGTGCGACAGACGTGCACATTTTTGGCGCCACTGTCGGGGAAATGCCCTGCATTAAGCTCGAATAGGACTCTATGCTGCTTTGTGGTGCAATTTGAGATGTAGGAAAGGTAGAGAAAGAAGGTGTGTGGCTGTTGAGAAGGATTTGTGAAGTTTGTTTTTGCTGCAGTGTACTGTTTTCTGTTAATAAGGTGTTGCAATGTACTGTTTTGTGTTGATAAGGTGTTAGATCTATATTGTTAAATATGTAAGGTGCAGTAAGTAGATTTGTTAGTTAATTAGTTTTTGTAGTAATGTGTTAGTGTGTAACAGTAGCTATGTTAGTTGCAAGTAGGCTAGGTTAGGTGTGTGTGTGTACGCGTGCACACGGCACGACCATAGCGACCTTATCCCAAAAAATAAAATGAAAAATAAAAAAAATATTTAAAAGGAAGGACCGAGATCGGGAACATTCCCCAAGCCCAAGCCTAGGCTTAGGCCTTAGTCACCCTTTTGACTTACTTATTTTAGCCTCACGCTTAAGTAAAAATCGACCCTTTTAAGGACCATCGGAGCTTCGGGTAACCGAACGCTGTGCTGTAAGCACACCACGACCCCTTGAGCGATACGATTGTTTTGAGCTATCACATGCTCTAATCCAAAAACCGATCATTAAAAAGCATTAAAAAACGTTAAAAAACAAGTGAAAACGAGGTGCAAAACGCCCAAAAAATCAAGCGATTAACCTTCGAGGGTATTCATCGATACTTGTAGGGTACCAAAGACACATGTATCTACGCTCTAGTCATGTGCTAGACGCCGAGAAACTAGCGAGCACTTTGACTTACGTGGATTCTCAATACCCACCTAGCTTAGGTTCCAGGCCCTCGGCGGGGACCTAAGGTAGTACAACCCAAGACCCAAACATAGCGGCTAGTGACTTTTCATCCGACTACGATATTATGGAAGGGCATCCTACACCAAACCCCAAGCAAGTAAACAAAAATGTGCCTGTCTGGGCCCCAGAGCCTAGATCTAGTGTGTTTAGTTGCTTTATAGAAACCTTTAGTAGAGCTACTCGCTCTGAACCTGCGGCTAGTGAAGTTAACGAAGAAGTGGGAGAGGTAGATTCGCCTTTGGCATCTCAGGCGGAGCCTATACTCCCCATGAGTGTCCACATCGATATTGTGCCCCTTGCTTTCATGGAAAACCTTACAAAGCAATCACTCCCCGAAGTTCTACTACCCGATGGTAGGAGTCTTGCGGAGGTGCAGGAAGTTGAACGCTATATGCAAGCGGCTAGGGAGAGGGAAATGGAGAGTTTCCTAGAACAACGCCGAGCCATGAAGGGAAAGACCCCTGGGACAACATGCATAGCAATTGAAGAATTGAGTGCTCCTGAGTTAGTAGGCAATGTGGGTCAAATTGTGGGGAACAACAATGCTTCCACCTCAAGGGAAACCTCTAGTACGTCGGGCCTAGAAGGGTTATTTCTCAACAAAAATTGGGAATATGACCTACAAAACTAAAACCTTGACTGACTTGGACACGGGTTACACATACCGTATAGGTTGGTTAGAAGTTGTACAATCTACTTCTAGCGCCACAAGTCTAGAAGAGCATCAACAGATGGTCTGCAATGTCATCCATAGCATCATCCAATCGGAGAGGCAAACCGAGGGATTAACATTCCTTCAACAAGCCTTATGAGATTCTTGGATACGGGCAAGGCCAGACAACCGACACTATCATAAATGGAAACTCCTTTAGTGAGTCCAATGGACCCTTCATATATTGTGTCGCCTGGAGTTGTGGTACAGTCTGAACCCACAAGTAGTAGTTTTAAATTTCCAAATCTAGCTCATCTTTCCTTTGATGACACCCTGGCTACCATGCCTATCCCAATGATGGGCATGCCAAGAAACACACCATGGACCTCATTTGTTAGTAAAGCATCACTACATGGTAGCTCAATTCCTGAAACAATACCTACAAGTGTGTACCAATCGTATACACCTATGGGTACTCGTACTCATGTAGCCCCTACCCCTCCCATTGTTTCAACAACCTATGGTCCACAACCACAACACCCAAGCTCTTATTTCAACAAGACCATACCGGCTATCATTAGCATGTCACATACGATGTCTGCTATGCCTAGGGCTACACATATGAACTTTGGGCCACCACATGGCACAACACTGTGCCAGACTTGGAACCCAAGGGCTTCCTATGTGCCAAGCCCAATGCCTATATGTACTCAAGCTATCGGTTGATCTATTGCTGATAATATGCGTAACACGCCTGATAGAGAGCCTAAGGCAGTACAAAATAGCCAAGCTCACACAAAAATTTAGTGGAGATGAGGATGTGAGAAATCATATTGAAGTGTTTGAACGAATATACGATTCTCTAGGAGAACACAATGACATTCATAAGAGTAATGCTTTAAGCCTAACCTTACGTGGGAAGGCTGGGAATTGGTATAGAACCCTAAGGGTGGAAGAAAAAACAATTTACCCTACTCTTAGGAGACTTTTCTTGAAAGAATACATACGAGAGGGAGTGCATTGGCGTGTAGCCTCTCAACTCCAGAAAGCCCAACGAGAGGAAGGAGAGTCAGTGAGAGCTTTATTAGTCGCTTGAAGCATTTGAATTCTTGTAGTAATTGTCAGGAAAAGGGCAAGGCCAAGGAGTCATGGACTAGGCTAGGGGCCAGGCTAGGAAGTGTGGAAAGGGAATCCGGCTAGGGCAAAGGGCTAGGAGCATTGCCTATATAGTGGGAGGTTGGGAGGTGGATTCCAAGCTCTAATCACCCCTAGGCTTTACACTAGTATCAAAGCAAGGTTTTATTCTAGGCAAGAGGGTGGGTCATGGACCACTGCTTTTTTAGCAGGCACATGCAATCTTTGCAAGGAAAGGAGTTAAAGACGGGCATAACCGCCTGCTAAGCAGAAAAAAAATGCACCCAAGGAGCGTGTGCAGGTGAGCTTGGCTGAGGGAGCACCGCAGGGCCAACCATGGCAAAACAGGGCAAGGACTAGATTGCTGGGGTCGCACTGACCTGTTGAGGCAGACCTGACATAGGGCCGAGCACCACCAAGAAACATCAGGCCTGTTCTCTCTCTCCCCTACTCGTTCACGCCGCCGATAGAGCTCGCTGCAGTTTTTTTTTCACATGACGAGCGCCCAAAACCCTTAGGATTCTTGGACAACAAGTTTTTTTTTTGAAGCTTAAGGGTGGGTACCCATAGTCGGTTTTTTCCCCTTTCTCATGAGTAGCGGAACTTGTTCCCCAGACAACATACGTTCTTGGCAACGTCATGCGGTTGCAGAGCTGCAAATATTTGCAGAGCGCAAAAAATTCCGATTGTTCCCTCAGTACCCATCATCAACAGTTGCTTTGGAACCTTAAGCTGACTACGACAACTCTACGCGGTATCCCTAAACGGGGGACTTTACTGGTTAACTAAGGCTTGGAGTACCAACAAATTTATTGGTTGCTTAAAGCCTGGACCATTAAACATCATTAGCATAGCGAATTACCTGGTGGTGCATCCTACAGCTACGGGATTCTTCCTCGACTTTAGATTTTTTTCTTTCTATTCCTTCCACCGCACAATATTGCCATGGATTCAAATATCAATATGACTTTTGATTTTGAGCATCATACACTTGATCCTGCCCATGATGGCTCGCAGTCGGATGCTCTCACGGAGAGTGCCCGCGACGCTACGGCTGGTGACGACGCTTATGAACTGCTTGATATTCAAGAATTTCGTGCACTTCAGACATGCATATTAGTCATGGAAGGAAATTTTGCATCTTTAAATGAAAACGTCACTAAATTATCTACATAGTGATATAACTTACACAGAAGCAGGCCAAGGGCCCTATTGACACACACATGCATGAGCAAACTCCTACTCAGCGGCGGCAAGGCCCTTTTGATCATGGACAGGGTGGTCCATCTCCAGATTCTTTGCACACTCTCACTGCAAAGGAGGTGATGAGTTGTTGAAAAGCACCAAACCACCGACTTTTAAGGGAGAAGACTGAGATCACAATAAGGATACAATGAATATCTTTCTCAGCAAGTGGGATGGAATTCATGCCTTACGGCGTACTCCAGACGCAGTCAGAGCACTGTAAACAAGCTTGACTCTAGAAGGTAAGGCCTACAAGTGGTGGATTTCTCTCAAGGAGAAGAATATCATACCACAGAGTTGGGCAGCCTTTGAGGCTATGCTTCGCAAAGAATTCTTGCCTACAAATGAGGCAGATCGGAATTGGATGGCTTGGGACACGTGTTCCATGTGCCAACACCCATCATTACTTGAATATATCTCTCACTATAGGGACCTTATCCTCAAGTTGGAAGGACTAGACACCTTTCAGCAAGTACGTGGGTTTATCCGCGGTCTGACGCCAGAGCTTAAGAAGCACGTCAAGACTCAAGACCCTAAAACACTTGAGGAAGCCATAGTGAAAGCACACATTCATGATGATCCAGATGAAAAGAAATCACTTAATAATCACATGCCTATTAATACACATGGTAATACATGCACACAATATGGGCACAATAAAAGGAAGTTTATAGTAGCCAATTCTGAAGCAGATCATCTCTCTCCTGAGGATTTTGATAAGGCTGAAAAAGAGAAGTTATGTTTTCAATGCTTGGGAAGCGGTCATGGCAAAAAGGATTGTCCCAAGGGAAAATCTGTTGCTCATGGCAAGGAGAAAGCAGTGCACATGGTGCAACTGTTGACTCTTGAGTCTTCCTCATGATTCTCCACAGTGGAAGTAACACACACCGAGGTGGTGCATGAATGCTGTCTCACAGATTCCATGTGGCAACAAACCTTCGGATCACATGAGTTAGTACGTATCCATGGATCTCTGCAAGGGTACAAGATGCGCATCTTGGTAGATGACAGTGCTACTCACAATTTCATTAATTATGGATTGGTGAAAAAACTCAAATTGCCTCAAACTCCGAGTACCCACCGCTACAAGGTAGCAATGATGAACGGATATGATGGCGAAATCTAGGATACTCAAGTCCGAGATGTACCGTTGGAAGTACAAGGCTACTCCACATCCTTGGATTTTTAGGTTATGAACATGGAGAGGGCAGACATGGTCCTTGGTAGGGAATGGTTGCATAGCCTAGGACCATCACTAAAGCGAAGCTATGAGCACAACAGCTTGATTTTTGAATCCCATGGCGCACATGTGTTGTTGTTAGGAGAGAAGGATGTACCTTCTTCACCACTGATATGTATAGCTGATCTTATGCAACTCGTTTCTGATAATGAAATAGATCAAGTTTTCTTGTGTTACTCATTGTCTCATTTTCTCTCTAACATTGAATCTGTTGAACATTCCTCAAGGCCACATGGTTCTCTCTCATCTCTTCCAACAATGGCTACTTCTCAATGAGCAAAGGTTGCTAGTGATTTAAAAATTTTATTAAAGGTATTTCACGATGTATTTCCTAATGATTTTGCCATCAGGATTACCGCCGACATGATCAGTGTAGCATAGCATCGATGTGGTTGCAAGCAATAAACCACCCTACCGCATGAGTTACTCTGAAGTTGCTGAGGTGGAATGTCAGCTTTCTGACTATCTTAGCAGAGGGTTTATCCAACCAAGTTCTTCACCATGGGCTTCTCCTATCCTATTAGTGAAGAAAAAGACGGTAGTATGCGCATGTGCGTAGACTACCGTGGCTTAAGTGCGGTTACTGTTAAGAACAAGTACCCATTTCCATGCATGGATGAGTTGTTCGACAAGATCACTCATGCTCGTATTTTTATGAAAATAGACTTGCAGTCAGGTTATCACCAAGTACGTATTCGACTTGCTCATATACCCAAAACAGCAGTCCGAACAAGTTTTGGACACTACGAGTTTTTGGTTATGCCTTTTGGGTTAACCAATGCGCCCACAACATTCATGACACTTATGGATAGTGTCTTGAAGCCGTACTTGGGCAAATTTGTCATCGTTTTTCTTGATGACATTCTAGTATACAGTGCTTCTGAAGAAGAACACTTACAACATCTGAGGCAGGTGTTCGAATTGTTACGAACAAATCAATTATATGCCAAGGAATCTAAGTGTGATTTTTTGAAGGAAGAAATTCACTATCTTGGGCATGTTATTTTAGCTACTGGGCTACATATGGATCAATCCAAAGTCGATACCATTCGGCAGTGGCCTTCTCCTGAAAATCTGGAAGAGTTACAGATTTTTTAAGGATTTGCAGGTTTTTATCGAATGTTCGTTAAAAACTATGCTAATATTGTTGTTCCCATGATGGGCCAACTGAAAGGCAAAGGCAAAGCTTTTCAGTGGGGACCCGCTCAACAGCATGGTTTTGATACGCTCAAGGATGCATTAGCTACAGCTCCAATACTAGCTATTGCAGATCCTTTAAAACCATTCGTTTTGGAAACGGATGCCAGTGACCGTGCTATTGGAGCAGTCCTGCTACAAGACGGGTGGCCAATTGCAATTGAAAGCAAGAAGCTTGATGCAGCACAACAGAACTACTCTGCTTATGAACATGAACTCTATGCAATAGTGTCTGCCTTGAAAACATGGAGACATTATTTGTATGTTGCTCAGTTTGAGATTGTGTTTGACCATGAAAGAATAAAATTATTCACACAACAAACTGATTTCAAGGGTCGAAAAGCTAGGTGGGCTGAGATTCTTCAGGAATATGAAGCCAAGCTCCGGTATTGTAAAGGACGATACAATGTGGTGGCTGATGCTCTTAGTCATATGTGAGAGATCAATTCTCTCTTGTTCACGGAACTTCATAGTGAATTTTTGGATTCTCTAGCAAATATGAGCAGGATGACGCATATTCCAAAGTGTGGAGCCATGTACAAATGAGGGATCCTTCTCACTCCAATGATGGTAGTGTCGCGTTAACCTCCACACACAGTTCTCCTCTGTCGAGTGATGAACTTCAGCGATGGAAGAATTTTACCATCGACAATGGATACCTACTCCATAAGGGGAGAGTTTGTGTACCGGCGGACATAGACATTCGGTGCCAAATTCTTTATGAATGTCATGATAGTCCAAGTGCAGGGCACTTGAGTATTAGAAAGACTTATGCTCGCGTACGACAACAGTTTTACTGGCCAGGTTTACATGGCTTTGTTCAGGATTATGTCTTGCATTGCCAAAAATGTCAGGTTAACAAAGCAGAGGACCTAAAAGCAGGAGGACTCTTACATCCTTTGGAGATTCCCAATGGTAAATGGGAACGTATCTCTATGGATTTTATTGTGGGTTTACCAACCACTGTATGAGGTCATGACTCAGTATCGGTGGTCGTAGATTGGTTGACTAAACTATGTAAGTTTATTCCAACCAAATCAACGATTAAGACTCCCGAATTAGCCAAGTTATTTGTGGACAACCTATACAAGCTGTATGGCGTGATCGTGATCCCAAGTTTAACAATCGTTATGGCAGGGCTATGTTTAAACAATTGGGTACACAACTAAACCTCAGTACAGCTGATCATCCAGAAACGGATGGTCAAACTGAACGAGTTAACCAAGTGCTAGAAGATATGCTACGTGCATACATTATCAAGAAACAAACAGACTGGGAAGAATATCTACCTCTTCTTGAGTTTGCTTACAACATTGCTAAGCATGTCACGATGACTGGATTTAGTCCTTTCATGCTCATGTATGGTTTTCAACCTAGATCACCAGTTACGGTGGGGTTGGCAACCGAAAAACTCCAACAGGTTAAGGATTTTCTCCAAGACCACATGGATATGCTGAAACTTGCTCGTCAGAACGTCCGACAAGCGCAAGATCGGTATAAGAAGTACATTGATGAGAAACGTCAGCAAGTTACCTTTGAGGAAGGGGAGGAAGTATTTTTACGTGTTCCAGAGCATTCACAGAAAGTCTAAAAATTGGGCCAACACCTAAATAATCTCCACAATATTGTGGGCCTTTCAAAATACTCAAGCAAGTGGGTGATCGTGCCTACAAACTATCGCTACCTACACATTCTCGTATTCATCCGGTGTTTCATGTAAGCAGTTTAAGAAAGTGGTTACATGGGGACGACAATGTCATTGACCAACAGATTCTGGTCGATTTTGTTGAACCTCCTATCTTATCACATGAACTCAAACGAATTCTCGACTATCCTGATTTACGTACGCGCCATCATGTACGTCGACAAGCTTTAATCAAGTGGAAAGATCGACCTGAGGAAGGTGCCACTTGGGAAAACATTACTATTCTTAAGAAGAACTTTCCCACTTTTGTTTTCGAGGACAAAAACTCTTCCTTAAGGGGGGAGTAATGTCAGGACAAGGCCAAGGCCAGGGGAGTCATGGACTGGTCCAGGGGCCGGGCTAGGAAGTGTGGAAAGGGAATCCGGCTAGGACAAAGGGCTAGGAGCATTGCCTATATAGTGGGAGGTTGGTAGGTGGATTCTAGGATCTAGTCACTCCTAGGCTTTACAGTAATCAAAATGAGCGCTTCAATAATAATCAATTGCTTGATAGATTCATTAGGGGATTACGACACGAGGATATCTACAATTGCCTAGTCATTAGAGGTATCACCACTTGGGAAGCAGTAACCACCAATACGATCTGATTGGAGGATAATTTAATGATTCATGGAGAAAGAGTGTCTTTTGAGCCTAAATCTACTAGCTTGCAAGCATTGGGGCATCAACCAATGACCCTAAAGCCTATTGCTAAGGAGCCAAAGATATCTAAGGTGACTTTAGTAGATCTCATCAAGGCCATTCAAGAGAGTCTTAGAGACAATCGTGCTCAACAAAACAATCATACGTATCCAAGAAGGGAGCAACAATGGTTCTCAGTATGCCATGGTCCACATAGTACCAGTGAATGCCCTACTTTTAGAGTAAAATTCAATGGGAATTGCAATGCCTCTGGGAGGTATGGTCATCAAGCTAAGGATTGCATAGTATTTAAGCGTGCGATGGCCAATAAACCAACCTTAACATGGTCAGACACACCTCGAGTACCTGCATTGATGTCTATCCAACACATGGTCCCTAGGGCCCAAAATGTTGTTCCTTACCGCCTCTAGTGCTAGGATCGCAACCACCACATCTGAGAATCACTTCTGGGAATCAAGTGCGTTGTGAGTCATCTATTGCTTTTTAGGAAGGCTATGAGGAAGATATAGACCCTAATATTGCCTATGGGATTGATGCGCTTGAAGAAAGTCCACAATACTACATGGAGGACTATTGGGGACAAGTCAAACCTGTCTATCAAGTAGTTGCTCTTACTGCAAGAGGCCAAAATATCAATTACACTGCCAAGAGACCATCTCTTCAATGCTATGAGTGTGGAGGTCCACATCGTGTGGCCGAGTGTCCTATTAGGCTACAAAAGAACGCCACACTAATGCAAACCAATCAAGCAAGCACATCTACAATGCTGATACTCATGTGTAATCGATGTGGCATAAATCATTTGGTTGCCCAATGTCCGAATAATCCAAATGCGCCAAAGATCACTCCATTAAACTTGATTGAAGTTACAGAGGAGCCATCACAAAGTACACATGTGGTAAAGTAAAGGTACTCACATGATCGATGCTCCAAAAGCAAAATTATATTCTCGAAGAAAGAGACACGTCATCAATTGCCCAATCTCAAAAAAAGAAGAAAACACGAAAGAAGAGATCCCAAAAAACAGTGAAGTCAGACCCCAGTTCAAAGACCAACATAGGGACTGGTGACGACTTCGTATACATGAACAACACTAAAGAGAATTTTGATTCAGGTGAGCCATGGAGACCAAAACGACCACTAGGAAAGAAACCAACAAGGAAGATCGTCTTGAGCCACAATGGCAAGGACCCAAGAAGAAGATATGAACTTACCAGAGGAGATCGAGCGAGTCAAGCAATTAAGGAGTTTGGTAGAAGATACCCAAAGGGATCTAGAGCCAGCACCTAGGTAGATCTAGATTACAAACACATTGTTCCCTACGCAACAACAACCTCACAAGGTCCATAGACCCCTAGCCATACCTAGTGTCATCCAAGAAGAAAGTGACTTAAAGTCATGGGAAAGTGGTCGTACTCACTTCTTGTTGGAAAGAATGTTTACAGAGGGACTACTTGACCCTATCGAAGAAATGGAGATCCCATCTTCCCCACGTGAAGGGACTGAAGCCCAAAAGGTGCCGTTAAATATTGCCAAACTGATGGATTTCATGGCTTCAGAAGTTAGAATCACCATCATGTCCAAACTATATGGAGCCCCTGAGCTATTCTTAGCTCTTTGAGCTTTCCTCAATGGAGAACTGAAGGTCAAGCTACCACAATTTTCACAGATGGATCCCAATCTAGATGAGAACCTTGTTGTAGAAATACCTGTTAACAAGTTGGGATAATACTTTGAGGGTGATGAATCCAATGCAACCATATCAATCACTACCAAAGGATTAATTGTGAAGGGAATCCTTGATGGTGGCGCTTGGGTTAGCATTGTGACTAAAAATTGCTGGGAAACTATGGGAAGACCTCACCTTGGGACCACAACCATAGTAGTAAACATGGCCAATGGGTCTATTGTTAAACCTATTGGGATGCTAGAAGATCTCAAGATCAAGGTCTTTGGACATAAAATAAGAAATACCTTCATTGTTATGGATTTCTCCAAGCACACTATGGCATCTGAGATGATCATAGGACGTCCCTTCATGAGGGAAGCAAAAATGGTGCATGACTGGTCTAAAAACCATGTCTACTTGCAGTTCCAAGATTCTGTCATTCGAGTGGATCTTATAACTGGTCAAGCACATCCTCTAGGAAACAAGTTTATAATTGATCATAGATCTGACACCACAGTTCACTCGGCCCCATTGCAGTATTGTTACACATGTAAAGTGGGCACCGATGTTGGGGAAAATTCTCCTTATATGGATGTTCTACCTGGGATGACTGAGTCGGACAATGTGGATTGGGTCCCCTTAGCAACAACCATAGACACTTGGGGAAACAGGGGGATGACCTAGTAACACCTGAGGGGGATGAAATGACACCACTCGTACCCTCAAATATGCTAGAAGAAATGCATATAGCTTCTAATGACCTACAAGATGTGTTGGAATTAGGGTTGCAAAGAAACGCACACAGCTTGTAGAAGACGAAGGAAGCTCAAGGCACACAATAGAGAGTATATACAATGCTCGGGGAAAAAACCTCCTAAAGACGGAAAAAATGCCTTGGCAGTCCTAGTGTGTTCACACACATCACTACCACATGTATATGGTAACAAATCCCCCTTCGAGTGATGCGGTGAACGAGAGCTAGCACATGAGTAAAGGGAAGTGCCATGCCCTGAGGCCATGATCAGTCCACAAGAGGAGTAAGCCCAAAGCTTTGCGGAAAGCTTCAAGCTTCTCATGAGACAATGCCTTTGTGAAAAGATATGCAAGGTTGTCCTGTGTTGGCACATAAGCCAAACTGATCTCTCCTATTGAGAGCCTCTCCTTGACATAGTGGTAATGCACCTCAATGTGCTTTGTGCGAGCATGAAAACCTGGGTTCCTCGCAACTGCCAATGCGCTCTGACTGTCAGTGTAGATAGTGTTGGCAGTGTCCAGTCCAACACCCAAATCAGCCATAAGGCGTCTGATCCATACACACTCAACTGTAGCTGTGAAGACTGCCATGTACTCAGCCTCACAACTCGAAGTGGCCATAGTAGGTTGCTTCTTTCTCAACCATGATATACATGAACTCCCAAGCATGAAACAAAAACCACTTGTGGACACTCACCTGTCAATACAACCAGCACAATCTGAGTCCGAAAAAGCATGTAAGTCTCGCGGCAATGATCCCCCTTGGAATAAAACAAGCCAAGATGTAAAGTGCCACTAAGGTAGTGGAAAATTCCTCTTGACAGCCTGCCAATGCTTAGACCCTGGGCTATGCATAAATCTACTGACCTGTGAGACTGCAAACTGAATATCCAGCCTCGTGTTGCATACATAAATGAGGTAGCCAAGAGCAGTTTGGTAAAGAGTGACATCAGCAGGATCGCGAGCATCATGTACACTCAACTTCAAACCTCTTTCCATGGGAGTGGCAATAGGTTTGCAATCCTCAAGTCCAAATTTACATAGCAATGTCTCTATGTCACTTTTCTGATACAAGGCAATACCACCATCACACTGCTTAAACTGTATACCCAAGTAATGATGCAACAGCCCCAAATCTTTCATCTTGAAAGTAGCATTCAAATCAGCCTTAAACTCAGCAATATGTCTCTCATTTGGTCCAGTGATCAGCAAATCATCGAAATAAAGAACCACAATGAGAAGCACATCACCCTCACGCTTTACATACAATGTGCTTTCTATTGGACTGTTACGAAAGCCTCCTTTGACCAAATAAGTGTCAGCTATCTCATACCAAGCATGAGGAGATTGCTTCAACCCATACAAAGCCTTCTTACATCTGCACACTTTCTCCTCTTGTCCTTTTATGACAAAACCGTGAGGCTGCGTTACATAAACTTCCTCAAATATGTCACCATTCAAGAAAGCAGTAACAATGTCTGATTGATGTACATCCCAACCAAAATGAGCTGCCAATGCACATAGAAAATGCATAGTATTCATATGACAAGTGGGAGGAAAATTCTCTTCATAATCTATGCTTTTTTGTTGTCAATAACCCTTTGCAACAAGTCAAGCCTTATGACGATCGATCTCACCATCCGGCTTGCGTTTCAACTTGTAAACCCACTTCGTACCAATGGCCTTTTTGCCAGGAGGCAAATCACATAAAGTCCATTTGTCATTTTCTATAAGTGCATCATATTCTGATTGCATGGCAGCCATCCAATTTTTTGAATTATGTGCTTCATCAAAAGACAGAGGCTCCTCAACATCATGTAAGCTAGACACAGCCAAAGCATAACAATCTGATGCATAAGATGCATGGTGAGATCATGAACAAGTACGAGTAGACAAACGTGCATACAATTTACCATCATGCAAAGTGTGCACCAATCATTTTGGCATACCTCTAGCGTGCTCATTTTCAGCCCTTTCCTCATCAAATACATCATGTACATTTGCATCAGTAATGGGCTGATCTATAACATTTTCAGAAACCCCTATAGGCTGTACATTTTCCTCATTGGAACTTACATTCGTATTTCCACCACTGAAAAGAGGCAACAAAGTGTCATAAATGTCTTGTGAGCTTACATTACTGTCTCTAGCACATGACAGCAGGGGCTGAACAGTATCTTCCACAAACACTACATCCCGTGAAACCAGAATACGTTTTCTTTGCGGATGATACAACTTGTAACCTTTGCTTTCAGCACTATAACCAACAAAAATACATTTAACAGCCTTATCATCCAATTTTCTACGTTGTGTTTGTGGCACCAAAGTATATGCCAAACAGCCAAAAACACGCATGTGCTTAATAGAAGGCTTTCTATCATGCCATGCTTCATATGGAGTAATACACTGCAAAGCTTTTGTAGGACACCTATTTAGTACATAAGTGGCACACATGATGGCCTCAAGCCAAAAAGAATGCGGAAAAGCTTGACTTTTGACCATACATCGTGCCATTTTTGTCAATGACATGTTTTTCCTCTCAGCAACACCATTTTGTTGAGGTGTGTAAGGCACTGTACATTGGTGTTTTATCCCACGACTAGCCATAAATGCATTAAATTCATGAGACATTTACTCCCCCCATCGATCGGAACGGGGGTGTCCATAGTACATTTTGAGACATTTTCAGCCATAGCCAGAAATTGTTTGAAGCACATAAAAACTTCGGACTTCGCTTTAAACGGAAATACCCATGTATGCCATGAGTATTCATCAATGAAAGTCACGAAGTAAAGGTAATTGCCCAAGGACGGAGTTTGCATGGGCCCACAAACATCACTATGCACAAGCTCCAACTTGCATGTGGCCCAAACTGAACCATCCTTTGGAAACTTAGAACGCTGCATCTTACCCAAAATACAGCCTTCACAAACATGTTTGACAGGTGCTTCAAGAGGCGGTAAAGAAGCAACCATATCAGATTTTTACAAACGCAGCAAACTGGAAAAATTCAGATGACCAAAACGTGCATGCCAAAGTTTTGCATCTGAAATAGCCCTTGAATCTGCAAAACAGTATTTGTAAAATTTTGTCCACACTTGTCATACAAAGTCAGCTTATACAGCGCCAGATGCAACACTTTCATCACCAAAACTAAGATCATGAACTGTACATCTATCATCCACAAATTTGACTACTTTTCCAAGTCTAGAAAGTGCGGATACAGACAAGAGATTCTTCTTGATCCCAGGTACATAAAGTGCATCAACAAGTGTGAAGGAACTGCCATTTGCAGCAGTAAGCACAATATTTCTAACTCTGTGAAGCAGATAAGGGGCATTGTTTGCACAAGTGAGTGAATTCCCATGAGGGACAGACTCGAGAGAGGTAAACAATTCACGATGTGAGGTAATGTACCACACATGTGAATCTGTAGCAACTGACAAGTATGCATCTTGGACAGCAGGATTGTAGATGCACTCTGCGCTAAAAGCCCATTCTGCATCAACATCAGCAACACAGTCTCCTTTCACAAAAGACTCAACAATGGTTGCATTTGTAGTGGAACCAACAATTGCAATGGAACCATCCTCTTTCTTCTTAGCCTCTTTGGCCTTCAACTTAGGACACTGCTTGATCAAGTGATCATTAGCTTTATAGTAATGGCAACGCATCTTCTTTTTGCCCTTATCACCAGAATTGCCAGACGAAGTGCTGCCAGCAGAAGCATTGGGAACAGAAGTTTTGCCACTCGCAAGAGAACCATAATAAGTGGCTGCATTGTTGTTACCACATTTTCTTTGAGAAGCAATAAAAGCCTGTTTTTTCTGGAAAGTGACTCTTGCAAGAGCACTGTGCATAATGAATCAAACTTGACAACTTCTGGATTTCCTTGGGTCATAAGTCTCCAAGTACTAGCAAAAGTCTGGTAAGAATCTGGTAAGGCATCAAGAACAGTCTGCACAAGGGAACTGTCTGAAATGACTTCACCTGCAGAAATAAGTTGCTCATTGATATCCTTGACAGTAGGCAAGGAAAGTATCCATATCATCTTCCTCATGCATAATCTTCGACTCCAGCTCTTTACGCAGCAAAGCAATTTTAGCCTCATTGCGGCTTACATAAAGACCTGCTAGAATATCCCAAGCCTGTTTTGCAGATTTTGCTGAACGAATGTGAGGAAAAATGTTGCGCTTCACAGACAACGCAATCAATGCATGAGCCTGCGCATCCTTTACATTCCAATGAGCTTGTTCTGTCGTAGGCAAAACAACTCTGATAGCAGCAATCCTTGCAGCAAGACCTGCAACATCCTCAACATCGCCTACATCCTCAGAACCAGGACGTACATCAATGCCCTGCACAATGTTCCAGACGCCCTTCGACACAAGAACATGTTGCATCATATAAGCCCACATAGGGTAATTGTCCCCATCCAACATGTCCTCAGCAACAAACATCTTGAAGACATGTGTGTTGTTGTTGTCAGCCATGGTAAATGCTGCACCTGATGTGAAAACTTCCCAAAAATAGGAGAAACGGAGTGAGAACAACATGTGCTATATAGCACAAACCGTAGAAGACTATAAGGCACTTGTTTTGCAGGAATTGGCACTGATAGAAATTCTACACAAAATGATGAAATTGCCTGTGCAGACCTTCTTGTAGTGGAAACAGAGGCCGAAATGAGCCCGAATCAGAAACCCAAAATATTTGTCGACCTGTGAACTCTCGCCAAACCTCACTGTAATCGGAGAAAGTGAGCAGGCGTGTGCTGGAGCAGCTGACGACTAAGTCCGGGAGGATGTAACCTGCTCTGATACCAATTGTTGGAATTAGGGTTGCAGAGAAACGCACATAGCTTGGAGAAGATGAAGGAAGCTTAAGGCACACAATAGAGAGTATATACAATGCTCGGGGGGAAAAACCTCCTAAAGAGGGAAAAAATGCCCCGGCGGTCCTAGTGTGTTCACACACATCTCTACCACATGTATATGGTAACAAGATGAAGGTTTGACCGGCATTGGAACCAGTAGTGTCTCACAAGACTATAGCCCACACAATTTGGGGTCAGAATCATCAATTGAAATTGACTCTGAGGACGAAGAATCTGAGTTAAATCTTAGTGCAGATGTGGTGACAAAACATTCAGGGCCCAGTGGTACCATAGATGACAATCTATCCAAGGGATCAGAAGACACAAGTAACGATTCATCTAGTGACTCTTCACTAGAGATCGGCCGTAATCGAACATTAGACAATAAGAGTAAGAGATATAAGAGGCAACGGTATCAAGCAAATGTGCATGCTAGAATAAATGAAAAGAAATCTACTACAGAATGGCTTAGTTATATAGGGGAAAAGCTTAGAAAGGTCCAAGCAAGAGTCGAGGCTCAAAAAAGACAACGTCTTAGATGCCAATGAGACGCTAATCTAGGAATCACGGAAGCATTTTTTGAAGACACTGATGATGATTCATTGGAATCTGAGCCACCTCTATGATATCCAATTGAACTAAATAGCCTCTATGGGAGAGTACTATATAACAAATTATTGGATATAGTAGCTCAGCATAATTTGTTATTCTATGGAGTTTGGTGTCACCTAGGAAAACCACCCTATCCACAAGCGCCATCTAAGTCAAGGGTGTCAATAAGAAGAATACCACTTTTTTTGGAATCCTACATACTCCTGTTATTTATGTCAATGGAACTGTGGTTCAAAGCTTTTTGGTCATGCCTGTTGGTACGATGGAGGGTAATATAAACCTGGGGCGTAAATGGATGTCTGCCTGTTGGTACTATGGAGGGTAATAGAAACCTGGGGCGTAAACCTGGATCACTACTCAGAAACCAACTCATGGCCCTACGGCTCAAGGAATAACACCTAAAATCTCACCTATTCATAACACAAAAAACAACAAAATATTGCCAATCCAAAAAGTCACAACATCCTTGCCAGTAGCACAACCCTCTAAAGCTTCACTTCCATGGCTACGACAAATAGTGCTACATCAAAGGGTCACGTGATCTGACCAAGGGTACATATCAATGGGTCCCCAAGGTATCATTATCAGACCCCCCATGGTTCAAGTTAATTCACAAAGAAAACCTTGAAAGAAGGCGTCCACTCAGGTTAAGAAGGTGAAAACCAAATCATGTTGGATTTCCAAACAACTATTAGAAGCCCAAGGCTACTATGGTGGAAGTGATCAAATTTGGGTAGCTAAACGTAAATCATGTCCTTCACTATCCACTACAAAACCATGTGAGTCAAACCTTGTGATTCCAAAGCCGATGGAAGACCATGGGAAGGGAAAGATCATAAAATGCTACACACCTATTCCAGAGCTAGTTTGGGTTCCAATGCAAAACCAATCTATTAGACTTAGCTTAGGAAAGGGGGAGTTCCATGAAGCTTCTAGCTCCTCATGTAATGCATCCATAGAGGTAAAAGCTTCTACACAACCTCCACCTACCATAGGCAGCCTCCATGAAGCTACAAAAGATTCGACACCTCTCATTGTTCAATTATTACCGGATGCACTACTTCAAGTTTGTTCATGGGAGAGTACCTTACCACCCTTGCAACTTGATGAGGCACCCAAGGTAATAGAATCCTCACATATTACCAATTGGAATAATTGGTTCCAAAAGGTGATGACATCCTTTTAAAGTATGATCTACCCAAGGAAGGGGGGAGTCTTCATTCACGTCATCCTATCGAATTATTTCCCTCTTATCCTTCTTTCCCTAACCCTTGAGCTTTCCGATTTTAGGGATTGTATATCTATAGATATTTAGTAACTAACCACCCTAGTTTTTTTACAAAAAAGATAGTAAAGAGCAAGAGCAATTAGCAAACGAGTGGGCATAATACTAGTCAAAATCATTGACCCAAACCTACACATGTCACATCAGGTACACTGAAACAGAAATCTATGTCATCGAACACCAAACCATCCTCTATTTGTGTTCATAGGTATGGCTGATTCTTACAAATATTATTTTTACCTATCCCAAGTAATGCATTTATGTTATCCTCATATTTCCTCTGAATGGGATTCAGTTGAAACACTCGCTTGTGAGAGAAATATTGAGGAGTTAGAGTGGCTGGTCCGCCTCTTGACTACGACAGATCCCTATTCTATCGAGGAAGTTTTCCCAATTGCCCAAGTTTACCCTTTTTCCCAAATTGAGTATGCACACATCGTGACATTCCTAATACTATTCTACACGGAAGAGAACGAAGATGATAATGGTGATTGGACAGACAAGACACATGCCCTTACCGAAGAGGATTACACCTACCTTGATGATGAGGATAGTGGTTTAGCCTTAGAGTTACCGACTGAGCTCTCCAACCTCACTTACTTTGATCCTCATCACTCGAGTGACGGAGGGTAGGTAGGATTAGTACAATAGGAGTGTTTCTGTTTTAAAGTTTAGTGATTAGCAAAGTTCTTTTTTCCCATTGATGTGCCTCTGGAAGGTGGATGTTTGGTGGTGACTGTTGTGTAGTTTGTGACTACATAAGGATACCTTCAAAGGACAACGACAATGGATATTTACATGTTACAACGGATGTTCTCCATTATATCAGGTGTACTACTTCCTTTTATCTCTGCTTTACATATTGTCATTTGAGTTTCTAACAATGCATAAAATTTATGAAGTTGTGGCATTGCCAATTTAGATGCTATAATTTTTTCAAACTTCTAGTACCTTGTTCTTCTCTTTGAGTTTGGTCTATTAGTTTGCTTTAAGTAGGTATCAGGACCGTAGGCTAAACTAAGCCACTTAATTGTTGACTTTAATTCCTAAGTAGTCTATTAATTGTAGTAACTTTAGTAATGTTTTATGCTATGAGGATATAGTTCTCTCTAGCTTATTCCACCTAAGTGTGATGTGTTGTGGAAGTACATGTGTTAAGCAGGTATTTGAGACCTCGAGTCTCCCAGCTAGTTTATGCTCAAGCTAGTATTTGAGACCTCGAGTCTCCCAGCTGCTGGTATTTGAGACATCGAATCCCCCAGCTACTTGTAGCAACTATGACAACAACAAAAAAGAAAAAAGGAAAAAAAAAGAGAACAGAGAAAGCAAATAGCACAAACCTCCTTGTGTTAACCCTCACGCACATTCCTATCACCTACGACGGACATTGTATTATTTATTTGATAGAGTCAGGTACCGGGCTTTTCGGTCCAATAGGAAAAGGGTAAGAGTGATCACCGCGATGAGAGGCGCACTCTAATTGGAACATTCAAGGGATTAGTTGGCTAAGCATGGGTGCCCAAGTGTGAATGAGGCGAGCTCATATAAAAGTCAAATAACCTTAAATTCACGCATTCTCTCATTTGTGCAATTGAAGAGTGCTCTTGCTCCATCTCCATCTTCTTCTTTTTCATCTCCTTGTGTGTGTGTGTGTGTATGCATGAGAGACAGAGAGAGAGTGCGATCGATCATTGCGGTGGCACGACAACGGCGAGGCGGTTCAGCGCGGCGTAGGAGCGTCTCCCTCTTCTTCGTGGCAAGGAATCCTCCACGACAGCAAGCGTAGAGCAATGAGTGACACACCATTGCCATCTTTGAGCTTACTAGTGTAGGCTTGTTGTCTGCTTGGAGCCATTTGTGGCTCGCACACAGTGTATCGGCAAGTTCCTTGCATTGACACGTGCGACAGACGTGCACATTTTTAGCACCGTTGTCAGGAAATGCCATACACTAAGCTCGAGTAGCACTCTATGCTTCTTTGTGGTGCATTTTCAATTGTAGGAAAGTTAGGGAAGGAAGATGTGTGTGTTGAGAAGAAGGATTTTGTGTTGATACTATGTATTTCTTTATTAATGGAGTTTTCAAAGGTACTGTGTTTTTTCTCTGTGTAAGGTGTTAGTATTAAGGTTGTTAGTTCTGTGTAATATAAGGTACAGTAAGTAGGAAGTAGATATGTGAGAGCTAATGAAGTGTGTTAGTGTGTAACAGTAGGTGTATTAGTTGTGAGTAGATAGGTAGAGTGTGTGTATGCTCGCGCGCAGGCCGCGGCGACCTTATCCCAAAAGAAAAAAAACTTTTTTTAAAAAAATTTAAAGGTCGGACCGGGATCAAGAATATCTCCCAGACCCAAGCCCAAGCTCACGCTCAGGCTCATGCCTCAGTCATCCTTTAAAATTACGAGTTTTAGCTTCACACGTAGCTAAAAATCGACTTTTTTGAGAACCAATGAAGCTTCAGGTGACCGAACGTTGTGCTGTAAAGCACACCGTGACCCTCTGAGTGATACGCTCATTTCGAGCTATCACACACTTTAATCAAAAAACCCAATCATTAAAAAATATTAAAGAACATAAAAACATAAAAAAACGAGTGAAAACGGACGCCTAAAAAAGTAAGCGGTTAACCTTCGAGGTTATTTGCCGATGCTTGTAGGTTGTCAAAGGCACATGCATCTGCGTTCTGATCGTGTGCTAGAGACGGAGCAACTAGAGAGAATTTCGACTTACGTGAGTTCTTATTATCCACCTACCTTAGGTTCCGAGCTCTCTACGGGGACCCAAGGTAGTACAAACCAAGACCCGAACATAGCGGCTAGTGAATCTTCCTCTGACTACGACGTCATGGAGGGTTTTCCAATGCTTAATCCCGATAGCTCAAGCCAAGACATGCATGCCATGGGCCCACGGTCCGAGCTGAGCATGCTTAGCCGATTGAAGGAAACCTTTAGTAGAGCCACTCGCTCAGAACATGGAGCTAATGATGTAAATGAGGGGGGCGGAGAAGTAAATTCTCCATTCATGACCAAGGTAGACCCTATACCCTTAGAGAATGTGCAAGTGAACACCTTATTCACTGCACCTCCTGACTCTTCAGAGCTATTCCCCTCCAGGGTCATATTACCCGATGGTAGAAGCCTTGCTGAAGTGCAAGAGGTTGAGCGATATATCCTTGCAGCAAGGGAAAAGGAAGTCGAGAGCTTACACAAGGCAGAGCAACGAAGGGAGTTAAAATCGAAAGCCATATCCTTGCTAAGAGAGCAATCGAGTGCTCCTGACTTAGCAACCGCTAAGGGCCAACCCCTAGAAAGCAACATTGCATCTACTTCAAAGGACACCCCTAGCACCTCAATCCTAGATGGAGCGTTCTTATATGAGAACTGGGAGTATGAACTACAAACGGAAACTCTAACTGACCTATACATAGGTCACACCTATCACGTGGGTTGGTTAGATGTCCTACAATCCACAATGTGCGCTACTAGTGTGGAGGATCAACAACAAAGAGTTTGTGAGGTCATCCATAGGGTCATTGAGTTAGAGAGATAGAACAAGGGGGTCAACATGCCTTCCACGGGTCTCATGAGATTCTTGGATACAGGAAAGGCTAAACAAACGACCTTATCGCAAATGGAGACTCCCTCGATAAGTCCGATGGATCCTCCATATGTTGTTTCTCCAGGGGTCTTAGTGCAATCTCAGCCCACAAGTGATAGATTTAGCTTTCCAAGTCTAGCTCATCTTTCCCTTGATGACACCACGGCTACCATGCCTACCCCAATGATGGGCATGCCAAGAAACACGCCATGGACCTATTTTGTTATTAAAGCACCACTACATGGTAGCTCAATGCTTGCAACAGCACCTACAAGTGTGTACCAATCGTATACACCCATGGGTCATCGCACTCATGTAGTCCGTACCCCTCCCATTGTTTCAACTACCTATTCTCCACAACCACAACACCCAAGCTCTTATTTCCATGGGACTATACCGGCTAGCATTCGCATGTCACATCCTACGTCTGCTATGCCTAGGGCCACACATATGAACTTTGGGCCACCACATGGCACAACATCGTACCCAACGTGGAACCCAAGGGCTTCCTATGCACCAAGCCCAATGCCAATACCTACTCCACATGTAGTCTCTGGAGCGCATCCACCCACGGTTCCTGCTCACTTATGTGACTTGGCAACATTTGCTCAAGCTATTGGTCCATCTATTGCTGAGAATATGCGTAACACGCCTGATAGAGAGCCTAGAAGTAAGGCAGTACAAATAGCCAAGCTCACACAAAAATTTAGAGGAGACGGGGATGTGAGAAAGCATATCGAAGTGTTTGAACAAATATGCGATTCTCTAGGAGAACACAATGACCTGCATAAGAGTAATGCTATAAGCCTAACCTTAAGTGGGAAGGCACGGGATTGGTATAGAACCCTAAGGGTGGAAGAAAAAACGATTTACCCTACTCTTAGGAGACTGTTCTTGAAAGAATATGTACGAGAGGGAGTGCTTTGGGGTGTAGCCTCTCAACTCCAGAAAGCCCAACGAGAGGAAGGAGAGTCGGTGAGAGACTTTATTAGTCGCTTGAAGTATTTGAATTCTCGTTGTAATCCAAATGAGCGCTTCAATAATAATCAATTGCTTGATAGATTCATTCGAGGATTACGACACGAGGATATCTACAATTGCCTAGTCATTAGAGGTATAACCACTTGGGAAGCAGTAACCACCAATACGATCTGATTGGAGGATAATTTAATGATTCAGGGAGAAAGAGTGTCTTTTGAGCCTAAATCTACTAGCTTGCAAGCATTGGGGCATCAACCAATGACCCTAAAGCCTATTGCTAAGGAGCCAAAGATATCTCAAATGACTTTAGGAGATCTGATCAGGCCATTCAAGAGAGTCTTACAGACAATCGTGCTCAACAAAACAATCATATGTATCCAAGAAGGGAGCAACAATGGTTCTCAGTATGCCATGGTCCACATAGTACCAGTGAATGCCCTACTTTTAGAGTAAAATTCAATGGGAATTGCAATGCCTCTGGGAGGTATGGTCATCAAGCTAAGGATTGCATAGTATTTAAGCGTGTGATGGCCAACAGACCGACCTTAGCATGGACAGACACACCTCGACTACCTGCATTGATGCTGGCCCCACCTTTTGGAGAAACGGCACAACACATGGTCCCTAGGGCCCAAAATGTTGTTCAAACAACACCCTTACCACCTCCAGTGCTAGGACCTCAACCACCACATTCAAGAATCACTTCAGTGAATCAAGTGGGTTGTGAGTCATCTATTGCTTGTTTGGAAGGTTGTGAGGAAGATATGGACCCCTAATATTGCCTATGGGATGGATGTGCTTGAAGAAAGTCCACAATAATACATGGAGGACTATTGGGGACAAGTCAAACCTGTCTATCACGTAGCTGCTCTTGCTGCAAGAGGCCAAAATATCAATTACACTGCTAAGAGACCACCTCTTCAATTCTATGAGTGTGGAGGTCCACATCGTGTAGTCGAGTGTCCTATTAGGCTACAAAAGAACGCCACACTAATGCAAACCAATCAAGCGAGCACGTGTACAATGCCGAGACTCATGTGTAATCGATGTGGCCAAATAATCCAAATGCACCGAAGATCACGCCATTAAACTTGAATGAGATTACCGAGGAGCCATCACAAAGTACACTTGTGGTACCAGTAAATGTACTCACACGATCGATGCTCCAAAAACATAATTATATTCTTGAGGAAAGAGACACGGCATCAATTGCCCAATCTCAAAAAAAGAGGAAAACACGAAGGAAGAGATCGCAAAAAGCAGCGAAGTCAGACCCCAATTCAAAGACCAACATAGGGACCGGTTACGACCCCGTATATATGAATGACGTTGAAGAGGATTTTGATTGAGATGAAACCATGGAGACCAAAACGACCACTAAGATAGAAACCAACAAGGAAGATCTT
Organism: Adiantum capillus-veneris; assembly: GCF_014529385.1. Lineage (NCBI taxonomy): Eukaryota > Viridiplantae > Streptophyta > Polypodiopsida > Polypodiales > Pteridaceae > Adiantum > Adiantum capillus-veneris. The sequence continues at coordinate 67,165,017 of NC_140936.1, forward strand.
CATGAGCCACAATGGCTAGGATCCAAGAAGAAGATAGGAACTTATCCAAACCCTACAGAGGAGATTGAGCGAGTCAAGCAATTAAGGAGTTTGGTAGAAGATACCCAAAGGGATCTAGAACCAGCACCTAGGCAAATGTAGATTACAGACACAGTGTTCCCTACGCAACAACAACCCCACCAAGTCCATAGACCCTTAGCCATACCTAGTGTCATCCAAGAAGAAAGTGACTTAAAGTCATGGAAAAATGGGCGTACTCACTTCTTGATGGAAAGAATGTTTACAGAGGGACTACCTGATCCTATCGAAGAAATGGAGATCCCATCTTCCCCACGTCAAGGGACTGAAGTCTAAAAGGTGTCGTTAAACATTGCCAAATTGATGGATTTCATGTCTTCAGAAGTTAGAACCACCATCATGTCCAAACTATATAAAGACCATGAGCTAGTCTCAGCTCTTCGAGCCTTCCTCAATAGAGAACTGAAGTTTGGGCTACCACAATTTGCACAGATGGATGGAGTTGGGGAGATGCCAATAGAGGAGGAACACTTAGATCCACAACCCAACCTAGATGAGAACCTTGTCATAGAAATACCTGTTAACAAGTTGGGACAATACTTTGAGGGTGATGAATCCAATGCGACCATACCAATCACTACTAAGGGATTAACTGTGAAGGGCATCCTTGATGGTGGTGTTGGGGTTAGCATTGTGACTAAAAATTTCTGGGAAGACCTCACCTTGCGACCACAACCATAGTAGTGAAGATGGCCAATAGGTCTATTGTTAAACCTATTGGGATGCTAGAAGATCTCAAGATCAAGGTCTTTGGACATAAAATAAGGATTACTTTCATTGTTACGGATTTCTCCAAACACACTATGGCATCGGAGATTATCTTAGGACGTCCTTTCATAAGGGAAGCAAAAATGGTACATGGTTGGTCTAAAAACCATGTCTACCTGTAGTTCCAAGATTATTTCATTCGAGTGGATCTTGTAACTGGTCAAGCACATCCTCTAGGAAACAGGTTTATGATTGATCATAGATCTGACACCATAGTTCACTCGGCCCCATTGCAGTATTGTTACACGTGTAAAGCGGACACTGACGTTGGGAAAGTTATATGGATGTACTACCTAGGATGATTGAGTCAGACAATGTGGATTGGGTCCACCTAGCAACAACCACAGACACTTGGGGAAACAGGGGGACGACCTGGGTAACACCTGAGGGGGATGAAATTCCCGTACCCTTAAATATGCTAGAAGCAATGCATATAGCTTCTAACAAAACTCATCCTAAAAGAACAAAGAAAACATACAAGTGGGTCCCTAAAGCTTCTTTAGCAACCATAGCCAATGCTAAAAGACAGGAGCCTGGTAAGAGACATCCCATTCACCCTAAGAAATGTAAAGAAATGCTGTGTTGGATTCCTAAAAACCTATTGGAAGCCCAAGGCTACTATCAAGGAAATGATCAAATCTGGGTGCCAAAACGTAGATTGTGTTCTTACTTGTCACCGGGCCCATGTGAGATCAATCCTGTAGCTCCAAAACAAATTGACGATCGTGGAAAGAAAAAAATCACAGAATGCTACACACCCGCTCCAGAGCTAGTTTGGGTACCAAAGAAAGAACGATTTGTTCCACTTAGCTCAGGAAGGGAGGTTTCCCATGAAGCTTCTAGCTCCTCTTGTAATGCATCCATAGAGGTAAAATCTTCTCCACAGCCTCCACCTACAATAGTGGACCTCCATAAAGCTACAAAGGAATCCACACCTCCCAGTGTTCAAGAATTACCCGATGAACCACTTCAAGTTGGATCCTGGGAGAGCACCTTACCACCCTTGCAACTCAACGAGGCACCTAGGGTAATAGAAAACTACTGGCAAAAATCCTCACCTATTACCAACTGGAACAATTGGTTTCAAAGAGTGACGAGCACATTTCAAACGATATGATCTACCCAAGGAAGGAGGGAGTGTTTGCTGACAGTCATCATTCACTCACTCCCCTCTCAACCTTCCTCCCTGACCTCTCAATCTCCGAATCTTAGGAAATGTATATATAAAGCCTTATACTCACAAAAAAACAAAAATAATAAAGAGCAAGAGCAATTAGCAAACAAGTATGCACGATAAAAGTCAAAACGTTGACCCAGACCTACACATTCCATCCAGTACCCTGAAACAGAAACCTATGTCATCAAACGCCTCGGATCCTCATCACTCGAGTGATAGAGGGTAGGTAGGATTAGTATAATAGGAGTGTTTTTGTTTTAGAATTTAGTGATTAGCAAAGTTCTTTCTTCCCACTGATGTGCCTCCTAGAGGTATCCTTTGTGTTTCCTAGTGTGTACAGGAACGTGTTGCTGTTGTTAGGATTTGGACCTTCATGGAATCTTTCTCTCGTTCACACTTCAAATCAAGCATGACCATCAACACAAACAGGTGTTTCTTGTCCATTAGCATTGCCCCTTATCTTTTTTGCATCCATGTTTGTCTGCTTTAATTGTGATTGGTAGCATAATATTCAGTGTCTTTGTTTAGTATCAAACATTAAATTCAATGTAATTTTTGTCATAATCACTTGTCTAGGTTTAAAAATCAAGCAGTCCGACTAAGCTAGGCGTTAGAGATCTTCTTTGAATACCATGGGGAATGCCTTCCTAATAATTAATGGTTACTTAGGTTCTTAGTCTGATTTAGGCAGCATTGTGTGAAATGTACTAGGGCTTTCTACTGGGCTTAGTCCCTATTGACCTTTAGCTTAAGTTTTATAAAGGGAGTTTACTAGTGTGATGAGCCTGGGGAGGGTAACAATGTTATATGACCCCCCAAAGTTACAAAATTAAAATGCTAAAAACGAACAAACAAAAAACCAAAGTGCCACAATGTAAAATCTTAAGTTGGAAGAGAAATCTCAGTTTGATTTGGTACTTCACTCACATGTATCGCCTATGGTACTAGAGTCCTAGAGGTTCCCAGTGTGGGCGCTTTTCCTTGAAAAGCAAAAAGCCCAAGGCATATAAAATAAGCACACACATCAAAATTGAATCACTGTGAAAAGACTTTGGGGGGTCAAAGAAAAATTAATTAGTCAGGAGATGATTTCATGAGAAATTCCTTTTATCGTAGCTTAACTACAAGGTCTTCTAGGTATAGCCTCTAGTCAGCCCTTGAACATGAAATACTTGGCTCTCGTTATTAAACAACTTAATTGACCAGAGAAAATTGAGAAGCTTACCCATGGTATTAAAAGTCGATCTTTAGTGCCTTTCGATCGTTAAATTAGCGACCCTAGACTTGTTTAATTTTTTACCTTTACAGTTGTTTATGTATTTGATTATATTGCAATTTAATGTTTATTACTGACAAATGGTTTTAAATTCTGTTACCAATCAAATTGTCTGCCTACAAATGCATATGCTTTTTAATTGCTTATGAGAATGCAATTACTGTGCCAATGTTGTTTGATTTTGCAGTGATTGACTGAAGGAGGCTAAGGACATTCATCTCAAAAGCTCTTCCACCTCGATGAACGAGCTTCAACTCAATAGCTTCCGAGGACAGAATCTACATCAGGAAGGGGGGCATGTTAACCCTCACGCACATTCCTATCACCTACGACGGACATTGTATTATTTATTTGGTAGGGTGAGGTATCGGGCTTGTCGGTCCAATAGGAAAAGGGTAAGAGTGATCGTCGATGAGAGGCGCACTCTAATTGGAACATTCAAGGGATTAGTTGGCTAAGCATGGGTGCCCAAGTGTGAATGGGGCGAGCTCATATAAAAGTCAACTAAACCTAAAATTCACGCATTCTCTCATTTGTGCAATTGAAGAGTGCTCTTGCTCCATCTCCATCTTCTTCTTCTTCATCTCCTTGTGTGTGTGTGTGTGTGTGTGTGTGTGTGTGTGTGTGTGTGTGTGTGTGTGTGTGTGTGTGTGTGTGCGCGTGAGAGAGAGAGAGTGTGTGTGTGTGTGATCGAGCATGGCGGCGGCACGACGACGGCGAGGCGGTTGAGCACGGCGTAGCTGCGTCTCGCTCTTCTTTGCGGCGAGGAATCCTCCATGATAGCAAGCATAGAGAAGTGAGTGACACACCATTGCCATCTTTGAACTTACTAGTTTAGGCTTGTTGTGTGCTTGGATCCATTTATGGCTTGCACACATTGTATCGGCAAGTTCCTTGCATTGACACGTGCGACAGACGCGCACACCTTGTATTTTATGTTGATCACACTTAAGTGGTAGAAGTGACCAGATTACTAGTCTTTAGACCCCAACGAGCATTCCTAGGGTTAACTACTCTTTAATTGACATTTTTTAACTAACGTTGGTCAATCTAGTACTTACTTTAGCCCTAGCTCTTGTGTACTTCTCTTAGAGTCAACGTAATAGACCTTAACTCAATTGCATTTCATTTAGGTACTACGCTTATTCTAGTTGGCAATGTTACAACTCATGAATAATTTTTTTGCATTTCCTAGAATATTATGTATGCATCTCACTTATTGCACGCTTGCACATGCTGCCTTTGAGCTTTCACAATGTTGTTTTTCTTCTGTCTACAGGTACTCCTATCGTGGATCCTGATTTTGCACTACTATATTCCAAGGGTGGAATCTACATTAGGAAGGGGGGCATGTTAACCACTGGTGTCCAGTTCTAGTAGTCATGGTTTGGGCTTGTCGGTCCAATAAGAAAAGGGTAAGAGTGATTGCCGATAAGAGGCGCACTCTAATTGGAACATTCAAGGGTTAGTTGTCTAAGCATGGGCACCCAAGTGTGAATGGGCGAGCTCATATGAAAGTCACCTAAACCTGAAAATCACTCATTCTCTCATTTGTGCAATTAGAGAGTTCTCTTGCTCCATCTCCATCTTCTTATTCATCTCCTTATGTGTGTGTGTATGCGTGAGAGAGAGAGAGAGAGATCATTGTGACGGCATGGCGGTGGCGAGGCGGTTGAGTGCGGCACAGTGGTAGCTTCTTCTTCTTCATGGTGAGGAATCCTCCACAAAGGCGAGCGTACGGAGGTGAGTGACACATCCTTGATCTCTTGAGCTTGCTAGATTAGTCTAGTTGTGTGCTTGCAGCCATTTGTTGTTGGAATTAGGGTTGCAGAGAAACGCGCACATCTTGGAGAAGATGAAGGAAACTCAAGGCACACAATAGAGAGTGTGTTACTTAGTGTGCAATGGAAAGACTAATAGCCCTAGAGTGATGGGCGTATCTACAATGCATGGGGAACAAAACCTCTTAAAGAGGGAAAAAATGCCCCGGCGGTCCTAGTGTGTTCACACATATCACTACCACATGTATATGGTAACAAATCAACCATGATATACATGAACTCCCAAGCATGAAACAAAAACCACTTGTGGACACTCGCCTGTCAATACAACCAGCACAATCTGAGTCCGAAAAAGCATGTAAGTCTGGCGGCAATGATCCCCCTTGGAATAAAACAAGCCAAGATGTAAAGTGCCACTAAGGTAGTGGAAAATTCCTCTTGACAGCCTGCCAATGCTTAGACCCTGGGCTATGCATAAATCTACTGACCTGTGAGACTGCAAACTGAATATCCAGCCTCGTGTTGCATACATAAATGAGGTAGCCAAGAGCAGTTTGGTAAAGAGTGACATCAGTAGGATCGCCAGCATCATGTAGACTCAACTTCAAACCTCTTTCCATGGGAGTGGCAATAGGTTTGCAATCCTCAAGTCCAAATTTACATAGCAATGTCTCTATGTCACTTTTCTGATACAAGGCAATACCACCATCACACTGCTTAAACTGTATACCCAAGTAATGATGCAACAGCCCTAAATCTTTCATCTTGAAAGTAGCATTCAAATCAGCCTTAAACTCAGCAATATGTCTCTCATTTGGTCCAGTGATCAGCAAATCATCGAAATAAAGAACCACAATGAGAAGCACATCACCCTCACGCTTTACATACAATGTGCTTTCTATTGGACTGTTACGAAAGCCTCCTTTGACCAAATAAGTGTCAGCTATCTCATACCAAGCATGAGGAGATTGCTTCAACCCATACAAAGCCTTCTTACATCTGCACACTTTCTCCTCTTGTCCTTTTATGACAAAACCATGAGGCTGCGTTACATAAACTTCCTCAAATATGTCACCATTCAAGAAAGCAGTAACAATGTCTGATTGATGTACATCCCAACCAAAATGAGCTGCCAATGCACATAGAAAATGCATAGTAGTCATACGACAAGTGGGAGCAAAAGTCTCTTCATAATCTATGCCTTTTTGTTGTGCATAACCCTTTGCAACAAGTCAAGCCTTATGACGATCGATCTCACTATCCGGCTTGTGTTTCAACTTGTAAACCCACTTCGTACCAATGGCCTCTTTGCCAGGAGGTAAATCACATAAAGTCCATGTGTCATTTTCTATAAGTGCATCATATTTTGATAGCATGGCAGCCATCCAATTTTTTGAATTCTGTGCTTCATCAAAAGACAGAGGCTCCTCAACATCATGTAAGCTAGACACAGCCAAAGCATAACAATCTGAAGCATAAGATGCATGGCAAGAGCCTGAACGAGTACGACTAGACAAAGGTGCATCCAATTTATTGTCACTCAAAGTGTGCACCAACCATTTTGGCATACCTCTAGCCTGCTCATTTTTAGCCCTTTCCTCATCAAGTACATCATGTAGATTTGCATCAGTAATAGGCTAATCTATCACATTTTCAAAAACCCCTATAGGCTGTACATTTGCCTCATTGGAACTTACATTCGTATTTCCACCACTGAAAAGAGGCAACAAAGTGTCATAAATGTCTTGTGAGCTTACATTACTGTCTCTAGTACATGACAGTAAGGGCTGAACAGAATCTTCCACAAACACTACATCCCGTGAAACCAAAATACGTTTTCTTTGCGGATGATACAATTAACAGCCTTATACATTTTTTTTGCGGATGATACAACCTGTAACCTTTGCTTTCAGCACTATAACCAACAAAAATACATTTAACAACCTTATCATCCAATTTTCTGCGCTGTGTTTGTGGCACCAAAGCATATGCCAAACATCCAAAAACACGCATGTGCTCAATAGAAGGCTTTCTATCATGCCATACTTCATATGGAGTAATAAACTGCAAAGCTTTCGTAGGACACCTGTCTAGTACATAAGTGGCAGACATGATGGTCTCAAGCCAAAAAGAATGCGGCAAAGCTTGACTTTTGACCATACATCGTGCCATTTCCGTAAGTGACCTGTTTTTCCTCTTAGAAACACCATTTTGATGAGGTGTATAAGGCACTGTACATTGGTGTTTTATCCCACGACTAGCCAAAAATGCATTGAATTCATGAGACATATACTCCCCCCCTCAATCGGAACGGAGGGTGCCCATAGTACATTTCGAGACATTTTTATCCATGGCCAGAAATTGTTTGAAGCACATAAAAACTTCGGACTTTGCTTTAAGCGGAAATACCCATGCATGCCCGGAGTAATCATCAATGAAATTCACGAAGTAAAGGTAATTTCCCATGGACGGAGTTTGCATGGGCCCACAAACGTCACTATGCACAAGCTACACCATCTTTTGGAAACTTAGAACGCTGCATCTTACCCAAAATACAGCCTTCACAAACATGTTTGACAGGTGCTTCAAGAGGCCGCAAAGAAGCAACCATATCAGATTTCTGCAAACACAACAAACTGGCAAAATTCAGATGACCAAAACGTGCATGCCAAAGTTTTGCATCTGAAATAGCCCTTGAATCTGCAATTGCATTTGCAAAATTTTGTCCACACTTGTCATATAAACTGAGCTTATACAGCCCACGGCACAAAAGCCTAGATACAACGATTTCATCACTAAAACTGAGATCATGAACTGTACATCTGTCATCCACAAATTTGACTACAAGTCCAAGTCTAGCAAGTGCAGATACAGACAAAAGATTCTTCTTGTTCCCAGGTACATAAAGTGCATCAACAAGTGTGAAGGAACTGCCATTAGCAGCAATAAGCACAATCTTTCCAACTCCCTAAACCGGATAAGAGGCATTGTTGCCACAAGTTACAAAATTCCCATGAGGGACAGACTCGAGAGAGGTGAACAATTCACGATGTGAGGTAATGTGCTTTGTAGCACCACTATCAAAATACCACACATGTGAATCTGTAGCAACTGACAAGCATGCATCATGGACAGCAGTATTGTAAGTGCACTCTGTGCTAGAAGCCCATTCTGCATCGACATCAGCATCACAGTCTCCTTTCACAGAAGACTCAACAATGGCTGCATTTGTAGTGGAACCAACAATTGCAGTGGAACCACCCTCTTTCTTCTTAGCCTCTTTGGACTTCAACTTAGGACACTGCTTGATCAAGTGATCATTACCTTTATAGTAATGGCAACGCATCTTCTTTTTGACCTTATCACCAGAATTGCCAGACAAAGTGCTGCCAGCAGAAGCATTAGGAACAGAAGTTTTGCCACTCGAAGCAGAACCATAATAAGTGGATGCATTGTTGTTATACCACCCTTTCTTTGAGAAGCATAACTGTTCAACTGCACATTGTCAAGTCCTGTTTTTTCTGGAAAGTGACTCTTGCAACAGCAATGTGCATAATGCATCAAACTTGACAACTTCTGGATTTCCTTGGGTCATAAGTCTCCAAGTACTAGCAAAAGTTTGGTAAGAATTTGGTAAGGCATCAAGAACAGTCTGCACAAGGAAATTGTCTGAAATGACTTCACCTGTTGAAATAGGTTGCTCATTGATATCCTTGACACTAGCAAGGAAAGTGTCCATATCATCTTCCTCATGTATAATCTTCGACTCCAGCTCTTTACGCAGCAAAGCAATTTTAGCCTCATTGCGGCTTGCATAAAGACGTGCTAGAATATCCCAAGCCTGTTTTGTAGATTTTGCTAAACGGATGTGAGGAACAATGGTGGGCTTCACAGCAACGCAATCAATGCATGATCCTGCGCATCCTTTACATCCGAACGAGCTTGTTCTACTGTAGGAAAAACAACTCTAATAGCAGCAAGACCTGCAACATCCTCAACATCGCCTACATCCTCAGAACCAGGACGTACATCAATGCCCTACACAATATTCCAGACGCCCTTTGACACAAGAACGTGTTGCATCATATAAGCCCACATAGGGTAATTGTCCCCATCCAACATGTCCTCAGCAGCAAACATCTTGAAGACATCTGTGTTGTTGTCAGCCATGGTAAATGCTGCACCTGATGTGAAAACTGTCAAAAAATAGGAGAAACAGAGCAAGAACAACACGTGCTATATAGCACAAACCGTAGAAGACTGTAAGGCACCTGTTATGCAGAAAACTGCACTTACAAAAATTCTGCACAAAATGACGAAATTGCCTGTGCAGACCTGCCTGCAGTGGAAACGGAGGCCGAAATGAGCCTCAATCAAAAATCTGAGCAAACTAAGCTCTACGAGCACTCCCGAAATATTTGTCGATGTACGAAAACTCGCTAAATCTCACTATAATCGAAAAAAGTGAGCAGGCGTGTGCTGGAGCAACTGGCAATTAAGCTCGGGAGGACGTAACCTGCTTTGATACCAATTGTTGCAATTCGGATTGCAGAGAAACACACACAGCTTGGAGAAGATGAAGGAAGCTCAAGGCACACAATAGAGAGTGTGTAACTTAGTGTTCAATGGAAAGATCAATAGCCCTAGAGTGATGGGTGTATCTACAATGCACGGGGGAAAAAACCTCCTAAAGAGGGAAAAAATGCCCCGGCGGTCATAGTGTGTTCACACACATCACTACCACATATATATGGTAACATTTGTGGCTCACACATAGTGTACGGCAAGTCCCTTGCTTTGACACGTGCGACAGACGCGTGCAATCATGCACAATTAGATCGGTGCTATGTCCTCAACATGCAACGATATGTTGAGTTTGTATGCAAGATGAGCATAGACCACAATGCACACCTTGTTGGTGTTTGCACTTTGGACATTTGCATCGTGATCAACCTCTCTCTAGGAAGAATCTACTAAACTGCAGTAATGCTTATCTTTTGCATGAGGCATTTTGCGAGATGATTCATGATATTATTTTCCCACCGGTCACTCAAATTCATCTTGATCTTGATATTTCTTGGTATTGTTTCATCATGCGCATGCATTGTGTGATTTAGGATTATGACAAGCACTACATGCTTCAATTATACAGGGATGTTGAGGATGCCAAGCATGTTTATCAAGAGCTCCAATTTTTTTTTGTTTTACATCTGTTGATCGAATGTGAAGTGATAGAGCTTTGTCACCCTCAAGTATGCCTGCAACATAATAATAAATGCAAACTAAATAAATAGCAAACCCCCGCTCGACATCAAGGTTTGTGGATAAGGGACATGTCTCAAAACAGATTTTTTAAGAACCTACACAACTCAAGGGCCTCTCAAACCATCAAGAGGGTTATGCTTCAATCAGATTCTTGGACAATCTCAAAACGTGAGCTTGATGATGCCATGGCATCACACTGGGAATTTTTTTTCTCCTCCTCCTCTAGCTTCTACTGAGACTCTGCATGCACACCAACTTTTGTTATCTATACAGTGAAATTAGCTCTCTCGCCTCAAGATGCACCAGCAATGGGTGGATTTTATTGAAAATGAATTGCACTCAACGTTACTTGCTCTTCGTTGATGGAGTTCCCCTAGTTGGGATGGGCTCATCGTGGAAATTCTTATCTCCTTTTGGGGACCCTTAAAAGAGCCTTTACATGTTGAATGCTACATGGATTGTGAGTGCGCGATGTGGTCCAGTGCATGCGGGGAAGGGAAGAAGCACGAGATGGTGTGGGTGGAGAAACCTCAGGAAGTGTGGGTGAGGAGCTCCTTACTCTTATGTATATGTTAACCCTCACGCACATTCCTATCACCTACGAGACCGACATTGTATTATTTATTTGGTAGAGTCAGGTACCGGTCTTGTCAGTCCAATAGAAAAAGGGTAAGAATGATCGCCGATGAGAGGCGCACTCTAACTGGAACATTCAAGGGATTAGCTGGCTAAGCATGGGCGCCCAAGTGTAATTGGGGCGAGCTCATATAAAAGTCAACTAAACCTAAAATTCACTCATTCTCTCCTTTGTGCAATTGAAGAGTGCTCTTGCTCCATCTCCATCTTCTTCTTCTTCATCTCCTTGTGTGTGTGTGTGTGTGTGTGTGTGTGTGTGTGTGTGTGTGTGCATGAGAGAGAGAGAGAGAGTGTGTGTGCAATCGAGCATTGTGGTGGCACGACGGCGACGAGACGGTTGAGCGCGGCGTAACGGTGTCTCCCTCTTCTTCGCGGCGAGGAATCCTCCACGACAGCAAGCGTAGAGCGGTGAGTGACACACCAACTCCATCTTTGAGCTTACTAGTTTAGGCTTGTTGTGTGCTTGGAGCCATTTGTGGCTCTCACATAGTGTATCGGCAAGTTCCTTGCATTGACACGTGCGACATACGCGCACATTTTTGGTGCCGTTGCCAGGGAATGCCATACACTAAGCTTGAATGGCACTCTGTGCTTCTTTTGTGGTGCAATTTAAATTATAGGAAAGGTAAGGAAGGAGGGTGTGTATATTGAGAAGAAGGATTTTGTGTTACTACTGTGTATTTTCTTTGTTAATGGAGTTTTCAAAGGTACTGTGTTTTTTCTCTGTGTAAGGTGTTAGTATTAAGGTTGCTAGTTCTGTGTAATGTAATGTACAGTAAGTAGAAAGTAGATCTGTGAGAGATAATAGAGTGTGTTAGTGTGTAACAGTAGGTGTACTAGTTGGAAGTAGGTAGGTAGAGTGTGTGTGTGTGTGTGTTCTCGTGCAGGCCGCGGCGATCTTATCCCAAAAAAAAAAAAAAAAATTAAAGGTAGGACTGGGATCGGGAATATCTCCCAAACCCAAGCCCAAGCTCACGCTCAGGTTTAGGCATCTATCGCTCTTTAAAATTACGAATTTTAGCTTCACATGTAGCTAAAAATCGACTTTTTTTAGGACCAACGGAGCTTCAGGTGAACGAACGTTGTGCTGTAAAGCACACCGCGACCCTCTGAGTGATACGTTCATTTTGAGCTATCACACACTTTAATAAAAAAAAATCCATCACTAAAAAACATTTAAATAATATTAAAAACGTAAAAAACATGAGTGAAAACGGACACTTAAAACAGTAAGCGGTTAACCTTCGAGGTTATTCGCCGACGCTTGTAGGGTGCCAAAGGCACATGCATCTGCGCTCTGGTCATGTGCTAGAGACGGAGCAACTAGAGAGAATTTCGACTTACGCGAGTTCTCAATATCCACCTACTTTAAGTTCCGGGCCCTCGGCGGGGACCCAAGGCAGTACAAACCAAGACCCGAACATAGAGGCTAGTGACTCTTCTTCTCACTACAACGTCATGGAGGGTTTCCAATGCCTAATCCCAATAGCTCAAGCCAAGACATGCATACCATGGGCCCACGGTCCGGGCCGAGCGTGCTTAGCCGCTTGAAGGAAACCTTTAGTAGAGTCACTCGCTCCGAATATGGAGCTAATGATGTAAATGAGAGGGGTGGGGAAGTAAATTCTTCATTCATGATCAAAGTAGACCCTATACCCTTAGAGAATGTGCAAGTGAATACTTCATTCACTGCACCTCCTGACTCTTCAGAGTTATTCCCCTCTGAGGTTATATTACCCGATGGTAGAAGCCTTGCCGAAGTGCAAGAGGTTGAGCGATATATCCTTACAGCAAGGGAAAAGGATATCGAGAGCTTACGCAAGGCGGAGCAACGAAGAGAGTTAAAAGTGAAAGCCCCTATGTCAATATCCTTGCTAAGAGAGCAATCGAGTGCTCTTGACTTCGAAAGCGCTAAGGGCCAACCTCTAGAAAGCCACATTGCATCTGGTTCAAAGGACACCCCTAGCACCTCAATCCTAGATGGAGCGTTCTTAAATGAGAACAGGGAGTACGAACTACAAACAGAAACTCTAATCGACCTATATACAGGTCACACCTATCACGTGGGTTGGTTAGATGTCCTACAATCCACAATGTGTGCTACTAGTGTGGAAGATCAACAACAAAGAGTTTGTGAGGTCATCCATAGGGTCATTGAGTTAGAGAGACAGAACAAGGGGATCAACATGCCTTCAACGGGTCTCATGAGATTCTTAGATACAAGAAAGGCTAAACAACCAACCTTATCGCAAATGGAGACTCCCTCGGTAAGTCCGATGGAATCCTCCATATTTTGTTTCTCCAAGGGTCTCGGTGCAATCTGAGCCCACAAGTGATAGCTTTACCTTTCCAAGTCTAGCTCATCTTTCCCTTGATGATACCACGGCTACCATGCCTACCCTAATGATGGGCATGCCGAGAAACACGCCATGGACCTCATTTGTTAGTAAAGCACCGCTACATGGTAGCTCAATGCCTACAACAACAATACCTGCAAGTGTGTACCAATTGTATGCACCTATGGGTCATTGTACTCATGTAGTCCCTACCCCTCCCATTGTTTCAACAACCTATGCTTCACAACCACAATACCCAAGTTCTTATTTCCATGGGACTATACCGGCTAGCATTAGCATGTCACATCCGACGTCTGCTATGCCTAGGGCAGCACATATGAACTTTGGGCCACCACATGGCACAACATCGTACCCAACATGGAACCCAAGGGCTTCCTTTGCGCCAAGCCCAATGCCAATACCTACTCCACATGTAGTCTCTGGAGCACCTCCACCCACGGTGCCTGCTCACTTAGGTGACTTGGCAACATTTGCTCAAGCTATTGGTCGATCTATTGCTGAGAATATGCGTAACACGCCTGATAGAGAGCCTAGAAGTAAGGCAGTACAAATAGCCAAGCTCACACAAAAATTTAGTGGAGACAGGGATGTGAGAAAGCATATCGAAGTGTTTGAACAAATATGCGATTCTCTAGGAGAACACAATGACCTGCATAAGAGGAATGCTTTAAGCCTAACCTTAAGTGGGAAGGCAGGGGATTGGTATAGAGCCCTAAGGGTGGAAGAGTGGAGTGCAAAGTGCAAGAGCTCCATCTCCTTCTCCAAGCTTGTTGAGAAGTTGAGAGCGTACACCAACAATCTTGGCTATGGAATGCAAATCCAACCAAGAGCCATGCTTCAATGTTTAAGCTTGACATCTTCTTCATCTTCATTACTATGCTATTATGCTATGCTTAGAAATAAGAGTGATGATAAGTGAGGAACTATTTCTTTCTCCTATGAAGGATTCTTCTTCTTTTCCCTACCCTCATTCCCCGCTAGCTTTCTCCACCTTCGAAGGTGTTTGAGGCCTTGGGATTGAGGCTTGGGATAGTTAATTCTTTTTGCAAAGTTTATGTTATGCTTGTGATACATGAAGCTTTCCATCTTCATAGTATCACCAAGGTCACAAGGAACAAAAAGATTGTATTGTACCAAGTCTCTCTTGATGGGAGAATCTATAATACAAACGCCTTTTGGAGGGGGGACCGGCTCCAAGTAAGGCTCCAAGTAAATCCATTCCTCCACTATTCTCATGTTCTCTAATACTCTCTCTCTCTCTCTCTCTCTCTCTTGCAAAAGTATTGTTCATGCCAAGTTAATTAAGTACTATGTTCATGTTGCTACCATCAATTAAGTTCACCCTCTATGTTCTCAAAGTAATCTCACAAAAATGCTCACACTAATTCTCTTAATTACACTATTCTCAAAGTTTATGGGCCATTCACATTACAAATACCTTATTATAGATGAGCTATAATAAGGCACCAACATGGGCAACTTACGAGAGCTCTGTGAAATTTGACTTGTTATGGTCGGCTTCACAGAGTTAACAACGCACACACGCGCGTGCGTGCACATACTTTTATTTTTGTAATGTCGCGAGCACGCACACACACACACACACACACACACACACACACACACACACACACACACACACACACACACAAACAAACAATTTCTTTGATGAGGTAATTAAGGGATAATGACCTCCAAAACCCCAACCTGATGGCTAAAAATAAGGCTGGTGCAGAGGAGCTTAATCTCAATTGATTAGCCAATTGCTAAGCAAGCTAAAAATTACGTAATTTCTTCTTCTCTAATACGCACCCTAATGGTGGGTAGTGGCACATGATGTGTACGACGTATCCCATCAAGAGGGGAAATTGCTAAATTAAAAATAATATGCGACTTATATGCAAATGCAATAGAGATATGAATCCACCACTATGGCAATGAGAGAGAGGTGCCATGTGATCTAGCATACAAACCTTAGTTAGGGAGGTTCTAAGAGAGGTTCTAATGGCTCTAATACCATTTGTAGAGATGAGAGAGGATAAAGTAGAGAACCATTCGTGTTATTAATATGTTAAACACTACTTAATCCCGTGACAATAGAGATTGGAGTAGAGTGTAAACACAAAGTAATAACTAGATTGATTAAAAGTGAGTACAAAGAGGCTCATTATATAGAGTTAGAGTAGGCATGTCATTTAGCATCCATGACCAAATTCACTAGAGAACTCATGGTTACTCTATTCAACTCTTTATGCACTCATGTTTAGGTGAGTCCACACCCCTAAAAATGCCCCTCATGGGTACTCACACACTTGGGGTGTCTTTTTCACATGATTTCTTCCACTTCAGCATCTACTAGAGACAAGGGGTGATACATACCAAAGCATAGGATAAAGCCCATAGAACTAGCAATGTATAGAGGATATTTTAGGAATTAGCATCCCAGTCCCAACTAGAACCTAGGGGTGGTTTTCATCCGCATCAAAAAAGGCTTCACAACATGTAATGTTCGCATGTGTATTTTTGCAAAAACAAAAATATGTGATTTTGAGGCCTAGGTCTTTGTCCAACTTGGACTAGCATTTTGAGCATTTCATTGTATAAAATATAAGGGTCCAAGAAGACGCTACTTAAGCTCTAGCCATATAAAGGTTTGTAAAGTTTGAGTAAGTCGTCTCTTAGATAGACTTAGGATAACTTTGGTATAACTCTAGGTGTATCTCCCACCAAGGATGTGATAATGCCACATCTCCATAGAATGGGTGGCTATTAGGTTCATAACAAAAGTGTATCAGTAAGCTAGTTCCATTGGATTTATAAGCAAGGTCCCGCAAACTCTCAGCAATTCATAAATTTTAGCAAGATAAATTGCTAGTATCTATTCCCATATGCGAGGCGCCTTTTGTATACTCTCTTTTGTGAGTTTATGCAGTCATCATTCTCTCTCTACATCCTAATTATCTATTATTATATATTTGGCTAATTAGCACATCTAAAGATTATGCTCTAATATATGTTAATTAGACATGTTTGGGCATATTCATGGGTTACCATTTGAGATGCTATTCTCCTTGATTCCATTGGAGTTAAGTGTGTGTGTGTGTGTGTGTGTGTGTGTGTGTGTGTGTGTGTGTGTGTGGCTTCTTCAAAACATCAAGTTGTCCGTGGCGTTTACTTTGGTGCTTGTGGATTTTATGTAGTCCTCTTGGTGGATACTGAAGCTAGAAATATTTTTCTCGAGATGTGTCCACTATTTTTTAGCACACAGATGACCCAATTTCTGTTGTGGGCACTCATGAAAGATTATCAAAGTCTTATTCATCAGAAATGTCCGATGCGGGTGGAAGTTGTTGATCTCCCTCGCATATGGAGACACTTTCTACCATTGTTGGTTGCACAGCTTGGGAAGATGATCTGGCCCCAAAATTGGATACGAACACCAACAGGTTCTGCATTCTTTGGGATACTGATAATCCTACCCCTAAAGGAATTAAGGTTGAGTCGGGTGATCCATGCGTGGGCAAGCACCATTTCAAACTCAAATGGGGTAAGTTTTCAAATCATGTTTCAGATGTGGTAAATTTAGACACATGCAATCTGAATGCCATGAACCCATCTTGCAATCCCCTCCTTCAAATGTTCCTTCATCCGCTCATGTCCCTAGGGGAAAATGAATCTGCAAGGCTAAGCAAAGTGGAGTTTCCATTGCTAATGTGGCTCCCAATGTGAAAAAAGGGAAAACCAAGCCCCCTCATTCTGTTGTTCCTGGTAATGGCCATGCTATGGAAGGCAAGAATGTTGGGTCCAGTGATATTGGTGCTTGGGTGGTGCCTAAAACAGTGAAGATCCTCACTCCATCATCTTCTCGTAATTATGTTCCGCTTTTTAATGCTAATAAGAATGTATCGTTTAAGCAACTCCCATGTAATGATAATCGCACGTTGATTGACACATGGAAAAAAGTGATGCATTCATACAAAGATTTACTTATTGGTGAGGCTTTTACCTCACATGAAACATTGTGAAACTTTTGTCTGTACAAAATTAGCGGATTGGATCTAGCATAGGGGTGGTGGATGAAGATGTGTCTATGGGCACATCTACCTAATTCTTTGTTTTTTTTCCTTTTGTACATATGATCTCTCATGCATGATTGCATTAGATGCATCACGTACAATGTGTGTGGGTTATGTAACTTTGATAAGTGGTGGCTAACCTGGCACTATGTAAATACATGCAGGTCAGATATAGTTGTTTTGCAAGAACATAATCAGCATGAGTTTCCTGGTCAATGTTCCTTTTTTTCTGGTTATTGGATTTTGTATCTTGGTTTGCATGGTTACTCTGGATTATTGATGATGGTTCGTCATGAACTTCAACCAATTCTTGTGAGGAACGACCCACGTGGTCGTTGGATGATTATACAATGCTTGTTTAATGGTCAAATCTATAAAATTGGAGGCCTCTATGCATACACTACGTCTGGGCAAAGGGCCACTTTATGATGAGACATTTCTTGAGTCGTATCTATGGTTACTCTAGATTATTGATGATGGTTCGTCATGAACTTCAACCAATTCTTGTGAGGAACGACCCACGTGGTCGTTGGATGATTATACAATGCTTGTTTAATGGTCAAATCTATAAAATTGGAGGCCTCTATGCATACACTACGTCTGGGCAAAGGGCCACTTTATGATGAGACATTTCTTGAGTCGTATCTATGGATCTCCAATGCATTCCTTTGTGGTAATTTCAATAATACTCCAAATATACAGGATAGCATCATAGGCAATTCTCACATGTTGCTTGCGTAGAGATAGGCATGGCATCATCTTGTTGCTTCTACACAGATGATTGATTTATGGCGTTATCTGCATTCAAATATCTCGGGTGTTATTTTTCAACATGTTGTCCATTCCTCTTGTCGTGCGCGTCTTGATCGTTGGTAGGTACTCAACTTATAATGATATGATGATTTTGTATGCGATATGAGAATGGATGACACCTTGCAGCTTTCATATCATCACCCTATTCTGTTGACTTTGGGCAATCACTTTGTGATTGACCCCTTTCTCAAAGGCGTCCTGCTGCATCTTACTCATGAGGCAAGATTATGGAAAATTGTTCATGCATCGGATTCGGGGGGGTGTTTATGCTGCCAAACTTGTCTATCAATGGCTACATGCATTGGCCGACTTACGACCTTTGTCTGACTGTGAAATTTCGAAGTTATGTGAAGCTCGTGTATGTATCCAACATAATGACAAGCAAAAACTTGATAAATGGAAGACGTGTACTCGTCAAAGGGCTTTTATGGACAAAGGATGTTCTTCGAAATAATTTTTTAAGCACCTACATCACATGAGGGTTTTCCACGACATTAAGCATGTCATGTTTCCTTCATGCGCTTGGACATCATCCAAGCAGGAACTTGCTGATACCATGGTCTCACATTATAGGCAGTTGTTTGTTGCTCCCCCTCAGCCTTTTATAGAACTTTGTCAGACACGACAATTGTTGCTCTCTCATATACATGCGATTCTTTCTTCACAAGATGCACAATGCCTTGAAGAACCATTCACTGATTCTGAATTGCGTTGTGCGCTACTTGCAATGGGTCGTTGGCGATCCTCTGGCTAGGATGGGCTTACTGTGGAATTCTTCCTCTCCTTTTGAGAAACTCTCAACGATCCATTACTCTTCATGTTGAATGCGACATGGGGGAAACAAGATTTGTGAGTATCATGGAAAGAAGGTTTGCTAAATATGTTGCCTAAGTAAGCACTTTGCGGGCAATTTTCCCATTGGCGGTCAATTACTTTGATGCCTAATGTTTACAAGCTATTGGCTAATTTGTTGGTGAATCTGATTAAATATCACCTTCTTACTAGACTTCATCAGGCTCGATATGGTTTCATTCCACCGTCGCCAAACCACTGACAACTTGGCCAATGTTCGCATTGGAATGGAATATGCAAAATACACGCATCAGGATGTACTTGTTTATATGCACGCAATATGTCTTCAGGGATTATTGAAGGTGAACTCGTGAAACCTTGGTTGTTCAATTAGGCAAGGTTATCCCCTTAGTGCATTGTTGTATGATATTTCTACTCACCCTTTGTTGATGCATCTTGATTATTTGACTTCGAGTGCTCGTCTTCATGGCTTGCAGTTACCCTCGGGTCAGAACTTCATTGGGCAAGCATATGCAGATGACTCTTTGTTTATGCCTCGCAATCGCCAGGTTGATATTCAAGTGATTATGAACGCTTTGGAGCTATACGGACTTACGACTGATCTTAGAATCAATTTCCATAAATCAAAGCTTCTACCCCTTCAGCCTTGTGATTGGTATAATCTGTAGTGGGAAGGAGAGATTGTTCCTTTGAATGTGATTGCCAAGCATTTGAGCTATCCAATTGGATGGAATGTCACTCACATTCAAAAAGTGGATTGGGATGTGCAATGATTAAATGTCAAATTGCGTTACTAGAAATTATCCACATGGCCTTTGCATGTTCGATCGCAAATAGTTCGAAGTGTCCTGATTGTAAAGCCCTGTGTGACTGGCCCATGCACAAGTCTGATACCTGGTGGACTCTGTCATCTGGAAAAGCAATTTCCTTTGAAGGAGCGATTGTTTCTCTCGCGATGTTTGCTTGAAGTTCTCCCGGTGGGTACATTTCTCAGTGCACATCATATCTACTCTTCGCGTTGTGTCCATTGTTCGACATCGGAAGAGATTGTTAGTTACCTGCTATGGAATTGCTGCATGACTAGAGTTTTTCTTTGCCGCATATCAGCTTGTATGCGGCTCCGTTCTCCCTCTATGGTCTTCCACAGGCAGTTCTAGGCTTTTGGCATTCTCATGCATGTGGGTCATATTTTGGGCTATTGGACCTTGTGGCACCAACGTAATGATTGCATGATCCACCGCTCTGATGTAGATCCTTTTTTGTTTTTCAAGCTTTCCGTCAGGCAATCTTTACATGTTGCCTTGGAAGTTGGTGCTATCACCCTTGAGATACATCAACCTTCCTTTGAATGCTTTTAGCCCTCTTTCACAACTAAACACTTCCGTGTTCTTTCTTTTGTATATGATCCTTCCTTGCCTTGAGGTTTCTCACTTGTAAATTAATCCCAAAGATTTACAGATAAGAAGTGTGTAGCTTCTTCCCCGCATATCAACTTGTATGCATCTCCGCTTCCCCTCCATGGTCTTCCACAAACGGTTTTGGGCTTTCCCTCCTTTTATATAGCAATTTGCGGGCTTCCTTATGTGGGTCAGGTTTTGGGCTGATTGGACCCTATGGTGCCAACGCAATGGTTGTATGTTCCATTGCGCTATTGCAAATCCTTTTCAATGTTTCAAGCTTTCTCTCAGGCAATCTTTATGCTCTGCCTTGGAAGTTGGTGATACTACTTCAGATTTCCTATGAATTCTTTCACAGTTGAACACTTCTGTGTTCTTTCTTTTGTATATGATCCTTTCTACGGGTTTTCCTCGCCTTGAGATTTCCCACTTTATAAATAAATCCCAAATTTAGCAAAAAAAATGTGTGTGTGTGTGTGTGTGTGTGTGGCTCAGCAATGAATGATCATGCAGAGTCCATGTGCACTCCTAGCCACTTGGGGGTGGCAAATTTGCTCACCGCTTCTTCTGCTCTTGGCCCCTTGAATCAGGAGGCAAAGATCGACGACATCTCTAAAATGGGAAACGGGAGGGGAAAAGGATTTCCAATGCCAAAATGTTGCCTCTCTTGGCCAACAGTGCACAAATGGGTCTACCCCCAAGTGGGGAGCAACTCTCTTGTGCACAAAATGCATATCCTACTTCTGCTCTAAACTGAAAGATTAACAATAGCAGCCATACGTTTCACATATAAGGGCACCCAAGCACCATAAGGATCCCCCTCCAAGCTATACAGATGACCTAATTGACAAAGAGCCCTTGATGCTTGGACATACACAGCTCAGCATGCATATGCAGGAACAGCACTGGGATGGCTGACCTCCCGAAAAGTTGAACCCCCACGCCATATTCGGACATACTGGCTGTATCAGGAGCAATCAAAATACCAGCTGTGGCTTAACTCTGGGTGGCTCGTGGCCGATGACCCTCTCTAGGCTGGTTGTTTCATTAAGCCCCATAAAGCTAAATGCCCTCCTCACTGCATTACCTCAATGCAAACCCTTTCGGCTTTGAGAATACAGGAAACAATGGCAATGTTTGACGTTGTTATCAATGGCATCACAAAGAGGACATGAAACCTGAGGCCTGTACAAGCATGTATTGAGATAAAATGCAATTATCAGCATATAGAATCCAGAAAGATTGGGAGGGGCCTCTACTTGATTCCCAAATTTTCAGTCATTCCTCTTATACACACTCCTAAGCCAGCTGCTTCTGAACAATACTGGTGGGTACAAAGCTCATTGCTGTGTAAGTATAGGATGGAGCCAGTATAAAGTCCACTTATTTTTTGGGTTGACTATAGGTGTCAAATATGATGAGCACATGAAAGTCGACAACCAACAAGTCAGCTACAAAAGACACATTCAAGAAAGATGCACGATAAAAGTTGAAGTTCAAACTTTTGGAGCTTTACTTCAAAGCTTTCAAAGAAACAATAATTGCATAATCATAATATTTCCATTTGGAAATCGTGTTTGAACCACAAAAGTCAGGATTTGCCCAAAAATCTTTTGAATACTTCAGGTGTAGTGCAATGGACCTTGGGAAGAAGGCTAATGATCTCGCATAACAAGAAGTCACGACAATCATCTCCTTCGATGTCGTTGATATGGCAGTGCTTGAGCTCCATGGTCTCTCCACCATTTAAACCCATAAAAAACATAGCTCTTCTTACCATTTGAACAGAATTGGTAGGAGGTTGGACGGGCTAAGAAAAAAGTCGACAAAATCATAATGCTGCCATTTGGAAGAAACAGCTTTGATTGCCGTTTGCAAAAACATCAGCACATTTTTCCACTATATATTGGCTCCATATAACAATCTTGGAGCTTGCAGTTCATCCCAAAGAATGAATAATAGTACAAAATTCTGCTTTGCCACAGATCCACTATTACATGATGGAGACAGAAACCCGACCCCCAAAAGAATTACAACACAGTTGATGAGCTCCTCCTCTTGGTTTAGGAAATAATCAAAAAATTTAAGTTTATGACTAAGCTCATGACTGGCAAGAGAAGAGCAACATGTGTTGCTCTCAAAAAAAGCTTTAAGTACTGATTAAAGATACAAGACTACCTATGATTTGATTGTAATGGGAAGTACCGGCTTTTTTACCTCCCCTCGTGAAGATCTTCTGAAAATACAGCAGACCTTGAAAACACCTCGTTGTCAAAAGCAAAACCAGAGAAGGGCCCTGAGGAGAAAACCGAAGATGACCCATCTGACTCCAAAGGTGCAGAAGTCTGTTGGTGGGCATTCTGAATGCTGGCAACAAAGGATCTACTTGGTACTAAAGGCGGTAAAATATCAGTAGAGAACCTTCTCTCTCCACTTGTCGTATATTCCGATTGCGTCTGCAGCATTCTCAACGACTGGACCACCTCTCCCATGGTGGGTCTTTGACTGGCCTCTGGAGCCACACATGCAGCTGCTATAGCTGCTACTTGTACAAAATCCTCCTTTGGGTACTTACATTCAAGCCTGGAATCAGCAAGCTCTCCAAGCCTCTCCCTATCTCTTAACATAGGCCTTGCCTGCAAACATATACCTTGCAAATCTTGAGATCGCAACTCTCTGGAGCAAATACACTTGAGAAAACACTATCTATGAAAAGCGCACCCATGTGACGAGGTTTTCTTGTCCCTGAGGCTGAGACATGTCCACGGGCTTTCTTCCAGATAGAAGTTCAAGCAACACGACTCCATAACTGTACACGTCACTTTTCACCAACAAGTGACCTGTCATGGCATATTCTGGTGCAACATACCTGTATAGAAGGAGAAAGCATGTGAAGCAGTCAAATACATAATACATTTCCAGAAAACAAAAACTATACAAAATCCTTGAAAACAAAAAACTATCATGGCAATCTTCCTTGGATTGACTTGGAACCATCAAATCCTTGAATCCTAAAAGGTATAATCAAAACCCTTAATAACATGTTGGTCTTGTGAAACTCCCCGAAATTACTTCGCCTTTCCCCATTTCCAATTCTCTTGCCATTTCCTTTCCGTTTCCGTTTCCGTTTCCCTTGCTTCTACAGTTACCTAAAACTCCCCGAAACTTCATCCTTTCTGTTCCTGTTTCCCAGTTTTGTTTGTGCTACAGTGAAACACAGATGATGGCCAATTGCCTCTCAAATAAGCAGCCTGTAAAACACATTAAAGAAACCTGCAGCACACAAGTAGCTGAGAAAAAAGCATAGAGGCACATCAAGTAAAAGCAACTAACCCAAAAGTCCCCATTACTTGGGTAGCCACATAGTTAATTGCACCTTCTGGTGCCAACTTTGCAAGGCCAAAATCAGCAACTTTTGCATGAAAGTCGGTCTCTAGCAAAATATTTGATGCTTTGAAATCCCTGTGAATAACGCAAGGCTGAGAATCTTCATGAAGGTAAGCTAGTCCTCGGGCAGCATCCAATGCTATCTTCAATCGAGTGTCCCAATTCAAAGGCTGAGTAGAACCTTGGGGCCCTGTTGAATAGAAAGCCACATGGGAGCCAGCTTAAGTGTCATGAGAGCAAGTAAAAAAGGCCCTTTCATAAGCTACCAACAATCAAACCAAACTGTCACATGTCTTCAACTTAAAAGTGTTATAATGGGAGCCAGCTTAGGTGCCAATGAGAGCAAACAATATACAAGACAATCTAGGAAGCTATTAACAATCAAGCCCATCTGCTACATGTCTTAAACTTGAGGTGTCATAATACGAAAAAGCTACTAAGTAGTAACACCAAAACAAAAGAAATGTAAGTAAAATGTAATTGTTAATAAATACACACACTCATGTGTGTGATAGTTCCAATCAGGGCAGTGACAGAAAATATTCACACACCACAGAAAAAAAATTGTGCAAACCTTCAGCCACTTGGACCCCCTATGACCTGGTTAAAACAGACGGGCATAATTCATGCTTAAACACAGCAGCATTGTGCTACCAAGAAACACTAACCGTGCAGCCATGCTTCAAGGCTACCATTGGAAATAAGCTCATAGCAGAGCAAATGTTGGGATGAATCTCGACTCGCATAGTAGCCAATAAGCTTCACAAGGTTCCGATGATGGAGACGACTCAGCATTTCCACTTCAACTACAAACTCACGATCCCCTTGACCACTGTTACCAAACCTTTTAATCGCCACTTCAGTTCCATCTTTAAGGACCCCCTTGTAAACACGACCAAATCCACCTTCTCCAAGAACATTCTCTGGATTGAAATTGTTTGTAGCTTGCCTCAACTCATCAAATGTAAAGAGCCTGGTTGTAATTGACCTCGGAATCGAGGCAACACCAAACGATCTGACCTCGCAATGACTTGAAACTGCTTCACCTGGAACAGGCAGCACAATTTTTTCTTAGAGAATAGGAAAGTAGTTATAGAGGTAAGAAATAAGTCTACTTCATAAGACATAATAAATTTGAATTGAGAACGGCCTTTCTCACTAAAATCAAGAGGATTAGTAATCTTGACATACCTCTAAAATCTTGCTCATTTCCAGGCAAATTTTCTCTGCTTGGTTTCCTACACTTACACAACTAAGATGACAGAGATTACTAGAACAAGAAGTTGAGTGTAGCCTAGACCTTGACTAAATGCAACCAATTTTTTGGAGAGGAGAGCATTAGCAGGTGATAGGACACAGGAAATGTCACCACAAAACAGCTGAAGGACTAGAATGAAGCAGCTTATGACAAACCATGCCAGTGGATTACGCATTCACAGCACCCAGAAGTAGTCAGCAGCAATGGAAACCAATCCTTCAAAGTCCACAAGGAATGAGCCTGAGCTGCCATGAAAGAGCAAACCAGGACTTTTAGTAGTTAATCCTCATAGTGTCAAGTGTACATGGCTCTGTGTGCCACATGGACATATCCATGCTATCTAATGTGAATTTATCTCAAGAGTTTTGGAAAGAGACTTTTATGACAGCGGTGGATATAATCAACAGGTCGCCTAGTACACCGTTGAACTACAAGATTCCACAAGAGATGTGGGCAGGCAAGAAGCCTAATTATGACAGATTACATGCGTTTGGGTGTGAGGCATGGTGTGAGGCATTCTCACATGTGCCTAAAGATCTTAGAAAGATATGGACCCCAAGTCACACAAATGCATCTTCATTGGCTTTTGTGCAAATGAAGAGATGGGTTATCATCTCTCGTACCCAGAATCTCGAAGAGTTATTCGTAGCTCACAAGTGATCTTTAATGAAACAAAGATGCGCACACAGCCGATTGAAGATCTTAGAAAGATATGGACCCCAAGTCACACAAATGCATCTTCATTGGCTATTGTGCAGATGAAGAGATGGGTTATCATCTCTCGTACCCAGAATCTCGAAGAGTTATTCGTAGCTCACAAGTGATCTTTAATGAAACAAAGATGCGCAAACAGCCGATTGAGTATTGCAAAGTGAGATTCGAGGATTGTTAGGTAAAGGCGGTGTGCCTCATCGTGCTTTGCCCATGTCCGTCGGCCAGTGTCCGGTCGCCCACATTTATCTCCTTATTCTTTATACATACAAAGAATAAGGAGCTCTCACTCATTCTCACATTGTGCTCATACAGTGAAATTTGGGAGCTCCACCCACATCCTGTGTACTCTCTCTCTCTCCCCTTGTCACTCTCCGCACACACACTGCATTCACGCACTTACAATTGGTATCAGAGCTCATGGTGATCGTAGAGAGCACGACGGCTTCGAGAGCTTCGAGGCGATAGCTTGCTCGCTCTTGGCGTTGGAGAGATCAAGAAAGCTTGAAAGCTTTGTGAGAATGCAATGGGAGCTTGTGAGCTCAATTGAGAGTGATGTATACTCTTGTGGAAGCTCAGAAAGGAGTGGGAAGATTGTGTATAAGTGAAGGTGCTGCCCTAAAAACTATGCACAGCAGCATTGTTTTCAGATTCGTTTTTCTCCTTATCGAATGCAGACCTGAGAATTCTGTCCGCGACGCCCATCCGTTTCGACGTGGTCTACAACTTTGCAGAAAAAACTTTTTGCAAATTCCTCACTGTTTTGCTGATATTCAGCTCAGACTGACTGTATACAGAAATTGCAGATTTTCTGGTTTCGCATAGTGTGTGAGTTTGATGCACTTTTGGAAGCACGATAGGTGCTCAAAGTTAGGTGCATAAATTCTGAGATGGAGATGCAATTTCAACTTGCGCAGAGTTTGTGGTTTGAGAGTTTTTTGGTAGATTTGGGCAAAGAGTCATGAAGGCGTTTACACACCATCGAAGTGGTCTCTTGAGAAACACGGTTTTTGGAGCACACAAGTGGAGCTTCTTTCACAAGTTTTCACACGATACTTTGGCAGCGATTTTGTGCTTGGATTCATGGTCTTTGCGGATGGTTTGCATATGGTGATGGCACATGGTTGATGCCCATTGTACATGCATTTTGGCGAGCACTTTCAGGTGCCAGTGAGCTCTCTTGAGAGCATTGTTCTCGCATTGATCAAGTTTCCGAATTGCAACTCTTTTGGCGCTTGCTTATGCGCGGTCACTCCGTTGATGTACGTTGAGTGCAAATTGCCATTGTTTATAAAAATGTGGAGCCATTTTGGCATTTCTACTCATGGACATTGAGTAGTGTTATGGTTTATGGTAGAAATTGTACTTGAGTTCTACTCAGTTTTTAGGGAAAACTCTGTCAGATTTTTCACTGATTCTCGCCATGGATTATGCGTATTCGCAATTTTCTCTCTGATGGTATAGTGGTCTATATATTTCCACTTTGACAGTGAGTGATCGAGTGTTTACTCTCACTTTGACAGGTTTTGTCAGTTTGTACACAGTTTGGTGTTCTTGTACCCACTCTCGCAGGAGTGAGGAGTTGTGTATGCTACGGTTTTCTGAGGAGACCACAAAGAAGATTCTCATGGTCAAACATAGGAAGAGTACGGCCCACCTCGGCCTACTCGTTCGAGATTGAAGAGATGGAACGTCAACGACTGGTTGACGAGGCAACAAAGCAAATCATTAAAATTGCGAAGGATCCGAAATCTGCAAAATTTTTGTCTCAGCAATCGATCGCAGAAGTGCACACCCAGTGGCAGAAAGCCACAGAACCACCCATCAAACCGGCAATCAAGGAACCTTCTTCTTCGATGATGTTTACAGAGCAAGAATTACAAGAGGCGGTTCAGACACAGATCAACCGTCTTTTGGACGCAAACAAGTCCAAAATCATGAGAAAAAGCACAAGAAAGGGACTGACTTCCTGGTTATTTGGGTCGTCAATCTTCTTTTGCATCGACAAGAAAGCAGAAGAAACGTGTACGATTTGAAGGACTACCCAGTTCTTCTTCTTCTTCTTAATCTAACAGTTCTTCTAGCTCTTCTAACTCGAGCGAAGAAGACAGAAAAGGCAAAAAGCGAAGCAAAAAGAAAAGCTTCAAAAAGGGCAAGAAAAAAGGCAAAGAAACCTAGATTTCACCCAATTTCTGACAGTTCTATAGAGGAGTCATCCTCAGACAGTTCGGACTTCGACGATCACATGTTTTATGCAAAGACCACTATACCATCAGAGAGAAAATTGCGAATACACATAATCCATGGCGAGAAAGTAAAAGAATTCAAAGAAGGTGGACAGTTGACTCTTTTTCTGGATTCCGAGATGCTCCGAGGGCTTTAGCCTTCATTCAACAGTTTGACATAGCTTTCTCTGGAGGGCATTACTCAGAACACTCCAAGATTAGGAGGGCTACATATTTCTTCAAGGGAAATGCTCAAACACGGTGATCCACTCTTCTTCTGAGGCAGGAAGCCCCAATTAAATGGTTGAAATTCAAAAGGCTCTTTATTTCTTCTTGGCTGACTCAGGAGTACGAACGAGATATACAAACCGCTTGGAATCATCTTCGGATGACCAAGGGAGATTCTCTGGACGCTTATTGCGAGAGATTTTGGAACTCTTTTCTACCAACCTCTTCATTTAAGAAGGTCTCGTTTAAGGAACAGATTGAGGGGTTTTGTTGCGGACTCCCTCCAGAGATCCGAAATTACTGCCTGGAACAAAAGTCTAATTCTATTCAAGGATTGATGGGTCATGCGAAACGGGGTTCTGCAATACATTCAGGAAATTCGACGTACCCCACTGATGAGATCTTGACTCAGAGTACCCAGTTCTAACAATGAAAGTAGAAAGAGAAAGAGAAAGAGTTCCCAAGAAAAGAAAGACAAGGATACACGACCCCGGATCATTCTTCGAGAGAGGGCGAGTTACATCAAACAAGGGAAGTGTTTTGGATGCGGGGAACATGGGCACGTCTCCGCGAAGTGCCCCAAAAAGGCACAACAAGAACAGAATGAAGACGGGAATATTTTGCTTTCAAGATGTACGATTGTGAGTGATGGCTGGTCAAATGTTCAGAGAAGACCGCTGATCAATGTAATGTTGGTTTGTCCAAGGGGAGACACGTTTATAAAGGCGATTGATAGTTCTGGTGCAATTAAAAGTGGCAAATACATTTCTGAGGTCTTGATTAATGTAATTAAAGAAATTGGTGTTGAACATTTCGTTCAAGTAGTCATGGACAACGCAAAGAATTGTAAAAATGCCAGTAAATTAATAAACAAGTGCTTTCCACACATTTTTGCCAATGGTTGTAATACGCACAGCTTGAACTTGGTGCTGAGGGCAAAAGAGTTCGTGAGCAGCTGAGGAACGTGGCAGAAAAGGCAAGATGAAAGCAGGACTGGTTCCAGATTGCATGGGTATTGACCCAAGCACGATTGATGAAAGTACAGAACTTTGTCAAGCTTGGGGCAAAGTGAAAGATCAAGAAGCCCTAATTTTCTTTGATGGCGGAGCAAAGGCCAACTTCATTTCACCTGAATTGGCGGCGCAGCTCGAGATTACACGAGATTACACCCGATCAGATGGGACCACTAGAGCAGAGGCAGTTCTAGCGGCACCCGGACAGGACATAGCCATTACAATTGTCATTGGCAAACTTCGATTGCATTGCCAAGGGTATTTGGGGCATGAGGACTTTTACATAATGCCCTTGGAAGGTTGTGACGTCCTCCTTGGAGTCCCTTGGTACCATAAGAACAACGTCGTGGTCGATTATGAGGCGAAGAAAGCAACATTGACAAATGAAAAGGGCCGAAAATTTGTAATTGATGTGAAACTGAAGGGCGAGTCTGTCCCTATTGTATCGTCTTCGGTCGTTTCCAAATTAATGAAATCCAAATCTATTTGTTTACTAGATCTATTTGAAAGAATTAAATAATGAACACGGAATGAATATGTCGAAACTTGATAAAGAACGCCAAGATTTTCTCCACACTCATGCCGATTGCTTTTCTGAGGGCCTGCCAGGCGAGTTGCTACCATCTCGTCCTAAGGATCATACCATTGATCTGATACCTGGAAGCACACCACCGAACCGGCCACCTTAGCGTGTGAGCTGAGCCCAGAATGAAGAAATTCTGAACCAAGTGAAAGACCTTTTGGAAAAGGGTCTTATCCAGCCGAGTACTTCACCCTATGCTCTCCAGTGTTGTTGGTTTTAAAGAAAGACAGATCTTGGAGGATGTTCATTGATTATAGAGCTCTCAATAAAATCATCAACAAAAACAAATTTCCGACTCCAAGGATCGATGATATTCTTGACCAATTACAGGGATGCTCTTGTTTCAACAGGATCGATTGAAAAGCAGATATGATCTGATCCGAACCCGTTGAGAGATGTCTATAACACAACTTTTCGGACGAGCTTCAGTTTATATGAATTTTTGGTGATGCCTTTTGGCCTAACCAATGCTCCAACGACTTTCAACCGAATGATGGATAGAATTTTCAGAGAGTACAGATCTTTTGTTGGCACTTCTTTGATGACATTATAGTCTTCTCCAAGGATGAGGCAGAGCATAGACACCATCTGCTACAGGTCTTTCAAGCATTGCTTTGCCACAAGTTAGTAATCAATGCCAAGAAGAGTGAATTTTTCTAACCAGGGATACACTTTTTGGGTTACATTGTCTTAGCAGCAAGAGTACAGATGGACCCGGCCAAGATTGAGACTATACATGATTGGCTCGATTTGAAGAATGTCCATGAAGTTAGAAGCTTTTTGGGCTTATGTTCTTACTACCGGCGGTTCATTCAAAGTTTGCAGAGGTCGCTTCTCCTTTGCATATTCTGACACAGAAAGGAGTCCCTTTCTCGTGGGGACCCACAGAGGTGACTGCTTTCAAACTTTGAAAGAGAAATTGACTACAGGACCAGTTTTGACTTTGCTGGATTTGCAAAAGTCATTCGAAGTATATTGTGATGCTTGTGGTCGTAGTCTGGGTGCGGTCTTAATGCAAGAAGGCCATGTCATTGCCTATGAGAGCCGATTGTTTTCAAGGCCGGAATTGACAACACAGATTTATGAGACAGCTTTTGGCGGTTATCCATGCTCTTACTCAGTGGCGACATTACCTACTCGGAGCCGATTTTACGGTCTTCACTGATCATCAGAGTTTACGCGACTTCTTGTCATAGAAGCAGCTTTCGGAAAAGCAGATGCGGTGGGCTAACATCTTGTCACAGTTTCACTTCCAAATTGTCCATGTACAGGGCCAGAAGAACTTGGTGGTAGATGCTTTGTCTCGAAAGCCATTAGTCTTGGCTATTTCCACGATCCATTATAAAAGCTTCGAGGACATGATCAATCAGTACGCCACAGATCTAGATTTTTCGGATGTACTCACACGAATACAGAATGGGGAGGCAGTAGCAGGAGATTCCATACGGAATGGCTACTTGATGAAGAAAACGATGTTGTGCGTAACACAGTCGTTGAGGGGAAAGGTTCTAACTGAATGCCATTGTCCGCAGTTTACAGGTCACCGCGGCATTGACACCACCTTGAAAGGTATGGAGTGTTACTTCTTCTAGCGAAACTCAAGAAGGATGTGGACGACTTTGTATGCAGTTGCTTGGTATGCCAGAAGGTCAAGTTTGAAGGCATAAAGCACAAGGATTGTTACACCCTTTACCCATTCCTACCCGCCCCTGGGAAAGTATTGCTATGGATTTTATTTTTGATCTCCCGAAGACACAGAGTGGGCACGATGGTATCTAGACTATTATTGACAGATTTAGCAAGCAAGCTAATTTCATCCCAATGAAGAAGACAGTCAAGCCGGATCATTTAGCGAGACTGTTCATTGCCCAGATATTCAGATTACATGGCATGCCTGAGACAATACTCTCTGACAGAGATCCCCGAATCACGAGTTTGTTTTGGAAGGCTATTTGGGAGAACATTGGCACACAATTGCAGTTCTCGTCATCTTTTCACCCGCAGACAGATGGGCAATCTCAGATTGCAAATTCAATCGTACTGGATTTATTGAAGTCTTACATTTCTGATTAAAAGACTCAATGGGAAACTTTTTGCCTTTGGTGGAATTTGCCTACAATAACACGATCCACTCTTCGACAGGTAGGGGGCCATTTGAGATTATTGAAGGTGCTACGAAGGTTCCACCCTTCTTAGCACGAAAGATAAGATTTTTGAACACCACCGTCGTGATTTGAAATTAAAGGAAGACGATTGGGTGCTCTTACCTTTTGAGAAGGCACGCCTACGAAAGAAAAGGGAAAGGAGCGGCTTTTTCGAAAGCTTAGCATGAGATACTATGGACCTTTCCAGATAAAAGAGAAGATAAATGATATCTCCTTTAGACTGAAGCTAACAACTGCAAACCAAAGTCTTGCAAATGACTCAAGATACCTGTGAAAGCACTTGAGTGTTCAGATGCACGTTTAGACTCATCCAACTCCATGTTTACAAGCTCATGCATAAGATGCACTTGATTCACAAGAGTTGTATTCTCATATGTATCTGTCAATTTCTTCCAAATAGCATAAGCAGCGTCAAGACGCTCAATGTCTATGAGCACCTCATCAGACAACCATCTTGATGTAAGCAATAGCTTTCTTATTAAGCCTAGCCCAATCATCATCTAACAAAGTTGCAGGTGCCACTGAAGTGCATCATCACAATCTTTCAAGAAAAAATTCCCTACATTCTATCCTTCCACAAGTCAAAGCCAGAGTCGTCAAATTTCAAGGAGAGACTTTGACTCACCACTTGTAGATGCATTAGAGGCCATTTCGATGCAAAAAGAACCAAAAATTCACTGCTGTAATTTTATGACAACAAGCTGAAAACTAAGATTTCAGCCTCTTACAGGCTCAATACTTAGTGTAGAAGAGCAAGAAGCGGCTACATTACCGGCACTTTATCACAAGTGTACAGCAGTAAAGAAGAATAAATTTCAGCGATAAAAGTGAAATTTCAGCACACAAATAGGGCATACATTCCTTGCATGAATACTCCGACTTCAGCAATAGAACCAAAGTGCATATGCAACAACCTCAAATCTCCAAATGGATTAAAAGCTGCTGCAAAATGTATTTCTAGCAATACATCAACTCAATGGCGAGTATTCCACATGTAAAATACATAGATGTGTGCCACATAAATTTCTTGATGCAAAACCTACGTTTTCCTGTAATTTCTTGGAAAAATCAAGAATAGAACTAAAATTCTCTACTCAAACTGTTCACAAATTGCAATACATTCACCAATGCTGAAAATTATTGAAATTTCAGCAAAAGCCTTAAATTCTGACGGTCTAATTTCTGATATTTCTGCAAATTGGGCAAAACCCCCAATTTTCCTCAACTTGTAAATGCAATCTCAACCTGTAAAGCTTCAATGTACTGTGAAATTGCTGAAATTTCAGCCACCTATGAAATTCCACTTTTCTCTTGTAATCGATTTTGTCTACTCTTTCCTGCTGTGACGCAAACTGAAGGCTCACACAACCTACGTTTTCTTGTAATTTCTTGAAAAATTCAAGAATAGAACTCAAATTCTCTGCTCAAACTATTCACAAGTTGTAATAAATTCACCAATGTCTACAAATTATTAAAATTTCATCAAAAGCCTCAAATTTTGACGGTCTAATTTCTGAAATTTCTGCAAATTGGGCAAAACCCCCAATTTTCCTCAAATTGTAAATGCAATGTCCGCTTGTAAAGCTTCAATGTACTGTGAAATTGCTGAAATTTCAGCCACTAATGAAATTCCACTTTTCTTCTGTAATTGATTTTGTCTGCTCTTTCCTGCTGTGACGCAAACTGAAGGCTCACACAGCCTCAAGCTTCAAAGAGAAGCAATGGGCTATAGTGAGAGGAGAGAGAAAGAGCGCTGGGCTGATATCAGAGAGAGAGAGAGAGAGAGAGAGAGAGAACACTGTGGGCTAAGGTCGCATGCGGAAACCTGAAGAGGCTCTGATACCAGTTTGAAGGAGAGAGATGCCCTATGTGTACAAGCGAAGGAGGTTCGATACACTCAGATGAGTGAGAGAGAGAATTCGACGAAGGTACTTTTCGTGTGCTAATCCGCACACCTTTCAACGCAATGTTTTATTGTTTTTAGGAAGTGAGTGTACAAATATACAAAAGAGGTGTCCAGAGGGCCTTTAGACCCAACACATTGTGGATTATAGGGATGCAGATTCTGCAAGTTGTGTGAATAGTCGAAGATCCACTTCTCGCTATGTTTTTCTATTTGGTGGACCAGCCGTATCATGAAGATTATGTCTCCAAAATTGTGCGTCATCTTCCACCACAGAAGTAAAGTATGTGGCAGTTTCTGATGCTAGCAAGGAAGCTGTGGTCAAAATCCAGTGCTACATTGTGATGGTCAAAGTGCTATTGCGGTAGCAAAGAACCTCATGTTTTACTCCAAGTCAAAACACAAAGAAGTCTGTTATCATGTGATATGTGACATATTGGCTATTGAGCGCATTGAGCTAGTCAAGGTTCATACGAATGACAACCCTACAGATGCTCTCACGAAGAGCCTACCCACCCAGTGGTTTGCACATTGCATGGAGATGAGGGTGTAGGGTGAAGCCACAAAATTGCTTCACGGATATACAGATGTACATATTATAGCCACGTGGGCCACTTGGCCTTCAAGTGGGAGATTGTTAGGGTTCAGACGAATTGGCCAGACACCCATAACACTGACGGTACTAACCATAACTATTCTTTTGATCATAAAGAACAATAAGGAGTAGTGAGGTATTCTAATCCACAAAGTGTCTATCAATCAAAGAAATTGAAGTATCAAAAGCAAGATTATGTGGAAGAATCTTAAATCGAATTGATCTCGAGCCCCTTGGTTCGCACAGAGAGGGGTCATATGATAGGGAGTCGGCCACATGTTTCTTGGGGGGCCTTAGCAAAGGGCCCTGCCATTACTTTTGGGGATTGGCCGCACTTCAGCTCATTGCTAGAGGAGTTACAGAGTGACAGACTGCGTGGCATGCGTGGAGCCTTGAGTGTGTGCCAAGATGTTTCACAGGCCATTCCTACTGACTAGCATGCACCTCTTGTGCCCATGGCTTTCCATTGGCTGGGTGCATTCACTAGATTGGAGGTCTTGATTGCAGTCAGGGCGTGCTCGGACAATGGCATTTGTCTCTTTTTCGAGGTTCAGAGCGAGGGCAGATTGCATCGTGTTCTCTCGGAGCCACTAGAGATCTCAGAGTGCTGCTTCCAACGGATCAGAGTGTTGGGCATTAGTGCGAGATCGTGTATGCTCGACCTCAACCCAGCCAGCTTAGAGACAGGAGGGTGGAGACTGTGGGCTTGGGAGAGCCGCCCCCTACACCGGGTTTCAATGGGATCCTGGAGAGTAGTTTGGCAAGATCCCTTCATTGCTAGAGACCACCCAGGGATTCCCTTTTTTCAGTACACCGCCCGCCTGGGCCGTCACATCCTGACTGCTTGACGTGAGATCTCTCCACTAGCAACGGACCACTGGCAGAGGGGGGCCTCTTACCTGAGTTCTTGGCAGACTTTTGGACGCGTCTCTGGGACAGCCGGAAGCCCAAGAGAGCCACAATGTTCCAATGGTTCGTTGCTCACAGGGTCGTAGCAGTGGGCAATTGGTTGGAGCACAATGGCCACCCTTCAGCGTGCACAACATGTGGTCATCATAGAGAGAGACAGAGGCATTGCCTATGGGATTGTCCCATGGCACAGCAGCAGATATGGCTGCGAGTCCTTCGTTTGCTCACTAGGTACAACTAGACAGTTTACCTGGGGCTCGGCAACATGGTCCACCCCACGAGCCCAGCACTCTAGTACGAGACAGTCAGCCAGCATGACGATAGAGATACAGGATGGCCGACCACAACCACGTCCAGCCTTGGAGGTGACCCCCTAGCATAAGTACAGGGAATGGCCATTTTTAGGTCTTTGTTCCGTGTTCCATTCCAACTTCCCATTCCGAATCCCCATTCCGTGTGTTAGACATGAGTGTCTGTAATAACAGGGAATGGCATTCCATGCCCATTGCCGTTCCCCGTTCCGATTTCCCATTTCAGGTAACTATGTCCCCCAGGATTGACAAGAGGCCGATGGGCCCTCATCAGCAGCCTGACACTGTGGTTCATATGGCAGGCCCGCTGCTTTCACATTTTTGAGGATAGAGTTCCACATGTCGAGACAGTATGAAACAATTGGCTAGAGCTTATACACACCCTAGGAGGCCAGTTTGACCAGCTTCAAGGTGGATCGGATTGCATGAGAGAGCATCGACACGCCTTCCTACGACTATGGAATTCGGACCCTTTCTTCACTATTGAGAAGGGGACCCCTCGATGGCATTACAGCCCACCAATGTGGTTCTTCCCACCCCCTATCGCTTGATCTAGCCTACATTTGTACATATTTTTCAGCTAGGAGAGTCTCCTCTCATGTATCTTTCCCTTCGGGGGTGTTGTAGCCCAATGGGCGATTTTTAACTAATAGAAGGATCTCTCTTCTGCCAATAAAAAATAAAAAATAAGAAATTTCTTAAATCGAACTCACACGGTGACGATCTGCCATAATATTGAAGAGAAATTGTCGCACTCCAATGGTATCGTCATTTTGATGGTGCCAAGGCATTTCCAACAAGGCATCACAATTTCCCAACTTCATGATATGGAAGTCAACCTAACGATGGTATCCTTAGATAGCAATAGAAAGAGAACTGACGAGCCGTGTAACCTCGCTAGTATCTATCGTCGTCAGCTTGGCCTCTGAGATGCTACCTGATCATAATCAATCCCTAAACATGTGACAAATTCGGAAGAGAGAAAGTTCTTTTATGCTCCCCTTCAAGAAATCTTGGAAGAAACACTCCATAGACCTTGCTTGTCCAATGTTTTTGCTTTGTTAGCCGATGGTCGCTATGGTGGCAAAAAAAATGTACGTTTTGAATAGCGGATAAGATTATGTGTTGTTTGGAAACATATGAAGCTTCTTCTTTTGAGTTCAAGGGTTTTCCTTTGTTTTGGGGTGAGTCCACGACGTCGAGACTTTCAACTCCGCTCTGCTCGATTGAATCTATTTTGGTTGGATTGGTCAATGGAAAGTGCATTGGTCTTCTCAGGTCCAAATTTCCCTTTCATTCATTTATAATCAATCACTGCATGGTTCATAAGTTCTTGCGTAGTGGTGACTTGCTTAGAGAGACAACACTCTTGTAGTGGCGAAGGTAAAGCAATGGTGTAATGCTCACACACATCTTCCAAGGTTAGGTTCTTAAAGAAACAAACCGCCAAATCCACATTCCAGAATCTCATATTATAGCCTTCTAGAGTTGTCACTGAATACCATCTTTAGGTAGCCTTGTCTACAAGTAGTGGTACTTTGAGAGGGATGTGGGATAACTATGGGCAAAAATTGTCTTGAAGCCTTGTCATGCTCTCGAAATATGAGCTTTGGTAGATAAAGCACTCCAGCACTGTATAGCATTGTCCTTCAGAAAAGCTGTAACATGAGAGATGGTGTATTTTCCGCGAGTAGATATTCTCAAATGCTGAAGATCTGAAGGGCTTTCTTTCTATCTTGAACACAGAGAAGGTGAAGGATTTTACTATACAACGGCCATCCTTAAAAATCTTTGATTGAGGAGGAGAATGGCAGCTGATGATTTGCATGAAGAAGATGTGATTGTTCACAAGGATGATGTGTTAGTGGATGCTTTTTTTAGTGAAGCTAACCTTGTTAGATATTCTCAAATGCTGAAGATCTGAAGGGCTTTCTTTCTATCTTGAACACCAGAGAAGGTGAAGGATTTTACTATACAACGGCCATCCTTAAAAATCTTTGATTGAGGAGGAGAATGGCAGCTAATGATTTGCATGAAGAAGATGTGATTGTTCACAAGGATGATGTGTTAGTGGATGCTTTTTTTAGCGAAGCTAACCTCGTTGTAGATTCGATCAATCACGAAGAACCGATCTTGGCTTTCGAGTCGAGGTCCAAAGAACCCCCACAGGACGAATTGATCATTCAGGAAGAAGCGATCTTGGCTCTTGAGCCTAGGTCCAAAGAACCCTCACAGGAAGTATTATGTGTTTGCATGATTGATACGCACGCATTGTTCGAGTGTTTCATTCGTGATCGTTTCCTGTATTTTAGTCAGTGTCTTTATGTGATCCCTGTTCCTAGGCATGACATATTGTATGTTGAGCACATTTCACTCATGGATGAGCACCAATCTATGCGGATTTTTCATGAAAAGCTGAAAAGTATGTATGTCAGGCATCACATTTCATGTCTGTTCCTTGGCACGACACAATTTCCGAATGAGCACATGAAAGTAAGAGCACCAAGCGTGGGCATTTCCATTGTGTTTTGCCACAGTTGATTGCTCCAAATCATAAGAGAAAGATTCGCTCTCATTGTTCGCATGTGTTTGATGAACGGGTTGTCACTCCATCTCTATGTTCATCTACATTGCATACACAGTCTTTAGAGAAGACAATATTTTTTCCCTTCACTTTACATGGAATGGGTATGTTCATGGTTTTGTGTTGGAAGTGGTTTCAGGAATTTTCAGCCATGGAGATTCTTGACGAAGAAGGAAGCACGACTCTCAACAAAGTTGAAGCATTGAAGGAGCTACAAAAGACTTTGTGTCGCTTTCGGCGCGGCCCAAAGAAGCAAGCATTGTAGACCTTTAAGAAGTTCAAGTACCGCACGACCCACACATCAAAGTGGGCCGGCGAAGAGTCCCTTCCAGGATTCCGGATGCTATTGGCGATCTCCCTCGACGCCATACAGTTCGGTACCAGTACCTCACTTTGAAAAGGAGGGGATGTCACGTGACACATCCAACCCTATGTGTCCATGGACAAGCTACAGCATGATCAGGGTTCAGTCAGTTCAGCCAAGTCTAGATTAGAAGTGATCTGGCACTTTTGTGAGTATATTCGTAGACCGTGCATGCCCAGTCACTGAGTGTAGATACCTATCCTCTGGTTGCACACAGCATGATCATCAGTATTCCCTTCAGAATCCATAAGATTCAGTTAGGGGATTTTCCAGTGCATTCAGCCTATTTTCCCTATTTTTGACATTTTTCACTTATTATTTTTAAGTGACTTTCCAACAAAAGTAGGTAGGGCAATTTTGCTAAGTTAATATATAAGCAAACCCAAGTTAGCACTTTCTGGCAGAAGAGGCAACAGGAGCTCCCACTCAACAGGCACCTTCTCAGCAAGAACCCCATCAGAACCCTGGCGTTTGCAGATTCCCTTCATCGCTAGACACTTTCCATCCCTGGCGTTTTGCAGAGTTGCTTGATCGCCATAGACTTCAGCCCAGCGTTTTTGCATACCCTCAGCACCCCACAGTCCTGGCGTTTTCAGCCATCCCTTGATCGCCATCAGTCTCAAGGATCAGCGTTTTTTCACTAACGCTCAGCAGTCAGCCAACGTTTTTCATTTTCAGCCCCTTTGCTGCAAATATTCGCGTTTTTCAGCATTAGACACGACAACAGATTCAGCCCTAGAAGCATTGCAGATATCACCATTTTCAGCCCTCGAAAACACAACCAAAACAATCATTCCGCTGCACCTACCACCAAACCTTTCTCCATAAACTAGACAGAAGACCTGAGAAAAGTAAGAGGCAAGCCTTGGTCTAAGCTAGTGTGTGTGTGTGTGTGTGCCAAGAAATGATTGTTTTACCAATCTGTGGAGAAAACAGTACTGACTGACAAAAGCTTGAGCCTTAAAAAGCAGGCTATTCACATGCATAGCATCGACAATCTATACTATTATAAAATGGGGAGGGATTCCAGGCCCCTCCCCCAGACATGTGTCGCTTCCTCTTTGCTCCGGCCGACCTCAGGCAGTGTAGCCTGCAGCCCATGGCGCTCAGCACGCTCAGAGAGAAGAAGAAGAAGAAGAAGAAGATATTTTTAACGTCGTAGGAAACTATCCCAAGAGACCTTAAAGATCTAGCCGACGAGGAGAGTTGAACTCAAGACCTGTTATTCAAGAGGGAAATGGCATAACCTTTCTATCACCCAAGTGTGGTAGATTGGTTATGCCATTTCCCTCTTGAATAACAGGTCTTGAGTTCAACTCTCCTCGTCGGCTAGATCTTTAAGGTCTCTTGGGATAGTTTCCTACGACGTTAAAAATCTCTTCTTCTCGGGTGTGTGTGTGGGTGTGAGTGTGTGTGCTAATAAAAGAGAAACAGGCTGCGCGAAGAGAGAGAGAGAGAGAAATGAAATGAAATGAAATGAAATGTTATATTAACGTCTTCAAAAGGCCAAAATGACCTATGAGACCAATCAGTTACAAAATAGTGAATCTAATACCATGTCTGGGTACAAAAGAACTAGAAAAGAACTAGAAGTGGAACAAAATACTACTACTACTACTACAATCTAAAACTACGTGGGTGTAGCAGCTGATACAATAGGTACCCGGCAAACTGGATGTAAACGCGAAGAGAGAGAGAGAGAGAGAGAGAGAGAGAGAGAGAGAGAGAGAGAGAGAGAGAGAGAGAGAGAGGCAGCCAAAGGCCGTTGGCAATACTAGTACTTTTATTGAGGACCTACCAAGCACAGTAGCCAATAGGAAAAGCTCCTAGAACAGAGCCAGGAACAAGCTCTTCTTGCCCCCCAAACCCCCCCGAAAAACCAAAAAAAGAAACAAAAAAAAACAAAGGGCCCTATAAGAACACTATACATGCTCTGATAAAAACCTCCAGTCCAGTGTCTAATGTGTTCACTGGTCATCTATTTAGACAGATGAAGAAGTGGTCCCTGAACCTGAAAATCCTTGCAAGTGAGCTCCTGACCAACCCAAGCTCTGCCCTACCCTGGAATTTTACCCTCAACAGTGCCGCACACCACGTGACATCCTCTAAGGCCCTCCAGTCCAGTGTCTAATGTGTTCACTGGTCCTCGAGATTCTCAAATCTATTTAGAAAGATGAAGAAGTGGTCCCTGAACCTAAGAATCTTGCAAGTGAGCTCCTGACCAACCCAAGCTCTGCCCTACCCTGGAATTTTACCCTCAACAGTGCCGAACACCACGTGACATCCTCTAAGGCCCTCCATTCATTGCCACTTATAGTCTTAGAACTGAGCCTTTCCAACGCTCTACACCAAGAGTTCCCACATATGACATTATTCAAGCAACCTGAATAAAACCCTAATGAATGTTTCCTAGCATTAATCTGTCCGCATTTCTCCATCACACATCTTAGCTGTCTCGCACCAGAAATCTCCATGGGCATCAAATATGTAAGTGTCACTATCATCTTACAAGAGGCAAAAAGTCCTTGGAATCTGCTCACTGGCAAGCTTACTTCCCAAACCAATTTCTGCAAGGCCCCATTCTCAACGCTTTGGATCAATTATACCCAATCCTCACAAGTTACCTTCCCCAGCATCCAGCCTCCTCAAAGCCTAAGTTTCAAATCCAGTTTTGCTTGACCTCTACAAAAGCCCGCAAGCAATGTATATACCACAAAGTCAAGGGTACCTAATTGGCAATCA
Source organism: Adiantum capillus-veneris (assembly GCF_014529385.1). NCBI lineage: Eukaryota > Viridiplantae > Streptophyta > Polypodiopsida > Polypodiales > Pteridaceae > Adiantum > Adiantum capillus-veneris. The sequence continues at coordinate 67,206,432 of NC_140936.1, forward strand.
AAGAAATTGATGCAGAGCTCCAAAAGCGAACGGTATTTGTGAGTACAAGTACTGGCTACTGGTCTGGTTTCACTTTTAAAATTAAAACTGATCCCACGAAGCAACAAAAGTACCAAAATCTGCTCCGACAGACTGTTCTTCCAGAGAGAAATTTCCAACAAACCTCACCAAAATTCACAGAACTGAAAATCAAAGCGAGCTTTGAACACCAAACACAGTATATCATACACCTATACACCTTCATGAATCCAGGAAGAGCCGAGATTCACCCATGAAGTAAAGTGCAATTTGTAGTCATCCACAAGATAATACAGAACCATCAGCTCCATCATGCATGGTATTGACTAAACACTACAACATCCCAATAACTGCCATCGTGCCTGATAGTGGGTGTAGAACCACACACCAATATGTGCTCCCAACACAACACATCCACTTTTTTTTGTAAATAGATCTGATCTATTTACATGTGGGAAACCTCAAAGCGAGGAAAACCCACCAAAAAGATCATGTACAAGGGAAGGAACACAGAAGTGTTCGGCTGTACAAAATGGCTAAAAACATTCATAGGAAAGACAATGTATCTCTGCAGTGATATCACCAACTTCCAAGGCGAACCGTAAAGACTGCCTGAGAGATAGCTTGAAGAACGGGAAGGGATCTGCGTGAATCAACACCACCCACACACTTTTTTTGTATATCTATTTGATTAATTTACTAGTGGGAAACCTCAAAGCAAGGAAAACCCCCGAAAGGGTAATGTACAAGGGAAAGAACACAGAACTACTCGGCTGTACACAGTAGCTAGAAACATTCATAGGAAAGCCGATGTATCTCTGCCGTGATATCACCAACTTCCAAAGCAAAACGTAACGATTGCTTGAGGGAAAGCTTGAAGAGTGGGAAAGGGTCTGCATGAGTACGATGAAACATGCAAGCATTACGCTGACTCCATAGGGTCCAATAAGCCGAGTATCGAACCCACATAAAGAAGACCGCAAAACGTTGTAGTGTCGGTGAGAAAATGCCAAATACCCAGAACCTTTTGTGAAAAACAACCCAGGAAAGTAGAGCCGCATACAGGCCGATACATGACGAAGGAAGTCTCTAGTAATGCAACAATTCCACAGCAAGTGGCAAATATCCTCTTCTGCAGTGGAGCAACGGACGAAAGAGAAGGGACGAATATGATGCGCCCTAAGAAAAGTGCCAATAGGAAGCACTCCAAGCAAACAGTGCCAAAGAAACAGTCGCTCCTTCAAAGGCAAATGGCTTTTCTACAAGGCAGAGAGCAGCTTCCTCCACCAGAGATCAGATTTGTGCATGTGCCAAAGGGCATTGCAATGATCAGCAAGCCATGATTGTGATAGAAGAAGAGCATAAATTCGACTCGCAGAAATATCTCGAAAAGGCGTCTCTCGAATATCCCAATCAGACATGCGATCACCATCAGGTAAAGGTGAAACTGGTAAAAAGTGAATACTTTGAAGTTCTCTCCAAAACTGACAGTAATGCATGCCCAATCCAAAACGGTGAGCGGCGAAAGGAAACTCATAAGTGTATCCAGCCTCGTCAACTACATCCTCAACCACACAAATACCACGGGCCAAGAGAAAGTAAACCTAGCGAGGGGAGCGGTCGACCAAAGTAAGAGAGAATGCTCGGCTCCAATGGAGACTCTCCAAACGAATCGAATCACCTTCCTGCCGAGGATTCCATGAAAGATGAATCGTAACCTCTTTCCAGGCAGACAGACATCCAGGAATGTACCCTTCCATCTTGCCAAAAAACACCTCCCAAATAGATGGTTGCCAATGGCCAAAAGAGGAAGTAATAACATGCTGACCAAGGTGTGCAAACATAAGAGTCCAAGGCTGAATTTGTTGCGCAAGTGTAGGCAACAACATAGCTTTCCGAGCAAGAATATGCCTGCGCAAATCCAAGATGTTAAGGCCACCCAGGCGTTTAGGAGTGCAAAGCTTCTCCATAGACATCGAGCGCAAGCTTTTTTTCTAAGCATGGGTCCGCCACGGCCCACAGATGGGACATAATGTCCAACATAAGAGAATCAAGACAACGACGAGGCCAATGCATCAGTGGCAAAAAGAACTGAACATATGCCAACAGGATACTTTGAACAATTCGCAGACGAACATGTAATGGCCAAGTGGATAACTTCCAATAGTGCAATTTGACATTCAAACGTTGCATAACACAATCCACTTTCTGAGAATGAGTGACATTCCATCCAATTGGATAACCCAAATGCCTAGTAATCACGTTTGGAGGAACAATCTCACCTGGCCACAATAGACTATGCCAATCACAAGAACGAAGAGGCAAAAGCTTCAATTTGCAAAAGTTGACTTTAAGCCCAGCCGCAAAGCCAAAAAGTTCCAAGGCTTCCATATCATCCTTCTGATTACGAGGCATAAACAAGGAATCATCTGCGTAAGCCTGGACAACAAAGGTACGACCCGAAGGTAACCGCAAACCATGAAGACGCTCAGTAGAAGTCAAGTGATCAAGATACATCAATAAGAGGTGAGTGGCTATAGCATACAACAGAGCACTAAAGGGACAACCCTGCCTGACCGAACAACCAAGAGGCCAAGAGTCTGTTAGTTCGCCTTCCAAGATCCCCGATTCCAAGATCCCCGAAGACGTGCTACATGCATATAAGAAATAAACCACATTGGCGACTTTAGGACCATATCCTAAGCACCTCATCGTGGCAGCAATGAAATCCCACTGTACAGTGTCAAAGGCCTTTTCAATATCAACCTACATAGCCAGCACATCCTGATGAGTGTACTTAGCATACTCCATCCCAATCAGAACATTAGCCAAATTATCCATAATCTGACGATGCGGAATGAAACCATATTGAGCCTGATGGAGTCCTGCAAAAAGATGATCCTTAATACGATGCACCAACATCTCAGCCAATATCTTGTAAATCACCGGCATCAAAGTAATCAGGCGCCAATGAGAGAATCGCTCACAAAGCGCTTGCTTAGGAAGCAATTTAAGTAAACCTTCTTTCCAGGATAGTGGCAAATCTTGTTTCTGCCATGCTGCATTCATCATGAAAAGCAATGGAAGTTCAAGAGCTTCCCAAAAGGAGAGAGGAATTCCACAGTAAGCCCATCCCAACCACGAGACCGCCAACAACCCAAAGCAATCAATGCACCGTGCAATTCCGAGGCAGTGAAGGGGTCCTCAAGGCAACCTGCATAATTGGATGAGCAAAGGAAAGCATCAATTGACGCGCATGGCAAGCAACTAAGGATGCCTGAGAAGGAGCACCAAACACTTGTCGATAATGCAAAACCATGGCATCAAGCAAGTTCTTGCTTTGAAGAAGTCCAAACCCCTGGGAAAAGCATAACCCGCTTAATTGCTTGCGAGACCCTCGTATTATGCAAATGCTTAAAAAATTGCTTCGAAGCACAACCTGTATCCATGAAAGCCTATTGACGGGCGCGCGTCTACCATTTAGCAAGTTTTCGCTTGTCATTGCTGAATACACACACAAGCTTCGCCCACTCCGACATCTCAGTGTCAGACAAAGGCCGCAAATCAGCCAACACTTGCAACTGTTGACATGCTTGCTTCGCATCCTTAACATCTACACTGCATGTAATGCGTGCCGTAGTCATAAATGACACTTTGCACCCTCATAACAAAGCGATACCAGGTAGCATCAAGATCAAAATGCATGTGAGCAAGAAGGGGGGAATAATATCAAAAATCATGTCACGAAAAGCCGCATGATTGAGATAAGCATTGTTAATATGTAGCAGACGTTTTCTAGAAAGAGGTCAATCACAAAGAGACTGCCCAAAATTCACATTCAACGAAACGGGGTAATGATCAGATAACCGTAAGCTATAATCGATGATGACCTCACATACAAAATCCTCATATTGTTGCACATTAAGCAAATACCATCGATCCAACCTTGCTCGATAAGAAGAGTGAGCAACATGCTGAAAAGTACATCCAAAGGCATCTGGGTGCAAATGCCGCCATAAATCGATCATTGGAGTAGTAGCAAGCAGATTATCCCATTCTAGCCTTTCCGTAGACAACATGTGTGAATTACCTGTGGTACTATCATCCATCGCAGGGGTATTATTAAAATCACCACAAAGGAATGCATTTGAAGTCCATAAACGAGAAGAGATGTCTGGCCATAGAGCAGCCCTTTGCCCAGATGTTGTTTGCGCATAAACACCTCCAAATTCATAAACCTGACCATTCAACGGGCATTGAACCACCATCAGCGGCCCTACGGATCATTGTACAAGAGAGCTGGTTGAAGCTCATGCCGAACCAACATCAGTAAACCTAAATAGTCTTGCAAACCAACATATACAATCCAATAACCAGCAAAATAAGAACATTGACCAGCAAAGTCATGCTGGTTGTGTTCTTGCAAAACAACTATATATGCCCTACATGTATGTACATAGTGCCAGGTCAATTGCCAGTTGTCAAGGTTACATAACCCACACACATTGTATGTAATGCATTTAATGCGACTGTGCACTAGAAATCATATGTACAACGGCAAGAAACACATGAATCAAGTCGAGATGCCCATATGGACATCTCCAACCACCACATCCACACCAAGCTCCATCCGCTGAGTGAAAGCAGGAGACTTGTCCATAGGATCTGCTTGAGAGGTGGAAGCCTCACCCAGAAGCACATCCTTATAAGAATGCATCGCTTTTTGCCAAGCATCAATCAACGTCCAATTGTCATTGCAAGGAAGCTGCCTAAACGATGCATTCTTGTTGGTGTTAACCAGAGGAACATAGTTGCAGGAGGAAGTTGAAGTGCGAATTTTCACTGTCTTTTTAGGCACCACACATGAGCCAACATCACCTGACCCAGCATTTTTGCCTTTCATAGCATTTACATTCCCAACATCAGCAGACTGCGGATTTTTGTTTTTCCCTTTGTCTACATTAGGAATCACCTTCATAGTAGAGACTTCATTCAATTTAGCTTCACCAACACATTTGCCTATAGGGACAGGGACAAAAGCAAGAACAGCCGAAAGAGGGGGCTGCAGAACTGGTTCAGGGCATTCAGATTGCATGTGACCAAATCAACCACATCGAAAACAAGAGTTTGCAAATTTGCCCCATTTGAGTTTAAAAGGACGCTTGCCAACCCATGGATATCCTGAATCCACCATAATTCCATCCGAGGTTTGCTTGTCCGTGTCCCAGAGAATGCAATACCTATTGGTATTCGCATCCAATTTCGGAGGGCAAATTACCTTGCCAAGCTGAGCAGCCAGCAACGGAAGAAAATGCCTCCATGTGCGAGGGAAATCAACAATTTCCACCCACATAGGACATTTGTGGCGAATAAGGCTTTGATAATCCTTCGTAAGTGCCCACGGTAGAACATGAGTCATCTGCGTGCCAAAGAAAAGCGAAGACATCTCCAGCAAAAGGTTTTTAGCTTCAGTGTCTGCCAGTAAAACCTCATAGAAACCCCGAGCACCAAAATAAACGCCTCGAACAGCTTGGAGTTTGAGAAGGAAATCAACCCATTGTCCGACATCCTGCACAATTGGCATCTTTCCCGGGAAAAACAAGATGACCGCATTCATGGCGTATTGCGCTACCGGATCCATAAGGTCCTGAACTGGAATGCGCACCTCAAGGAAAGGTGCCTGACCATTCCAGGCTTTTCGAGCTTCTTCGAAGTCTTCCAAGAGACGGCTTTTGATTTCAGAAACACTCTTCGAAACATTATCCATGGCTTTACGACGCTTGAAAACGCACTGGAACTCTGCCATACAGCAACCGAACAACGTCCGAAACCAAAGCAAAAGACTTTTTTTTTTGGATTTTTGTTATTTTATCTATTCACAGAGCCTGCAGAAATATTTACATCTGCCACAGAAGACATACATCTTGCAAGAAAAGCATGTAGAATTGCAAACTGTATAGCCTGTAAGGTTACTAAATGTCGCTGACTGTGCAGAGGTGTAATTTGCCTGGCGCTGAAGATTCGTCAAGTCGCACAGAGGCTGACAGGAGGCGAACAAGCTCAGGACTGCAGGATTTGACTGCGCAAGGGCAGATTTCTGAGCTGAGCGCAATTTACTGCAGCGGGTCTCCAAACGCTCTGAACGAGCAGTCCACTCACGTGATTGAGCGCCCAGAGGCTGGGTTCGCGCAGGGCACACACACACACACACACCTGTTGACGCAGGCGCAGTGGGCTGCAGCAGCGCACAGAAGGGTTCGCGACAGAGAGCAGAAAAGTGCCGCGCGTACTCTCTCTCTCTCTCTCTCTCTCTCTCTCTCTCTACCTTGGTGTGGTATTTGCAGGACCGAAGTTTACTCTTAAGAAAGCAGCGGAGGCTAGATTGTCTAAAGCCTCTGTGGCCTTCGGAGGGTTGGAGAGGATGTGTTCACAAGTGCAATTTCAGGAACCACGAACAAAACTTTGGCTCTTTGATACTGTGGTGGCTTCGGCTATGCTTTATGGGGTCCAGATTTGGGGACCATCTGTGGATCAGGATAATTGGAAGCCAATGGAGAGACCTTTGGTATCTATGATCTCCCGAATGATTAGAGCCAAGGCCTCCGTACCACACGCGATTATCCGAGCGGAACTAGCTGCCCCTCCGATAGAAATTGAAGCTCTTACCAGATCAGTGTCCTTTATACATGGTTTGTGGGATACAAATAATTGCCGCTATACTAGATTGGCCCTCGAATCCTCTCGACAATTAGCATTGAAGGGGGATACATCATGCTGGTATGCGCAACTATCTTCGTGGTTTCAGAGACACGGGTTCAGTATGGAAAGATTACCCCCCTACCAATACTCTCTTGAGGCTCCATCACTGGTAATTACACGAACCGAGATTAATAAAATCATCCGTCAAGATCTTATACAGTTGGATACTAAGAGGACATGGGTAGACCCTACACAAGAATTGGGCACGAAGATGGCCGACTACAAAGAAAAATTCCTACAGCTATCTGAAGATGGATTTGTGATTCGCCCGAGCTACATGGATACCCACCTGTCTCATGGTTTGAGATGTGCTATTGGTCAGATTCGTACATCCTCACACCAGCTGGAAATTGAATTTGGCAAATTTAGGGGAATCCCACCTGAGAGCAGAATTTGCAAGTTATGCGGAATGGAGCCGGATGCCAAAATTACACTACATATGCCATTGCACCATATACTATGAGATACGTGGGCGTTTCCATTGCCTATTTAAAGAAGGCTTTGGACCTCTAGATAGAGTCATGCAATACCGAGATCAAAGATGCTTAGGCTTGTACCTACTGGAAATACATCGGCACGGGGATAATCTAATGAGAAGACAAAGAGCACTACAGCCTCAGAGGCAGATCACAAATTTCTTCGGATCGAGAGAAGCAGGAGGGGAAGGAGAAGCAAGAGACCAGCAGCCAGCACAAAGGAGTACCCACATCCATACCAAAGGCACCCTCATTGACAGGGCGATTGAGCTTAGGAAATCGAGACGACCACGACCGAGATGCAGAAGCACACTTCACCAGAGGAGACTACAACAAAGGATTAGAAGCATTCTAGCCAGACACCCAGAATGCTCCTAAGAAGTTTATTTAATACTTTGTATTTAGTTTTTCACATTTATTTTCACACTTAGTACTTTAGTACTAAGGTACCCAGACTTTGTAACAGATTCACCACTTTTGTATCAGTTTGGTCTCATAGGTCATTCTGGCCTTTTTGAAGACGTTAATATAATATTTCATTTCATCTCTCTCTCTCTCTCTCTCTCTCTCTCTCTCTCTCTCTCTCTCTCTCTCTCTCTCTCTCTCTCTCTCTCTCTCTCTCTCTCTCTCTCTCTCTCTCTCTCTCTCTCTCTCTCATTGGTCGAGGGACGAGCTGGCTCAGGGCGAGAGTGAGCAGGCTCTTGGCGAGGATCGCGGGTGACGGCGAGCTGACTGAGGCGAGGGCGAGCAGTCACGTTGCCAACCTGCTGGACGAGGGACGAGGGGGCGAGCTCTCTCTCTGTTGGAGGAGGGTCCGCTGAACCTGATCAAGGACGAGCTGCTAGGCTTGGGCAAGCTGCTAGGCTTGGGCAAGCTGCTGGTCCTCTGTCAAGAGGGCGGGATGAGACCAGCCTGCCAGGTCTAGGGGCGAGTAGTCAACCAGGACGAGGGCGAGTACTTGGTGACTAGGGCGAGGCCAACCAGGGCGAAGGCGAGACCTCCGCTGATGGACCAACCAGTCGAGGATGGTGATGCAAGTGGCTTCACCACCCCACAAAAAATGAAAGCGACTTTCAAGCGGAGGAACAGAGATAGTATACTCTCGTCGAGCTCACTGCGAGCAGGGAAAACCGTCAGAGTCCAAGATGATTTAATGATGGAAAGGGTTCAAGTGATGATTAAATCTGAGCTCAGCTTTATGAGAGATGACATCAGGAAAGAGATGTACGCAAACGCAGATAGTTATAAGAATTCTATGTATGCAGATATGAGGAAAGAATTAGATAAAGCGATGCTTGGTAGGCATGATGAGATGTATTTATCTGTGAAAGGGGAGATGCAGGCTCTAATGCGTGCAGAAGTGAATGTAATGGAATGTATTATGCAGAAAAAGTTGGATGAGGCAATTACAAGCTTTGAATCTTGGAAAACCAATATGGAAAAATGCATGAAGGAAAAAGATGCAGTGATTGCAGAGCTTAAAGGGGAACTTGCAGCTTGCAAAATTATGCCCAAAACGGAAGGGGGAAATCAGCCCTCGATGTTAAAGGAGCTCGAAGATATTAAGGAGCAGGTGAAAACTCTGCGCGAAGGAGAAGAACAAAACTCGAAAGAGGCTTCCTCATGGGCGGAGCGCCTTGTTAAAACACAGGAGAAAGTTGATGAAGCAGAAAAATGGATCGAAGGTGCAAAGAAAGGGAAGGCCCGGATGCCAGAAGCCGCACAAACTTCTACCATCATCAATATGACCATTGAGGAGGAACAGAAGAGGAGGACTAGAGCCCTCCATGTGCGTATTACTGGTATCAAAGACACAGAAAATGTAGAAGACGAAGTGAAGAAACTCTTGCAGCGCATGGGCATCCCGGAACCTATGCACACAGGTGCTTGGAGAGTAGGAAAGAAGGGAGTGGATGAGAAGGGAAGCGTCAAAGAGAAAGCACTTATTTTGCGTTTCCCGAGTTTGGAAACAAGAAAGGAATTCCTGAAGAAGAGACCAGCACTTAAGAAAACTGGAATATTTATGGGGGATGACCTTACTTTAGCACAAATAGCACATATGCAAGAGTTGATGCCAGAGATCAAGGCAGCAAGGGAGAAGGGAAAAATTGCCTTTTACAGAGGAGGGAAAGTAGTGGTTTTGGAAAAACGCACAACATGACGGTGCGAGACATATGGGACCACACTCCGGATGGCGGCATGGAATTGTAATGGATCATATAGGCTGGATGTGGGTGCCTTTGAAGATAGCTTCAGAGATAGAGTCATTGTCTTTTACTCGGAGACACATCAAAAATATGGACAGTTGATGCCAAGTGTGACTGGCTATTTATGGGAGACAGCTTGTCGGCCAGACGCTAGATCCCAGCATGGAAGTCGAGGTTCAGGAGGGGTAGCAGTCTTATTCAAGGAAGAGTTGCAGCCGCTATTACAGATTGTCCGGAGAGATGACCAGGCGAGATACATGTGGGTGAGACTGAGAGCTGAGACAGGCAGATTCTTATACATTGCTATATGTTACTTTCCCCCTAGCACATCAGTCTATACCTCACCTAGAGGGCAATCCCCTTTCTCTATACTTGATGATGACATATGGGAGTTCTCTAGAGATGGAGATATCATTCTCTTGGGAGACTTTAATTCCAGGACGGCCAACTCCCAAACGGTATTTTATGATACCTCGGAGGAGATGCTTAGAGAGATGGATATATCGGAGATGGGACTTGACAGACACTCACAGGATAAAGAGCACACAGAGTATGGGAGATATCTCATGGAGATGACAACTACGCACGGTCTGGCCATACTTAATGGTCTAGAGATTTTTCCTTCGTCTAGGGGATTCACATGCTTTCCACACAGACATGGGGCCAGTACAGTGGACTATGTCATGACTTCACCGAGCTTCATCTCTCATATTCAAGATCTCAGTGTGGGCCCTAGGCCTGTTGGAGTAGCAGTGGACCATGCTCTCCTGACTTTTTCAGTCCCTTTCCGGTATAGTGTCTCTCAAACACCACGGAGGATTGCACACACACGGTATACTTTTACACCAGAGACGGATTCAGTTTATGTGGAAGAGATTTACAGACGGATGGGGGCAGCCGAGCCTGTATATACAGTGGAGGAGATCACCACTTTATTGACGGAGATCTTGCATGGGGCAGCAGCAGAGGCATACCCACACACTCAACCAGATCAGAGAAGACGTTCTGGGAACATGCCTCAGAATAGTTGTTATGATGAGGAGTGCAGAGAGATGAGAGTTCAGATTCAGAGCGAGCTTATACTTGGAGTCATTACATATAGACGGTCTCGGATTGCCCTTCGGCGTTTAGTGCGACGGAAGAAGCGGGCCTTTTTAGCCCAGATGGAACGTGATTTGTATCAGCTCTTTTTGAGCCGAGATTCAGGTGAGGCCTGGCATCTCTTCCATGAGCACTCACCTCCTCCGGTGATTACCTCTCCCGAGATTTGGGGTCAATATGCAGCATCATTATATACAGTACCTGGGCAATCACCATTAACAGACCCTCTAGAGCCATGTCCAGCCACTAGTACCTTCTTTACCACTGAGATGGTGAAGAACGCCATTGACACGATGAGGACTAGGAGAGCATATGATCATGATGGTTTGGTGGCAGAGCACTTGATACATGGTAGAGATATACTCTCAGAGGTTCTTGCGCGGTTGTTTAACCGTGTCATGTGTGAGAGACTACCCGAGTCCTGGAGATTATCTACTATTGTACCTCTTTTCAAGGCAGGGGACCCCACGGTACCAGGGAACTACCGTACTATTATGATAGGGCACACATTGGCACGGCTGTATGCATCCATTCTTGAACAGCAATTGAGTAAATGGGCAGAAAATGAGGGCATACGAGCAGCAGGGCAGGCTGGATTCAGGAGGGGTTTCTCCACTTTGGACCATATTCTTACACTCAGAGCCATTATTAAGGAGGGTCGGGCACATGGGAGACGGATGTATTGTTGCTTTGTGGACTTCCGCAAGGCATTTGACAGAGTGCCGAGGGCCTGATTGATGCACAGGCTACTGAAGTTGGGAGTACCCACAGAGATCATATGGGGGATCATGGCTTTATATGGCTCAATGACTGGCCAGGTACGCACTCTTGAGGGGATTTCTGACATTGTTCATTCCACTATTGGAGTGAAACAGGGGTGTCCTTTGTCCCCTACACTTTTTGGTATGTATGTAGATGAGGTCTCTGACTACATTGACAGAGAGGGTGACAGAGGCGCTCTGCTGGCAGGGACATGGATCCCTTTATTATTATATGCTGATGATATTGTGTTAATGTCAGAGTCGCCAGAGGGCATGCAAAGACATTTGGATGCATTGCACAACTTTGCAGAGGATAGTAAACTGTCTGTGAACCTTGGTAAAACCAAGGTTATGGTGTTTAACACCACACCACAGTGGGTCAAGAGATCGGCACCTACACTCGTATATGACCAGGACACTGTGGAGTACACAGATGAATATACATATCTGGGGGTGGTATTCACTTGATACTTTGGTTGCTTCAGCTATGCTTTATGGGGTCCAAGTTTGGGGACCATCTGTGAATCATGACATTTGGAGGAACATGGAGAGACCCTTGGTATTTATGATATCCCGGATGATTAGAGCCAAGGCCTCTGTACCACATGCGATTATTCGAGCGGAGGTAGCCGCCCCTCCTATAGAGATTGAGGCTCTTACCAGATCAGTGTCCTTTATGCGCAGTCTATGGGATACACATAGAGGTAGATATACTAGACTGGCTCGAGTCCTCTAGACAGTTAGCGATGCAGGGAGATGCATCATGTTGGTATGCACAGATGACCTCATGGTTTCAGAGGCATGGTCTCAGCATGGATAGATTGCCTCCCTTTCAATATTCCCTGGATGCACCCTCCCTGCCAGTCACACGGACGGAGATCACTAGACTCATTCGTCAAGATCTTATACAGTTGGACACCAGGAGGACATGGGTAGAGCCGATACAGGAGTTGGGCACGAAGATGGCTTTCTACAAAGAGCACCTTCTCCAACTTTCAGGGGATGGGTTTGTGACTCGTACGAACTACATGGACACTCATTTATCTCATGGTCTGCGATGTGCTATTGGTCAGATTCGCACATCCTCACACCAGCTGGAGATTGAGACGGGTAGATTCAGAGGGATACCACCATAGTCTAGGATATGTCAACTATGTGGCAGAGAGCCAGAGACAGAGCTACACTACATATGCCACTGCACTGTGTATTATGAGATACGAGGGCGCTTCCATTGCTTATTCAGGGAGGGTTTTGGACCCCTAGATAGAGTCATGAGGTATCAGGACCAGAGATGCCTTGGCTTATATCTACTTGAGCTACACCGACATAGAGACAGTCTGTTGGGGAGACATGGAGTACGACAGTCGTAGAGACAGATCACAGATTTCTTTGGATCGAGGGAGCCAAGAGACCAACCACCAGCACAGGGTTGTACCCGCATTCATACCAGAGGCACCCTCATTGACAGGGCGATTGAGCTCGGGAGATCGAGACGACCACGACCGAGACACAGGAGCACACTACATCGACGGAGACTCCAGCAGAGGATCAGAGGCATTCTAGCACGACACCCAGATTGTCATTGAGGGCCTATTCTACATTTTCACATTTCACATTTCACACTTCATTTCAGTTTTCATTTTTACTTTCAGTACTTTTTGTACTTGTACTTCAGACATTGTATTAGATTCACCACTTTGTATCTGATGGTCTCATAGGTCATTTTGGCCTTTTGAAGACGTTAATATATCATTTCATTTCATTTCATTTCTCTCTCTCTCTCTCTCTCTCTCTCTCTCTCTCTCTCTCTCTCTCTCTCTCTCTCTCTCTCTCTCACACACACACACACAAACACACAAACACGCGTGCACACCACACACGCACACACACACCCCACAAGCCCGCATCAACACTGAATTCATGACTCTGATGAAGCAGGGCAGCCACAATAAAGCCTGGCAGTAAACAGAAGCCCTAACTGTTGGATGTTTATAAATGCTTCTCCTAAAAAAATTGAGAGCCAATATGTATGGTCTTCTTGCAATTGAGGGCCACAACTTGCCGCCATTTCAACAATTAACACCGTGATCAAGGAAATGTGATAACTCTCTGCGCTAATAGGCTTGACAGCCAAGCAACTTTTATCTATTGAACTTGATTAGCAAAGTAGCTTGCCATTTGCATACCTTTACATCTGGACTTCCCAATTCTGGGCCAATAAGCTTGACAGCCAAGCAACTTTTATCTATTGAACTTGATTAACAAAGTAGCTTGCCATTTGCATACCTTTACATCTGGACTTGCCAATTCTACATTGTCGATGGCATTTCCACAAAAACAGTATTAGTAAAGCCAAAGTGATCACGGCTGCAGCTGCAGCAATTACTACAATAAGCCATAGGGTTGGTTTGTGTTCTGCTTTTTCACCAGTAGTTGCATTTAAGGAACTCAACGGTAATGGAGGTAATCCAGCAATTGACACCTGGATAGCTGACAGGAGTCACAAACGGCTTCATTATGATACTTTACTTTTCAGCTGAGCATGCAAAATAGATAAGGAGGATAAACAGATTTGTTTACATATGACTTACGAGACGGAGCAGGGGGTTCATAAAACTGAAACTGGATAAGGGTGTAATTTCCAAACAAGGAGCTGTTGAAATGGACTTCGTTCTGATCCAGCCTGTCTCTAAAGCTAATTGCCTCTTGAACTGAGAAACTAACACTGGTTAAGGGACCAATAATAATTGCTAGTGAGAGGTTTGAGCTATTAAACTGGAAAGAGGTAATCTCAATCTGAATACTGTCCACACCAAGCTCTGAAGCCAAATCTTGCTGAAACACACCACTCCAATTTGTAAAGCTTGTCGATACATCCTCAACAAGTAATTGCACTCTTATCGGATATACACATACACAACTAGAAGACGGCAACCCAGGCCTTGGCACCATCTTTGTGGAGCAACAGCCTGCAACAACACCCTGAAAGATTATACTAATGACTGACTCACTCTCTCACTCTCTCTCTCTCTCTCTCTCTCTCTCTCTCTCAGCCCCTCACCCCACCCCTCATCCCACCCTCGCCCCCCCCCCCCCCCCCCCCCCCCCCCCCCCCCCCCCCCCCCAAACACACAACCACTCCTCGTGCTACTCCCTCCCCGGGCCGAAAGTGCAGGAGGTCCTTTCCGGCAAAAATTCCAGATTTCAGCAGTGCAGAAACTCAGAATTCAGACTTCAGAAACTTAGAGACCCTTCAGATTTTCAGCAATTTCAGAATTTTCAGAATTGCAGAGAATGAAGATGGGTGTGGCATAAGCATGTATGCATGATGTGGGAATACCTATTGGTTTAGAATGACAAATGTGCAATACACATGTATACATAATGTGGAAATACGTATCTACATAGTGTGGTCTTCTCTACTCTCTCTCTCCTTAGTGTTTTAGTGTTAGTTCTTTGTAACTTTGTAATTTCCGTACTCAGACATGGTATCAAATTCACCAATTGTAACTTTTGGTCTCATAGGTCATTTTGACCTTTTGAAGACGTTAATATAACATTTCATTTCATCTCTCTCTCTCTCTCTCTCTCTCTCTCTCTCTCTCTCTCTCTCTCTCTCTCTCTCTCTCTCTCTCTCTTTTTTTGGAAAAGCATCTTTATATTACATTTTGTATACAATCACAGATTATGCATGATCCTGACATAAGCAGGGTCTCTCTCTCTCTCTCTCTCTCTCTCTCTCTCTCTCTCTCTCTCTCTCTCTCTCTCTCTCTCTCTGTTGTGATTCGCGAACATGAAGAAGCAAGTTGACAAGGACGACCCTTAGGAGCAGGCCATCTAAAAATGCAAACAAGATTGTGTGAGACCATCAACAAGATTATCACAACCTGCTAGGCACAATAAAGACGCTTGAAGAACGCGTGCCGGCTCAGGAAAGTAAGATAAACATACTTGAAGGTCGTGTGATTGCCGAAGATGAGGAGATTGCATCACTCAAGAAGGAGCTTGCAGAGGTGCGATCATGAAACACAGTTGAAGAGGGAGAGCTTCCACCCTCAGTAATTGAAGAACTCAACATGATTAAAGAACAAGTGCGGACCATCAAAGAGGGGGAGGAACAACACAAAGAAATGACGACTTCTTGGATGGATGTTATTACAAAAACTCAACAGAAAGCGATCAAAGTTGCCAAGAAAGAAAAAGGTAAAGAAACAACATCCACACCCACCATTACTAACTTGACACTAGAAGAGGAGCAAAGGAGACGTGTGCGTGCCTTACATGTGAGAATTTGTGGCCTTAAAGACAAAGATAATGTGGACGAAGAGGTAAAAGAACTCGTGATACGATGGGGGTTAATGAGCCAACGCATACAAGATCTTGGAGGGTGGGCAATAAGAAAAATGGAAGCAACGGGAAAACCTCGAAAAAAAGGGCACTTATCCTTTGTTTCCCCTCCATGGAAGCGAAGGATTTTTTGAAGAAGAGACCAACTCTTAAGAAGACGGGCATCTTTTTCGGACATGACCTCACCCTCTCGCAGATTGCTCATATGCAAGAGGTAATGCCGGATATTAAAGCAGCAAGGAAAAAAGGTAATATTGCTTTTTACTAAGATGGAAGAGTGGTGATATTGGATCGATGCTCCGCATGACAGTGTGAGACCTATGGGACCACACTCAAAGTTGCTGCTTGGAATTGTAATGGATCTCTATGCCTTGATGTGGGTGTTTTTGAGGATAGTTTCACTAGAAGGAACATCATCTTCTACTCTGAGACACATCAGGCCCTTGGGCAATCTATGCCACATGTCAGCGGGTACACATGGGAGATCGCTTGCAGACAGGAGACTAGAGTCAGAGCACAAAGGACGGGGCTCAAGGGGACTGGCAGTTTTATTCAGGGGGGAGTTGCAGCCCTCAATACATATAGCTCGCAGGGATGAGCAGGCTATGTACATGTGGGTCACATTGAGGGTAGAGACGGGCAGATCTTTGCTACTGTCCTCTGAGTATGTCAGAATATGCACCACCTAGAGGACAGTCCCCGTTTTCTATTTTAGATGATGACATATGGGAGTTCTCTAGGGATGGTGACATTATCATCCTGGGGGACTTCAATGCTAGGACTACCCATCACCACAGAGGAGATTCTGAGGGAGCGGGATGTTGCAGAGATGGGCCTATCTAGATTATCACAGGAGCATAGAACCCTCAGAATGGTAAGAATGGTAAGAACGGTAACTCTTCTACTTGATAGACATGGGGACTGCACATGGATTGGTCATTTTGAATGACCTGCAGATACTTCCCGCTACGTGAGGTTTTACATGCTTTCCACACAGACATGGAGCCAGCACAATGGATTATGTCATGGCACATCCGAGCTTTATCTCTAGTATACAGGACCTCACACTTGAACCCAGACGTATTGGTGTGACAGTAGATCATGCCCTTGTGTCGATGACCATCTCTTTCCAGTTTAGTGTAGCACACTGCCACAGGTAGCAGCCCCTACTCGCTACATCTTCACACGGGAGACGAACTCTATCTAAATAGACGGGATCTACAGACACCTGTGCACTGATGAGCAAGGGCGACCTTTGGAGGAGCTTACTACTATACTGACACAGATATTGCCTGGTTCATGGCACAGTTCAATAATTTCCATTTTTGTGTATAGTAGAAAGGTGTGTTCTATCATCGAGCATGTTGTTTTCTTATAAACTAGCAAGTTATCTGGATTTTGGTGCTGGTAAGTTGAAGCTATTCATGCCTAGCTTGCTATTAGATGTGTTGTTGCAGGACACAATGTGAATGTGGATTTGTGGCACACGTGGCTTTAAGTGAGAAAAATGTTGCACCATGGATTTTTGCCCATTTCTTTTGGTGAACCATGTGCATGCTTCAGAGCTTGAATTGCAACGTAGAATAGGGGGTGTAGTAGGCTTTTTCAAGATGCATTTCTACAAGGCCTCACCCACTCTTTATGACTGGCTTGTTATCTGATGTGTTGTTGGACACAATGTAAAGCTGGATTTTGTGGCACATGTGGCTTTTAGGTGAGAAATATGTTGCCTTTTAAAGGTATTTTCTACTGCTACTCCGTAATAGAAAGTGATAATGTCACCATCATTTATCGTTGTTTTCTTATGGTGAACCAGTGCAAGCTTTAGAGCTTGAAATGCAATAGAGAATGTGGGGTGTAGATGCTTATGTCAAGATGCGTTTCTTCTTTTACAGCTTCTTCCTTCTATTTTGTCTATGTAATTTTGCAAGTATATTTGATCATGATTCCACGTTGCTACAAAAAAGTCGTTTGGATAAGGCCATACGAGTATGTTTGACCATGATTTGATGTTGTTGCAAACAAGTCTATAGGATGAGGCCGTTAATCTCCAGTGCGTGAGGGATGTGAAAGTATCCACGTTCGACTTAATAATTAGAGAGAACAAAATCGATTTACTTGAGTATGGGAATATAGTTATCAAGCATCATGTAAAATGAACCAAAAATGAATAATTTGGCTGAGTTTATAACCAATTTATGGGAGTGTATTGATTATGTCCTGTGTTCTTCATGTCTTCACTAATAGAAGATAATGATCAAAGGGTGTCAGGTGCAGCGGAAGTGTAGGATTTAGCTCGGATCTAGTACTCCGCACAAACACAAGGGTTATTTTACTTCACTTGAAAGAGAAACTGAAACTGAAGACAATGAAGCGGACAGACACAAAAGGGAGAGAAAAGAGAGACGACGCGGTATGTCGGGTCCCAACCACCCTCAAGGGCCCCCTTGCTTTGTTCCCAGAGCAAGTACTTGCTTTATTACTTACACAAAAATGTTGATACAATGATGCTAAATACAAAGATGGTAATGAGTACTTGACGAGGATGCTTGATACTGCTGAGATACTAAAGGGTACTGCGGGTACTTGGTGCTTGGTACTGCGAGCTCTTGGTACTTGGTATTGCAGGTACTTGGGTGCTAAGGACACGGAGGACCTGATGATCCCTACGCTAAGCTAGGCAGGAGCCAAGCCAAAACGCAAGGGGTGCTAGATGCTGCGGTCTTGCGTCAACGACAACGACGACACGAGGGATGCTTGTACTGCGGTGCTGCGGAGGTGCTTGGTACTGGCAACGACGATGAGATTGTGGGCTGATCTGCTATCGCCGGGGATGGGGATGGCGATGGCCTGAAACTGAAAACGCTGAAGATGAAGATGGCTGAAATCTAAAAACGCTGGTGGTAATGCGGCAAGGACTGCAGCCGCCACGAGGCTATGCTGAAAAAGCTGAGGGCTGAAATCTGATGGCGATCATAGGGCTGAAAACGCTGATGGCTGCTGGAGAAAACGTTGGTTGATGGCTGCCCAAGCGTTGGTACTGCTGAGAGGCTCTTCTACTGCTCCTCTGCCTGACTCTGGTGCACAAAGGCCTGCATTTAAACTTCTTTAAGCCATTTGCCCTACCTACTTTTAATAAATGTCATGTCAAAGTCACTTAATAATAAATGACTTAAGTGATTGTTCATATGCCTATATGCTGAAGTGACTTAATTGTGCAAGTGAGGGTATGCAACTATGACCGGCCTAGACATGCACGTCCTGCTAAAGGCTCACAAAGGTGCCAGGCTAGGTCCTAAGCTAAGACCGACGCTAGACTGTAGCAGAAGCTCATCCACGTGGCGCAAGTGCAGTGCACACAATGACAAAGGGAGGGAGTTCAGATTTGCTCAAATGCAAGGTTCGTTGATGGAGAGCTTACTCCAGATGCATGTATAATAGAACACCAGCTACAGAAATACACTCATAAGGACATCCTAGGGATTGAATTTGTAGCCAGATTCATTAGGGATTCGGCATTCATAAGCATAGCAATGGTGCAGTAAGTGGAAATTGGTCAACTGGAAAGCCCCAACTGGCGTAGATACTGAAAGAACCAAGGATTACGATAATGGTTTGTTGCATGATAGGATCACATAGTACAAGACTCTGACTTTTGGGCTCTTTGGGCTCAAAAATGATACATGGTGCTTTGATTAGGACAAGGATCCTACAAGATGTGTGATCAGATCCCATTGTGTTGTACAAGTCATCTTCTTTGAGAGTGTTTTGAATGCTGGGCATTGTATACGTTGAATTTAGGATAAAGGGTTTTATATATCATGGAGAAAATTGCCAGTTGAATGAAATACTTCAAAATTGATAACTTTTTTGAGGTTTTGTATGATGTACTAGTGCAAAATCTTAAAGACCCGCTTTCTTTGATGGATTTTGAAGGTGTTTGTATGCATTTGATGTTTGAATGGCATAATAGAGAAACAGAGGCAAATTAGAGTACCGTTAAGATGGTGAAGAAGGCCATTGATAGGATGAGGACTAGGAGAGCATATGATCAGCATTTTATACATGCCAAGGATCTGCTCGCACAGCTTCTAGCAGTGATGTTCAACCGTGCCATGTGTGAGGGCCTGCCTGATACTTGGAGTTTATCTACTATTGTACCTATCTTCAAGTCAGGGGACGGTATGGAGCTTGGGAATTATCGCACTATCATGATTGCACACACATTGGCACAATTGTGCGCATCCATTCTTGAGCAGCAGCTGAGTAGATAGGCAGAGAGGGAGGGTATACGCGAAGCCAGGCAGGTAAGGTTCACGAGAGGTTTTTCTACTCTTAACCACATTCTGACACTCAGAGCCATTATTGAGGAGGGCAGATCACATGGGAGACAGATCTATTGTAGCTTTGTGGACTTCCGCAAAGCATTTGACACAATGCCCAGAGCTAGATAGATGCGCAAACTATAGGAGATGGGAGATGGGAGACAGGAGTCTGGAGTACCCACAAAGCAGATTTGGGGGATCTTGGCATTATACAAGTCACTAGTGGGGCATGTACGCACTCCAGAGGGGCTATCTACACTAGTTAACTTCACTATCGGAGTGAAGCAAGGCTACCCACTCTCTCCTACTCTATTTGGTATGTATGTGGATGAGGTTTATGACTATATTGAGAGAGATGGTGATAGAGGTGCACAGCTGGCAAGGACATGGATTCCACTATTGTTATATGCTAGTGATATTGTGTTGATCTCCGACTCTCCGGAGGGGATGCAGTGTCGCTTTGATACTTTGCATAGGTTTGCCCACGACAATGGTTTGTCTGTCAACCTTGGTAAAACCAAGGTTATGGTGTTTAACACCACCCCACTGTAACAAACTTGGACACCCCAAGTCAAGATTCTATCGCGACACAGCAAAGATTCACTTCAAACTTATTCACAATTCACAATAAAGTCGACACGGCACAGCGTAGTTCTGTGCCAAGAGGTATTGGCCCCAAAGACTAGCGCCCCTTTCGGAATTTATTTTTATGTTAATCTTTGAGCAAAGTACAATGAGCCCGCAGGTGCTCACTCTCAGACTCTGCATCCAAATGCCCTAAGAAGTAAGGCCCTTGGGCGTATTTATTCTTACAAGGGATGCCCAAAAGCAGAGCCCCAAAAGCTTTCAAACTCAAAAGCAATTGATCTCCAAACGCTTAAACTTAAAAGCAAAAGTTCCAAAAGCAACTAGTTCCCAAAATCTACCAAAAGCAGTCAGCACAAATTAAGGAAATTCCGTAAAGCTGCCACATCAGCATGTCAGCACGAATAGCGGGCGTCCATACAACTGCCACGTCATCAACCAGCCACGTCAACCTGTCGGCACCTTTTCCCAGGCATCTGCCATGTCAACAATTGTGAGTGTTTGTCTGGGCCTGCCACATCACCAGTTTGTGACATACCCCCGAATTGCAATCACCCTCGATGACGCCTACAAAACAGACAGAGGCCATAAACTATCTTAGGAGACACTGACTGTTAGTATCGACCACTAGACACAACACATCTAGCACTTATACAAATCGACAGTCACATCACCGGACATCACACGACATCACCGGACATCACACGACATCACTTGACATCACATGACAAATCATAGACAAATTCATTCCAAATCTCAGACCATGATTAATCGGCAACGTATTTAGTAATCGCATCTAGATCCATTCCGGACCTCACGGATGCCCAATTAACTAATCCTTATTGCAATCATGTCTATAGAGATTTATGAGACTGAAATGCTACAGTCATTTCGTCTTTCAATTCCTGCACTCAAACAAGTCAAGTACAAATTAATCAGTTTCATTTTCAGGAATTCCTGTCGAAAAGTCGTTCAGCAAAATACTCGTCAGTCCATTAGTATCCCTGAAACCCAAAGGGGACATCAGTGACTTTATTGCAAATCGAGATAATCCGTTGACAAAGCAGCGGAGTAACTCCCCTCTTGTGCAAACCCGATGCACTAGATTCACCCTTGCTAAAATCAGGGTTCTATTGGAGTAGACTATGCTAAACCAAATGCTTCAAGGTAAAGTTCCAAAATCTAAGGAGTATCTGCTAGGTCCTCCTCCTCCATCCACTTCGCATCCAATGCACGATGGTTCTTGAACTTAACCAAGAACCGCCTAATCACTTCGGGTTGCTCATCTGGCTCCCCATCATCGGGCACATCGCCTTTAAAAGGCTTCAATAGATTCACATGAAAAGCATTGTGAATCTTCCAAGTATCGGGCAGCTCCAGATTAAAAGAGACATCATTTATCTTTTCTTTTATCTGGAAAGGGCCATAGTACCTCATGTTAAGCTTTGGAAAAAGCCGCTTCTTTCCCTTTTTCTTTCTTAGGCGTGCCTTCTCAAAACGTAAAGAGCACCCAATCGTCTTCCTTTAATTTCAAATCGCGACGGTGTCGATCTTCTGCCTTCTTGTGTCGTTCTTGAGATTTCGCTAAAGCCTCTTGGACCTTGGCAAATGCAATGTCCAAGTCCCTCGTATACTGGTCAGCTTCAAAAATCTTATCTTTCGTCCTAAGGGTGGAACCTTCGGAGCACCCTCAATGATCTCAAATGGCGCCTTCTTCATCGAAGAGTGGATCGTGTTGTTGTAGGCAAATTCCACCAAGCAAAAAAAATTCCCATTGACTCTTCTGATCAGAAATGTAAGACTTCAATAAATCCAATACAACTGAATTTGCAATCTCAGATTGCCCATCTGTCTACAGGTGGAAAGATGATAAGAACTGCAACCATGTGCCAATGTTCTCCCAAATAGCCCTCCAAAACAAACTCGTCAATCGGGGATCTCTGTTGGAGACTATTGTCTCAAGCATGCCATGTAGTCTCAAAATCAGTGCAATGAACAGTCTCGCTAAATGATCCGGCTTGACTGTTTTCTTCACTGGAATGAAGTGAGCTTGCTTGCTAAATCTGTCGATGACAATCTAAATGCTATCATGCCCACTCTATGTCTTCGGGAGATCAAAAATAAAATCCATAGCAATACTTTCCCAGTGGCGGGTGAGAATGGGTAAAGGCTGTAACAATCCCTATGCTTTATGCCTGTCAAACTTGACCATTTGGCATACCAAGCAACTACATACAAAGGCATCCACATCTTTCTTGAGTCTCGGCCAAAAGAAGTAACACTCCACACCTTTCAAGGTGGTGTCGATGTAGTGGTGACCCGTAAAAGGTGGACAATGGCACTCAATCAAAACCTTTTCCCTCAACGGCTGTGTAACGCACAACATCGTTTTCTTTATCAAGTAGCCATCTCGTATGGAATATCCCACTACTACCTCCCCATTCTATATTCGAGTGAATAGATCGGGAAAAATCTGGATCTGTGGCGTATTGATCAACCATGACCTCGAAGCTTCTATAATGAATCGCGGAAATAGCCAGAATGAGCGGCTTTCGAGACAAAGCATCTGCCACCAAGTTCTTATGTCCTTGAACATGGACAATCTAAAAGTGAAACTGTGACAAGATGTTAGCCCACCGCATCTGCTTTTCCGAAAGCTGCTTCTGTGACAAGAAGTAGCGTAAACTTTGATGATCGGTGAAGACCATGAAATCGGCTCCAAGTAGGTAATGTTGCCACTGAGTAAGAGCATGGATCACTGCCAAAAGCTCTTTCTCATAAATCTATGTTGTCAATTATGGCCTTGAAAATGATCGGCTTTCATAGGCAATCACATGGCCTTCTTGCGTTAAGACCGTTCCCAGACTACAACCACAAGCATCACAATATACTTCGAATGTCTTTTGCAAGTCCAGCAAAGCCAACACTCGTCCAGTAGTCAATTTCTCTTTCAGTGTCTGAAAGGCAGTCACCTCTGTGGGTCCCCACAAGAAAGGGACTCCTTTCTAAGTCGGAATGTACAAAGGGGAATCCACCTCTGCAAACTTTCCAATGAACCGCCAGTAGTAAGAACACAAGCCGAAGAAGCTTCCAGCTCCATGAACATTCTTCAAATCTGGCCTATCAAAAATAGTCTCAATCTTATCCTATGTCTGGGGAATGCTATGATCTACCATCTCATTCCCTTTATCCTTTCTTTCCTTGTGCCCTGGGACCTACGGGTAGCGTTTCGCTTCCCCAGTCCATTGGCACGTCAGAGTCAATCATCAGAACCCTAAGACGCACTATCATCTGATTCCACTTTTTCTCTAGAATCCTTTGATGAACTTGCATCTGGTTCCCTTAGTTCGTCGGAACCCTCTGATTCTCCAGAATCCTATGATGAGCTATCATCTGGTTCCCTTGATTCATTCTCTTCACTGGTAGACTCTTGCCTTTCTGTGGTGGATACTATCTTGCCCTTCGCATAAGTCAATGAGCCGGCATGCATTCCAAATCGTTGCTCAGTCATGTCACATACGTCTCTGAACGGAGTCAGATTTCTGGTTTAAAGCATAGTCTTGAATCGCTTTAGCAAACCACAGCAAAACCACTCAATCTGATCTTTCAAAGTAATCTTCCGAAACGAAGACGCTGGCAAACAAGTATCCCAAAATCTTTGGCAATAGTCATCCAATGTATCTTTCTCAGTCATTTTCAATTGATGCAAAGTCGTGATGACATTCATCCACACAGTTCCTTTGAAGTAATATGCCGCCTGTCGCTCCCTGAAATGTTCTGAGAGCCACTCTCCAAAGAAGGCAACGTCAAACTGTATATGGTGGGGTCTATCTGTAGCCTTTCTACTAAGACGATGTGTCTCTAAGGAATGTATCTCACGCAAGAAAAACTTGCTCTTTTTTTTCACATTTATAAGCAATTTATGCTTCCTCAATGTCTAGAAAACCCACAAATAATTGGTATTCTGTGAAAATCCAAAAAGTCGTCCTGAAAGCTGTCTTGTAGACATCTCCAAGAGCAATACAGTTCTGATAGTAATCACTCTTCATATCAATTCAATAAGTAGAATTTTGAAGTCTGTCGAGTATATCATCGATCCTCGTAATGTAGAAATCTGTTATGGTTCATTGTTTCTTTATCTTGGTCTATAAAGTGGCCAGATGAGTGGTGTATTACCACGAATCAATCATATGATCTTCACGATGTAAAGGAGATAACTCGCTTTGTATGCCTTCAAAGAAACAGTGTTAGGTGCAGCAGAATAAATGTTTGCGCTTTGCTCAAGATGAGTGCTCCGAACTGTGCTCAAGGGTTCCTTTTGTTCTTATGGAAGGTGGAGCCTTCCGTTCTTAATGAGAGAATGCTATGATCACAAACAAAGTGAATGGACACTTTGCGTGCAAATGTATGAGACCGAGAGATAGAGAGAGAAGAGAGATACGACACCAGAGACATAAAACCCTCCTCCGAAGGCCCCACTCTCCTCGGCGAGAGTGGTCTACTTATGATTGCACAATCTGGTACAATGGGAATGCATGTGACTGATGCAACTCTAGGCTATGTCGACGATGACGATGGTGATGACGAAGTCGACCTAAGGGCTGGAATCTGCAATCTTTCTACTGCTGTCCAAAAACGCTATGGGCTGAAATCCGCTATTGATCCAAAAACGCTGATTTGGTGGGCTGTTTCTGTGGGTCTTTGTCGCTAAAAATCTGCAGGTTTAGAGCTGAAAACTGAGGTTTCTTTAGGCTGAAAGCTGATGGTCTTTTCGGGGCTGAATCTACTACTTCTTTGGGGCTGCTCTTGCGGTTCTTTATCTGCTGCTGAAATCCACAAACGCTTGTGTAGCTGATGATCAAAAACGCTAGCAGTTGTTGGTCCTTGCAAAAACGCTAGCTGCTGGTTTCTGTTGGCGATGCAGATCTGATGCAAAAACGCCAGGCTGGGGATGCAGTTGCAAAAACGCCAGGAGAGGGAAGGGGCTATGGCGGTGGTTCTTCTAGCTTGGTGGGGGAAACCGCCAAGGTCTTGATGAGAAGTTGCCTGCTGAGCTTGGCTCCTGTTGCCTCTTCTGCCAGAAAGTGCTAGCTTTGGTTTGCTTATATATTATCTTAGCAAAATTGCCCTACCTACTTTCCAACAAAAGTCACTTAATAAATAAGTGAAAAATGTCAAAAATAGAAAAAATAGGTCTATGCACTGTGAAAATGCTACTGAAGGAATCTGATGGATTCTTCTGGGAATACTGATGATCATGCTGTGTGCAACCAGAGGATATGCATCTACACTAAGTGACTGGGCATGCACGGTCTACGAATAAACTCACAAAAGTGCCAGATCACTTCTAAATCTAAACTGACTGGACTGACTGAACCCTGATCATGCTGTAGCTTGTCCACGGATACATAGGGCTAGATGTGTCACGTGACATCCCCTCCTTTTCAAAGTGAGGTACTGGTACCGAACTGTATAGCGTCGAGGGAGATCGCCAACAACATTCGGAATCCTGGAAGGACTCTTAGTCGGCCCACTCTGATGTGTGGGTCATGCAGTACTTGAACTTCATAAAGGTCTGCAATGCTTGCTTCTTTGGACCGCGCCGAAGGCAACACAAAGTCTTTTGTGGATCCTTCGATGCTTCAACTTCGTCTAGAGTCATGCTTCTTTCTTCTTCAAGAATCTCCACAGCTGAAAATTCCTGAAACCACTTCCAACACAAAACCATGAACATATCTATTCCATGTAAAGTGAGTGGAAAAAATCTTGTCTTCCTCAAAGACTGTGTTTACAATGTAGATGAGCATAGAGACGGAGTCACAAACCGTTCATCAAACACATGCAAACAATGAGATCGAATCTTTCTCTTTTGATCTAGAGCAATCAACTGTGGCAATTCACAACGGAAATGCCCATGCTTGGTGCTCATTCTTTCATGTGCTCGTTTTACGAATGTGTCATGCCAAGAAAGAGACATGGAATGTGACTTCCTTGAATGCATACTTTTTAGCTTTTCATGAAAAATTGACATACATTCGTGCTCATTCATGAGTGAAACGTGCTCAACGTGCAATATGTCATGCCTAGGAAAAGGGATCACATAAAGGTGCTGACTAGAATACAGGAAACCATCACGAATGAAACACTCGAACAATGTGTGCGTATCAATCATGCGAACACATAATACTTCCTGTGATGGTTCTTTGGACCTAGGCTCGAGAGCCAAGATCGGTTCTTCCTGAGGGGTCGAATCTTCCTGTGGGGGTTCTGTGGACCTCGACTCAAGAGTCAAGATCGGCTCTTCGTGATTGATCGAATCTGCAACGAGGTTAGCTTCGCTAGAAAAAGCATCAACTAACTCATCAACCTTGTGAACAATCACGTCTTCTTCATGCAACTCATCATGCTTGCGAGAAATCACATCTTGATCATGCAAATCATCATGCTTGTCATTGTCATCCAAATCCTCATGCTCATCATTATCATTCAAATCATCATGCTTATCATCATGCAAATCATTGTCATTCAAATCATCATGCAAATCATGTGTGGCTTGCTTTGGAGAAGAAGAGACTGAGAGAGTCTCCGTCTCCTGAATCTCTTGCATCTGTGCCGGCACGTGAGAAAAGAGTCGCAAGAACTCCTGCATGTGTCGGTCTCTCTGTTCTTGTCTTGCCTTTCTTTCTACTTCTCTTTCTGCTTTGTCTTCTGCGTGCCTGCGATTCATTTCTGCTACTCTTTCTGCATTTCTTGCTTCGCGTTCTAAATTTTGTTCCAGAAACGTCAGCTCCAACTCCTCCATTGGAGTTAGTGCAATCTTTGTCGTAGATGGAAAAGGGGGAGGGTCAGAAAAACCTCCTGGTGGGGAAAATTCTTCTTCGCCTCTCTCATGCTCATCACCTCTAAGCGAAGTATCCATTCCGCTTCGAGTGATAACCACTCTGAAGTCCTGGGTTCTTGTGGATTCTTGTGGTCTTGGGTTCTTAAGTTCACGAGGAACTTGGGGTTCTTGCGGGTCTTAAGTTCTTGAGGTTCTTGAGGTTTTCTTTCGCTTGCAAACCCCGTTTCAGAAGGATCTTCTCTTCACCCGAGTTCTACTCACACCAAGGTTGCTTTTTCCCACCTCACGTCAATTGGCCGGCCGCTAAGTGCACGGTCCGCTCTCAATGAGTGAAAAGAGACACAAGGGGAGGCTGGACAAGCCCTTCTTTCCTGGGATTCCTGTCACTCTTCAAAAACATGATTAGGAATCGACACGCCCAAGTTAACTTGGGTTCGTGCGACCACAAGAAGCAAAAAAAAAAAATCTTTGGTTCTTGTGGTTCTTTCCTTGAGTAATACAGAACACTGCCAAAGCTCTGATACCAATGTTAGGTGCAGCGGAATGAATGTTTGCGCTTTGCTCAAGATGAGTGCTCCGAACTGTGCTTAAGGGTTCCTTTTGTTCTTATGGAAGGTGGAGCCTTCCGTTCTTAATGAGAGAATGCTATGATCAAAAACAAAGTGAATGGACATTGTGCGTGCAAATGTATGAGGCTGAGAGATAGAGAGAGAAGAGAGATACGACACCAGAGACGACGTAAAACCCTCCTCCGAAGGCCCCACTCTCGTCGGCGAGAGTGGTCTACTTATGATTGCACAATCTGGTACAATGGAAATGCATGTGACTGATACAAGTCTAGGCTATGTCGACGATGACGACGGTGATGACGAAGTCGACCTAAGGGCTGGAATCTGCAATCTTCTACTGCTGTCCAAAAACGCTATGGGCTGAAATCTGCTATTGATCCAAAAACGCTGATTTGGGGGGCTATTTCTGTGGGTCTTTGTCGCTGAAAATCTGCAGGTTTAGGGCTGAAAACTGAGGTTTCTTTAGGCTGAAAACTGATGGTCTTTCCGGGGCTGAATCTGCTACTTCTTTGGGGTTGCTCTTGCGGTTCTTTATTTGCTGCTGAAATCCAAAAACGCTAGTGTAGCTGATGATCAAAAACGCTAGCACTTGTTGGTCCTTGCAAAAACGCTAGGTGCTGCCTTGCAAAAACACTAGGTGCTGGTTTCTGTTGGCGATGCAGATCTGATGCAAAAACGCCAGGCTCGGGATGCAATTGCAAAAACGCTAGGAGAGGAAGGGGCTATGGCAGTGGTTCTTCTAGCTTGGTGGGGGAAACCGCCGAGGTCTTGATGAGAAGTTGCCTGCTGAGCTTGGCTCCTGTTGCCTCTTTTGCCAGAAAGTGCTAGCTCTGGTTTGCTTATATATTATCTTAGCAAAATTGCCCTACCTACTTTCCAACAAAAGTCACTTAATAAATAAGTGAAAAATGTCAAAAATAGAAAAAATAGGTCTATGCACTGTGAAAATGCTACTGAAGGAATCTGATGGATTCTTATGGGAATACTGATGATCATGCTGTGTGCAACCAGAGGATATGCATCTACACTAAGTGACTGGGCATGCACGGTCTACGAATAGACTCACAAAAGTGTCAGATCACTTCTAAATCTAGACTGACTGGACTGACTGAACCTGATCATGTTGTAGCTTGTCCACGGACACATAGGGCTGGACGTGTCACGTGACAAACAGTCAGCCTCTATTGCAAAACTATCTTGTCATTTCTTTTCGAGGTCAAACATATTAGACCTTCATTCATCATTCAGTTCTCTCAAGAAAAATCGAGTAAAGAAACTAAATTTCATCAAGTACAATCTCTATGCCCTTCATTTGCCAAAGT
This sequence comes from Adiantum capillus-veneris, assembly GCF_014529385.1. Classification (NCBI taxonomy): domain Eukaryota; kingdom Viridiplantae; phylum Streptophyta; class Polypodiopsida; order Polypodiales; family Pteridaceae; genus Adiantum; species Adiantum capillus-veneris. The sequence continues at coordinate 67,235,743 of NC_140936.1, forward strand.
CGCTTTCTCAGCTCGATAGTCAACCAGAGCGTTGTTCTTGTGGTACCAAGGGATTTCTAGGAGGACGTCACAATCTTCCAAGGGAATTACGTAGAAGTCCTCGTGCCCTAAATACCCCTGGAATTGCAAACAAAGTTTGCCAATGATCGGTGTAATGGCAACATCCCGTCCAGGTGCCGCTAGAACTGCCTCCGCCTGTGGCCTCAGCCTGTGGGGCGTAATTCCAAGTCGAGCCGCCAATTTAAGAAGTTGGCCTTGGCTCCTCCATCAAAGAAAAATGAGAGCTTTCACTTTGCCCCAAGGCCGGCAAAGTTTTGTACTTCCGTTTATCTGATTCGGTTCGGGCCCCACTCAATGTGGAGCCAGTCCTGCTTTCATCTTTTCTTTTCTTCCGCACTCGGCTGCTGCTCTGCAACTCTCAAGTTTATCTTCTAGTGGTCCTTTGAGTTCTGGTCCATCTCTTTCTACGTGTACAGGTTCCGCTTTTCTGCACTCATCTGTTCTTTCAGCTTTCCTCCTTACCGCAGAGGAGAAGCAATGGCTACATGCCATCTTGAGTAAATCTTATCAATCGGGTAATTCTTCAGATGTCTCGCTAATCTCAAGTCCCTGGAGTACTTAATCAATCTGTTCGCACATATGCCAATCTGTAGTTGATGTTTATACTCCATTCTGGTATATTTGTCCATCGAAAAAAATATTGAGCTTCATTCTTTTCTTCAGTTCCCGCACCAGATTTTCAACTTTTCTTTGCCTTCCCACTGAGATTCTTCACGAGAACCCATGTGTAATCTGGGATTCTTTATGGCTTTATGCCCTATAAGACAGAGCGATGAAGATGGGAGCGCGCCCGACGCACGGTGTATGAAGGGTGGGAGTGGCTAATAAGTCCGGGGTCGGGACGCGAAGATTCTTTCACAAGTCTGCGTGCCAAGTTCATGATTCTACCGCGACACAGCAGAGATTCACCTCAAACTTATTCACAATTCAGAATTAAGTCGACACGGCCCGGCGTAGTTCCGTGCCAAGAGGTATTGGCCCCAAAGACTCGCGCCCCTTTCGGTATTTATTTTTATATTACCCTTTGAGCAAAGTAAAATGAGTCCGCAGGTGCTCACTGTCAGACTTTGCGTCCAGATGCCCTGAGAAGTGAGACCCTTGGGCGTATTTATTCTTACAAGGGATGCCGAAAAGCAGAGCCCCAAAAGCTTTCAAACTCAAAAGCAATTGATCTCCAAAAGCTTTAAACTTAAAAGCATAGGTTCCAAAAGCAACTAGTTCCCAATGTCTGCCAAAAGCAGTCTGCGCAAATTATGAAAATTCCGTACAGCTGCCACGTCAGCATGTCAGCGCGAATTGCGGGCGTCCATACAGCTACCACATCATCATCCAACCACGTCATCGGCCAGCCACGTCACCCTCTCCCGGGTATCTACCATGTCAACAGTTGTGTGTGTTTATCTGGGGGCCTGCCACGTCACCAGTTTGTGACACCACACTGGATAAAAAGATCAACACTCGCATTCACATAAGGCGCCCCAACAAAGGAGGACGGCCAGCTCGGAGTGGGCGGCCGGACAATGCAGAGAAAATGCATATGCAAAGGGTGGCCAGCCCGGAGGCACACTAGCCGTACATGTATGCCCTAGACCTATGAAGCAGCACAATGGTGTAAATCTAACACCCCCTCTCAGCACCTGATGCTAAACAAACCGCATGAAGCCGAAGATGTGAGGCAAATGATGAAGATGTCTGTTGCGATGTCTGCAGCAATCTGGGGTGTCCCAACCTCCGAGAAATCTCCATGGTAAAGTGTCGTCTCAGGATGCCTGATCTCCCACATCTCGCGGGTAAACTCTCCAAGAGAGTCTAAAGCACTAAAGTCCCACATCCGTCTGTAGATCCAAGCAATGAACTTGTCCAAGAAGAGATCCAAAATCCTCTCCCAAAGTCCATGTAGATGCTCCTGTGTAAGCAAGTGATCTCACGTGTCAAGGTCAAGTGGTAAGTGTCTGTCCAACCAAGATGGTGGTGTCTTCTCTGAGAATGTCCAAATCCCATATACCATGAGCATGGCCATATCTCGTGTGAACTCCTCTGATGACTGCATAGGTGTGTCCATAGCAAACCACAAGTCACCACCCCCTCTGGAGCGCGCAACCGCCGAATGATGGCTGGAATGAATGGATCTCCCAAGGATCGTACGCCCATAGATGATCAAGCCAATGTCGAAGATACCATGTACTGCAACAGTCACTGAGAGACCACATGGACCACCACCGGATGGTGTCCTGGCAGGAGGTAACTTCATTCTCTGTCAAAAACCCAAACCATGTGTCTGCTGTCCACCCAACAACGCAATTGCAAGGTGATGAAAAAGCTACTATCCAGCGAATTTCAGCGTGTTCGTACGCTCCCGGCAAGGTCCGGAGCAGTGCAGAGGGTCTGGGGAGGATAGTAATCCCTGGCACAACCCCAAGTGGGCTCGAAACAGAGAAAACAGCAAGTGTATATGGCTGTAAAAGCATGTGGATGAAGAGGATCATAGCCGGCAAGGCACCAGATGCGAACGGGTTGGATGGGAGCTCCCCCTCTCAACCACAAACGCATCGGTCCTGAAAACGCAGGTGTGCCAAAAACGAAAGTGCTGGCTGAAAAACGCATGTGGTAGGGGGCAATTCCGGCAATGAAAAGCCTAGAAATGGCCAGCGCTAGCTGCAAATCTGGTGATCGCCATGTTGATAGCAAAAAATGCAAGTGAATCTCCGCGATGAAAACTCCCCAAATTTTTCATCGCTTGCCTGGCTTTTGCAAAACGCTGGCAGATTTTTGCTCCATTTGCAGAAACGCTGGCTGTCGAAGAAAACACTGGCTGTCTGATCCCTTGGGAGGAAAACCTCATGCTGATGGTGAAGGGCTAGTCCCATGGAGAGACTAAAGCTTCTGATACCATGTGAGACCTGAGCTTTGATACCATGTGAGAGTGTGCGTGTGCGGAAGCGTGAGAGGAGAGGAGAGAGGAAGACACAAGACAAAACGCTAGATGTGAGAGGAGGGGGCAATCAGCCCCCCCATGACTACCATCAACCACAAGACCAGTACAAGGTAGGATCCGTACGTACGTACGGATCCGTACGGTACCGTCCGTCCGTACAGTACGGTACGGTGCCATACGGATCCATACTGTACCCAAAAAAAAAAAAACGAATTTCCCCTTCGCGTTTTCGGATTTAATTTCGCCTCTGTTTTGGGGGTTTGGCCGCTTGGTTATTGAGACAGAGTGAGTTTGGGCGCCTGTTTATTGCAAACTATTGACTACAGAGTACTACAGAGAGAGTTTGGGCGCCTGTTTATTGCAGACAGAGCTCTGCAAACTCACCTGCAGAGCAACCTTGTGCGCGGTAAAGGTAAGTGCTCGTCCTCGCGAGTCTCTCCCGTCTCCCTCGCGCATACCTTGTGTGTTTGCGTGAGAGGAGAGGAGAGAGGAAGACACAAGACAAAACACTAGATGTGAGAGGAGGGGGCAATCAGCCCCCCCATGACTACCATCAACCACAAGACCAGTACAAGGTAGGATCCGTACGTACGTACGGATCCGTACGGTACCGTCCGTCCGTACAGTACGGTACGGTGCCATACGGATCCATACTGTACCCAAAAAAAAAAAAACGAATTTCCCCTTCGTGTTTTCGGATTTAATTTCGCCTCTGTTTTGGGGGTTTGGCCGCTTGGTTATTGAGACAGAGTGAGTTTGGGCGCCTGTTTATTGCAAACTATTGACTACAGAGTACTACAGAGAGAGTTTGGGCGCCTGTTTATTGCAGACAGAGCTCTGCAAACTCACCTGCAGAGCAACCTTGTGCGCGGTAAAGGTAAGTGCTCGTCCTCGCGAGTCTCTCCCGTCTCCCTCGCGCATACCTTGTGTGTTTCTCGCGATAGCATCAATGTTTTTGTTCACCAATCTGTAGGAACACCATGCCTCGCAAACCCAACCCAGTCAGGAGCGCACACACCACTGTCATTGCCTTGGATAGTAGAACAGTGAGCTAATATCCTAGAAGTGATACTTATAAATTTATTATCAAGTACGGTCCGTATTGTAGGTTTTTGACGTTTTGGAAAAAAACCTTACGAATTTTACGTACCTTACCACTCAATCCATTCGGTACTACGTACAGTACGTACCGAACACGTACCGTACCTTACGTACCTTTCCACCTTGGACCAGTACAACGTGTCAGGCTGACTGACTGTGGGTAACCCCATGGCCCCTCACATAGGTACCCAAGGGGGAGGTAGGGCAATGCATAAAGAAACCACACGACCCAGCATACAAAAATATAGGATGGGTGGCCGGCCCGGAATGGGTGGCCAAACAATGCAGAGAAAATGCATATGAAAAGGGTGGCCAGCTCGGAGGCACACTAGCCGTACATGTATGCCCTAGACCTGTGAAGCAGCAGATTGGTGTAAATCTAGCATTCTCCCTCTATCTCTACGCTTCCGCATCATCGACTTTGACAGCCCCTCCCTCAAGGACTAACCGGTGAATATGGTCATTGATGCGGCAAGGACGCTACACCTTGGTCTCCAACATTTATTATATTCCTCATCATTGTATAGCCCACTTGCGAAGGGGGGAAGGGTGTAAAGACGCTCTGAGTCTCAATCGGCCGAGCAAACCATGGAGAGATGGCGGAACAGGCAGGATGTGGTGGTATCGATAGGTGAACAATGGGCATGGGCGGATTTAGCAATGGCAAGGTGGGGGAAGTGGGTGAGCAGAGGCAACGAAAGGTGGCACGGTGGGGTTGAGGAGATGCACAGCAAGTCTCGCTGCACAAGACAAGGTCTGGCGCACAGGGCAGCAACCACATGACCACATGTGGAAGGGCAACGCGACATGCATATGAGCAGATCCTGTCAGGATTAGGGCTACAACGACAGCAAGTACTCTCACGGCACTCAATTCAAGACACATAGCTCTCTCTCTCTCTCTCTCTCTCTCTCTCTCTCTCTCTCTCTCTCTCTCTCTCTCTCTCTCTCTCTCTCACATACTGTGAGGCTTGTGACCCTTTGCATTACATAAAATCAACCAAAGGTCCATATACAAGAAATATGGAAGAACTTTGAAAGATATGCAATGAGATCATGGGGACAAATATCCATACAGCCACAAAATACATCTCAAAGGATAAGATACTCAAATCATGAACGCTCTATCTGGCTGTAGGAAGCCTAAACACATCTCCCAAAAGCTCTCCACACCTCTAGCGGTGTAGCGAAGCCATAAAGGCCAATGCTAACTACCATAGTAGCAATGAAGTTTCGAAACATTACGCATGAGACGAATTTCAAAAGTTTCAAAACAGTTTCAACTAGTTATGAAACTCCACAATAGAAGTTTCGTCAAAATCTATGTGTGTCAAGCCATAAATGCGTACGCTTAGAGCTTACATTCATGACACACATAGACACAAATCGCCATTAAACGAGAAGGAGATTCAAAAACTCACCTTGAAGTTGAAAACTCTAGTCAAGGTAACATACAGGCAAGACCATGTGACTTAAAACACTAGTAGAAAGAATTCGTCTTTAAAATGCACAAGAGAAGTTTCGAAACATTAAAAACGTATCGTAGGTTTTTTTTATTGACGAAACGAGTTTCTTGGCAACTCGTATCAACTGTAACAACCTCCTGTAGCACCTCATTATTGCCAAGGGACAGCTACAACAAAAACATGTCGACACATAATTTCCTAACGCTCAGAATGTTGTGCAACATGGGTAATAACCAACAGTACGAAAAATTCGTTAGGATTGAATACAAATAGACGTATATTTCTACTTATGCATGATTGCATACATGTAAATGCATGTATACATAGATACATGCATGTATATAATATACAAATACATACATGCATGTATACATCATTTGTACATAACCCTAGATACATGCACATATGTGTATTTGTGTGTCTGTGTGTGTGTGTGTGTGTATACATAACAACCAGTACATATCATACGGTGTGGGAAGATTGGTAAATATGAGTTTGGAATCCAACCTTGCTCTCTAGAAATCTCCATGGACCACACGCAACGAAATAAGCTGGTAAAATCAAGGCTATCGAGACGTCTATCAATGATGTCAAACCTGTCAAATAATCAACCTCCCAACTAACTAAGTAAACTCATTATCCTCCTCTCATCCAATAGTGGCTACTAGTACCTAGGATTGAATCTCCAGAGAGTCCAAATGTTATTGAACTAGCCTATCCTAGAGCACCTGTCACGTGCGCACTTCACTTGCGCTACGTGGACATGCTTCTGCTACAGTCTAGCATGAGTCTTAGCTTAGGACCTAGCCTGACACCCTTGTGAGCCTCTAGCAGGACGTGCATGCCCAGGCAAGTCATAGTTGCATACCCTCTCTTGCACAGGACAGCATTTCAACATGTAGGCAATTTGCCACGTGAACCACCACTTAGAACCTTATTTTTTTAATAAGTCATTTTCAGCATTTTTTTAGCATGGTCATGGGGGCTGATTTGATCCTGCCCGACAGAGCCCTTAGCACCTACATAAGGAGCTCTATGGGCGCTTGTAGAAGGCACAAGCCGAAGGGAACGCGGGGCACCAAGCCGTGTCGCTAGAACTAGCAGACACCAAGCCTTTTCTCAGCATGACCAGCCTCTCCATAAGCGTTTTCAGCCCAGCATGATCATCTCTTTCAGCCAAGACAGCCATCATTTTCAGCTTTGAAGCCCCAACAGATTTCAGCCTTAGCCTAGTCATGGTTGCAGATCCTAGCCATCGACATCGCTAACAATCTCGGCATTCATCCATTAGCCTCGTCGTCGTCGACACAGTACCCCAGCACCTAGTACCCCTTGTGTTTGGCTTGGCACATGCCTAGCTCAGCATAGGGATCCTCAGTACCCACAAAACCCCTCAGTACCTTGTCGTCAACATCGTCGACAGAATCCCCCAATACCTCGTCGTCATCGTCATCGTCGTTGACATAGAACCCGTCAGTACCTCGTCATCGTCATCAACATAGAACCCATCATTACCTGGCCGTCGTCGTCATCGTCGTCGACACAGAACCCATCTGTACCGTAGTACCCCGCAATACCTCAGTATCTCAGTAGTACCCAGCATCAGTACCCATTACCATCAGCATCTCAGCAATTAGCATCATTGTATCAGCATTGTGCAAGAATAAAGAAAGTACTTACTCTGGCAACAGAGCAAGGGGACCCTTGAGGGTTTGGGACCTGACATTCGGTGTCGTCTTTTTTCTCTCTCTCTCTTGTGTCTCTCTCTTTCATGTAGTTCAGTTCAGTTCTTTCAAGGGTGAGCTAAAGTGTCCCTCGTGTTTGTGCGGAGTACTAGATCCGAGCTAAATCCTTAAACTTTTCCGCCACAAAAACATTGCTATCAGAGCCCTATGTGCGCTGCACCTGACATTGGTATCAAAGCTCTATGCGTGCTTCAGCTTCGTGAACTCAAGGGAAGAACTTAAAGAACCCAAGTAGAACCAAGAACTCAAAGAATCTCGCTCACTTTTTTTTTTCCTTGAAGAAGCTTCACGTCCCCCGGACTTATTAGCCTCTCAGCACCCTCAGTATCAAGCATCTAGTACCAATTCCCATCTTCATTGCCATGTCTTTGAAGGAAGATCGACATCGGATACATGAGAACCCAGATCTTGAGTACCAAGATCTCCTTGCCTCGTATGCAGATATGGGCGAGTTGGAGACAGGATCCCTAACCTCTTCTACATTTGCATTCGCATGTAGCATGCATCCACTTCCGTCGCCAAGCAACCCTTGGAAATACCTCCGAACACCCTTACCTTTCAGCTTCACCCGCAATGTTTCACGAGGACTATTCGAGTGGTAGTACTTGCTTGCAAGGCAGAGTCAGCACCAAGGTTGGTATTCTGCGACAGGAGTAAGGCTGCCTACTAGCAACTCATATGGTCGGTGTTTACATTGCAACAATACCTACATCCGCAGTATCCACCAGTTTAGAGGAGTTTTCATCGGTTTATGCATCCACAAGCATCAAAAGCATTCAGCATTAGAAGTACAGAAAGAATCCAAAGGTAGAAGTTCAACAATTGTGCTCACCTTTAAAAGGGGGGATGTCATGTGCGCACTTCACTTGCGTTACGTGGACATGCTTCTACTACAGTCTAGCATGAGTCTTAGCTTATGACCTAGCCTGGAACCCTGGTGAGCCTCTAACAGGACGTGCATGCCCAGGCAAGTCATAGTTGTATACCCTCTCTTGCACAGGACAGCATTTCAACATGTAGGCAATTTGCCGCATGGACCACCTCTTACCACCTTATTTTTTAATAAGTCATTTTCAGCATTTTTTTAGCATGGTCGTAGGGGCTGATTTGACCCTGCTCGACCCAGCCTTTAGCACCTATATAAGGAGCCCTATGGGCGCTTGGAGAAGGCAGAAGACGAAGGGAATACAGGGCACCAAGCCGTGCCGCGGGAACCAGCAAACACCCAACGTTTTCTCAACATGACCAGCCTCTCCATCAGTGTTTTCAGCCCAGCATGATCAACACTTTCAGCCAAGACAGTAGGCATTTTCAGCTTTGAAGCGCCAACAGACTTCAGCCTTAGCCTCATCATGGTTGCAGATCCGAGCCATCGACATCGCTAGCAGTCTCAGTATTCAGCCATAGACTCGTCGTCGTCGACATCGTCATCATCGTCATTGTCGTCGTCATCGTCGTCACAGTACCCCAACACCTAATACCCCTTGTGTTCGGCTTGGCTCGTATTAGCATCAGCATTTAGCATCATTGTATCAGCATTGTGCAAGAATAAAGAAAGTACTTACTCTGGCAACAAAGCAAGGGGGCCCTTGAGGGTTTGGGACCCAACATGTCGTCTTCTTTCTCTATCTCTCTTGTGTCTCTCTCTTTCATTTAGTTCAGTTTAATTCTTTCAAGTGAAGTAAAGTGTCCCTCGTGTTTGTGCAGACTCAAGTGCATACTCTACTGACTTGAATAGAGAACGTCACCGCAGTAACTCTGTAAGATGAAGCACCTCCAGGGCTAATTTGATGCACCTTTGGGTCCGTTTCGATGAGGGGTTGCTGATGGCCAACAAGGGGTAGATCTCGGGGTGATTTGTGCTCCCGATGTGGAGGAATAAAGGGTTGAAAGCTGGATGCAAAAATGCAGCAGATCTGTCGCAGGAAACAGGGCTGAAAACACAGCTGATGATGGATCAGTTGATGGGCAACTATGTGAGCACTCGATGCGGTGAGGGAATGGCTGGGGGAGAGGCTCAATGGCTGCAGTTTGTCCAAGGGGGCTGCAGGTGGGCTAGCGTTGGTAGATCCAAGCAGATTCCGGTGAGGAAAAGGGCTGAAAGCTGAAAACGCTGGGCTGATATGCTGATCCGGGCTGATGCACGCGATGTGAGGCCAAAAACACCACAACATGCAGATGCAAACGCTAGGCTAATCTCTGCTAGCACTCCAACTTATGAGAAAAACGCTAGGTTGAGGGTCTCCTTTATATTGCCTTTTTAGGTGAAGTTGGGAAATTTATGCCAGGTCGAAAAAATTGCAAATATGCGCACATGGGAATTTTCTAATGATAACTCACAGTTTTGTGACCCATTCAACGAAGAACGGATTGGACCGACGCGTTCCTCTAACCTAGACCTACATGCTCGTCATGTCAGATGCCCATCGAAGTGTAATAACATCTGTCAAAACGCTTGTACAATCCATTTACGCAAGAGGGTTCCAAAACTAGAAAACCTAATCTAATGGCCTTGTCTAGACATCCAAGTCCTGCGAACAGGCTGAACAAATTGCCGGTACTAATCCTTATAGGATTCTAGACATTCCTATCTAGAGATAGGTGGAGAATTGGCTCTAAAAGTCGATGAAGCATGTCCACGTGGCACACACAGCCATCTGCATGTGACAAACAAAAATCAAGTCCAAAACCTTTAGATTATTGAAAGGTGCAACGGAAGTGAACGTTGAACTTTGCTCAAGATGAGTGCTCCAAGTTGTGCTCAAGGGGTTCCTTTTACTTATGGAAGGGAGAGCCTTCCGTTCCTTTAGAGAAAGAGTGCAAATGATCACAAACAAGTGGGTAAACACTGAGCATGAAGGTACTGAGACTGAGAGATAAAGAGAGAAGAATACGACACCAAAATGTTGTCAAACCCTCCTCTCAAGGCCCCACTCTCTATGGTGAGAGCGGTCTACTATTGATTGCACCAATCTCTACAATGCAATGGACTTGCCGACGATGTCAACGACGATGAGGATGGCGACGAGACGGGCTGAAAACTGAAAACACTAAGGGCTAAAAACTGCAAATCTTGTATCTGCTGAATTCTGACTCTATGTGGGTGACGACGGCGATGACTACAATGCGACGACGACGCACTGAAAACGCAGATGCTGAAATCTGTGATTGGCGAGCTGAATCTGCAAACACTGGCTGATTTGACCGTGTGGCGAGGATCTGCTGCGGGAAGGTGAGATCTGCGAGGTTTGGGGGCTGCGGTATGGAATCTAAATGCTGAAAACTGAAAACACTGATAGAATCATGGGTTCTGTCGCCGGGAATCTGCAAACGCTAGATGTAGTCTGCAATTGCAAAAACACTGGGCTGATCTGTTGTTTGATGCAAAAACGCTAGGAAGTCTACTCTGATCTGCTGTCGCCAGGCATCATCTGCAACTGCAAAACGCTGGGCTGATCTGCAAATGCTGAAGACGCTGGTTGGTCTTTGGTGGCAGAAAGCGCTAGGTTACCTGTCGGGGGGTCTTGCTGAGAAGGTGCACTGTCGAACACTTGGTCCCTGCTGCCTCTTTTGCCAGATACTACTAGCACTAGGTTTTCTTATATATATCCTTAGCCAATTTACCCTACCCGGTTTCCAACAAAGTCACTTATTAATAATAAGTGGAAAATGGCTAAAATAGGGAAAATAGGTTCTGTGCACTATAAAATGCTCCTGATGATGTTGGTAATGCTGATGATCATGCTGTGTGCAACCAGAGGATATGCATCTACTCTAAGTGCCTGGACATGCACGGTCTGCGAACAGACTCACAAAAGTGCCAGAACACTTCCTAAGCTAACTGAACCCTTGGCATGAAGTAGCTTGTCCACATGCACATAGGGTTAGATGTGCACGTCACATCCCCTCCTTTTTAAAGTGAGGTATTGATACCGAACTGTATGGCATAGAGGGAGATCGCCAACAGCGTTTCGAATCCTAGAAAGGACTCTTCGCCGGCCCACTCTGATGCGTGGGTCATCCGATACTTGAACTTCATAAAGGTCTGCAATGCTTGCTTCTTTGGGCCGCGCCGAAAGCGACACAGTCATCTATGGCTCCTTTAATGCTTCAACTTCGTCTATAGTCATACGTCTACCTTCTTCAAGAATCTCCGAGGATGAAAATTCTTGAAACCACTTCCAACACAAAAACATGAGCATACCCATTCCATGTAAAGTAACTGGAAAAATTCTAATCTTCTTTAAAGACTATGCATGCAATGTAGATGAACATATAGACGGAGTGCCAATCCGTTCATCAAACACACGCAAACAATGGAATCGAAACTTGTCTTTCTGATCTGAATCTATCAATTGTGGCAAATCACAATGGAAATGCCGATGCTTGATGCTCAATCCTTCTAGTGCTCTTTCTGAGATTATGTCATGCCAAGGAAGAGACATGGAATGTGAATTCCTTGAATGCAAACATTTCATCTTTTCATGAGTAATCCGCATACATCCGTGCTCATTCATGAGTGAATCGTGTTCATCGTACCATACGGCATGCCTATGAAAAGGGATCACATAAGGACGGTGACTAAAATACAAGAAACCATCACCAATGGAACACTTGAACAATGCATCCCGACTAATCATGCACACACATAATACTTCTTGTGGGGTTCTTCGTGATTGATCGAATCTGCAATGAGGTTAGCTTCACTAGAAAAAGCATCAACTAAACCATCATCGTTGTGAACAATCATATCCTTATCATGCAAAACATGTGCGTCGTACTTTGGAGAAGACAAGACTGAGAGAGTCTCCTTCTCCTGATTCCTTTCAACCTTCGCCTACACATTAGAAACGAGAGATGAAGAATGCACAACTTCCTCCCCATGAATGATTATGCGAGAGTCACTTTTGGCATTGTAAGTAAAAGTATTGGCTGCCCAATCAATGAGAGGATTATGCTCACGAAACCATCAAATGCCCAAAATCATATCACATCCTGAAAGAGGAGATACTACAAATTTCCTACGGAAGGACGCTTGTTGAACAGTGAACAACACACCAAGGCACTCTCCTGTAATGAGAGAGTCCATACCGAGAGCGAAGCCTGACACCTCGAAAGGAGATGTCTTGCTAACCTCCAAGTAGGCTCTTTCGACAAGAGATGGACTTATCACATCATTCATAGTACCAGAATCAAACAAGACCACCATGTCTTGACCATTCACATGACCATAACACTTCATGAGAGACTCATCAATGGGAGAATGATGAGAAACTTGGGACACGCGAGTGTTATCATTTATGGCATTAACACAGAATGTGGGTTCTTTAGATACGCCAGATTCAATCTTAGGACAAGTTCTTTTTATGTGACCCTTGATGTGACAATGATAACATCGACCTTCCTCAGAATAAATGTTTTGTTCTTCTAACGTGATGTATCCTCCTAAAATTCCTTGTTCTGCCTTTTCATCTGGAGTGAGCTTAGGTTTAGCAATTGTGTTTGCTTTACCCTTAGGTTCATTTCGAGAGTTCTTTTCTGAGAGACTAGAGGAAGATTGGTTAGAAGAGTTACCATTCTTACCGTTCTAAGGATTCTGAGGAGTTTGAATGGTACCTTGAGAAGTCTTGTTCTTCTTAGGCTTTCCCTTATTGTGCTTCATCTCCTGTGCGAGAGCAATCATTGCCGCCTTGTTGAGATCGATTGGATCGAGTACTTCGACATCATACTTGATATACTCATCTAATTCATAAAGGAAGGCCTCCTTACGCTCATCATCCGATTTGCGTAATTGAGTGCCAAGCTGTAAAACACGATTAGAGAAAGACATAACTCGCATACCATTTTGCTTGAGACTGCACCAATCGTCTTTCAACCGTGCTAGGAACACAGTACTGTGGTGGCATAAACCGCGCCTTGAGCTTGTCTTGGAAGTCGGCCCAATTGAAGCAAAAGGGCACGTCTTCGTCGGCTTCGTCTAGGTGCGCGGCCGACTGTGCCTCTTGCTATGCGTGGTACCAATTAATGGCATCACCGGCAAGGTACATGGCTGCCGTTAAAACCTTGCTATTCCTTGGTCTTCTTAATTGTCGCAAAATAAGCATTAAATTGATACAACCAAGAATGAATAACACTAGCATCCACCTTACCGTCATACTTACTGAATGTCAACTTCTCGATAACGAGGTTGTTGGAGTCCGAATCTCGACTTGCGCCACTTGATGAACCACCAACATCTTTGGCTGGCTCGGGTTTCGAGGTGAGTACCTGTAGGACCAACTCTTGCATACGTTAGTTTCTCTGCGCCTCACGCTCTAACTCCAAGGCTACCCTTTTTTCTTCGGCCGTCAAGCATGCTTGCTCGCGCTCACGCTCCAAATCGGCCTTTCTTTCTTTGCGTTCGCAATCCAATTCTGCTTTTCTTTCTTCGCGCTCAAGATCCAAGATTGCCTTTCTTTCTTCGCGCTTGCGCTCCAAGCCAGCACGTTGCGCTTCATGTTGCAACATCATGTCCAACATCATCTTGACCAAAGCCTCCATAAGAGTTGGTGCAATCCTTGGCGTAGATGGGGAAGGGGGAGGGTTGGAAAAACCTCCTGGTGGGGAAAATTCTTCTTCGCCACCTCCATGCGAAGTATCCATTCCACTTCGGGTGATGACCATACACTAAAGTCTTGAGTTCTTAAGTTCACGAGGAACTTGGTTCTTGTGGTTCTTGGATTCTTGGGTTCTTGATGGTCTTGAGTTCTTGAGGGTCTTGAGTTCTTGAGTTCTTAAGGTCCTTTCTTTAGCTTGCAATGTGTGTTAGAGAAGGATCTTCTCTTACCCGAGCTCGTCTTTCCCGTGGGCGCACCCCTTGGCGGCCTTGCGCTCACACCAAGGTTGCTTTTTCCCACCTCAGTCGATTGGCCGGCTGCTAAGTGCACGGTCCACTCTCAATGAGTGAAAAGAGAAACAAGGGGAGGCTGGACAAGCCCTTCTTTCTTGGGTTTCTTGTCACTCTTCAAAAACACGATTAGGACTCGATACGCCCAAGTGGACTTGGGTTACCTGCGACCGCAACAAGCAAAAAAAATTCTTGTGGTTCTTTCTTGAGTGATACAGAACACTGCCAAAGCTCTGATACCAATGTAAGATGCAGCGGAAGTAATGTTGAACTTTCCTCAAGACGAGTGCTCCGAGCTCTACTCAAGGGGTTCCTTTTACTTACGAAAGGGAGAGCCTTCCGTTTCTTTAGTGAGAGTGCAAACGATCACAAACAAAGTGGGTAAACACTGTGCATGAAGGTACTGAGACTGAGAGATAGAGAGAGAAGAATACGACACCAAAATGTTGTCAAACCCTCCTGCAAAGGCCCCACTCTCTATAGCGAGAGCAGTCGACTATTGATTGCACAAATCTCTACAATGCAATGGACTTGCCGACGATGTCGACGACGATGAGGACGGTGACAAGACGGGCTGAAAACTGAAAACGCTAAGGGCTGAAATCTGCAAATCTTGTATCTGCTGAATTCTAACTCTATGTTGGTGACGACGGCGATGACTACGATGCGACGACGACGCATTGAAAACGCAGATGCTGAAATCTGTGAATGGCAGGCTGAATCTGGAAACACTGGCTAATCTGACCGTGCAGCGAGGATCTATTGCGGGAAGGTGAGATCTCTGAGGTTTAGGGGTTGCGGTACGGAATCTAAATGCTGAAAACTGAAAACGTTGATGCAATCATGGGTTCTGTCGCCGGGAATTTGCAAACGCTAGAGGTAGTCTGCAATTGCAAAAACGCTGGGCTGAACTGCTGTTTGATGCAAAAACGCTAGGGAGTCTACTGTGATCTGATGTCACCAGGCATCATCTGCAACTACAAACGCTGGGCTGATCTGCAAATGCTGAAAACATTGGCTGGTCTTTGGTGGCTGAAAATGCTAGGTTGCCTACCAGGGGTCTTGCTGAGAAGGTGCACTGTCAAACACTTGGTCCCTACTGCCTCTTCTGCCAGATACTACTAGGTTTTCTTATATATATATATATCCTTAGTCAATTTGCCCTACCCGGTTTCCCAAAAAAATCAGTTATTAATAATAAGTGAAAATGGCTAAAATAGGGAAAATAGGTTCTGTGCACTGTAAAATGCTCCTGATGGAATTTAATGGTAATGCTAATGATCATGCTGTGTGCAACCAGAGGATATGCATCTACTCTAAGTGCCTGGACATGCACGGTCTACGAACAGACTCACAAAAGTGCAAGAACACTTCCTAAGCTAACTGAACCCTTGTCATGAAGTAGCTTGTCCACATGCACATAGGGTTAGATATGCACGTGACAATCACACAGTGGATGACAGTGACGACTTGATAGAATCATTTTGAAAACTACGAAAAACAATGAAGGTCTCCATCTACACGTTAGACTCTCTAGATTGAGTTTAATAAGGGTCTAAAAGCCCCAAGTAGGAACGCTCAAACAAACGGCCTTAAAAAAAAGGTTAAAAATCCATACAAATCAATCCGTATGTAAAGATACACGTACAATGCGGCCATAATATACAATATGGATCCATACGTATGTACATATTCTTCCTTGCAATGGACTAAAGTGGTTGAAAAGCAAAAGGCTATCCCCTCACCTTCTTTTTCTAGTATCGTATGTGAAACTTTGGAGGAGGAGAAGAGAAGGAAATGCATCAATATACGAGTTGTGGGCTCGAAAGATGACAAGAGCCCAAAAGAGAATGCATTGACTTTTTATAAATAAAAATGAGGGCAAAAGAAAAGCCAGCCATAAGTGCATAGAGAGCCGGAAAGGATGCAACAAAAGAGAGACCACTTATAATGAAGTTTGTTGATTTGAACGAAAAGAAGGAATCTCTCACACGAAGTGCCTTCAAGGGCGAGAAAAAAAATTTGGAGGAATATCTCACTCATTGTCAAATAGCAATAAACAAGAATGCATGCCATGTAGGAAAGTAGGAAAGGATGCAACAAAAGAGAGACTATAATGAAGTTTGCTGATTTGGACAAAAAGAAAGAATTTCTCACACGAAGTGCTTCAAAGGGCGAGAATAAAATTTTGGAGGAAGATCTCATTCATGCTCAAATAGCAATCAACAAGAATGCATGCCATGTAGGCTAGAAAGGTGGGGAAATGGGTTATTTATTGAGATGGAAGAGTGATAATTGCGGAGAACCCCAATGCATGTGGCATCATCGGCAGCCATATCTCTATAACCAATTACATGATACAAGACCTCACACCTCCTTAGGTTTGACACAGAAAGCATAAGATAGAGTATGCTTGCACATTTGCAGCATATATAAATAAAATCTATGTCCCATGGGGCATGGGGTGTATTAGTGATAAGTAAACGTTAGCTGTTCATCAAAGCAGATACACTTACTTCCAGCTTTGTTTTACTCTTCCCATGACATGCGGAGAACACATTGTAGATCTGATTTTGTCTCATAGGCCAGGGCTCAATCTTGCATCCCAATATTCTCTCGTATAGACATGGTGACCTCCCTAGTTCAAGCTACATGTATATATTATAACATGCCAGAGGTATGATGCATGGACATAATTATAGATATTTCAAGTGATACGCGTCGTTTCGGCATTTTTATCTAGCAATGACATACATAAAAATGGGTGTGTTCATACATTGTTTTTTTCTAATAGTTAAATCTGACCTCAGCAAAAATAACTGTAATCTCTCTACAATAGCATATAATTATAAGAAGCAAGGCCTGTCTGATTGAGCTGTGGTAATGCACAAACTAGCAAAACATTAAAGACATACACACAATCAAAAAGATCAAGTTCTTCCTACCAGGAGAGGGTGGCAACAATGGAGCATCCGGAAACCCCACAGAGACATTAGAAGTGTCGAGAGGGGGTGGCAGTAGAGGAGGAGGGGCTGATGAAGACAAACCCGAAGAAGATGAAGACAAAGATGCTCTTGCTGGCGGGGAAGGTGGTGTGAACCACAATGACGCCGGTGATGGTGACAAATAAGAAGTGCCGCTGCTTGAAGAAATGAGAGGGGGCTGTGCTATACCAATTGGTTTTCCCATTGCATCTGGTGAGGCACCACTTGTCGCTGACTGGGGTGAGACCCCCGGTAAACCAGGTAAAGGTAAGGAGGACAGAGGGGTGTAAGGATCATTGAATGGTAGTTCTTTGCCCCTTGTTGCTGATGTGGATGCAACGAGTGCTGGAAGGGATGATGGCGCTGGCCCTGGAGCTGGCATATCATCTCCTAAATGGCTTTTTGATTCTCGACTAGGAGAATGTACTGGTGAAAAAGATGGCATGATATGCGATCCAGAGGGGATTGAAGAGGCCAATGCCAAAAACAAATTTTTCCACTGCCCATCTTGTGGCCTTTTTGCTGCAAGAACTCTCTCAAATTTAGCATTCATAAGTCTCCATCATTTCCCTGTTTAATTGATCAATGCCATAGAAACAAATTTGAGAGATGGTGAGGAAAAGATACCTGATTGTTCAGAGGCAGGATGAAAACTTGGAAGTTGAGATTGCAAAGTAGCCAAACAAAGAAGTACAACTATAAGGCATTCGAGATGCCAACGAAACGTCCTGAACATTGCTTGATGCAAAACTCAGGAGTGCTTAAAGCACACTGCCAGTGGAGCATGAAGGTGAAGGACCGTAAGAGCCGCAACTCTTCTGTAAAAGGTCATGAAAACACAGCCCAACACTAAACCAATCGTGGCGTGATCAATAAGTCTAAAACACGTCGTCAATTGGCGAATGGTGGGCATTACTAACGCCGTTACTCTGACGAAAACTACGAATGATCTACCAGCAACATACTCACAACCATGCTCCGACCAGTAATATGCAAACTTAAACATTTTACATTGGGCCTTGTAGCCCTCCAAATTGAGCTGATTAATAATTTGCATGAAAGGCTCTGCTTTCAGACCTTGCTGGCATGAGATAGAATGTCTTCTGCTATTTGCACCAATCTATCTCTTCATCATTGATGAGACAGCTGCCTCTGAGCAAAATGAAACAACACCAAGTGATGAAATGCGTGAAAAAACAGAAAAGGGTATGGGTAATGGTAACTCATACAAGTGATATCTGCCTGCAAAGTAGGCCAAGTCATCCTCAACTAATCCCTGTGACCCTCACCCTTCTGCAAAGCGGTGGTAGCCATGTCCCATCATCTGCCATTTTCCAGTCTTTTGCTTCTCAACTTTCCTGAATCTTTTCAAAAGCCAAGCAAAGTTGCTGCATTCTAGGGGAGAGGTACAAATGAGGTTAGACCTAGGCTTGATGCGATCTCGTGGCCGGAAGTGCGTTCGTGCTTCTGTCCTTCTGCGCAAGGAGAGTTTGTCTAAGGATGTCCGCACGAGCACACAAATGCAGAAAGAGGAGGGGCTACGAGTTAGAGAGAGAGGGAGAGAAAGGCGTGAGGCAGGACACGAAAAGACTCCCAAGGCTGAGAAAAGCGGGTGGGAAAAGGGAAAGAAGAAGGAAGTTAATCTCTTTCTGCTTGGAAAGATCTGAGTTAGATGGGTCCTTCTCTGGCTTGAAAGTGAGGGGGAAAGGGTGTGTGTGTGTGTGTGGGCGTTGGGGTGGGGGTGGGTGTGTGGGTGGGGATTGCTTGCAAACTGGGCAAATCACAAGTGTGATGACGATGGTGTGTGTGTGTGTGTGTGTGTGAGAGAGAGAGAGAGAGAGAGAGAGAGAGAGATGTGTCACGCTCAGGTTGCTTGAAGGGCAGTTGGGGGAGCTCATCTGCGAACTGGTGGCTCGGTGGGAGCAGCCTGCTTTTTGTGTGGGGGGGAGAGGGAGAGCGACGGTGGGTCGGTGGCCTGAGGGCAGTTTCGCTTGCTCGTTGCCTCGCTTTGGCTTTGCATAAATGCAGCTATGCTTGCAATCATCAGGCAATGATAAGAACGGGAGCTGGCAAAACGCAGAAGAAATGCGCTCCCTCAATGCCAGCCTCGTCGATCTGTTGCAAGTTTGGAGGGCCCGACAAGAATCCCCTCTTTACGCATCCCTCTCACGAGTCTCACCATTGCGGAGCTTCGAGCAATCCGAGCTCTGAAGTTTCGTGGCTCAACTTTGAGCTCGCAAGTTCTCAACTATTCATTCAACTTCACCTTTAGGCTTTACTGCTAATCGAAATCGCGTCTGCCTACATACCGCAGCTTTACCTTTAGCCTTTATGAATTTTACCGCTAATAAAAATGGCCCCATCTCGGGGGTCTCAAACTCTATATGGTAGTACATCCATTGCACATTTCTGTTAGAGTTTTACTGCATCTGTCTGCTAAGGGCGTAAGCACGCGCTGCATAATTATCCAAATGGATAACTATGCAAAACTAATCTTCTGCACGTAACTAACACGAAGCTTGCAGCCAAGAGTGGTCACGTGCGGCGTAGTGTAGGTTAAAGTCAACAGACGCTCGCCAATAGCCAGTGGAGACTCCTCAGAGGGAGCACAACAGGAATGCCATGGTTGAGCCACATTGCAAACTACAACTGTCTAGAATCTGGATTCTGAAAGCGGCATCCTTATGCTTTATTAAAGACTCTAGGCAAGTTACGTGAGCAACTATGCCGATTTTGTGTGCATCATAGAATATGCCTTGCACCATTCCTCGTATGACCATGATCGAGGTGTAAGTATCTATGAAATAACGGATAAGTATGCCTTGTATGACCATTAGCTAATCCGAATCGGCCACATCTATCTGCTTTACATTTTTCTTCTTCCTTGATTGCATCACCCACATTCGGTAAGGGCTGAGTCGCACCATGTAACAGTGGGAAGAGTGGGTATGGATCGATAGGAAAAATCAAATGAAGGGTGCACTTGGTGGAAAAGTGAAAGCCTAAAGGTGAGCAAGGAGCCCTCTTCAAAAATCTTGAGCAATCTGATTGGATTGCCAAGCCCTTGAAACCATGGGAGCTTTCGGTCTCCGTGACTTTAGCTTAATACCTCCAAAATCTTAAGTGCTAGTAGCACTACATGCGGGCTTTGATATCTTTGCAGCATGACACATACATGTCCCAATTTGACGAGTGATTTTTCCCACTAGTGCTACTAACATTGAGCATGACTTGGCTCTAAGCAGAGGTGAGAGGGCTCCCCCATATGCCCGCTAACGGCGCTAATGAAGGGCCCTCATGAAGCGAAGCCGCACCCCCATAGGCCTTCTCACATTTTAAAGGCTCCCATGTAGAGAATTTAGAAAGTTGGGATGCTTTTTCGATAGGGGGTGCTTCAAGCTCATGGTATTGCCTTTTGCACATGTTGGCGCAGGTTTGCCATGCTTCTATCGACAAACATAGGCACCTGCACGGTCGATTGCAGGTGCTTGTAGGTTATTTTTTTTAATGCTTATAGACTATGGGCCTGCGCTTCCAATCTTTAGGGCCCTCCACCCCCTCACAGGCCCTCCAATCTGGGGGGGGCTATTGGAGTGCCCTAGAGGGCTTCCGTAGGCCCTTTAAAGGGCCTTGCATAGTTAAAGGGCCCATCAAACTATTGGAGGGAGCCCCATAAACTAATTAAATATTACATTTATTGATAAACCTCATCAAGCCTAATGAATTGCATCATCGATGGAGCTGATATGGTGTGGTCTCAGCTAGAGGTCGACATAGATAGGAGCATCAAAAATGCAATCGACTTCAAGATTTTTGCAATATATGGTAGCCAACACTGATGAGTGCGCGTGTGCGTGTACGGAGTGTGTGCAAGAGAGGGGAAGAAGAGAAATGGGGAAGGGGGAGATACACAGGCAGCCACTGTGTGGGTTAGTGGAGAAGAAAGAGAAGAGAGGTCAACTCTTCCTCTTTCTCTCCCTATATTGAATAGGGGAAATTAAAGTGTACAAGGGTGGTTTCCCACGGCCACCTGGCCTACACCCCAACAACCTCCCACTTGAAGGTCATGGTGGCCAATAGTGGCATTAGTGTAGTTAGTCTATACAAAATTGATGAAGCATTGCCGAGGCTTCATCCTACACCCATAAGTTCTATACAATGTGTAAATCGCTCCGATGCTAGGCACTTTGTGAGAGCATCTGCGGGGTTGTCGTCAGTATGAACCTTGACAAGCTCGATACGCTTGCCAGCCAATGCATCTCGTATGACATGGTATCTGACCTCTATGTGTTTCGACTTTGAGTGAAACACTGGATTCTTTGCCAAAGCAATGGCACTCTGACTATCACAATGTAGTACTGGAACCTCGTGAATGCCCAAATCTCCCACTAGACGAGCCAACCATATGGCTTCCTTGCTGGCATCAGACGCAGCAACATATTTTGCCTTAGTGGTAGATGAAGACGTGCAATCTTAGAGACACAATCTCCAAGAGATAGCTGCTCCAGCAAACATGAATACATAGCCAGATGTGGATCTTCTACGATCCACGCAACCCGCATAATCCGCATCCATGTAACCTACAATAGATGCATCACTGTTTCCGAAGCGTAAACACTTGCTAGCTGTATCTTTCAAATATCTGAGGATTTTCTTCACTGCTTCCCAATGCTTCTTGCCAGGGTTTGCCATGTACCTACTAACCACTCCCACTGCATGTGCAATGTCTGGTCTTGTGGCTACCATAGCGTACATCAAACTGCCAACTGCTGAAGAATATGGTACTTTCACCATTTCCTCTTTCTCGGCCACTGTCTTGGGAGAGTCTTCCTTGCTAAGTTTGGAGTATGCTTGCATTGGGGTACTCAATGACTTCCCCCCCTGCATACTAAAACGGTGTAAGACTTTGTGAATGTACTTTTCTTAAGATAATTCAAGAAGTCCACGTTGCCTGTCTCTCTTGATGTGCATACCAAGAAAGTGATTGGCATCTCCCAAATCCTTCATGGAAAACTGAGTGCTTAGCATCTTTTTCAACTGATTGATTTCATCAATGGATTTTCCTGCGATAAGCATATCATCTACATACAAGATCAAGATGATTAAAGAACCATCGTTCAACCTTTTTGTGTATAAGCAGTGATCCTCTTGACTTCTTATGTAACCCTGAGACTGCATGAATTTGTCGAATTTTTGATACCATTGCCTTGAACCTTGCTTGAGGCCATAGAGTGCCTTTTTAAGTCTACAAACCAATTTTGTCCTCGTTGGTTTGTGGGTTTCACATACGAATCCCTCTGGTTGTTTCATGTAGACATCTTCATCTAGATCCCTGTGAAGAAATGTTGTGTTCACATCCATTTGGACAAGTTCCATGTCCTGGATAGCAACCAATCCAAGCACGGTGCGAAGTGTAGTCATCTTGACTACTGGAGAGAAAATCTCATCAAAATCCACACCTTTTTGTTGCTTGAAACCCTTGGCAACTAGACGAGCCTTGTATCTAGGCTCAGGATCTTCCGTTGTATACTTCTTTTTGTATACCCACTTGCAAGGTAAAGCATTTTTGCTTTTTGGTAATTCAACTAAATCCCATGTCTCATTAGCCACAATCGAATTGTATTCTGATTGCATAGCCTGCTCCCACTTAACATTATCCTCCATTTGTATAGCTTCTTTGTAGCAGGTTGGCTCTCCACTGTCAGTGACCAAAATGTGGTGTATACCCGGCTCAAACCACTCGGGCGCACGTGATACTCTCTCAGAGCGTCTCAGTGCCTGACTGCTGGACTCCGCTCTCTCCGGAGCAATAGTAGTATCTTGCACTTGAGGAGTGGGTGCAACACTACTGAACTGAGTTGGTTCGGAGGCTACATCCTCAAAACGAACACGTCTGTACTCAACATCTTTGATGGGCTTCTTGTGCATTTTTGATTCATTGAAAATCAAATGTGAGCTACGAATGACTTTGTTTGATTCTGGGTGCCAGAGACAATATCCCATCTCTCCATTTGCACCATAGTCAATAAAGATGCATTTGTGTGATCTGGGATCTAACTTTCGACGAAGTTCTTTGGGCACATGTGCATATGCTTCACATCCAAATACACGTAAATGCTCATAGCTTGGCCTTTTGCCAGTCCATAATTCCTCTGGAATTTTGAAATTCAAAGGAGAACTAGGTGATCTGTTGATGATGTGCACTGCTGTCAAAACAGCTTCCCCCCAAAACTCTGGAGTAAGCTTCGCCATAGACATCATAGAGACAACTCGTTCTTGAATCGTACGATTCATTCTTTCAGCTATCCCATTTTGTGCAGGTGTGTATGGAGCAGTAAACTGCCGCCGAATGCCTCTTCTATTGCAAAAATCCTTGAACTCTGTGGAGACGTATTCTCCACCATTGTCCGTGCGAAAAGCTTTGAGCTTTGTTCCTGATTGGTTCTCAACCATGGCGAGGAATTTTTGGAATGTCGAAAAAACTTCTTCCTTACGCTTAAGGAGATACACCCACACCTTTCTGGTAGAATCATCTATGAATGTGAGAAAGTAGTTCGCCCCCCCTAGAGTTTTATGTGGCATTGGACCACACAAATCACTGTGCACCAAGTCTAGAGGTTCGCCTAGTTTCTTATTCAAAGGCGAAGATGTCAATCTAGTCTGTTTGCCATACAAACAATGCTCACACAATGGAAAGTCCGTGTAATCTAACACAGGTAAGTAGCCAAAACGCTGAAGTGTTTTCATTCCCTTTTTGGCTAATATGCCCTAGCCGGTATGCCACAACTCAGGAGACGGCAGCTCGGCAACATAGATAGAGTGTTCGTCGACACTCGAAACAAACAAAGAGTACAGGGATCCGTTTTTATTGCCTTTCATCATGATAAGGTTGTTCTTGCGGATCATCCAAGAACGATTACCAAAAACTGTAGTGTAGCCAAGATCATCCAATTGCCCTATAGAAAGTAAGCTTTTCGTAAGCTTGTGCACATGTCTGACATTCTGCAGCACAAAAGTAGTGCCATTATGCATCTGAAGTTTCACGTCACCAATGCCAATAATGTCAAGCTCATAGGAATCACCAAGCTTGACTATTCCATGCATGGATGCATAAGAATGCGGTGTGACATGAAAACTTGCACCAGAATCAAGGATCCAATTCTTTGCATAACCCTCATCCTGTGCAACCAAAGCATCTGGAGTGAGATCTGAAGTGAATGAGAACATCTGAGGCATCTATTGTCACCTCGGCATGAATCTCTGTGGGCATAATGAGCATCACTTGAGGAGGAGCATCCTCTACTGCAGTGGTAGGCATGGGAGACTCAACAATATTGAGCTCCTCAATCTTTACGGTACTTTTGCCTTTGCCAGAATTATCCTTTTGCATGTTTTTCTGATCTCTTAGGAAACTGCGACAATCCTTTTTGTAATGACCCTTATTGTGGCAATAGTAACACTCGACATTTTTGGCATTGCGGTCTCTACTTTGGTTCCTGTGTCTGCTAGGACTACGAGGATTTCGCTCTCTACTTTTGCTTTTGTATTTGTTCCTGTCACGGCCTCTTGGCTTTGTTGAACTGCCAGCCATATATGCATCTCCATGACTAGCATTATCGAGAGATTTACGACGAATCTCTTCAGTGAGCAACGCGTCTATGACAACATTGAATTCTAACTTGCCATTCGGAGTCGAATTGCTAATGGCTGTGCAAAAGATATCCCATGAACTGGGTAGAGAGCATAATAAGAAGATAGACTTGAGTTCATTGTCAAACTCCTTAAAGCCCTGAGATGTCAGCTGACTGAACAAGGAGTTGAACTCATTTAAATGACTCAAAAATGTGCTACCTTCTTTCATGTTGAGCTTCATAAGCTTTTTCATGAGAAAAACTTTGTTGGATGCACTTTTGCTCTCCCATGCTGAACATAAGCTATCCCAAAGTTCCTTGGTTGTTTTCTTTCCTATGATAGTGAAGAAGACTGACTTGGCTAGATGTAGACGTATCGTAGCCATGGCTTTTGCATCCAAAATCTCCCATTGAGCTTGTGTATAATCATCATCCTCTGCGCGCTCTTTCAACGGTTATGAGAGTCCTTTGTTTATCAAAACATCTTTCATGCGCTCTTTCCACATGGTGAAGTTGCTACCATCGAACTTCCGAATGAAATACTCCTCCTTTTTTGAAGAAGAAGCCATCGCTGATAAGAGGGCTTGAGAGGTGCCACACTATGGCGAGAAGCTGTAGAAATTTGGGCAGAGTAACCTTTGTATCGGGAGTAAAATCTCAACCGAAATAGACTCAAAAGTGCCAACTATGGAAGGCACGACTCGCGGGAAGTAAATCCGGCATAGTCTCCTTTGTATGAGGAGTCAAAACTCAACTCAAAATGCATATAAATGTGCCAACTGCACTAATTGGGCATCTGTTGCACAAAACCACAGCTATGTGAGTGCCAACTCGGCGTCAAAAGCATAAATAACCGTCCAGATACATATCCTATGGCGAGGGTACCGTAAAGGGGAACTCCAGCTACCTGTATCACCGAAAGTGTCTCAACATTTGAGCACACCCCAGCTCAAAGAAAACCTCACGCTATCGACCCTCCAAAAGGCTAATGCAGACACAAATGGACTAGCCACAGTCTCAAAAAGGGCTCTTCCGGTCCGAGTCTCAGAAACGGCCAAAATAGCCAAGAATGGCTCCACACGTAGTACAGTGGGCAGTGTCCGCAACTCAACGTACATGAGTAAAATCGCGCTCAAACAGGCGCCAAGAACTGCTGCATGCAGTGAAAGTGATCCCTGCGGGGATATCTGCGCTCAAAAGAGCTCAGTAGCACTATGTGTGCTCACAACAAAATGCATTTGTCAACTCATGTGTCCGCAGAGAATCTGCTGTCAAAATGACTGCCAAATCGCCAAAGCGCTGTGTCTGGTAACCTGGAGAATCTGTGAGTGAATGGGCTGAAAAACCCCCTGTAGCCTGTAACCTGCGTGTCGGTGTCACTATGTGCCGATTTCTGCCGCCGGGCAGAAATATGCTAGTCGAATAGCCGCCAAAGGTGTCGTATCCGTAAACTGTGTCGTACTGCGCGATTGGTGCACTCGGTGCCGATGTCGGGTGCCACTCCTCTATGATAGAGGTACCTCACCCGCGCATGTCGCAAGCACGGTCGTCGATTGCGAGAACGCGCTCGTCTTGGGAAAACGCCTGGTGTCTGGGTCGGATGTCGGGGATCCACCGGAATGTGCAATGTCGAGCCGGTGCGCATGAGCGGTGTCGATGCCGATGTCGCCTTCCGCCGCCGGGCTGAAGTGGGTAGCCGGGTAGCCGTAAAACGCTAATGCTCGTCGGACTCGGTGTGCGGACGTCGAAGTTGAGTGACGATGTCAAAAAAGTCGATGACAAAGTCGAAGAATCGTTGATGTCAATGATGAGACTCTGGTCTCTCTCTCGCTCGCTCAAACTCGCTATCACTCTCTCTAAAGCTGCACTCAAGCCGCAGTGGAGAGTCGGGATGAGGAAGAGTGAGTCGAGAAACTGTGGGATCAGCCCCTTGCACACACAAAGGTGTGTGTGGGGCTCAGATTTAAAAAAAAATCAAAAATCTTGCAGTGTGAGGTTCTGCCAGAATTGACCGAGAGAGGCCGAAAGGAGTGTGTGTATGTGTCGATCTCTTCCGGCTTGACAGGCTCGCTGCCTTGCGGCACTGTGTGTGTGAGAAACACCACCACAAGCTCGCACTCTCTCTCAGTTCTCTGGCTGCATCACCTGGTTCTGTGGCTGCATCACTACGAGCTCGACTTTTCCAATTGCTCGACCTCCCGATTTGATTGCAACCCGTTGACAAATTGGGGGTGTGTGTTGATTTTGCCAACGCTGTCCACCTTGCCCTCCTATGCGCGACTGCTACAAATGCCTCGATTGTGCTCGACTGCCCTTGATTCCCTTTCAAGTTTTGTTATGCTCTCTTAATTCACTTGCTAGAGCTACTGGACATGCCTGCTTATACACACACAGTGTGTGTGTGGTTCTTGCAAAGCTCACGGCCTTGGTGCCTCAATTCGATTGCAGCTCGTCCTGCCCATTCTCACAGCGCTCACGAGTAGCCCGATTGCCCTCAATTCCTACAAGCTCAAGTTCTCCTCTATGCTGTATTTAATTCGATTCTTGCAAAGCTCATGAGCAGCCCATTTGTCCTCAATTGAGTAGGACAGCCCGATCTGCTCCCATATCTGCAGCTTCAATTCAATGTTGCCCTTTGGTGCTCACGGGCTTGGCTATCTTGAACTGCGTGTTGCACCCCTCGATTTTCGATCGACTGCAGCTCTCTCAAGCCTTGCTTGTCTACCCGAAATGCTCTCACTCTGCTTCTACTGCAATGTGTGTGTGTGTGTGTCTCGATCTCTGCTCGGATCTACAACCTAATTCTATCCTCACTGGCTGCTCCTTCTCTCAAGTTTGCAAGCCTGTCAATGGCTTGTTTCTTTGCCTGACTGCACCCAATGCTCTCGTTGCTTTCCAAGCATTGCTTCAATCAAGCTCTCTTGTACACACACAAGATGCCGATCTTGCTTTGTTGCCCCCAAGCTATGAAGCTCTATGAGTGTGTGCAAGCGGCCGTCTCCATGCCGAAGGCTTCGAGCTCCGCGACTCCTCCTAATCCATTCGATCAAGCTTCCATGGTTGATCTGCAAGCTCTGATCTCAAGCTTTCTTTCGACTCCCTCTCTCGAGCTCTGAGCTCCAAGCCCGGTTATGGCTGAGCTCTCTCCTGTTCTTCAAGCTCCTGCTATGGCTACCTCTCGCCGTGCAAGCTCTGCGATCTGCAACCGCCACCGTTGTTGTTCCCACCTGAGCTCTGATACCAATTGATGAGTGCGCGTGTGCGTGTACGGAGTGTGTGCAAGAGAGGGGAAGAAGAGAAATGGGGAAGGGGGAGATACACAGGCAGCCACTGTGTGGGTTAGTGGAGAAGAAAGATAAGAGAGGTCAACTCTTCCTCTTTCTCTCCCTATATTGAATAGGGGAAATTAAAGTGTACAAGGGTGGTTTCCCACGGCCACCTGGCCTACACCCCAACAAACACAAGCAAAGACAGGGTGCGCTAAAAGAAGACCTTGAGCCACGAGATAAAACTAGCACATGAAAAAACTGCTTCTTTCCACTTGACTGATGCTTGTCGACATACATAATGACGCGTACATAGATTATGGTAGTCGAGAATACACTTAGGTTCATGCGGCTAAGTTGGAGGTTCAAAGAAATTGACCAGAATCTGTTGATCAATAACATTGTCGTCCTTATGTAAGCGTTTATGAAAAATACTTACATGGAATACCGGATGAATGTGAGAGTGCGCAGGTAACGAGAGTTTATAGGCCATATCACCAACTTGCTTGAGTATTTTCAAAGGCCCACAAAACCTCAGAGATAATTTAGGTGTTGGCCCAGTCTTCAGACTTGCTGAATGCTCTCACACACGCAAAAATACCTCTTTTCCTTTCGTGAAGGTAACTTGCCGACGTTTCTCATCAGCATACTTTTTATACCCATGTGCTTGTCAAACATTTTGACGATCCAGTTTCACCATTTCTATATAGTCTTGGAGGAAATCCTTGACCTTTGAAGTTTTTCAGTCACCAACCCCATCGTAACTGGTGACCTAGGTTGAAAACCATACATCATCATGAAAGGACTAAAACCATTCATCACATGCTTAGCACTATTATAAGCAAACACAAGAATAGGAAGATAATCTTTCCAATCCGATTGCTTCTTGCTAATGTATGCTTGTAGCATATCCTCTAGTACTTGGTTGATCCATTCAGTCTAACCATCCATTTTCGGATGATCTGCGGTACTTATGTTGAGTTGTGTATCCAATTGTTTAAACACAACCCTCCAAAAATGGTTGTTAAACTTGGGATTACGATCACTCACAATGTTACTTGGCAACTCGTACAACCTGTATAGATTGTCCACAAATAACTTAATTAACTTTGCAGTCTTAATTGTGGATTTGGTTGAAATAACCTTTGCAGAGTTTACTCAAGCTATCTACGACCACCCATATCAAGTCATGAAATAAACTTGCAGAGTTTAGTCAAGTTATCCACGACAATCCATACCAAGTCATAACCTCATACAATGGTTGGTAAACCTACAATGAAATCCATAGAGATATCGTTTCATTTACCAATAGGAATATCCAATGGATGCAAGAGACCTTGTTCTTCAGGTGCTCTACTTTATTTACTTGACATTTTTGGCAATGCAAGACATAGCCATGAAAACGTGCCCAATAAAATTGTTGTCTTATGAGAGGATAAGTTTTATTTATGCTTGGATGCCTTGTGTTATGAGCGCGTATAGAGCTAGAAGAGAGCAAGAGGAGTCGCTCACAATGTACAAGAACTTGGGACTTGATGATAAGCTTAATCTTGATTACAAGACGTAATACTTTATTAAGAGAGCTAGATACAAGACTTGGATTACATGACTTGAGTACAAACAAGGCTTGATTGCAAGAACAAGGCTTGAACATAAGACAAGAACTAGAAGAGGGCTTTTTTCATAAGAGCCTCACAACTGGTGTTGGCAAGATTGAGGGGCTTGTGGCCCAAGACCCCTATTTATACTAGGGCTTGAGGAGGTTACTTGAGGAGGCTATAACTTTTTAGGTTCTTCTTGAGGAGGTTAGAACCTTCTTGTTCCTTCTAGTTCTTTTAGAACCTTCTAGATCCTTCTTCAACTTTCTAGAGCTTTCCAAAAATGTCTAGATTCTTTTAGAATCTTCTCCAAGCTTCTAGAATCTCCTTGATACTTCTAGAATCTTCTAGATCCTTCTAGATTCTTCTAGAGTCTTCTAGTGACAATGCAGACAATGACATAGGCGATGACACAAGAGATGACATCAGCCATGATGTAGGCAATGACACAGGTGATGACATCAACGATGATGCAGGTGATGTCATAAGCTACTGGCTCTCAAGCATCAATGACATTACCCCCTCCTCTAGCACCAAGTTCCATTAGGAGCGGTGGTGTTCCTTGATTGGGGCTTCCATGGATGTTGTTGATGGAACTCTTGGACTTTGAGAGGTGCATGCTGAAGATTGTGTGTTGGTTCCCAAGTTCTTTCACTAACATCATAGCCTTTCCAATGCACCAAACAATGTAACCTGCCACACGAAACTCGAGAATCTAAGACTTTCTTGACCTCATATTCGTCATGTCCTTGAATCTCAACCGGTGGAGGTGGTTGTAGGACTCTTTCTGGGATGTTAGATGTGTGACAAGGTTCTAGGACCGAGACATGAAAGACCGGATGGATTTTCATGGATGAGGGCAACTGGAATCGGTAGGTGACTGGATTGACTTGACGGATAATCTTAAACGGGCCAAGCCTTCAATAATCGATCTTTTGACAGGGACGAGATGAACGCAGATCACGCCGAAGGAAGCCACACTTTATCTCCCTCTTTGTATTTTGGATGTTTTATGCGATGTAGATCTGCACTTTCCTTATACTTGGATTGAGATTCTTTGATATGAATTGTAAGTTCTTTGCGAATTGCAAATAACTGTTGTGCAAGATGGATAGCAGCTTGATTCTTGACTTGATGGTGCCTTTGGATATCTTGTTTGGGATGTTGACCATAATTAGCAAAGAATGGAGTGTGACGGGTGAAGGCATGAAAACTGTTATTATAGGAGAATTCTGCTAGAGGTAGGAGCTCGACCAATTATCCTGGTGATAATTGATAGTACAACACAAATATTGTTCCAAAACTTGATTTACTCTCTCTATTTGTCCATCACTTTATGGGTGATTGGCTAGGGAGAGGTTGATTTGTACTTTGAGTAGATTGAATAAGCTTTTCCAAAAGCTACAAATGAATTGGGGGCCTCGATAAAAAACTATGTCATCCAGTAATCCGTGATAACGATAGATATGGTGTAGAAAGAGTTTGGCCATACCTTTGCCGGTGATGGTTTTAGTGGTTGGAATGAAGTGTGCCATTCTTGTGAACCAATCCACGACTACTAAAATGGAGTCAAATCCTTGTGACAAGGGTAGCTCTACAATGAAATCCATGGAGATGGATGACCATGGTTTTCTTGGAATGGGCAAGGGATGGAGTAACCCATGAGGACGACGACGAGGGGCCTTTGATCTATTGCAAGTGTCACAAGTGCCTACATACTCCTTGACAAGTTTCCACACTTGGGGCCACCAAAAGTCGCGGGAGAGAAGCTCAATTGTCTTATTAACCCCAAAATGCCCTGCTGTCTGATGGAAGATCATGCCGCTGCTAAAGTACCTCCAAACGTGTTGGCCCTGGCGGAATATAGAGAAGACCCTTATAGTAAATTAGTCCATCAATTTCTTGAAAGTCCTCATTAACCCCTTGTCCTTGTAGTTGTTGTCTAATATTTTGAGCAAGTGGGTCCTTGGCAATTTGCATCTTCACCTTAGAAAGAAAAGTAGAATCTTCAGGAGCTTGGCTTATGGTGGCATTTAGCTTAAGCTGCTCAAGTTTCAAAATCACTAACTCTTGTTGATCAAATGCTACGTCGCCTTCTCTAGGTGCAAGGTAGGATCTTCTTGATAAGGTATCTAGCTTGCCTTGTTGACGGACATGACTATAAGAGATAAGAAAATCAAACCTTGATAAAAATACCACTCCACCTAGCTTGGCGACGATTCAAGATGTGGGATGCCATGAAGTATTCCAAATTCTTGTGATCCGTATAGACAGTGATCTTATGAGGAGCTCCTTCAAGTAGGTGACGCCAAGTGTCGAAGGAGTCGATGATTGCTAAGCAACGACTTCATTAACATAATCACGATCGTCTGATTACGTCAATAACTCTAGTATTTACAGAAGAAAATCACGTGATCACGTTAATTGTTAACATGAATTTGATTATGACCTGCAAAAACCCATAGACCCGGTTAGCCCTCCGGGTTTTTTATTTTTCCCTACGGGGCCCGCCGGGCTTTTTAATTTTCCCGACGGGCCGCTAGGAAAATGAAAAATCCCGACGGGAGTAATTATATATAGTAAACAGTGTGCTAACCGCGGTCCATTAGCTAGGAAAATCCTTGGGGAGTGTATCCAAGTGACTGGTATAGTCATCTCCTTGTGAATTGACCTAAGGTTACAGAGTCACAGGTCCTTTTTTTGGGCAGACGTGATTCTTAATTCGGTAACCACTTCTAAAAAAATTTAATTCGTTTACCAACATAAAGGACTGTAATTGGTTTTAGAAGATGAGCATATGTAAATGACGAGTCGATAGTCAAGGATCAGATGTTCTGTACTAGTGTGTTGGGCATTAAAGATCCTTGAAGTCTTGCATTTTTCACCATCATAGATTTGAGTTGATATACACTGTCACTTCACAATTTAAGAGCTATAATCCTTAATTGGGTTAAAATAGCTTCTATATATTGAATTGGTTGCATGGAGGGGCTACAATCCTTCATTGGGTACAAATAGTCCTCAATTGAGTGGTTATATTGAAGATTTATTTGCATTAGTTCATGCATTAGTTTATACAGAGAGTGCATTATGTATTACTATAGATTATTAGTGCATGAAATGACCAATCATATATTTTATCGCTTTTGTTTGTTTTAATGAGGGCTATAATTGGTTTTAAAAGATGAGCATATGTAAATGACGAGTCGATAGTCAAGGATCGGATGTTCTGTACTAATGTACTGGGCATTAAAGATCCTTGAAGTCTTGCATTTTTCACCATCATAGATTTGAGTTGATATACACTGTCACTCCACAATTTAAGAGCTATAATCCTTAATGGGTTAAAATAGCTTTTATATATTGAATTGGTTGCATGGAGGGGTACAATCCTTCACTGGGTACAAATAGTCCTCAATTGAGTGATTATATTGAAGATTTGTTTGCATTAGTTTATACAGAGAGTGCATTATGTATTACTATAGATTATTAGTGCATGAAATGACCAATCATATATTTTATTGCTTTTGTTTGTTTTTTGTAGCAATTGAAATCAAATGTGTCTTATTGTTTGCAAATCAAAGTGGACATATAAACAATCATTATAATAATAATTGCATTAAGAAATTCATAGTATAGTTGTACTTATTATGCCGTGCATATACTGTATTGCAATGTGTATGTTTGCTCACAATATAGGTGATCGATATGTAGATTGACTAGCGTGCATTGAAAATCTCATATTGTGCATCATGGTTACTTTCATATTGAATGGTTTTTTAATATATATTGAAATAAGATAAATGTTTCAAAAACTGAACATCTGGTTCTTTTGTCTTTACATTTAATTTAAAAGCAACGGAGAAAAATGTGGGCACAAGTGGTACAAAGAAGCCAAACAATAAAAAAGCTCCTGGCAAAGAGTGAAATTATGCTCACAACATATGCGGCCGATATATGGAGTGGCAATGTAAATTTTGTCACACAACAAAATCAGGTGGTGCACCACGTATTAGGGACCATTTTTTGGGTAGCGTTAAAAAGAGTTGTAAGAAATGTGAACATCCTCAGGCACTTGTAGTTGCAAAGCGTTTGAGAGAAGAGCTTGCCAACAAGGGTGGCAAGAGACAATAGATATATAGCTCTGTGGTGGCTGCGAGTCAAGAGTTCTCAGAGCCAAATATTAACTCTGCAGATCGTGTAGTGACACCAACTAACCTTGGAAAACAACCCATGCACGCGGAGGAAATTCCAGGCAGTCTTCCTTTTAAGCATCACAATGAAGGTGGACTTGGTCAAACGCATCAAAAATCATTACATCAAAGCCTTCGAGTGCAGTCTCTAGAAGAAGCACAAATTGCACTCGTCAAAGCAATATTCTTTACTGAAAGTGCTTTGGTCATGGTAGACAACAATCATTGGAAGGCTGCTTGGAAGAAAATCGATGAGTTTGGCCAAGGATTTTTAGCTCCTTCTTATCACACGATACAAAATGTTTTCTTGGACAAATGTTACATCGAAGTCAAAGAGCATGTTGGCAAAATAATACTTGGGAATATTTTGCTTTCAAGATGCACGATTGTGAGTGATTGCTGGTCAACTGTTCAAAGAAGACCGCTAATCAATGTAATGCTGGTTTGTCCAAGGGAAGAAACGTTTATAAAAGCGATTGATAGTTTTGGTGCAATCAAAAGTGGCAAATATATTTCTGAGGTCTTGATTAATGTAATTAAAGAAATTGGTGTTGAACATGTCGTTCAAGTAGTCATGGACAACGCAAAGAATTGTAAAACGACAATAAATTAATAAAGAAGTGCTTTCCACACATTTTGCCAATGATTGTAATACGCACAGCTTAACTTGGTGCTGAAGGATTGGTACACTAGTGAAGAAACCACATGGTTCGCCAAAATAAGTGATACAGCGCATCAAATTTTGGAATTTATCTTGAAACAGCAAAGAGTGCTCAATTTGTATAGGATGTGCATGTCAGTGATGTTGAAATGTCCTGCTAAAACTCGGTTCTGCACGCACTTTTATACCTTGGAATCACTTCTCTGCAATAAATGTGTTGTGATTGACACATTCAATTGCACGGCCTTTGATGAATGGCAGCTTGAGCAGAAAAAAAAAGTGAAACATAAAATTACATGTCTACGTGGCAATGTAAACAAAGCTGCTTGGTGGAGGAGTGTAATAGATGCATACCCTGTAATGATGCCCGTTATGTTCACGATCCGCAACCTTGGTCAAAGGGCGCCAAACTTGGGCAAAGTGTAGATGACATGGTGATCAGTCCAACAGAGTCTTGAAAATCCCAAAGAACTGAAAGAGTCTGTAGTAGAGAAGGAGTGGCGACTACAATTCTTTGGCAAACAACCAAAAATTTTGGCCAAGTATTTTCATGCAAGGTGGAAGACGCTCATAGTCCACTCCATAGTGTTGCTTACATGCTCAATCCGGAGTATTGAAAATTTAGATCTGATGTCCAATACAGAGGTGGTAAGTGATTTCTATCACGTGGTCAACACGTTCTACTTCAATGTTCAGGACCAAATTGATTGCATCAAATAAATGAGTGCATTTAGATTAAAAGAAGGTCCTTTTGCGAATGATTTTGTACAGGTAATGGCAGAAGAGCAACCTGCATGGAAGTGGTAGATGATGAATGGTGGAGAGCATTACTTTACCTTATGTCCCCTTGCAATGAAAGTACTGGCACAATGTGCAACAAACTCAAGTTCATAGAGAAACTGGAGTATGTACAAGTATGTTCACATCACTATTTGCAACAGACTATTAGTAGACAGAGAGAAAAAATTAGTGTATATGTTTTGCAACAAAAAGATATTGAATCACATCGAAAGTGCTGGTTACGAGGAGGAAATGCTAACCTGGTTGTATGATTGTCAAAACGAAGATGAAGAAGAGTTCAATGTTGGTGTATCTTAATGCACTATAGATGAAATAGAAAAGAATTTGATAATAGACGTGGAGGTTGAATTACAAGGAGAACCACAACACTCAGACTTAGAACCAGACAACAACTTTATAGATTCCATATAGCTTGAGAGTAGAATGAAGTTTGTGTCAAAAACCATTGTAAAAGACCTTGTATTCAAATGTGTTTTGATCATATACAATGCTTCATATTCGTGATTATACATAGTTTGTCGATCTCAATTGTGTTGCTCTGAAGTAGCATCTTGTTCAGCAAACAGATCTCTAATTGTGCTAGGGGTATCTTGGTGGGCTTGCTTGAATTTATATTCATTTGCCATGCCAAACTATTTATTTGCCAAGCATTGGCTACTATTTTGCATTAAACGAATAAGACAAATGAAGTGATAATAATGACCACATGTCAATGTATAATATCCACTCCATCCATCAAAATTCTTGTAGCAAACTGGACATTGGAAAAGTGAGGATGCATTTGAAGTAGACGAGGGGACCAAATCTGGATGCAAGACAAGGTGGCTGATGTGTGTCCCTTGTACAGGTGTTGGATTCACTCGCCGTGTCAGATTTTGAACGTCTTGGCTTAAGCGGTGAATGCTTTTCTCCATCCGGACCTGTGAGGGTTGGGGTGTCTGGGTGGCTATAGAAAGCCATGTTATTTCTGCATCTTTCTCTACCAGCTGTGTTGTGTAAATATCCTTCTATCTCTTTAACGGTAGGTTGGCGCCTTCCACTATCTATGCCATCTCATATCGGGTGAAAGTGCCACAACTCTCCCTTTTATCATGAGTGGAAACAATTGTCTCCTTTGACGAAAAGTCTACTGGCTGCTGTTGCACAAAGTGAACATATAACATTTTTGCAAAATATAACACAGAATTTGCATTGTGCTTGGGATGGCCATAAACTTCCAAGTAAATCATCTCAGCATTTTCTTTGATCGCATCATGGTTGCACTTCAAAACCTTTCACCTTTCTTTCTTGAACTCTGCGTCCTCACATGGCCATATTGTTTTGATCATGTCCTTCATCACTTCTTTATTGATCTCTTTCATTGCATGTGGTTTGGATTTGCCCATTTTGAGAGTTGTCGAGCAGTGCGTGTCGCTTGATGTGCCAACATACCGTGTGCTAGAGACTTCATGCTTTGAAATGCATTAACAACCGCTTGTTGTTGATCATCGAGCACTGATTAGGTGCCAATATCTTGTTCTTCATCGGCCATTTTCTCTTGGAGATGCAATCAACAAATAGACAAATATTCAATATCATTGGCAAATATATACTTTCATGATTCAACAGTCTCACAGATGCACAAGATAACAACTTCTCTTCCACTACATAAGATGTCAAAACTTCTCTTCCACTAAATCAAACCACAACTAATGGGACTAATTGAACCACAAGGCAAATTTGAAATACCGACACTCAACACGACAAATTTGAAACGACTAAAGATAATTGACTCAAGGAGGTGAACCACTTCAAACCAGATAATACACTTCAATAAAAAATAGAATACCCTGGACAAGACAGATGTATATCATAAAAATGTTTAGATCGAAAAAGATGATGGTGCAAGTTCAACAAGGGGACATTGAATAGGGTTAGGGTCTCTCTTTAAATGTTCTTTGAAAAATTTCAACACGTCAGATGCATCTCGTCTTTGTTCCCGCTCTTTTAACTTCATCCACTAATCTACTTTAATTTGAATAGCCTTCATAACATCTTCGTCCGGGTGGTGAAAAATTTCTTCCGGAAAATAAACTTTATTGGATGCACTCCAAAAATTTGTCAGCATGTCAAATAGATAGCCCAATGCATAAATGTCGCTCGCTTTTGTGTATGCCTTTGTGCACCGTGGATCGTATAGTTCTGGAGCAATCCACGATCGCTTAGCCATCTCTGCATCCCGTACTCTCTGTGCCTCCAAAACTGTAGAGTCCGATTGTACGATTGGATGCAAATAATTAATTGCTGCGCGCTTAGCTGGCGTTTTGAGCATCATCCCCCAATCAATGATGCCGACGCAGGGTTTATTTGCGTGAGTAAAGTCCAACATTATGTTGAATAGGTGTAGGTCACTGTGCACTATCCCGACCGAGTGGGTAGCCGTAATGCCATCGATTAAGGCATGACAAATGGCTTGCATCGGCTCGATCATTGCTTTGATCTGCGTCATGTCTATCTATTGTACATTAAGATTTGCTGCAGTCAATGACCTCCAACCGTGTTGTAGCCTGTGCATGTGTCGTCTGAACAATCCGTGAGCGAATGGAAAGCGACACATCATGTCGCCCACGGTACCCCCGTTGTAGTATGGGAATATTGTGATCCAAGGAGCTTCGGTAGTAAATTTAATGCACCTTACAATGGAGGGGTGAAGCATTTGTATTCCTTGCTCTGTCTAAAAGCGGTCAAATTTTACCTTACTCCCTCCCTTGTAGCATTTTCCCACAAATGTAATGTGGTCTGGAAAAAAAGAGATGCCTTTGATGGTGTACTATGTGCACACACCAAAGGAGCCTGCTCCAACCCTCATACCTTCTACCAAGGTATAAGGGTTGCCAATAAGATGAGCGCACTTGGCATTAAAATCAGTGCGCATGATTGTGCCGATGCCACTGCCATTGGATCGACCTCCCAAAGCTGCTTGCACATCTTGGGCCATCTTCAATCTCTTGGATAAGGC
This sequence comes from Adiantum capillus-veneris, assembly GCF_014529385.1. Lineage (NCBI taxonomy): Eukaryota > Viridiplantae > Streptophyta > Polypodiopsida > Polypodiales > Pteridaceae > Adiantum > Adiantum capillus-veneris. The sequence continues at coordinate 67,274,067 of NC_140936.1, forward strand.
TGCTTGGTCCTGCGCTTTCACACACTTCATCTTTACCTTCTGTTCCTCTCACAATTTATCCCAGAGCTCTAATTTTGACATGTCGCAGGCAGGTGGGATATCTTCCTTTAAGTCTTTGCAACATACTTTCATATTGCCCAACACTGTCCTAACCTTGTGGTGGGGGTCGAATTCTCAAATCCTTGCTGGAATCAACAACTCGTATTGGCCTTCACCTCGCAGCCTGCGCTCTGTGTTCTCCTATATACCGCTAGTGATGTCTTTGATGAAGACATCGCTTTCACTAATCTGCTGTATGCGACCATCCGCACATGATGAGATTACCAAAATACATTCTTTACGAATGGCACACATAATACTTTTCTTTTGATCTGGCGTCATATTTGCACTGGACAAAAAAAAAAGCATATCAAATACAAATTCATGGTTGCAAATGGCACAAACACTCTCACACTATTTCAGGCAAACCCTTAACCACGACTTGAAGACTTTAAGAAATGTGCAAGGAAATATTGATAAAAATTGAAAACAATCTTCACTTAAAACTACAACATGTTACACGTGTAAAATGCAAATCAAACAAGTGGTTTATAAGAACTTAATCCAGATCAAACAATAAATGTTAACAATCTGGCACATTTCAACATATATTGAATTTTTAACTTATAATTTTCTCCATGCGCACGTACTAGTTCAAACAAATTAAGCACACAACAACTTAAAGAGTTCAAAAACATTTAAAACATTGGAAGTATAGAAATTAGGCTAGAAAATTGCAAAGAATGTCTTGCTCTTTAGAAAGATGGAAATAAATATTTAACATGCAAATTGTGTTCACACACTTTTTGTAACATTTAATGGTCTAAAAACTTATGTGTAGCGGAAATTAGCATGAACATAGTGGGCATTTCATTAGAATAGATTCCTAATGAGAATTACAAGAGTGCTTGGGTGGAGAGAGCAACAAAAAGCATAACACCTAGTTAGATAGCATCAACAATCCTTTCAAAAGAGAGAGGAATTTAGCTATTGACAACAGTTGAGGACCGGATTTGCATGGAGCCGGTCCCCCCTCCAAAAGGTTTTGTATTATGGTTTCTCCCATCAAGAGAGACATTGTACAATACAATTCTTTGTGTTCCTTCAAGACTAGCTAGTGCAATGAAGATGAAAGCTTCATGCACTAAGCAAAACACTTAGCAAACACAACTTTAATTATCCCCGTTCTCAAACCCAAGACCTCACACACCTTCGAAGATGGTGAGAGCTAGTAGGGTATGAGAGTAGATTGAGAGGAAGAAGGAGTATCTTACGAGAAAGATGTACATCTCCTCACATAATCACTCATATTAGCATAGCTTAGCTTAGTAATTAGCATGGTAGAGGAGATGAGCATGCATTGAAGCTTGGCTCTTGATTGGATTTGCATCCACATGCCAAGAGTGTGTCGATGTAGGCTTCTATCTCACAAGCTTGGAGTAGGTGATGAGCTCTCCATTAAAGCTTGGGAAGAGATAGTCTTCTCTTTCTTCACACATGAGATTGTGTGAGTGTGTGTGTAATAATGCCTTGCAAAAATCAGCCCCCTCTCTCTCTTGGGCGAGCCCTCTTGCTATTTGCTCTTGCTTTTCCCCCATTGGACCTCCCCAAGTCAAGCCAATGGCTATTAAGCAGCATAAGTGATAGCCTTTTGACATGTGTCCCCCTTTCCCCTTTTGTGATAGCTTAATCAATTAAACTTAATTGATTTAAATAAATTAAATCTCCATTGGACCTTTCCCCATTTTGACCAATAGGAATTAAGTAGCCCATTGGGTTGCTCAATTCCTATTGGACCCCTTCACGGGCTGTCCAATAATCATCCAGGAGACTTAATTTTCATTGGTTCTTTTTATTAAGTGTTTTAAAATTAATTAGGAGATGGCCCCCCCCTTTGGATCCCTATTTTCCCTCCTTTGGATCCCTACTGTGGCCGGTCTGCTAGCTTAACCAATATTCTAGCTTTTTCTCCCCTGGCACTTCCCCATATTAAATGATCAGTTTAACATGAGAAAATCATTTAGGAGAATTAGATATTGATTATTATGACATTACCTCTCTCTTGAAATCATAGTCGTCCTCGACTATGGTGTAGAGAAGATAAAGCATCCTTTTCTTAGTGGGTAGAGGATCCCTATGTTACCCTACGACATCATTCCACAATGGATGACTAGTCCATTTGGCGCTTGAGAGCCTGAGGCTGCCGCAAGCATGTCTGCACATTAGTCCTATCAATCTTCCATAGTAGAGTGACAAGCTCTACTTGGTGTTTGGGAGACGTCGTCTCCGCAAACTTGATCTAAGCATGCATACTACTTCATTTTTGTGCACAATAAAGAAAAAGAGAGTCTTATAAGACAAAAACTTTGTTCATTTTTAACATTTTGTACATTTGCTTACTCTTGGGAAGCATTGTAAGCATTGACAAGGTTTAGGTTATCCTTTAATTGTATGCCTTGCATCCATCTAGCATCTTCAAAAGGATAATTCTTAAACTTAATAAGATATCGTCGGATAGTCTTACCGCCTCTTAGTACCTTGTCTTCATGTCGGAGAATGGACTCGGGCTGCAGCACCTCCTCTTGGTCCTCAATCTCCTGTGGGTCTTCAATAGTTGGTTCTTGAGGTGGCTCTCCTTTGTAAGGCTTTAATAGGCTCACATGGAAAGCATTGTGTATGAGCCAATGATTGGGCAACTTGAGTTGATAGGCCATCTCATTGATTGGCCTAAGAATCTAGAAGGGACCATAGTACCATTTTGCTAGTTTAGCATAGTACTTTTGGTGGCCCGTAGGATTCTTGCCCGTCGTGTGCCTTAATCAAGCCTTGGGAAACTTTAATAAGACCCAATCATTTTCTTTAAAGGCTTGGGCTCTTCTGTGCTTGTCAATAGCAGCCTTTTGCCTTTGCTGTGAGATAGAGATAGCATCCTTAATCTTTTGAAAAGATTCTTGTAGGTCTCGGCTATACTCATCTGCAGCGAAGCTCTTCCCATGTACCTTAAGTAGCAAGGGACTTTTTGATCTTCCCTCAATTACCTCGAAAGGTGCTTTTCTCATGGAAGTATGTACAGTGTTATTGTAGGCATACTCCACTAAGGGTAAGTACTTCTCCCATTGGGATCTTTGATCTACTTCCGTTTCATAGGCTTTTAGTAGATCGAGAATGGTAGATCTAAGGAGAAATAATGGTTTGCATACGAACATCATATATCTAAGGAGAAATAATGGCTTGCATACGAACATCATATATCCGCAGTACCGACCGATGCCCATGTGTCTTTTGGAAAAGGGGAAGGAAAGTTGACTTACCATGAGGATACTAGATTCGTTGTGTTATCGACGTAGTACCCAAACAATAAGCCAATACTTACCACAAGGACACCATCTTCCCCACATCACCCTAATGCCCCCGTGGTAAGCACTGTTCCGTAGGACAGCTTACGCACACTCTCCCATCGTGTGGTAAGGTACCTTATGACTGCCACGCAATATGACAAAAGGCACGCTACCACACAACGCATACACACAAACAACACATACATGGATCGTGTGGTCAGATACTCCTCTACTGCTGCACACTGCGACACAGAGCACGCTCCCACACGACCCCCTCTCTCCCTCTCTCCTCTCTCCTCTTGACGTACCTGCAAAGGCTCTCTCTCTCTCTCTCTCTCTCTCTCTCTCTCTCTCCCTCTCCGAAGATGAAACAAAGAAATAACACCCAAGGGCCTGATTGGGCCCGTATATATATAATTTTGTGGGACCAATGGGCTTTTTAGTATTCTCGGCGGGCCCGCAGGGAAAACGTAAAAGCCCGACGGGCCCGCAGGGAAAATGAAAAAGCCCGACGGGATTTTAGTGGGTTTCCAGGTCGCCCTAAACCGGATTCTTTGTGATCATGTTGAGTGTAATCATGTAAATGTATCGATAAGACCTTGTGATCACACAAAATTTGTGGTAATTACATAAATATTAAATCCCTGTTGCTAAGAGCTCTTTTTCATGGATTTCATAATTGATTTCTACAGATGAGAACTTGTGGGAATGAAAAGCCATTGGATGTACTCAACCATCCTCTCCTACTTGGGATAGAATAGCGCCAAGGGCAAAATCTGAAGCGTCTGTTTCTAGGATGAAAGGCTTCGTAGGATCTGCGAGAATTAAAATGGGTGCGATCGTGAAAGCTTGCTTGAGAGTCTGAAAAGCTTTCGCAGCGTCTGAGTCCCAAACAAACTTATTAAGGCCTGTCAACCTTGTGAGTGCTGTAATCACCTTGGAGTATCCCTGGATAAAGGTATGATAGAAATTTGCAAATCCGAGGAAACATTGGACATCTCTTATCGAGGTGGGTGTCTCCCAATCAAGGATGGTTTGAACCTTCTTTGGATCCATGGAGATTCCCTTTTCAAAGATAGCATAACCAAGAAATTCCACCTTAGATTGATGAAAAGAGCACTTCTCCAACTTTGCATATAACCCTGATGCACGAAGCTTTTCAAGCACTAATCGTACATGGTGCTCATGCTCTTCTTGATCCTTGGAAAATATCAAGATATCATCCAAGTATATTACCACAAAATAATCCAAATACTCCCGAAAGATGTCGTTCATCAAACGTTGAAAAACTGTTGGGGCATTTGTGAGACCAAATGGCATGACAATATATTCAAAGTGGTTGTACCTTGTGCAAAAGGCTATCTTCCATTCATCACCTTCTTTGATTCTGACTAGGTTGTAAGCACCACAAAGGTCTATTTTTGTAAATATTCTTGCCTTGCCAAGGCACTCAAGTAGCTTTGGGATCAAGGGAAGGGGATAGCGATTCTTGACAGTGATCTTGTTTAGGTCCCTATAATCCACGCACATCTGAAGAGTTCCATCCTTCTTTTTTACAAAGAGTATTGGAGCTTCTGTTGGGGACTTTGAATGCCGTATGAACCCCTTAGCAAGATTCTCATCAATATTTTTTTGTAATTCTACCAATGCATCTTGAGATAGCTTGTATATTGGACCAAAAGGGGGTTGGGTTCCCTCCTGAAGCTCTATAGCATGCTCCGATAAGAGGTCTACATTCTTCTTCTCAAAAACATCATTATAATCTTGATATTGACGTGGCAATGCCTCCATGATTTTTGTTGTTGACGTGTCAGTGTTTGGTGTTGCAAATATTAGGAAAGCTAGATACTTTTTGGTTGCACGCATGAAGACCTTGGCTCCAAGATATATAGGCCTATTATGCCTTCCCTTCTTCTTTTGGACTCTTCATGGTTCAATTCTCCGAGCCCTCCAATTGATGTTAGGATTATGTAATTCAAGCCACGATAGCCCAATAATAATTGGACTGCTTGGGCTTTGTATGATATTGAACGCTATTCTTGAAACATGCTCCTTTAATGTTACTTCTATGGGGTGGGTTTTATACTTGATATCCCCTAAAGCGAGGGGATGACCATCAATGACTTCTACATTTACTGGATTAGACTTCTCCACAAGTGGTATGCCTTGTTCTTTTGCAAATTCTTTGTCCATGAAGCACGTCGTTGCGCCTGAATCTAGTAATGCTTCACAATCCATGTGCCTACCCGGCATATGGATCTTGACTGGTAACATAAAACTTGAAGTGGAATCAGTGGGAAGAAAGAGACCTTCTTTTGCTTGTCTTTTGTCCAACCAGTAGGTCTCTATTGAGGTTGGACATCCATGTTTTCCGAACACATTGAGGCCATTGCACCATGAACCTTCATCCTTCTCTTCCTTGGAAATTGTTGAACAATGTGCCCTTGCTCTCCACAATACATACATAAGCCATTAATGCATCACCTTTGCTTCTCCTGGGCTGAGAGAGGTTGAAATCGTGCTGAATCAATTTGCATGGGCTCAATACTTGATTCATGGCCTTGTTGAGGTGTGTAGCCATCATGTGTCACTTTTGTTTGGGATCGCAATGGTGCCCCAAGACGCCTCTCCTGTTGTCTCTCAAATAGTCGATTATCACATTCTATTGCTTGAGGGATGAACTCGCTTAGTGTGTGAACCTTTGGCATAGTCAATAAAAGATCTTTTACTCATCCTTTAATCCCCACCAAAATTGATTAATGAAATATTCCTCATGCCAAGTTAAATCCTGGCGGAGATTTCTAAGTTTGGTTTCAGCAACGCTTGCTCTATCAGTATCCCCAAAGGTTGCAGAGAACTCCCGCACAAAAGCTTCAAAGGCATGAAGGAGAGGATATCATTTTTCAAGTAAGGGAGCAAACCAAGAGAGAGCCGTACCCGAGAGGAGGGTCCAAATAAGGCCTACTTGAGAGGCATCATCTAGATAACGCGCTCGTTGCATTTGAATGAAGAGACGCACTTGTTGGAGAAAACCTCTAAACTTTGATCTAGTCCCATCAAATTTTCCAGGCATGCTGACCTTCGGCTCCTTATGTTGTTGAGAATAGCTGGATCTTGAAGCTTGTGCTTGATGTGTGCTTGTCTCTTGAAGCTCTTGAATTTGACGTTGATCTTGTAACACCGATCCCAAGATTAGGGGTTGCCTTACTTGAAGTTGAGCGTTACTCTTGCGAAGTTCTTGTAACTGAGCTTGGATGCTTTGCAATGTGTTGATGACACCTTCCATCATCGGCTCCATGGTGGCTTGAGAAGATTAAGAGATGACAATCTTGCCAAATTGTTATGAGCGTGTATAGAGCTAGAAGAGAGCAAGAGGAGGCGCTTACAATGTACAAGAACTTGGGACTTGATGATAAGCTTAATCTTGATTACAAGATTAATACTTTATTAAGAGAGCTAGATACAAGACTTGGATTACATGAATTGAGTACAAGACAGGGCTTGATTGCAAGGACAAGGCTTGAACATAAGACAAGAACTAGAAGAGGGCTTTCCTCATAGGAGCCTCACAACTGGTGTTGGCAAGACCGAGGAGCTTGTGGCCCAAGACCCTTAATTATACTAGTTCTTGAGGAGGTTACTTGAGGAGGTTAGAACTTTTTAGGTTCTTCTTGAGGAGGTTAGAACCTTCTAGAACCTTCTTGTTCCTTCTAGTTCTTCTAGAATCTTCTAGATCCTTCTTCAATTTTCTAGAGCTTTCTAGAAACTTCTAGATTCTTCCAAAATATTCTCCAAGATTTTGGAATCTCCTTGATACTTCTAGAATCTTCTAGATCCTTCTAGATTCTTCTAGAGTCTTCTAGTGATGATGCGGACAATGACATATACGATGACGTCATCGATGATGCAGGTGATGTCATAAGTGACTGACTCTCAAGCATCCATGACACACCTTGCACTTGGATTGTCATGACATTCATAAAGAATCTGGAGTCGAATGTCTGTGTCCATCGGTACACAAACTCTCCCCTTGTTTAATAGGTACCCATCATCTTTGGAAAATTTCTTTTATCTTTACAGCTCATCACTAAAAAGAGGAGAACCGCGTGTGGAGGTTAAAGACTCACTACCAACATTGGAGTGAGAAGGATCCCTCATTTTCACATGGCTCCACACTTTGGAGTATGCATCATCATGCTCACATTTGCTGTAAAAGGCATATCTAACCATTAGTTATTTCAACCCTTACTTATAAGGTTAAAAGTCTAAAGTATGTTTTGATTTGAATACACGTGTGGATGTCTTGGGAGTCTCACACGATCTTGAAAGTTAGATGTTCGATTTCCTAGATAAACCTATTGTAATCTTGTTCCAATCAATCAATGAAGGAGAAGGAGTTCTTGTCTTGTCTCTCTCTCTATGCAGATGTTCCATTGTCTGTGTGATTTCTTACTTATGTTTCACCATAGTTAACATTGGAGATCCTGCGGGTTTCTAAGTTGTTCAAAGCAGATTAAGAACAAGCTACAGACAGGAACCAATTGAGAGGAATGTATATCCGATAGAAAATCAACGTTGGCGGATACACCGCGAGCGGACGCTAGCATACCGGAAACAAGACCAACAACTCTTTGTCAGCCAAGGACAAAGCTCAACCTGTAAGGGCATGTAAACAAGGAGATGGGTGTCAATCAGCTACTCAACCTTCTAAGACAATATCTACTCAAGGAAACCAAAGCTAGACATCCTATGCGCTTGTGAATGCAACTCAACCTACAATGCTCATGCTATCCGAAACTAAACCAAACGCACTCGAAAAGTCATGAAACACTTAGAAAATACTCTTCTCATCGAGAGGTCATTACCCTATGGACTTTGACTCGATATCCTGCCTAGAACCACCCCGCGTGACAATTGCATATGAAGACAGGTAGCAAAATGCAGGTCACCACTTTTTGGTTTGTATGATCCTAATATGTAGCTTGTAGGAGTTGAAATCGTGCAACCTTGGCGTTGGATTGAAGCCCCCGCTATTGCTAATGCATTGGTGGTGTCACTTTCGTAATGGAAGCTCCATAGAGTGCGTATGAAAGAGAAGAAGCCTCACTCTCTCATTCTCTCTCTCTCAGACACAACGTACAGTAAACATGAGATTAGATTAATTCAAAAGTCTGTCTTAGGGTTACAAAAATTGGCTTATATTCAATTCCTCCTTAGAGGATCGTTCTCACAAAGAATATTGGCCATCTAACCCATTACAAAATGTCATGTTGTTTCTAAAATATAAGTGATACATCAAAGGTGGAAAAGGCTTCTTATGTGTTAAGCCATCACCACTCCCCCCCTCCGCGTCCATGTCGTCCCTGACATGACAGTTCTTCTTCTCGCGCAGGCTTTTTGGTTGATTCGTCTCTGGTGGAAACCGGGTGGCATGATCATCTTTAAGTGTGATTCATATCTAATATTACCGATGTTGATTATTGGGCCAAAATTTTTGTTGTCATAGGTTAAAAAACCCGGTGTAGAAAGCTTCCTCATTGCATGTGATAGCTTGGCAAAACATCACTTGCTGGTAGAAATGATGTAGCACTTGTGGTGATGATTAAGTGGATAGATCATAAGAGAGCTTGGTGATAGTGTCGCCCGTTGACAACATACTCGAGTTTGTGGCTTTATAAGGCTTGAATACTTCGATGCAAGCTAGTAAGGTCTTGTAAAATTTTCAGAGCATCACACGTGTCAGGTCAGGAGAGCCAGTGAAAAGATTAATGGTGCCGGTTAAGGTTTTCACCATATAAGTGTCACTTATTGCCTTAGGTGCTAGAAGTTGATCGTAATTTAGTCATGTAGGATGTTTTTGTATTAGTCTGACATGTTTTGACCATCTTCTCATTCTAGGTACTGGGCAAAAAGAGACGTCATCTCTGATAGTCTTTGGTGCTTCAACCAAACATACAAGGTATGCTGGGAACTTTATTAACCATCCCTTTCTCCGCCTCAGTTGTGAGTCGACTATCTTTTTAGAAACTGATTCATCTTTGATACCTCTTTTTGTATCCTTTTCTTTATTGCTAACACTTTGAATCATAGCAGTGGGTATGGATGGTTGCATCCATTCCTCCTTGATCACATTTGTGTCAATTTTCAGGGTTCCTATGGAATGGAGCATCCTCTTTTCCCACTCGATGGCTGCTCGGACACTATCTTTAGTTGCCTTTTCTATTAAGTGTCTTAATTTGTCCTCTTCTTCAGCTGTCAGTGCAAGCTCTGCTTCTGGAGGTTGTGGGGAAAAATCCAACAGCATTGGATCTTCGGCTCCTTCTAGGAGTTCAAATGGCTCTTGTTGGGCATTGACTCCAGTGTCACTCGGACCCGGATTTGTTAGTCAGCCCCCAGTCTACCTTAATTGTCGCATGAGGCTTTCAAACTACCTCTGCACTTCGTTCTCTTTTTGCGTTATTTCTTCAGCATTGCTCAACAAAGCTCTTGCAATGCTTCTAGGTGCTTGGTCAATTCCTCATTCTCTTTTTGTAGCACCTGCTATTGTTCACCCAATATTTCCTCTACTACTAGGAAGCCTTCGGCCATATGCACTCTCTATCTTTGCTTCAGCCTCAACTCCCGCTAAAGTGCTGCTATTTGATCTTCCAAGGCTTGTGTAGCCTGGCTTTCTGTTCTTGTGCTGGCTCTGGCCGCTCTTGGAGTTCCTCACAGTCTGTGTATGGTAAGCTCTTTGAGTGCTAATTTATCTTTGAGCTCCATTATCTCGTCACAAGCTGACTAGATCTTCTTCAGTTTGCTCCTTGCTTGCTTGCAGAGTTTCTATCTTTTTAGAGATCTCAACTATCTATAGAGTGAGGTTGTCTCTCTTTGCCTCAACTTCTTGTAGCGCTTTTCGTTGACTTTCTTGTTTCTTCTCAGCAAATTCAGCTTTGTGCATATATCTTTGTTACTTACTTTGCAGGGTGTCATGTTCTTTGGTTAAATTTGCTTCTCTTGTGCGGAGCATACTATTTTCTTCTGCTAGAGTGAAGGTTCTGGTTTGAACTCTGTCAAGGAGTTGGTGTGTGGCTCGCACATCATCTTCATTTTCCACCACTATGCTCCTGGTTGTGGACTTTTGCAGAGGTCCGACCAAAGGGATTTGGTGGCCCATGCTCAGCAAGACACCCGCTGGCGGAGGTTTCCATGGCCTTTCAAGTGATCTCCCTTGAGGTACTGATAGAGCTGGCCTCCATTCATGGACTCCTGGCGGCGAGAGATCCGATTCATGTATTCTAGTAAGGGCAACTTTGGCATGAAATCTCTCATTTTTTGTTTCTTCTTTCTTTTCTTCTTATTTTCTTATTCCTGATGGGATTGTTGTGCCATATGCTTCTTGGGAGGCTTTTGTAGGGGTGTAGCCCGCTTCAAGAAGATCCTTGTAGATCTGTTGTCTTCCCTCTTTCGTCACTGGCACACATTCAGATGCCTTTTCAGGTTGGGATGTAGAGAGGTGAGGGCTTTGTATAGTTTCCGTGGTGGTACAAGGAGACAGTGGTGGCACTTCTGTCTTTTCTTCTGTTTTAGTCTCCTCCGTCTTCTCCTCTTCCTCTTTCTCTTTCTGATCCTCTTGAACTTCTGGCAATTCTTTTAGTCTCTTCTTATAGTCTCTTCTTGATGTTTTTTATTTCTTCAGTAGTAAAGAGTTCTAAAATTTTTTGTTCAATTATCTTTTTGGATTCTTCGTAAGCCCGGATACAGTGATTGAATTGTTCCTCAAGTGGTATTGAGGAGCTGCCCCCGATCTTGGCTAGATCTTTCACCCAGTTCTCTTCAAAATCGCCTTTTGCACTCGCTCAGCCTTGAATTGCTCAATTAGTCTTTTGATGCGAGCTGCTTTTTGACTGTTGGTCTCCTTTGGCTTTTCTTCCTTTGTCATCTTTGCTTTACCTTTCTTCTTTGGTAGCTCTTTTTCAATGTCTTCTGGTACCGTCTCGAGCTTTCGCCTTAGTCAAGTTGTAATTGCAGGGGCTGCAAGTGCAGGGAGCTCCTCTTCTACATCTTCTTTCAATCTTAACCATTCATTATGAGATGGTGGTTTTGGCCACCTTCTGCATGTACCAATGGATTTGCATGCAATCGTTGTTAGAAGTTCTCCACCTTCAATGTACTTTGGGTTGTCGATCCCCATTCCGACCACTTGCTCATGTAGATACTGAGCGTAGTTCACTTCTTTGGGTACACTACTCTTCAATGCCCAGGTGATGGTGGTGGGTACTGCATGTGGCGGTGTGGTGTACTTTTGAGGCCGCTTACTGCACACATGAAAGTATTGATTGTAGAGCCTACAGATCTTGGTTGCTCTTGGGTGACCTAAGTCCTCAAAAGTCCAATTAATTTTCTTTTCAAAATAAACCTTGACTTCGTCTCTTCTTTCTCTGACTGGGCTACCTTCATTTTGTAGCCCTAGAGCATTGACAATAATTTGAGGGGGAATGACCACCTTTGTCTTCTGTCCATCAAGAGTTGTAATCACAGCTTTGTCATCTTTCTGAATAGAAGTGGCTATTTCATATACTCTTTGAGTATCCACTCCTGCTGAAGGAGCCGTGAAGAAGTTGTATAGATTAGCTCTTTCTATGTGGTTGAGGATGTCCTTCTTGCTAGCGTATTCATTAAGTTCTCTGGGGATCACGGTCACATCAACAGTATTGCCTTGGGGATCTCTAAAAGTGCCTTGATATAATCTGATCCCTTCTGCTTCCAGTGTGGCGTCATCCATCCAAGCCTTAGTGGGCTTTAGGGTTTCTGGTGGGATGGTGAATGGCTTTGCTATAACTATGATGTCCTTAAGGGAAGGCCTCTTCTTCTTTGCTGGTATCCATTGATCCTGAGTGCACTCCAAGTTCAAAGTTAGCGTCTTTCACAAAATCTGACTTTTACTTAGCTTCTAGCTACCCAAATGATTTCAAAGTTGAACCACAAGCTACCTAGAACATATACTTGCTTTCCACGAGAACAGGATTGCAATTTGGTGCTCATTTCATGTTGTGAGACATCATACGCGTATGGTGTCTATGTGCTCAGATTGAGGTAAAACTTGTCCTATGCATAGCCCATAGCTTGTACGCCACATATATATGCTTGGTTTGGGATTTGAATGAGGGTTGAGCTAACTTTTGGCTTATAGAATCTATAGAGGTTTTGAAATCGGAAATTGGGTGTATTTGGATGATATGAGATTCAAATGGTTTGGCACTTAGTAAATGGACTCATTGGCACATAGTCAAAACATGGGTTTGGTCAAAACCTCTGTTGGTGACCAATTTTGGACTGGAGCCATCATACTCGTATGCTGTCTTTTATCAACAAATGACTCCAGATTCATTGAGTATGATGTCTATAGCATATACAAAGTGTTTGTGGCTTTTGAATTGAAATCAAGATTGAATGTGGGTGTCAGAGGCCAAGAATGGGTTCTGTGTGTCCTTTTTCCATACTTGGATAAAAATAGGTCAAATGAGGTTCAAATAGGATGAAGATTGATGGGAAGGCTTACGAGGATGTGATCAAGATGCTGGTTGCTCCAAATTCACAGCAGTAAGTCATTTTATGAAGAGTAGACATCATACACGTATGATGTCTACTGTGACTTTTTTGGCCCAAACTGGGTGAGTAGCTTCCCCATGATGTGTGTAATGCTCTGATGTGCTCAAAAGTGGAATTGGTTGAGAGTGCATATCCCAAGATAAAAGATGGTGTTTTAGACTCAAAGGTTTGAAAAACGATGTGGATTGTGAGCAAATCTTGACCAAATGTATCCAAACTTGGTGAGGTGGCTTTTCATGAGGTGCACAATAGATCTAGATGCTCAATATGCTGACAACACTCTAATTTGACAGGTTTAGACATTATATGTGTATGATGTCTAAGATGAGAAAATGGGCCTTTAAGCATTTGGGTATGAAGTAGATGCCTTGGACATGCCATATGTGAATTTTCTCTGGGTTTGAAGTCCATTTCCTAAGATTGAGGCCAAATATTTCCAGGAGACTCTAACTGTGCATTTTTGCTCCATCTGGTGGCTTCAAATGATCCAAATTGCATGAAACTTGGTGTATGAGATGTAATGAGCATTTGGGAAGAGCTGGTATGGTCAAGTGGTGCAAAACTTGGGTAAATGTGGCTGCCAAACATCATACCGTATGATGTCTAGAATGAAAAAATCACAATTTGATGCCTTGGAGGATGTGTGCTAGTGCAACAAGCCTATCTAGCTCTGGTTCAACCTTAAAACACATGTATGTAGCATAAAAACTCCCTGTTTGGCATTTCAGTCTCTGAAATGGATTTCTGACTTTGGAGATGACTTTTCCCAATGATTCTTCTAGAGATTATTCTACCAAGCTTGTAGTTGCAGTAGAGCACCTTGTCATGGCTGCGATGTAACCTTTGGCTTTATGGATACCGTTTTTGACGATTTTCCACTCAATTTGCGTCTTTTTGTGAGGAGAACGTCGTAGAAGATTTCTTTTGAGGTTTGACTATAAGTTTTAGTTGTTGATGATATGTCGATGATGCCTGTGAAGTTTGGTGGCAAACGGACGCATCGCTTGGCCTCTGTAGTGCTTAGAGAGGTTAGGTCTTTTCCGACGGACCTAAAACCGCATTGGAGGTCATAGAGGTGTTCTTCTTGGTTAGGGTTCCTATAAAGTATTGTAACTATCAGGTTAGTGGTTGATGCGTTACAGGTCCGTTTCGGTTTCTTCCCGCGATGCCACATTGTCAATTTTTGGAGTTTTTCGCAACAAAGTGAGTATAGAACAAGAAGAGCATATGATAACGAGTCTACCTCTCATGTCTGGTGTTGATCGATGTGTCATGTCCATCGTACGATCATAGAAAATCCATGCGCTCTAGGTCTCTCAAGCTCTCTCTCACTTGTGAATAGTGAAAATGAGCGGGGTTTCCCGGACCACTTGTTACCAAACTTGACATGTGCTCCTATCTTGTCGCAAAATGCACTTTAGGCTCAGAAATTTCTTCATTTAAACTCGGTTTGCTTTGTTTCTGGAAAATTTGTCATTACGTCCAAAAACTGGTCAAATTTTGCTTTCCACAACTTTCTCGTAATTGCACCCCGTCTTCACCATAGGCTGTCGTTTTCTTGCTGATCACTCCCATATTTTTCTTTTGTCACTATGTCGCCATTTCACCTGTTTTTTCTATTTTTCTTTGTTTTCCTCTAGAAAATTAACAAAAAATAAAGAAAAATAGCTAACTTGACTCAAAAAATATCCATAAATCAAAATAATTAGAAAATAGCACAATAAACCACTATATACATACATCTGTAATATTTTTAGCCAGATTGCTCCGTTTTCTCACCTTTTTTTAGCATGAAAACTTCGATTTTTACATATGTACACACACTTAGAGGCTCATCTTTGGTGTTTTTCCTCTGTTTCCTATTGCACCACATTAATTAAGGGCATATATACTCGGGTTTACCAAAATTCTTGCAATCAAACATGAAAAACCCCAAAATGATGAAAAACAGTGCCCCTTTTTACACTTGTAAGCCTGTCGGCTCCTCATTGAGAATGCCTCCCCCCTTCTTAGTTGGAGTCCTCTTGGACGACGGTGTATCATCCTAGGGTATGTGTTGTGCATAGGAACCAACATTGTGCTAATGTTGACCATGTAATGTGGCCCTATATGCATACTCAGGCAATGCATGGAAAAATTGATGTTGTGCATGAGGAAGGTATAAGCATGATGCTTATTGGCATTCGATGTTGAGGTTTCCTGTGAAAGTATGAATGTTGTGAGAGCGGTGAAATAATAAGCTCTCCAATTTGGCTGCGCTATCTTTGATAGATACCGGGGCCCGCGGAATCATTGGGCCGTGTGTCACCTTTGTAGTTCTTCGTCAAATCGGAGTTTGGCAGACATTGTTAGGAACCCAAATTTGCTTAAATTTACATATGGTCGGACTGGGACATGCTTGTGGTTGCCTTTTCAAAGCTTGTACCAAAAGGAGTTCCTTGGGTTGTTGTTTTGAAATCCAGATTTGTGCAAGCTTACTTTGGCCATAAGTAATTGCTTTGGTACCCATATTTGCTTAAGGATGAACTGTGCTTTCAGCTTGTGGGTTGTGGTGGAATTCGGTGGAGAGATATCTTTGAATCAACTTTGTTGAAACCTTGTGAATTGATCCTTTCTGATCCATATCTGCTTGGTAGCTTTGGTAGACAAAGTAGGTGGGGGTTGTCGTGGTACCCTGTCGTGAATTTCCACGGATTGTTTCTCACCTGCTGAACTCTTGTCCTAGGGAAGAGTAGCTGCTATAATGACTTGCGTTGCTCACTTTGTTGGTCTCTTTGGAATCCATTGTTTGACAATGGTCGTTTATAAGGGTTGCTTGCCTTAATCCATTGAGGGCATCACTGATGGTTTGTTTGCAGCTAAAGTAGCAAAAGGAACTTCCTATTTTTTTCCTGAAGTAGATTGGATGTTGATTGTATTGGAGCTCCAATCAAGTTGTACATTATACCTTCTCTACCACGGTTGCCCTAGCAATAAAGGATGCTATGTGGGCTTATCTTCTACCACATAAAATTTATGTTGATAGACATATTGGTTAATCTGTGTTAGGAGCATTGTCCAACCCATTACCTTGATTGAGTGCTCTAAATAACTATGAGGTCTTGTTGTGTTGACTATAACTGATTGTCGAGTTGGAGTTGCTTGTAAAGGTTGTAGGAGAGCAAATTACCTTGAGCACTTAAATCAAGCACTACTGTCACTTCCACTTGATTGCATCCTAGTTTGACAGTAATCATGGGATCCTGCACGTCCTTGGCATCAAAGTCTGTTACTTTAATGGCATTAATCCTCAGGGGAGGCCCATGTTGTAGTTGCTGTCAAAGAAACTTTCGCTTAGCTATTCTTTCCTTGGCCCCTGCTTGTGCTTTGACAACAATTTGCTATTTTTCTTGGGTCCATTTCTTTTCCTTGTGATTTTCAGAAGCATATCTTGGGTTAGTGGTAGATGAAATTTTTGGAGCTGACATCCACTAATCCAGTTGGGCATTTCGTCACCGTCTAATGTAGCAAGTTTAATGGCACCACTTGGTGATAAGTCTTTGATCACAAATGGTCCCATTCCTTGCTTCTTTAGCTTCTTAGCATGTGTTTTAAAGTGTAAATCAGGACATAATTGCCTGTTTTATATTCTTTTGAGCGTACATGCTTCAAAAAACTCTTCTTGACTCCGTTTTTGTGCCTAGATGGAAGCTATTGCTTTTAAGCAAAGCTCATCTAGCCTTTTAAGGTCATCTATTTGTGAAGACATTTCATGGCCTAACCACTCAAGTTATTTGTCTACTCTTAGTGTTGGGATTAGGAATTCCATAGGCAAGATAGAGTTAAGACCAAATACCATGTTGTATGGTGTTGTTCCAATCGAGGTTTATAAGCAATTGTATAAGTCCATAGTATCGAGTGTAAATTCTGATCCCAATCCGTTCTTGACTCTGAGACTATTTTTGTTAAAAATGTACATAGAGTTTTATTTGTAGCTTTTGCCTGCCCATTAGCCCTTGGGTGGTACAGAGCATACTTTTTATGAACTACCATGAATTTATCAAGAATATTTTCAATCACTTCATTTATAAAATGTGTGCCTTGATCACTGACAATTTCTATGGGTAGACCATACCTAACAAAGACATTTTCATATAGAAATTGTGCAGTAGTCTTGGCATCAGCTTTTTGCGTAGCTTTAGCTTTGACCCATTTAGTGAGATAATTGGTGGCTACAATTATATATTGGGCATGTGTTTTATGAGCGGGGGTGAAATTGGCCCCACAAAGTCTATTCTCCACTAGCAAAAGCTCTAGCTCCCATCATTGGCCGTAAGGGCATCTCATCCCGTTTTATTGGCACTTCAATGCGTTGACATGAGTCGCATCGTTTAGTATATTCATTCGTGTCCATACGTAATGTTGGCCACCATATTCTAGCGGCCTGGACAATTTTTGTTGTACTTGCCCCTGAGAAGTGGCCTCCACTTATTCCTTCATGTGCTTGCTCAAGGATTGGAAGGTACATGCTTTTCGTTGCGCATAGCCTAAGATGGTTATCATTTCCTCGTTCATAAAGCTGGTTTTCAATCAAAGTGAAGTCATGAGCTTCAATTTCTATCGCTCTCTAACGTGCTCTAGTGGTATTTGCAGGAAATGTTTGTGTTTCCAAGAAGTCAATAATGTATTGACTTTATTACGGTGTAATTGTTGAAACAATGTTGCATATTCTACTGGTGGGTTTGATTTGCATTTGGCACAACTAGTTATATAATCATGAACATCAACACACATAGTTGGCCAATACACTCCTAATTATCTCAAGCGTTTTTGATAAGTTTTTGTGGATGAGAAATGAAATGTTAAGTCCTAATTATGTGCTTCCAACAAGTAGACATTATATTCCTCCGGACTTATTCACACTCGTAGGATACTGTTGGAGCTTAGATGATATAAACGTCCGCAATTAACTGAAAGTTCTTAGCCTGCTGAACCGTTTTGTGGTCAGTCTTATTGAATTATCCGCCGTGTGATAGTAGGCTACTATCTCTGGGACCACTTAGGTACCATTTCTACATTGAAGAGATATGCATTAGGGATATCATTGTCTACTCCCTCTGGAGCTTCTCCATTTGGCAATATAGAAAGGTGATCTGCTCGCGGATACATCTTCCCCTTTTCTATCACTACAGTAAAGTCAAACTCAAGAAATATGATGAACCATCTTACAATTCATCCTGTATTGCATGGTTTGTTTACAAGGTATAAGAGGGCTTGATGGTCTGTGAAAAACAGAAACTTATTTGCGAGGAGATAATGCCAAAATTTCTTAACAGCATAAATTATTCCAAGTCCCTCTCTTTCAATGGTGGTGTATTTATTTTTGGCACAATTAAGTTGTTGACTGGCATAGCAGACTGGAAAATCCATAGTTTCGTCTTCTGGTTGAGCCAAATTACATCCCATAGCAAATGCAAACGCATCAATATGAACGTGAAAGTTTTTTTCCCAATCATGTGCTTATAACACTGGAGCGGATATGAGAGCATCTTTTAATTTCTTAAATGATTTCTCACACTCATCCGTCCATTCAAACATCAGTATAAGTCTATATAGAGGTTGGGCAATGATTGCATACATGTGTATGAACCTCCTGTAATAACCACAATGTCCCATAAAGCACTGTACTTGCTTTGGATTGATGGGTTTATGCATTTCAATAATCACTCCTGTCTTATCCAAATCCGTGGATATGTCATTTTTTGAGACAATATGTCCTAAGATTCATCCTTGTCTGGCCATTAAAACACACTTTTCCGGGTTAAGACAGATCCTATATGTCCTGCACTTTTCGAATACTTTTTGAATAATTTTTTGAGGTGTTCTGTATGTTCCTCTCTCAAGAGAGAGTGTACACATAGGTCATCCATATAGATTTCCAGGAAGATCCTTAAGTACTCTTTGAAAGCATGTGCCATCAAATCTTTGGAATCTTGTTGGTGCATTCGTCAAACCAAATGGTATGACTCGATATGAAACTATGCCCCATTTTGTGGAAAATGTCATTTTATACTTGTCCTCAGGTGCAATTGCAAGTTGGTTGTAGCTAGAGAATCCATCCAAGAAGGAATATGCACGCTTGCCCGCCACTCGTTCAAGGACATGATCAATGATTGATAGGGGATAATTATCCCTTATCATGGCTGCATTAACCTTCTTGAGTTTGAAAAAACTTGGAGTTTTCCATTCTTTTTGGGCACCACGACAATTGGAGATAACCAGTTGGTGTGCTCTATCTCATAAATGAACTCTGCTTCTTTTAGCTTATCAATTTCTTCCTTGATGCGCTTAGCAAAGGTATCATTGTCTGTGTATTACCTTTGCCTGCTAGGCTTTTCATCAGGTTTTAAGGGGATGATATGCTGACATACTATAGGATCCACTCCCTTTAAGTCCTTATATGACCATGCAAACACGTCCTTGTATTCTTGAAGAAGGCTTACGAGCTCCTCTTCCTCTTCGGGACTCAGGTTGCTTTGTAGATTGGTTTTGATTCCTCTCCAGATCTTGCTAAGTCTATCTTCTTTGCATCCTCTGCTTTGTCATATGACTCCTTATCACGTCGTTCTCGTTTGGGCTATGCCAATACTGTCTTTTCATCTTGAATAGTGAATTTCTTGTAGTGGGAGGGTACCCTCATATTGTTGTCACTTTTGTCTTTTTCATCTCCTCCACTTTCCAACTCAGTTGTCCATACTTCCCTTAGAGTTTTCTTGAACTCTCGGTACTTCTTTCTGTACATCAACCATATAGTATGGAACCACATCATAACCGTCCTTGTCACAAAACTTCGTCGTCGGTTCCTTCGTACTAGCGCACACATCTAATGTTGCTAGAATATGTATCCATTCTAAGGGTTCTAGGGCCTCCTATGGGAAAGGTTTCTGAATGTATTACTTATCCTAGATAACTCTTTTTAGAATACACTCTTCCTGCTTTAAGCTTCCACAATGAGATGCCCCACACATCCATAGTTCCTTTGGTTTACCTAACCATGCTGGAAGCTCAGATCCTATTAATGTGGCAGAATCAAATTCCTCTATCGGGGTTCAATTCACATCTTTGTAACTATGGTCTTTAAGGTTTATTTGCATAGTGGTTTCTATGTCCCTAAGGTATATATGACAATAGCCCCAGTCTTGGAGCATCTTTAATTGTTGCATGAATGGTTGTCCAAGTATTATGTCGTAGCTATTATTCTTGACAAAATCCACTATTGCAAAGGTATGCTCGTACGTAGTGCCGCAAGAGGTAACAACTACCTTTTCTAGGAGCCCTATGGGTCTCTCCATATAACCATTTGCAAGTCGCAACTTCATTTGGTGGCTCTCAAAGCGGGTTTTTTCCATTTCTTCCATATATCCTTGGTCGCAATGGCTATACCAGCTCCATTGTCAAGAATTGACATGGTTGTGACACCTTTGAACTCGACTAGAAGCATGGTATTGCCATCTTCTCATTCACAGTATTCTCCTACCTTGTTTAAGGGTATTGGCTGCATGTTTAGTTGAGGCTTCTCTAATTCTCTGATCCCTTCTTGTACACGTGCAGTCGGATCCTTTACCCCAAATTTTTCTAGGCATTCTCCTACTGTAGTCAACATGTGAGGTCTTATTTGGAGAAGCTCGACGAGAGTAATGGTGCAAGCCAGTGGAGTAGACAATATGGTTATCAACCCTTGGGAGTCCATCACCTTCCTTGTGGAGAGTCTCTATAATGGTACCGCTTTCACATCTGACTTTTGTTCATACTCTCCCATATAAGAGGGTAAAGTTCTCAAAGATATAGATCGACTATCAAAAGATCTCACATATCCCTTGTCCCCCCAATACGAGTGCATCTTCAGGTCTGCTTGAGGTCATGCCTCAAATTCTTCAATAGGAGGAAGAAAGACATCTCTTCCCATACTGGTTTGGTTAACCCTTTGGCTCGATTCATTGGCTTCTCTTATCTGCTTCTAAATCTCATTCAAGCCATCTTCCCCTCTATACATTTATGGTATGATAGGCTGAAAACCTTCAAACTCCTGATCTGTAGTGTTCATCACTATCCCAGGTCTTTCGATCAATTTCTCTTGTTCCAATTCAGTTTTTAGACTAACAGCTGTCTTTTCATATTCATGTGCTGGAGAGGTTTTTAGTATTAATACTGGAAGTTCTACCACTCATCTGGCTTTCTTGCCATTGGCTCTAGCAAGGCTTGGGTTGTTTGTATCATCTTTCATTTTCAGTATTTGTTTTTCTAGCTCTGCATAGGGGTATGTCATCCACCTTTGTTCTTGTGTTTGGTTGATTTTAAGCCTTGCTTCATAGGTCTTTAGGAGAGCGTCTAGAGGTTTGTTTACTTTCTCAACTAATACAGATCCTCCCGATCCCACACTTTTTGGTTCCCTTTTCCTCTCAGACTCTATGACTTCTGGAGTTTGTGATTTCTGAATAGTTTGACTCTCAAGCCTTTCCAATCTGTCTTTGGTTTGTTTTAATTCTTCCACTAGGTCCATCTATTCTCGCTCTTTCCTAGCTTCCACCCATGCTTTCCTAGACTTCCATGCATTTTGCTGGCTTTTCTGTTCAATGTTAGATGCTTTCATTCTTGGTTCTTTGATTATGGGTTCCTCTCTCTCTTTTTGAGCTTGTGCTTGTGTAATAACCTGTATAGGTATCACCGTTTTGTTTTTGAAACCGTTGCTTGAAGGGATTGCCTCCAAGATGTTAAAAGTTGTTTTAATCACTTTGTTTGGATTTTTGGACAATTGGTGATCAAATGATTGATGCCACAATTTGGCCAATACGCATTCACTTGGACAATTTCCATACGAGGACAGTTTTTCATGAGGTGGTCGCCTCCACACTTGTAGCATGGTCCTAATGGTTGTCGTGGTGCTCCTAGAGCTCCCTCCTGTTGGTAAGTAGGCCTCGTTCCACCTAAGCTTGCATTGGCTATGAACAACAATGTTCTCTCGTCCAAACTATATCTACCTTCTCCTACAGCACATGCCGCTGTTGGTGATCCAACATGGCCAATCATGCTCCGTGGTTCTGGCGCTCTCAGCCCTGCAGGTGATAATATGCAGGACAAACCATGTGTCCACTTGGCTCTTCATAATATACAGATACAAGCACTAAGGCTTGTTCCTCTGGTTCTTCCACAGTGGGTGTATACCTCACACCTGTAGGTCTTGCTCCTGGGAGCGGTGGTTGTTGCCCCAAAACTGACTGTGGTCTTTCAATCCCTACTAGTCCTGGCAAATTCCCTGTTGTATATCAGTCATTGGTGGTACTTGGGGATGTGCTACCTATCACTACAAGAGGTTGTGTGCTCTTGTGACACTTTTAGCGACGGAAATACACTGGGTTTTTATAACCCCCGGCGTCGCTAAGAGCGTCGCTACCAGCGTCGATACGGGGACGTCGCTATAAACGTCGCTATGCCAGTCGCTATATGCGTCGCTATAAACGTTGCTATATAGCGATGCCTATAGCGACGATTATAGCGACGTTGCAGAGCCATCTGTAGTGACGCTTATAGCGATGCTGCAGAGCCTTATATAGCGACGTTCATAGCGACTCCCGAGAGGAAAATTTTTTGGTGGCAGGGCATTCAACTATATTGAATGCAAAATCGGACAACGTATGCTCACCCAAACACCCGATGAAGCTCGTAGAAGGAGCTCGCAAAACCGGACCGTACGCGCGCAATGTAGGTATCGGCTCGTAGCTCTCAGCACCTGATTTCGTCCATCGAAGCACACGTAGCGTCAAGATGAAGCTCACACTCTCTCTCTCTCTCTCGTACACAGTACGCTCACTCATAGACTTCAAAACTTGTTTTTAAAATGACAAAAGGTTTTTTCATTAAGGTCAAAAAGTGGTATATATACCTTACAATTTCTCAAACCCTAAAATTCCAAAATCAACCATCTCTTTCATACATATTCTTCACCTTTGAAAAAAAGTGCAAAGGTAGATATAGACCCAAAATAGTCACCCACAAGACAATATAACCATTAACTCCTTCATCTATAGTACATATTGTTTGACAAATAAATATACAAAGTGACAAGCGTGAATTGATGAAAGTAAATAAATGACAATTGTACACATAGACAAAATCACTTGATTGTTAAACTTTGCAAATGTAACAGTTACAAACCATTGTCATTATTTGAAAAATATACATGGTTTTCAAAAAGACGTATAAAAGTCTTCTCATGATACATAAGCTATGACAAAAAGAAACTAATGCTATCTAGCTATGGCTAAACTGATGTCGTCTAATAAGACGTCTCATCGTGTCCAAGCGGTGTATCTTTCGGATTCTACAAAAAAAAAAAACAATAAGACAGCTTTTGGTAAGTATAAACATATGGCGACGTTTATAAAACAATACAACAAATAGAAAAGAATAAACCCTAATACTAACCATGCCGCCGCGAGAACTCAGAATGTCTATAAGGGCGTTTAAGCCCTTCCTGCCTGCGTACTCACGCTCGTACGGTGTGGGATCATGTAAGGTCTCCAAACCCGCCGACACCAAAAGCGGGATGGAACCTTTGACAGGTCTCTAGGCCTACTAAGGTCAAAGTCTTTAAAAAAAAAGTTCCAGGGAATTCACCCTTACCATTGACAATGGTTTAGGTTTATAGCCCTAGAAGAGACCTAGTCCTGTCTCGCAGTGGAAACGGGACCCTAGAAAAAAAAATTCCGGCCCTAAATCTTCATCCTTTAGATTAAGGTTTCCTTAGCCAACACTTTTTTTCCTCTAGCATATGTGAGGGCACAGCTGTTGATGGATTCCTTGTCCAAGTGAAGAAGTTTCTAATCGTTTAGTGCGCGGGAATGGATAGTTACCTGACTAATCAGGTCCACCCGTCCATGATTGACAACCTTAGTCAATCCCCACTTACCACCCCGCACTCACACATGATTCTATTGTTGTTTAATTACTACCACATTCTTTCCACAATTAAAATAATGATTCTTTTTTAACTTTTCAAACTGCATATCCTTAAGACAACCTTTGAAAACAACATTGAAAGCATTCTTTCAGAAAACAGACATCTTTAAACTTAAGACAAGGTACTGTCATTTTAAGGTATCACTGACCAGTACTAACTTGTCTCAAGACCACCTATACAAGGGTGAAAAATGGCACCCATTCCTTATTTATATAACCGGGGTGGAAAAAGTCTTCACCCAAAGTCCGGGTGCCCATACGCCAAAACCAGTTGCCCATACAACCGGGTGGTTCCTCTAGGATAAACTTAAAAGTACTATCCATAAACATAAACAAGCACGGGGTAAAGACTCCACACGTGCCGAGGTAACCGAATCCTCCATGATGGTATCTCCATCATTACTCATTACCTGGAGTAAAATATTTCCAAGGAATCAGAGGTGTCTTGAGACAAGTTGTCTTAAGGATGGACAAACATTTCTTTCCTATTTCAACCAGTCATAACCCAATCAGTCCTTTCCTAATTACAATCATTGCTCGCGGGTTTCGTGGAAGTTACCTTCCATTTACAGCCAGTTTTTTTCCTTCCTAACCTTACGTATGCAATGCTTAATTTAAACTCAAATCTAAAAGTTTATTAATGGCATAATTGAAATCCACCTGGGACTGGTCGTCCATCTGCTGTGGGACATGTGCCCGTAAACTCTCCTCTGTTGGCCTATGGCTAGGCCCTGCTTCATGGTCGTTAGTTGCTTTGTTGCGTTTGTTACTAACATCTTCATCTTCCGTCAAAGGGTTCCCCCTGGATCTCTTGGGAGCCATTTCGACAGCCTTATAAAAAGACTTAATCCATTAGAGGATTTATTGAATAACATTTATTTTTCCTTGTTTACCCAAAAATAAGGGTTTTGGACCTCGGTTAATTCTTTGGCACTTAGATAATTTTATTTCTTAATTTTTCTTATCCATTATATACAAAAATTGGTTACTTTTGACCAAAATACGTACCTAAACTATTTATCTAAGGTTAGGATAATTATAATATATTTCCCAAAGTATATTACTTCTCTGGTATTGATAAAGGGTTTCTATTTACTTTACTATATTTCCCTTTTTTATTCTTCCCAAAAATTTGAGTAATTTTACTGGGATATATAATTAAACTAATTTTCTAATGATAGCATAATTACCACAGGTTCCTTGATGTCTAATAAACCTTTGATAAAGATCTCAATTCAATTTAAATATTTTTACTTATTTCCCCTATTTAAATTTCTCAAAAACCAGGTATTTTAGCTAAAGTAATTAGCTAGATTAATTTTCTGACTTTCTCATAATTATCACGGGTTCTTTAACACTTAATTAACCCCTGATAATTATATGACAGCATTTAAATTCCATTTACTAATTTCCTCTATTTAAATTGCTAAAAAAACAAGGTATTTTAGCTAAATTAATTATCTAATTTAATTTTCTGAACTTCCCCTAAATATTATGAGTTTTTGAACACGTAATTAACCATTGATAATTATATGGAAGTGTTTAAATTCCATTTACTAATTTCCCCTATTAAAATTGCTCAAAAAATAGAGTATTTTAGCTAAAGTAATTAGCTAAATTACGTTTCTGAACTTTTCCTAATTATCACAGGTTTTTGAACACTTAATTAACCACTGATAATTATATGGAAGCATTTGAATTCCATTTAGTAATTTCCCGTATTAAAATTGTTCAAAAAATAGGGTATTTTAACTACAATAATTAGCTAAATTAACTTTCTGAACTTGTCCTAAATATCACAGGTTATTAAACACCTAATTAACCACTGATAATTATCTGAAAGTGTTTAAATTTCATTTACTAATTTCCTCTATTAAAATTGCTCAAAAAACAGAGTATTTTAGCTAAAATAATTAGCTAAATTACCTTTCTGAACTTTTCCTAATTATCACAGGTACTGGAACATTTATTTAACAACTGATAATTATATGAAAAGATTTTAATGCCATTTACTAATTTCCCCTATTAAAATTTCTCCAAAAATAGGGTATTTTAGCTAAAATAATTAGCTAAATTAATTTTCTGAACTTCTCCTAATTATAACGGGTTATTGACCACCTAGTTAACCACTGATAATTATATGGAAGCATTTGAATTTCATTTACTAATTTCCCCTATTAAAATTGCTCATAAAACAGGGTATTTTAGCTAAAATAATTAGCTAAATTATCTTTCTGAACTTCTACTAAATATCGCGGGTTATTGAACACCTAATCAACCACTGATAATTATATGGAAGCATTTGAATTCCATTTACTAATTTCTCCTATTAAAATTGTTCAAAAAAAACAGAGTAGTTAGGCTTAATTAATTAGGAAAACTTCTCAGAAAATTACAGGATAATTTTCTTAGATTAATAACTGTCTAATGTATCTCTGATAAATAATTAAACTTAATCTAACCTAATTAATATTTTTACCATTAATTCATGGTTAAATTGGCTAATTTCAGTCCTAATATGAGAGGATAAATAATTAACTTAGTATTACTAAGCTTAATTATAATAATCAGCAGAGATTAATTAATTTAAAGAGGTTTAAAAAGCATATATAGACCTAATCTTTGATTAATTAACCATTTATCTTAATTTAACCTTAATAATTAAGAAGGATTAGGTTAATTACCGTTAGGGTTAATCAATTAGAGATTTAACTCTAATGATTTCTGCGTAGTGTTTCTCCCTAGATGAGAGAGAAATTCTCAATGCTCCGAGTCTAACAAAATATGAAGAGAATGGTCCTATTTATAGCTTTTTTCCGGGCATCTGGCAGCTTTTGGCAGCTTTCCCCTAGTCCAAGCAGCCCCCTAGCTTGAAAATGGCGCATTTTTCAGCCATCACTGCTCCTGGCAAGTTTCCCCAG